>NC_039480.1:11540593-12243815 GCF_003590095.1 Trichoplusia ni | reverse complement strand
CACGAAAAATAATAACCGTTAAATACGGTCAAGTCTGTGACAACCTGCGAAAAGATTCCTGCTTTTTACAGGTTGTATTCGCAAATGACCTTGAAAACCGTTACTAAACCTCTTTCTTTATTTGTGATATAAAGGCAAAAGAAATGTTATAATCTGTTAAAAATGCAATTGTGCAGTTTTTACGATTCATGCGTCTATTAACAGACGGCTGGACAGAAGTACAGTATGCTAGCTTCAGTAATAGGATTCCGTTTTTAAACTTTGGGTGCGGATCCCAAAAAAACAAACAGAAAAGTGTTTGCCAATCCATTTCATCAAACTCTGTTTCAGAACCAGATGTATAGCAAGAAGCACTCATTTTCTATCTCTATCTTTACGAGCTATTCAAAGTTTATGTAGGCAATATTTAGTAAGCCGTTTTAAATGGTTCCTAAAACTATCAATTTATAATTCCTGCAAATACTTTACTGTCCGTGATCGATTGTCCAGTCGATCTCGAGAAGCATAGAAACAAATAGAATGAAACAATTTATTCTGCAATTAGGATAGGCGTTATCACTTTTACATGTATTATTTTAAGCTTGCTAGAGTCGACATTTCCTAGCTGGCTACCCTGTGAAGAAACGTCGAAACAAACTCATTGCCTATCGCATTGCATAAAAGTATCTTATACCAATAATATTGAAAACTGGAAGTATAGTTAGATCTGTTATAAAATTACTTATTAAATTAACATGCAGCTCTCTCTGAAATTGGGACCAACAAACAAACTCAAAAACATTTTCTTTTTTGAAATTATTAAAGATAATATCTTTTACATTCCCAGTAATCCTATTGAGAGTAAAATGAGGGGATTTTTAACGCCCCTCTTCATTTGGGAGGGTTCCCATTTTGGTACTCGATTCGGAGAATTTCATCAAAATTTTAATACGCTATCGTTGATGTTTATTAATAAGCTTGATTTTTATACACGCACTGAATTTTATGTTTTGGGTATTCAAATGTGTATGATGTATATTTTCTTAATTACTGGAAAATGCAGGCCACTCGAAAATTTTGTGTTTATACCTTGGGATCATTTTTGTCTTGTTGTTTTCATAAGTATGTAATACCTTAGAATATAGCGAATTAGATACGATACCTAATATATACATCAGAAACTAAAAAAGTAGCTGTGAAAAATCAGAATAACATACAAATTACACGTATTTTGACACGTGTTACGTTTTCTCAATACGTCTAAATGCTAAAATATTTTCCTCAACAAACCGAAAATAATATTCGGGGAAAATATCCCTATTTGTGGGGAGAAGGAGTAATTACGTGCGAACAAGGAAAAACAGGAATGCACAGCTTGTTAGTTCCAATAATGCTTTGTTTTTTTTTTTGGAAACCAGAATAGTATTGGCAGCAGACCGGCACCATATGTAAGTGTTTTTGCTGATCATCGTGGAAAGTGTAAATGGTTGCCATTTTCTATGGCTTTTGTGGTCGAAATTGTAATTTACCTTAATTTAGGTTCGAAACGATTTTGCTACAAAAAAAACACTATCAATAAAACAAAGCCCTTCGATTCTCCACAAATACTTTTCATTAAGCCTACAATTAACTTTAATTGTGGTTTAAATGTGGTAGTTTAAAACGAGTCTTTATTTCGAACTTAGTTCTCCAACTCTATCCACGAAGTATTGTTTTCTATTAAATTTTAGACGCACGTAATACTCGGTTCACAATAAACTAGTCGATTTAAAATAATAGCGATGTTCCAACTTCACAAGGTCAACCACCGTATGACTTTAAAAAAAATAACTCAATCTGTACATTAAACGAGGACAATCAAATTTAAATTAAGTCTCTGAAATGACTAAACATTTGTTTTAAGTAATAGGTTTGTATAAAGATTTAACTACGTAAATACACAAATAAAAAAGTGATAGAAATGGTTTGATCTTGGGCCCAATTGTTATAAAAGAATTTCAACGAGATTATAAATAAATTAAATAAATAATAAATGTTTATTTTCATATCATAACACAATGTTACTATGCGTAGGTAGGTACTAATAGCGAATGGTGTTTGTGATAGGCAAAACCTGTAAGGTATAACTGAGATCAAGTATCACTGAGATCAAAATTTAAGGATCTGTATTTATATCTCTATTAATCTGAACAAGTTTATGACATGGATTTGAACATAGAAAAAGTTCTAAGTCTATTTAAAACATCAAGGAGACCTTTTTAGGGTCGTATATTGTTTTAAAATTAACATTAGTACTTAAATAGGCATTTAAACTTATTACTAGTACCTAGATAAGCTTATCTTCTTCAGTAGCAAACCAACTGAAACAATTAAACTTTTCATTATAAACGAAAATTAAATGTAAGAGAAACTAGCCACGAAACGGCACATTCCGAAAGATAAACTGAAAGAGGCTTCTAAAAAGGCTGAAATGCGAGTTTTAATCACGTATCTTTATTGTATTAAACCCATTCGAGATAACTGGTTTGCGTTACAAAGTAATTTTAATCCGAAGTGAACCGTAATGTATGAATAGAAGTCGCGTTTATGACGTCTGATAAATCTTCATTATGTCGTATTGTTTGGCGATAAAATCGGACGGGTGGAAACAATGTGGTAGATGTTTTCATGAAAAACTGGTCACAAAAGGTAAAATCAATGGAGAACTTATCTTGTTTCATGTAACATTGTAAAAATACTTTCACACACAAGAATTATATATAGTGTTCTTATTTCAAGTTGTATTCTTGTGCATTAAAAATATTCAAGCCACATGCATAAGACACCCAAACTCAGGACAAGCATCCTCATATCACTCAAATACTTGTCTTACCTGGGATCGAACCTATGTTAGGCATCCTACTTACAGAATAAATGATTTCATTTCATTTCATTTCATTTCATTTCAACCAGCAACACAACGCGCACAATAGATTTGGCATAGAGACCTCAACCACCGTACCTACCCGTAGAGTTTTATGTATATCTCTAACTGAATTTTATTAATCTTAATGAGATTTGTAATTAAAATAATCAATTTGCTTGATTACTTTAGAGCCACTGACTAATGTTACGCCTAATGTAATTTACACTACTTAATTTAAATGCGTTGTAATAATTTGCGAACACATTTACAACATTAATTTAAATGCTAACGCAACTAACACTGTTAAAAACCAACCCTTATTAGTGTTTTAGTCAAAATTTTCAATACTGTCTGTTTATTTTTTATTACATAAGTCTCGTTTCAGAAAAATAAAAATCCCTATCCGAAATCTGAAACACTGAGCCTACCATAGAGAAAAATGTTGTACATTGTCGCTCGGACATTAAAAATCATGATGCGTGTAATGAACGTACATAAAACCTTCCCAAGGCCGCCTGTCGCACTTTCCTTTATTTTATAGTTTCTATTATACCTTTAATATATTTTCTCGTGCTGAAGTATATGAACTTGGTGCGTCACTTAGATTTAAATTCAGAATGAATGTTGGTGTATTTGGTCTGAGAAAGCAGGATTTTGGTGGTCTTGAGATAAGGATTACTAAGACTGATTTTAGACTTAGTGTATTTTATTAATAAAATATAGAAAAAGTTTTTTTTTTAATTTTGCTCATGATTTCCTCATGGATTTCTACGTTTTATATAGAGCTATTTCATAAAACAACTTATTAATATGCCGAAAAAGTTTAATCCATGACTGGTCTTTGAATCATGACATAGGTTTGTAGAGCTACCTATAGTTTTTGAGGTATTGAATTTATATGGAATAAAGTTTCCTCACGTCATCGCACAAATTCCGTATAGGCCTAAACATTCGCATCCGACGCAGCGACGGGCGGCTGCATACTCCCCTTTACAAGATTAAAGTTCAACGAACTCTACTTTTTCCCGTGGATTTTTATTCATACTTGCAATATTAGGGGTTAGTCCCGCTATGGTATGGTCCCGGTATGGCACCCTCTTAAAATACCTATCAAAAAGTCCCGCTATGGTACCCATCTTTTAGATCTACGTTAGACAATAGAAGGTACAACTGAAAAGAAAAGTGTATCTATAAATAAATACTTTTAGGAGTGTATCAATAAAACGTCTGTTTGCGATATTAAATCAGTCTTTTATTAATTCAAAAAAAAAAAATATCAAACATTAAAACGAAATATTAATTGCAATGTAATTTTTAAAATAATCAATAATATTAATTACCAATAATCAACAATAAAAAAAATATAAAAAATCCACATCTCAGAAAAGTATTACTGTAAATATAACATTTTAATAGGCTAAAAACAAAATTAAAATAAACTATTTTTTTAAATGTTCTGATCGAAATATTGACTTTGATATGTCAATCAGAAAATCACCAATGGAGATAGCTTTATTTTCGTAACTTTTTGTTAGCTTTTGAATCTGGCGGTCGATTTCTATACTTGTTCTTTTTCTTGAATTTATAGGTGATCTTTTTAGTCGAAAGCTATAACAAAAATCATCAGTTATTTAAGTTAAGCTATATTTTTTTCAGTAACCGTCTGTGTAATAGAAGGCGACAACCAATAATAGCTACCAAAATAAATAAAATCAAATCCATTTTCAAATTCTTCTATGTACTCGTATTATGTAAAAAAATATATATCTGCTTTTAAAAATATTATATCTGCTTAAAAATATTGTCTAAAAAATACAACTTACTTGGCTTGTTTTATATCAAAGTGACATGTGTCGTTGCCAATTGTTTGCAGAAACAATAATAAACTGGGATTTTTTCCAATAATTTTGTTGAATCTGCCATTCCATGATTCCGCCAAGTTAGTTGTTCTATGGCGTTCATTATGGCAACACCAAATGAGGTCTGGATATTCAAGCCACTGAGTGACAAAATAGTCATTGAATTTGGTCATAGCTTCATCGTCGAAACTGAAAAAAATACATATTAAACGTTCGTACTTGTAAAGCAATGAAATTAACAGGTCCTTACTGATATTGTTGTTCTTTACTTTTTTGCCATATAATTAGAGTTAAGTACTCAAACATCATTTTGGAAAGTAACCAAGATATTATACCTATTTTCCATTATATGCAGCCAGCCGTCTTCAATATCTTGTTTTGGCAAAAACGCCAAGCCTATGCATTGCTTAACATGGTTCGAGGACTCTTCGTGTTCCATTAGATTTAAAGATTTCGCTTTTTTGATAACGTTCTTTTGAAAATGTACGTTACATCCATTTATTTTGATATCAGGAAAAATCTTCGCTGCTGCATTTATTACTCCTATTTCATAATCGAAGGTAAATTTCGATGGACGCCATTCAGGCAAAGTTTGTTTAATCAATTCGAAAATTTTTTCATAAGTTTTCCCTTCTTTGTTTTTTAACAGAATATAAAATAATGGTGCTACATTCGTGGATAAGTCAGTGCTTCCCATGTCTCCATGAATGACATAAACTTGTTCGAATGGGTTTGGGCAGCCGTCGAAAGTGCCATCACCAAAGTAATGCGTTACACATTTTATATGTTCCTTTACTTCTGTCGAGGAAAATATAATTATTCGATTACAGTCTTCATTACAATAATCAGCCAATACATACTTATTAAATTCTTCTGGTATTATAATTTCTTCCACATTCTTAAATTGTGTTTTTGGTACGTTCAACGACTTATTTCGGTGTCTGTATAATACTGTTTTTAATTTTTTATAGTCAGGAACATTTCCTGTAAGGTGTAACCCTTTGTCTTTTAAGTTACCCATGTGTTTTTCGAAAATTTTCTGTACTGATCCGTAATTTGAATTTACTTCTTTTTTGCACTCACTTATAGCCATTTGAACTTCATTGTCTTCAAAATGTGGCACGCACGGATCACTGTGTTTATAATCTTTAATTATTGTATTATTGGTATTCTCAATAGTTATATATCCACTACATTTAATACTATTTCTCCTATTTACACAATGCCAAGTACTTGAATTTTTATTTTCTCTGCGTTTAATATATTTATGTCCGGCACGTAATAAAGTTTTTCCACCGCGTCGACTGTCAATAATTATTAAATTTACACCACGTGAACTACTTGACCCAGACATTGCAATAGATAAACTAACAAGCTATCCTAATTACTCATATCGCAAAAGTACAGCTGCAAATAGCAAACTTGTTGTTATTTTTACAGTGGGTTGGGTTCTTGAAGAAATAATTGAGTCCGAGTTGACAGGAAATTTTCATTTATTGAACATTGCTTCTAAAACACCTCTTGAATCTTACAAATTGCACATATTCTTACAAACAATACTTCCGCAAGACAATCGCCGGATTGTTGCGCAATACTAAACAGAAATAACAATTTTAAAGCCTTTTATAGTCGCTTCTACTTTTATTTTATTTTTACTGACATACGAAGAAAAAACAACATGACAACTTAAGAACAATTTCAAATTTACAAACTTAAAACTAAACTACAAAAATGAGGTTCAATATAATGAGGTTGAGTATGCTGTCAATTGATCAATTTCAACAAAACTAAACCCGGAATAATACTGTCTCTCTCTATTTTCATAAAAACAAAAGGGAAGAGCTAGATACGAATTCGAGGAAGGGCTCGTCTCTATTGTTTTACGAAAAAACCGGTTGGTCAGGTAACTACCTGAAGTGAAACGACAATTACCGAGCGTGATTTGTTTAAAAAATAGTATTAATAAATATTATCTTGCTTAACTATAATAGTTAAGAAAATATATTTTTTATTAATACTATTTTTTTCTTAACGCATTGTATAACTTTTCTTTACAACAGTACCAAAAACTGAAGGGTACCATAGCGGGACTTTTTGATAGGTATTTTAAGAGGGTGCCATACCGGGACCATACCATAGCGGGACTAACCGAATATTAGAGAGTCGACTCACGTTTTCTATTGTTTTATACACGAGAGCCACTTTCTAAACAAAAGAGAAAATGACCTATCTGTGAATATTTTTGTAGAGCATCTTCCTCAAAAACCAATCAACTTAAAAACTTTATTCTTGGAATACTTTTTAGTTAGTGACTGCAAAAGTACATAAGTAGTAATAGTACCTATTCTCAAAATGTGTCAAGTCCTGTTAGGGTTGGTAATAGAACTACTAAAGTAGTAAGTACTCAGCACTTTTTCTAGCGAGTCAACATTTAACTTAGTTACAAACTCAGCCACAGAACAACCAAGCAATCGTACGAACTTGGAATACGTTCAGAAGAAAACAATAGAAAACTTCAGACGCCGACAGTGATTAAACAAATGTTAGTGTAAGAAGTAATTTAAACAAAATCTAGTGCTGGTATTCAACGAGAGTCCGTGAGACGATCAAACGTGGTTGATTCAAACCCGTAAATTTTGTTTGCCTTTAAATTGTTAAGTCATCTTTTTTTATGTAATTTTTTATTTTTATGGACTATAAAGCTCAGTATGGTATTAAAGACATTCAAAAAATTCCAAAAACACATATGGTTTGTTCTCAAATTTCATTAGAAAAACTTTTAAACTATCTACAACAACATACATTCTTTTAGTCAACATCATATAGCCAAAGCTTTTAATCAGAAACTTAAGGAAAATATGATTAAACGTGTCTGAATCAAGCCAAAAACATACATATTTAACACGATCTTACATAAAACATGTTTGATCGTCAGTCCAGTCAGTCTTTAAAAACCGCATCAAGTCGATGGTTCCAAATCATTAGTTCGGGATTGCTATCGCCTCTACATTTCCCATTATCTGGTACGTCGCGAACATCTCTCGCGTTGACTTTACCAAGTACTGTGGTGCTAATTAGTTTGTAAACTTGTTTGTTACATTCCGTGAGGCTATGATTTGCGTTACATTTACTTAATGCTTATTGCGTGTGTGTACGACAGGTATTGACTGTTAAAGGTTCAATTACAATGGTTTAAATTGGAACGTAATCTTTAACCATAGGAAGTGTAGTAACATTTTGTAGTAACGTTGAGCCGAAAATGAAAATAATAGTGTTTTTTTTTTGTACTGAAGTTGAAAGAATTAACAATGTACCTTATAACAAGCTAAAACAAGAATAAACTTAAACCAAATATTTCGCATAAGTAGCAGGGTATAGATCACTGAGCCCATGACTACTGTAGGCCATGAACCGATTCCGGGAGACGTCATAAAAATAGTAGACCTGGTGCTTACCGACCTATGTTTTTTTGGTTAAAAAGTTTTTTTTTAATCTGACGTCCAAAATGTGGTCAATATACGGAGAAAGGATCACTCCTTATCACGGTTTACCCCTATCTACCCTTATCACTAAAGTCCCGCAATAATTTAGGGTTTGGGAACACGCATCCCACGCCATGGAAATCAAAATTTAGGGCAATAACTATCGCACAGATCGTTCGGATGACGGGCGTTAGTGGGGAACATACGGGACGTGTTTGGCGGTTTACACCTCAATTGGTGTATACGATATTCGACCTTATTTCTTCAGAATATAGTGGTTGAGATCATTGTTACTGAAACCAGTAGGTAAAAGGTATTCAAGGTAGGTAAAGGTAAATAATATTATTTTTGTTTTAAAATGATAATCTGTTATACTTAAAATGTGTCAATTTAACGATATCTGTGCAAGTACGAATGAATTATTTCTATTTGCTTATTCAAACTTGATTTGCTATACGTATAAGCAAAAACTTATATGACGTCATCAAGACCCTTATTACCGTAGCGTTGTGTAATTCAAGCAGTGCAGTTTCTTTTTTGTAAAAATATCACGCGAGCTGGTGTTCCGTTACCCGAATCAAGGAAACTCATTTATTCATTAAATTGTTTCAAACTACGTACGAAACAATTTATACACAATCACGATAAAATATTTGCACTTCAACGTGAATGCACGAACGAGCATGCACGATCCAAACTTGATATCAAAATATAGAGTTTCCCGTATTCCGTGTGTCGCACATCGCTACAAACTTCCAAGTTTATTTAGGTGCCTAAAACTTTGTTCTGTTTAACTACATACGCGCGATACGGAATAGCAATCGAATCTAACTAGCTTGTACCTTCCCTGTCGCGTCGTATTTTGTTGGTAATCTCGAGAGGCACAAATAGGGCTTGAGTTTTTAAGAAAAAAAAACATGGTGTTGTTTAAAAAAAAATATGGATATTTGTGAAACGGTTATTCTGAAAATGGCTGACGTAAGTTTACATGAGACAATCTGCATACAATTATTTAAAATAACAGACTAGATATGGCCATAATCTTTAAATGAAAATATTTCTCTATTTATTTGACCTGACCTTTAACTCATAAAACCAAATGAAGAAATTTTGTAATAAAGAAAAGCTCATGTAATATTTCTTTACTCAATATAAGAAAACACGAAAATTGTATTTCCCAAAATAAACTATTAGAGAAAATTCCTAACTTGCTCATGTTTTACCGCATACCAACATTCTGAAAGAACCGTTAATAGTCATACTTAAACAGCGAATAAACACAAAATCTTGATGAAAAGCGTACACAACATGCAATAACACTATTAAAATCCTCTTTGAAGTACAAATAAATCTGAACAAGCAAAACAAGTGAATGACGACGAGAGCTTTCGAAGGCAACATACTCGTACAAAGAATTATATACTTCAAGCACATCATTGCTTGGATTCATTTCATGCTATAGAAATGGAGCTCTTTGTTAGTCAAGCAAGAAATGTTGAAAAGAGTGATTTCCCTTTGATGTAGCTGCATCTTTACGAGTTGTACAGCTATCTCTACATTTTAAGTTTATGAGCATATAATATGAGAAGAGAAGACATGATGTTTTTTCATCAAATTATAGGTATATAGTATTTCTTTTTAATAGTATAGTCCCAACTACGACACCGAAATTGCCAAACAAATTTTATATTTTTATTGGAGAGCCAACTTTTTTTAAAGTATTTCTCAGAGAAAGTTATTTAATATCAGGCACAAAAGAGGTATTTAAAATACGACCAAGCTTCGCCGAAATATAATAATTTAAACGAGGATTGCAGGAAAGCAAAATGTATAATGAACTTTAAATGACCAACGTGGAGAACAGAAGAGTAAATGTAATTAAGAAGAGATTTTTAAGATTCCGTACCCAAAGGGTAAAAATAGAACCTTATTACTAAGGCTTTGCCGTCTATATATCCTTCCGTCTATCACCAGTACATGACTCATGAAACTTGATAGTTAGACACTTAAGGTTTCTCCTTCTCCTGTTTTTGCTATAACAACATATACTAAAAATTAAGTTACGGTCATAATGTATTGAATTGTATCTTTGCTCCTATTAGTCGCAGCGTGATGTTATATAGCCTTACTTGATAAATGGTCTATTCAAAGATTTTTTCAAATCGAACCATTAGTTCCTGAGACTAGCGCGTCCAAACAAACAAACAAACAAACTCTTCAGCTTTATATATTAGTATAGATATCACTGATAACGAATTACTCTTAGAAGCAAATACTTACCATGTCACGTCTTTACAGAACAGATAATATATTACCCAGTAACATACTCAATACGGCACGGAGTGAGTCGTTCCGAGTCGTGACAATACACCGGATGAATAATGAATCGTATTGAAGTGGAGCCTCGTAGTAATGTGGAGAAATCCTCGCGAGAAGCAGCATGCTGACTGAAATGTATCTTTAGATCAAGTTCATACTAAACTTACTTTGAGTCTCAGTGTAAAGATGAAACTACTTACTACTTTTTATTAAACGCTACGGATGGCGTAGTGACTACGTTTTTCGTAGCGACTACGAATGTTGTTTTAACAAGAAGTGTTAAATTGAATACTGATCAAATAATTCCTTTTCTTTATCGATCTCTTGTGACTGCGTTTCAGAATTTAAAGAAAGTGAGACAGACAGATTACAGAAATTTAAATCTGTCATGTTATATTAGGACAACTTCAATTTTGACTTTGAATAGTAAATGATTATAATATAAACACACATCACCTGGTTTTATACAAAAGAACAGTGTTTATTTATAGCCTACATTTAAATATTCGCCATTTTTCACATTATTTTGAGAATTTTACAAGAGAATCGTGTAAAACTGAATCTATCTTTACCATTGAATAGTATTAGCGTAGCAGTATTAGCTTAGTATTAAAACATTGTTTTGGCACGAATATACGGATTTAATCTCAGTAGTTCTATTGTTAATAGCAGTCTCGGCTCTTGAACTATCCGTGCGGTAACTACAAACAAATGAACTTATTTGGCAGTAACAGTTGTATTCAATTGTAACAAAATAAACAAGAATATGTTAGTTTTTGTTTGGACGTTAAAAAGAGTTTTAGTGGGTGACATAACCATTATTGTACCCGTGTTGTGTTTTGAAATGTCATGGCGAAGGGAATAGAGGGAAAATTGAATGTGTGTTCTTATTAGATGGATTTGTCGGTTGACAATCATAATGCAGCTATGTGTACTTTTTGTGTAAATGGGCTAACAAACAACGAGTTATATTCTGTCCAAGAATAGTTTCTTTAAAAAATATATTTTGATATGATATTTATGAAACTACAACTTCATCAATAACATTCGTAAAATAGTTTGGGGAAAACATACCTACCATTTTGTCTAGAAAATGTTTATGATCCTAGTACCTAAATCAAACAGTTTTACCTGAATTAACATCAATATTTTACCCAAGTGAGCAAATGCAAATCTAACCACCATTGTACAATCCACAAGGTAGACGACACACAAACGTGCCATCCAATCTCTTTCAAACAACAAAATGTTCCCAGACTATTATTCAACTTACAAATAGAGAATCTCAATTACCTTCGCGTGCAACCCTACATTGAAGGCATATTGCAGACAGAATATCGTCACAATTGGATAGAGGGTAGAACAGACAGTTTCACAAAGCTGACTCCTACCACCAATTTAAACGGAATAATCTTACAGTTGTGGAAGAGAGACAAAACTATTGTCCGTGTAGAGCTCTATCACACTTTCACAGTTGAAATAATATTTCGTTAAGAGTCGATGGTAGGCCTCTAGTACACAGGTCGTTTTCCAATACAGTTGTGTTTTGACGCAAATGAAGCCTGTGTAGTGGGTATCTATTTGTAGAGTGAAGGGGTCGGCTCTATTATAAAGTAGTCCGTATTGAATGGTAACAATGACTTTACGTTATTATAATAGACGTTGACTGAACGAGTGATAACTGAAACGTGTTTGAGGGCATTGAACTTTGATATATTGAGGTAAATGACATACTATGTAAAACAAATATATATAGTGAAATTAAAAAAAATATAGTGGGCATACAATACGCAATATAGGAAAAACTTAAAAAAATAACCGGTCGAGTGTAATTTGGACTCGTGACACATATACATAGTCTAAATATAAACAGTTCAGTTGGGTGAGACAAATGAATTTGTGACCATAACACAACAACAACGTTTTTTACAACCTCAATATTTATTTTAGTATTAGTTGTTATAGCGGTGACAGATGTAAGCCATCTGAGAAAATTTCAACTCAATTTCTATACTACGGTTCATAAGATACAGTCTAGTTACAGACGGTCAGAAGAGCATCAGAAATAGGGTTAAGTATTATTATACCATTTGCGTATGGACCCTAACAAAAGATTTTCCTATTAAACGATAAAACAAAAGAGCAATATCCCATAGATAGAAAGGAAACACGAAAAATCACAATACTACTTAGAAAACCCAAACCAATTGGATACAACAAATTAATTAGTTAGCCCAACATTCAGTAAATTAATAGGCACTCGTAGGGATTTCTGAATTAGATCGCTTCAGGGATTGGATTAGTAGCCGAATAATTAAATAACAAAACTAAGCCGTGATACAAAACAAATACTCTCAGAAGGTGCGCGTCACAAAACAACGACATTTTCCGACTTTAATTTGTCAATCTCTTGAGTAATAAAATATCAATAAATAAAAATTGGTCTTATGATGTCGAATTTATTTTTAAATATCTTTATAACACTTATAATGTCTCATCTTCATCAAGGTGTCACTGTTTTATTAAAGAACAGTTTTATGTCTTATATTTTACTAGTAGAATAATTCGTTGGTTAATAAAACTAGAGTATGTAATTTAAAATAGTATGTTAAACGTTTAACTGTACAATAGTCATAACCTACACGGGAAACGAGATACAAGATGCAATCGCGGCTTACACGGCAGGAATGTTACGTAAATTCCGGGATAATGCGACGCAGTGGGCTCGGTGGCTTTACTCACAGATGTAGAGGTAAAGAGAGGCGCAAGTGTAGGTGTGTACTTTGTGTGTAAGTCATTTTAACGATTCTTATATCTGTGAAGACAAAGAGAAAAGTTAATAAGTAGGAACAGGACTGATAATGTTGAAAATGACTAAAAATATATTGCCAGAGACAGTGGCTTGCCTATGCCCGTTCTTGTTTAAGGAAACAAGACCATCCCTAGGCAAGCGACTCCATTTTGTATCAAATTGGATAACTTCTATTTTTTCTGAGGAATGATTTGTAACTTGTAAATCATCTGGTATCAACAATTTTATTTGTATTCTGCAATTTTATTTTGTCTTTAGTTCAGATTCTCACGTATTACAAAAATAATGCAATGTTATAAGGAATGGGTTTACTGTATATTTTATTTCTCATGGTCAACCAAAAAGCAACATTGTTTTGTTGTTTATTACTCTAGTTATGTATGTATTAGTTTTTAAGGGTGTCCGTTGCCGGGATATGCCCCGCTTTGTTAATTAAATAAACAGATTCGGTTTTAGTACCGGCCCCTACCTGATATTGTATGCTGGGCTAGTTGGTGTAATTGCTTTATCTAAACTAGACCCTTTTTTAAGTACAGTGAGTTTATTATTGCATGGACAGCAATTTATAACTTAAATATATCTTTATTTATGTTATAACATTGACTAGAATAAAACATCCATTGACTAAACTATCATTATTGGTCATAAATCCTTTATTTAAATTAACTCTACATCCATAAAAATCCACCAAGGTTATAAACATAATAACAATGTAACATTCACGACGACATTGAAAGTCAGTACAAAATCTTATAAATAAAACAAAATTTAAATCCTGTATTTCTTGAGGATTTTTCAAAACAAATAAATGACACGAATTGCAGGATTATCGTTATGTAACAAATCTTCCATAGCCTCCTTTTAAATATCATCAAACT
The DNA here is from genome assembly GCF_003590095.1 of Trichoplusia ni. Taxonomy (NCBI): domain Eukaryota; kingdom Metazoa; phylum Arthropoda; class Insecta; order Lepidoptera; family Noctuidae; genus Trichoplusia; species Trichoplusia ni. The sequence goes on along the minus strand of NC_039480.1, from coordinate 12,229,581 downwards.
AGTTGAAAAGTACCAAAACGTGTTCACCTAAAGTACAGTGAATTTTCAGCTTATATAATAATAAAAAAGTCTTAATTAGCTCACAATCCAATTACATTAAAAAATACAACGAAAACTAGACAGGCGAAACTAAACAAGCTGGTCAAAAGACATATCAAAAATGACTCTACATTAATGACATGTGAATAACTATGGGGACAAAAATGCTACCAAAGATAACACAATAAAACAAAGGTAGATTGGCCCGGAATAAATTGGGTAAGCAAGGGTGTAAGGTCAACGTCAGGTCAGGACCTACCATCCGTCACAGTCAGGCAGGTAGAGCCATTAATATGGCCAACAGACTAGGCGCGATACCCTGATAGGGTTCCACTGAATAATGCTTTATGTGAAGTGAAACTGGATATCTTCGAAAAATTGGGGACAAAAAAGTTTTTTATTTGCCTCAAATCTTATGAGTGCTCTGATTAGCTGTTGGTCTTTTGGTCATGAAATTACATGTAATAATTAGTTTACCATCTTTATTCCTTTTTCTATATTAATGTATAATCTTTGTCAAAGACGACGGTACTTTTCTGACAAATTCAAGCCAGAGCAATATAGCATAGCATACTATCCAAATAAAGCATTTGTCAGCATAAAAATAATTCTTTATCAACATTTATTATTTATAACAGTTTGCACTAAATCGTTAGGCAGTAATTGTACAATTGTCGTCAATTGCTATTGCTTTGATTCTGCAAGATACGTAGTATACTTTGCTGAGAATTTTCTCGTTTCATTTTCTTGCTATTTTTCGCTAACTCCGAAACAGTTTTGCAATTTCCTTTTCTGCAAAATACTCTCTACTTTTGACAAATAAACAATTTGCATTCTAATCGTAAACGCTTGTGAAATCTTTGTTCCGTGTCAAAGGTGTACAAATTTGCTTTTTTTCTTTAAGTTTAATTTAAGCGAAGGTACAAATTTTTCGTGTTCCTGCAAAATGAAACTAAAACGTTTTCAAGTAAGATAAAATGAAAGAATTGTAGTCTTCTTTTGACATACATTTTTAGGGTTCCGTGGAACGATATTACAGAGGCGCCATTGTCTGACCGTCGGTCTATCACCTAGACAAATTAATATTATTTATTTGTTCCCTACCCGTTTGTTTTTCTTCAACCTGTTGGTACCTGATCATCTGTGTCGGGACTTGATCTTGAAAAGTTTAATGAATTGTGCTAAAGTAAATAAGTTGTGATTAAGTTTTGACACAATTCTATTTCATTTTCACCTACAATTAAGACTTAATATAAATATTTTTTAAAAAACGTCAATATTCCTGAAACTTTATAATGGTACAAAAATAAACAAAAACTTAATGCCTTCAAGATATACAACATTATTCCAACTATTCACAGCGCATTAAAAGTTTTCGCGTAAAACTTCTTATAAACGTTAAAGTCGACAAATATAATGAAAGTGGTCGCAGATTCGTAGGAGATTGCGCTCGTAATTTGCGGGTAGTCGCTAATGTGTCGCGCGCATGCAATTTCCCCATAAACTGCAGGCAGCCGTAAACACCATCTGCGGTGTCCCAGATTGAAATCGTCGCAGATAACTATCAACGTACGTGCTTCGAATTTGCATCAACTGTCTGTATTGACGGGCTCTGCATGAATCTGATTGGCTGGTTTTGGTTTTCAGTTCAATTGTTCTGCTTGTATTCCATTTTTTTCCGGTATTTGTTTTAAAATTTTGTGTTTTGAGTTTTTGATTAGGTAACGTACTTGGTGTATACCTGTGTATTATTAAAATTTATGTGTAGTCTAGCAAAGTTTGGACAGTGACTTATAACTGTCATATAAAAGTGTTATTTGAATATAATTCTAAGCGTCTAATCTCTATATTAAAATCATTTCACTCACCAATGAAAAAAACTAAACAAACAAAAGCCCATTCCATAAACGATTTTTATTTACCTTTGATCGTCAAATGTATAATTCTATGGAAACCTGCCCACCAATTATAAAACCGCTGATCGAAAATCAATACGAGCACAATTGAAACAAATGTGTTAGCATTAGAAGTAAAATAAATGTCGACACCGCTTAATGTACCAGCGATTCATTTGCTGGTTGATTAAGCACCGCAAAACGCGATGCAATTTAAACGATTAATATGGACGTAATTTATGTAGAATGAATTAATATCGGTCGTTAACTGTTTCAAGCATATTTCGAAACATGGATTGATCTGTCCAGGAGACCCATACGGTTCGAAAACACGAGACTCCCGTAGGGATAGCATCCGAAGTTCTCTGAAACGATTATTACGGTGTTCAGTTAACAGTTACCATATTGCGGGCTCAACGGCTTCCTCAACACGATGTTCTATTGGCTCACGTATATTTCCTTTCCGAAAATCCTGCCTCTCGGAAGGGACGCACGTTAGGAGCCCGTATGTTTGGCCCGTGGGGTCAACTGGACAGTTGAACAACCAGGCCTAAGAGCATGGCAAAAAGAAAAAGGTTTTAAGGTTTAGGTAACATTCGAAAAGAAACCAGATTGCAGCTGGTTTTATTTTTTTAACATATATTGATAATCTTTTTTCGAATTATTTTTCTTTATGTCGTCCCTCGGCCTCTGATTTACAAATCCTGAACTAAAGCCTAGCTATCTCCACATTTTTATCCTACGAGATATTGCAGCCTTGAATCCTACCATTACCTAATCTAAATTTAAAATACATAACTGTTACCAAGGTGGGTTAGAGTTATTTTAAAGTTAGATCAAACCAAATTCTAACCTTACTGTAGCCAACAATTTTACCATGGATACGACAATAAAGTATTTTTTAATGAAAACTTCCAAATATCAATTAATCGTCAGTTCTCTCAGAAACTAATCCCCGATCAATCATTTACGAATCATGAATAAAGTACAAATAAACAAAACAAAGAAACAGCTTTTACAGTAATAAAACAAATATTTTATCAACAGCGTCCTGTCACCGGTGACACATAAAAAGTTCAGACGGCCACTTCAAAAAGCACATATTATAAAATTACGCTATCAAAACATGCATTTTAAAAGGGTTCGGAAATAAAAATGAAACTGACATTATGTATCTGTCTTGGTAGGAAGAAAGGGGATAAAAAAGCGTGTTAAAAATGTATGAGATACGAACGCTTGGATATTGATGTTATATGGAAATAAAAACCTTACGCGTACAAACGATTCCGTATCATTGTCCACAAAAACGCCTAATAACTGTTGTATGGGAGTCTTTAAATATTTATTTTGATTTAAATGTATGTTTATTTGAATCAATCAGCTCGGCCTGTCGTGGTCCAATGCTTTTGCACAGGCTTTTCGTTGGGGGAGCTCTTGCTCCAACAGTCAAAACTTGGTTCTTGTAAGCAGTCGATATTTTGACATCTTCTGTACAAAACCTGTCAAACTTCAAGGATCGTGAGACCCGGCCTAGGGAGAGATAGACGGACAACACCTGGATCTTAGTAACCAGGACCGGTTTAACCCTTCAGGTGCGGAACCCTAAAAATCCTTTTACGAGTTTAACTTGATGTCGTTGTGTTTTATCTTCTCAACGCTTATTAATTGTATGCTGCGTTCTGGAAATGTTCTTGTTTGTATTTTACAGTTTAAATGTAAAACTTATATTTTTCGCCCAACAGCGCATTAAATTAAATTTTAAAGCTGTTGTGAAAACAATCAAACGAAACTTGATAGCACTGAAAAAAGAGAATCGAGTTTCCGAGGTAATTTGAAATTAAAAAATGCAATTCGCGTATTTATATAAATTATGTAAAGTTTTACACACTAACCAACTACATTAACATCTAGCTACCACTTTATACACATTTAAAATAGTAGCTAAGTATATTAGGCTGACGGTATTCTTAGAAGTAAAACAAAAACATCCACAAAAATAAGAATGAAATTGAAGCTACATAAAATACATATAAAAGCTACAGATTTATATTTTTCAACAATCACGTTCATATTCCAATACAAAAATAAAATAAAATTATAGAATTCGTATCGTTTAACTTTGTTTACGCTTACATTTATTTTTTCAACCCTTGTATATTTAGAAGTTTATCGTTGACTTATCAAATTCGGTATTATTACCGATATAGATTACCGATATATATCCGATCTATGAAAAAATAAAAACATTTTTAAATATTGAACACCATCAAGTGTTTAAATAGTAGAATTAAACGCACACGAAAGTTCTGTTTTATCTGTTAGCTTTAGTTTTAAATTGGACACAAATACATGTAGCAACGCTGACGAATTCATTTGTACTGTCAATATTGGTACTGGCTATTTCGTAATTCCATCGCGTTGCAAATAGTTTGTTATATCGATGCCGATTAATATTCATCAGCTGCAATCTCGATGGAGCACACGGCCTGGCAAATGGACTCCTTTGATGCGAAGACTATTGTTCTTATCGCTGTCAATTCAGCAATATTAAATTTTCTGGGAGCTGATCTGTGGGTCTAGCATCACGCTACAACTAAATCATGACTTATAACTGCCATGAAAAAGGCGAAGTGTGCTGTTTTACTTTCACACCTGCAATTATAATTAGTCATCCCCTGACCTGAGAGTGATGACAATGGATTTATGCTTTTGACTACATTAAAAACAAATAAACGATAATATGTTTATCAAAGAGTTTAATCAAAGTTTCCTTATATCGTACAAATCCATTATCTCTCTTCAATATAAGAAAGTGGATTCCATTTTCGATCGAAGCATTTGGAAAGTTCGAATAAAATCTATTTCTAATGAGGAACAAAAATACTCTCAATAAAATACTAAATTAATGAAAACACTCAATGAAACACAATTTCGTAGCCGTTTTCTCGAAGGGTTCTGGTCCATTTTAAAAGTAAAGCTATGAAGATTTGTAAGGATTAGTTAGATAAACAACTTTCTTTATATAAAAGGGAAAATAAAGACGAGTAGGCTACGAGGAGAGGGGAAGTGTTCAAGCTGTCTTCGTACGAATTTTTATGTAACATTTATACGTTGAAGGTGTGATAAATGAAGCTAACTGTTCGCCCCTCAAGTGTACCTAATATTCACTGGTGCCTTCCTTAGGCGTTATGATGAAAATTCACTTTTACTTCGAAGGTAATCGTTACTCAGGAACTTTCATTATTTTTACGTTTGATAGACGAGGCAAGAGTGAATATGCATATAAATGTGTGCGAGATTTTTCAAGTCTTTGTTGGTAAGTCTCTTTATGAGACCGTAAAAAAGAATAATTGAACAGCAAAAGTCAACGACAGGTTAATCTGAATCTTTTTATTTACTGTCGTGCTTCATCCGCTCTAAAAAAAGGGTAAAAGATGTGAAATGGGCATTTCACAAATATACAAGTCACATGTACATAGACATCCATGCCAACTCCTGTCCGGGAATCAAACCCACGATGCGTCGCTCACACTGATTTTGGTGAGGTCACCTCAGCCACTCGGCTATCCGTGCATAAATGCTAAACGTTAGTTAAAGGATTGTATAAATATTTTTAATACAGAGTGAAATGTGAACTACGTATTTTGACGCAATTTAATAATCCGTATGTCAAAGTTACATAAATAACGAACATGGAATATGTAACATGGACGAGATTAATTCTGTAACGTTTAGGCTTTGGGAATTTGTATTAAATATTTAAAATTGAATAACAGAACACTCTCACATGAGTGTTCAAAACAAATTGCAATGTTTTATGTACATTATTTTAGTTTTTTCTGTAACACGTTAATGTTTTTGTTGTTTAAAAGTAAAGGACTAAGTCCTTTACTTTTAAACAAAAAGGACTGCTTCCACAAAATTAAGCACATTTGGAACGGTCATCAATTTGCTACGAGGAATTTTTTATAAAAATATTTTTTTTGTGTTTTTTTTCCTACTTGTACGGAACATATATCGCGAGTCTGACTAACACTTAACTGGTTTTACTACCTGACATCAGAGCACAAACAAAGCATGAATTTTAAATAAACAGGAAAGAAACAAATAAACATCCAAGCTGTCTAAAAAGCGCATTTTAAAATCACAAACATACATTCTAGTTGTATTTATTCCACTTGGTATTCCGCGCACGTTGCTCTGGGCAGATTTTACTGCTTCATCTCTACATTGGATTCATAAATAAATTTGCTAGTGAATTTCTGGCCAAAGGCTACAAATCGAGTGAGCGAACTTGTCTTCCCTTGTTTGCGATATTTGTTCGGCAATTTGCTATTTATTTTCACGATGTTTCGCAGCTGATCTGAATGTTGACCCGTTTAACCTGAAGTCCTGCTAACATGAAGAGAGATCGAAGAATCATGGAAGAGAGATGCCGCTATGCGCCGGTTGGTGCGCTGTCTTCCTTTTACAAATGCAACCGTCGTACTTTAAAAGAAGGTAGTAAACTTCATGAAGTTTTGTTGGCAAGCTCTCTGTTTCGTTTCGTGTAAAGTTAAATTCAATGTTAGTGATGAATCAGATTAAAAATAAAAGCATTATTTTGAAATACCTACCTTAAAAGAATACACTGAAGGTATAAATTTGAATTTACCAACTTTAGCGTAAATTACTTTCCTAGAATTTGAGCTTTACTTCATATTTTTTAACAATGTGGAAATCATTGATCACGAATTAATTAATGAAAACGCTTTCCACCATCACAATACAATGAGTCTTTGGTTTAATGAAATAAAAGCAAATTATACTGAACAAAAAATAATCTACCTAAACAGGGAAAGTTTAAAAAAAATTAGGTTTCGTCAAAAACAATAAAGAAAGTAATAACACATGCATAGGGATCGAATCTCTATACTCAACTTCAATACTGGATAAATCAGTCCAAATCCAAATGATTATTACGACATAATAATAGATATTTATTTCTATTATTACTTAGATAATTATACCTATAATGGCTATTCACATTAACGATGCCATAGAAATACGTTGACGATCCGATCTCGTGTAATCACTAACTACATATAAATTATGTAACGTATAAAAACAATGCGTCAGCAATATTCAGTAGACTCCCGACCAGATTAAATGACACAGCGGATTATGCAATTTGAAAGCTTAAAAGTCTCACATTTACACCGATAAATCATTGTTTGCCAATTATGGAAGTGAAATATTTATGTTGTTTTTTCTTTTTACTTTTAGTTATGCAATATTATCGAAATGATATCAGATCGAATAATGAAAAAGAAAAACCACCAGTATCTGTTATAGTACTTGAAAGTGCCAAGCTTAGGTAGATATAGGATGATCATCTTAGAGGATCTGCCCAGGACCGGGATGGTTGGCGCTCTTTGGGGGAGGCCTACGTTCAGCAGTGGACGGCGATAGGCTGAGATGATGATGATGATGATCTTAGAGGAATGAAAATTGATAGATGGGCTGATGAATAATAAATGTGTCGGTTCCTAAAATTGAAAATCAAAAACGAAGTCAGATAGACTGTGTGCGCGGCGTGTCGAGTCTTCTATCACCGCGTAGGACAAGCATTTGCATGATCCACGAATACTTGTCTTGAACCTGGGTGTCTTTGTGCATACGACTTGATTGGTTGTGTAACACCCCCCGACATAAGGATTAAATTTATTACCGTGAAAGTCGTTTCTCAAAAACTCATATATATAATACATATATATCATACACTCATTATGACCTATAACACACTAGCGGTCGCCCGCGACTTCGTCCGCGTGGTTAGAAGATGCAAGTTATGATTTATATCTGCCCTGTTTTTTTTCACATTTTCCATTATTAGTCGCAGCGTGATGGTATAAAGCCTAGCCTAAAACCTAGCCTAAAACCTTCCTTGATGAATTTTGTATTCAAAACAAAAACAATTTTTCAATTTGAACCAGTAGTTCCTGAGATTAGCGCGTTCAAACAAACAAACAAACTCTTCAGCTTTATATATTAGTATAGATGTCTAAAGATGTGAATGTGCACTATCACCTGTGAAAACTGACAAGATAGCGTGCCTTTCCATAATAAAAAGGTCGGGTAAATGTAAGTGATGTTAGTAATGTGGAACAACGTCTCCGTCACATCCTGTGACAATTAAGGGCCATAAATATCAAGAAAGCCCCCTCTTTGCTTGAAGACATACTGTCTCATAAAACAAGACAGACATCTAATTAACAATTGCTTTTGATTTTGGTGCAGTACAGTCATATCTTTTTAATGAACTCCTGCTTAACAACTGGGCCCATTTGAATGGCTTTTTTTGTTTGTATGCGTTTGTGTGTTTGTGCGTTTCGGAGTTTTAGCTAGTTTATTATGTTATTTAAAAAGTTACCGTGGTGTACATCCAAGTAAAATATAAGTATCGTCTCATTCAAATTTGCAAAGCATGCCATGAAACCTTTTAAGAGATTTTTTTCATGCACTGATATTTTTTTATAGAATATATCAAGCGAAATTAAACTAAATAATTATTTTTATTATACATAATAAATTACCACTTTAACAAAATTTTACATTTCTTTCGCCGGAATAGCATATTATGCACAGCTCATTCTACCAAAATGATAATTCATATATCATACAATAGGCTCCTAATAATGTCATAAGCATCAAAATTTAACATAAACCGTTGCAGATTTTTCTCCATCTGCTCCTCTCCTACATAAAACATTATATCACATCGGGTCGTGTGAAAGAAGATTTAAGTTAAAACCGTTCGACCTCGAAACTTTTGCAACAAAACCGCACACCGCGGCGCCGCGAAGCTATGCGGGCTCCGTACCGCAGCGCCACTATAACTTCTTTCTCAAAGACAAACTGCGCTGTAATCACTTGATGAGCATAATTTGTCAGCGAAATCGTTTCGTTCAACTGCAAGTATAAAAGGGTTTTAATGAGCTCCCAGGTTTTTATTCGAAAACGCTCGCTCATTTTGTAACGTTGGCATACGTAGTCGATGATTTTGTTGAAAGTTTGTGAGCCTTCGTTAAGGTGATTTAATTATTTTTTTTACTGGCTTTAAAAAGGAAGACGTTATCTATTCTTCTTTCTTTACCTCTTTGCTTCGAACTGGAAGAACCGATTCTGTTGATTCTTTTTTTATTTGACGTGAAATAGCTGTCATTCCAACAAGCTTGGCTCAGTACTTCTTAAATTCGGTTGCACATATTAATTATTAAAAAAATATTAATTTAAGTGAGCTTACTAAGATTTAAAAACTATATTTCTCTTATAATAGCATGGTATGCGTTGATAAGCAAACTCTACATAATAGAGGAAGCTTTCAGATTTTATGTCAAGATGCAAAGTATACGTAGCTAGAACGTTTCACTACAGTTATCATAGTGTTAGTACGATACTTTGAGTTCATAATTAAATGATGTCGACTGTCATGTTGTATAACAAAGGTCCATAAAACTACAAAGTATTTCAAACAGAAGCATTCAGTTTCGGCACAGCTGGGCTCTACATGAAATAGTACTAAAACGCTCATGTACCCTCGCGACAAATCACGCCCGTATTCACGCAATATCGTATCTAGAATATAGAGATGTGAATTTATCATATTTTACAAGAATGTTATAATGTTCATCAATAGTCGTCGTCGTGGTAGTCAAACGTCGCAACAAGTTCACACAATCAAATGTCAAAATCCATTTTACTAAATAAGTTGCTCAACCTTAAACAATATAATAAAAGTCACATGACGTTATAGCATTACAAATGCCGATGTTTTTTTAATATTTACAAAAACATTAAGATACTTGCATTAACAGAATACAAACCAGCACAATTCCCTGGTACTACTAAATTAATAACGCATCTGAAATTGAATACCGATTTTCCTTCCAACGGAACGATCGGTAAATTTTGAGGGAATTCGTTATGCCGTAGACCTGTGTGAGTGTGTCCTTACATCCGAATTCAAAGCAAATATGCATAATACACGTACGAAATTTTCGATAAATATTGGTCGTGGGCAAATGAGATAGCTTCAAATACCGCAGGCGACCAGTTGTTAGAATGGCGGTATTTCATAGGATATTTTGGACTGTTTGAGAATTCAGTAAAACCGTAACGTATGGGTACCGTACTTATGCAGGAAAATTATTGCAACAGATATACTCGTTTAAATGGAGAAAATTATTGGTTTCTCGTCATTAAAACTTGCCTTTAAGGCAGGCTGGTGTATTGTAACCCTTTTCATTCATTTAATTAGGTCAAAATGATAGGTGAATTTCTAAATAGTTGTAACTTGATATACCTATAATAGATATAATTTAAGGACCTAGAGACAGGGACTAAATACAATTAAAAATTTTTTTGTCTGCATTTGTTATTTGTAATAGACGCACAATCTACACAACGTCTTAAACAAAAAATTTAAGTTAATAACGAGAAAAAATTTGCACTTACATATACAAAAATAAAAAGGATTTCAAAACGCCATAAAAGCTGCCAACTTAGCTATGTCGCATAATAAAATCTGTCAAGAGGCAAGTATGATAAGTACAGACGTACGGTACAAACGAGATTGGAATAAGAATTACACATTACAAGTCGTATATCGAACGAATGAAGTTAAACGTACTTATGTAAATATGTCGCGATAGACCGGTACCCACGGATTTTATTACGTGAGTTTCCTTCACTCGCAACCGGACACCTACCACGACGTTTCAAAGAAAATACGTCGCAATTGTGGGAGCGAGACCATGCTCTACGTGGGATAGAGCGCCGTCTTGCTTGCAACCATAGCAGAGTTACATTGAGACGCGTTGGTAGGCACCTGATGTAAATTTTAAACGTACAAGACGCGATTCGGATGTTAAGAGTTTTAACGTGCGGAAGTGAGTTAAAAATGTCTTCGGCGTTGTTATGAAATGTGTTATTTAAGTTTTGAGGGGAATAAATGGGTTATGTTTTGGTATTGTTGAGTGAACATAATTTCAGTGCAATTTTGTTCATGCTTTTCTGCTACTGGTTTATAATTGGTTGTTTCCTGAGAATCTGTGTATTCACGTTCATTAAAATGTTAAAATTGGTTTCAGGTGGCTTACTTTTAAACTTCGTATTTAATATTTTTGTTCATTTAATATGAATACAATATTTTGTTCAATATATTCCCGATCGTTTAATTGCCTATTATTATTATTCAAGTGACTTAATGATGCTACTGTCAACTGTCACACTGTCGCATGTATCCGTCTCATTTTCTCAAGCAATTTAAAAACAAAAAAACTCCATAAAAATTCAGCCACAATATATTATGCATCCTGCTAATGCATATACAGCCACAGAAGCCACAGGAGTCACTCCAAACGGAAACAGAACCGTCGCTCATTATACAACTTACTAAGTGCATCTCGTCACTGTATTCCCAGAACGGACTATCGATCCCCGACTATTTATACAGGGCCGTCTAAATAGAGATTGTTACTAAGCGGAGAAAATACCTCAAATTTGGATGATTAAATTTTTGTGTCAATGCTAGTCAGGGAATTTAATACAATGAATACTTATAATTTCGTACAAACATTAATTTAACAGATTAGATAGATAGATAGAATACTCTTTATTGTACACCATAAGGAAAAACAATTTAAGTCAATACAAATAATATGATGAGTACAAAAGGCGGGCTTATCGCTAAAAAGCAATCTCTTCCAGACAACCTATATTATGGTGAATGGAAATTACACGCGAGTCGCGGTGTACAAAAATTCCTAAAATTAAAATAAATGCTTCACGAATACTCCTTCAGGAACGTTGCCTCTTGTCCAAACAGGTTAAATAGTAATCAAAACTTACACCTAACACCTTAAATAAATAATACAATACGCTAATACTTTTTGGAGTATACTAATTCATTGAAATAACACAATGGTATTGATTACGAATTAAATATCTGCTTATAAAGAATGGATGTAATTCAACCGGAGCGAGTATAGATATTTGATTATAAACTGAAATGTCCATAGCTGTCAAGTTCCGGGTAAACACGGATTAATAAATTATTGATAGAGATGTGGAATTATGTGAAATTATTTTGTTAATAATTCAATAGCTATTGGTTATTCATCATTGGCTGTGTGAAGAGATATTAATGGGATTATTTGTTCAGTCATTAATATGTTTACTGGTTTTTGAGTCGCCATTTTGTTATTATTTGTAACTGTATTAAACGTAAAGACGTTATTTTCAGTGCTATTTTTTAATCTTTACTATAAGTAAACCATTATCTAACTTTTAAGCTAACACCTGGGCCCTAACTCTTCCCAATTTAATCTAATATCCATTCACCAATTCATCGGCATTTGGAAATAGCGTCATTAGGGCTCAGAGGGCCCTACAATGTACACTATCACGTTTACACAAATACAATAATATCTATATCTATACTAATATATAAAGCTGGAAAGTTTGTTTGTTTGTTTGTTTGTTTGAACGCGCTAATCTCAGGAACTACTGGTCCAAATTGAAAAATTCTTTTTGTGTTGAATATACCATTAATCGAGGAAGGCTTTAGGCTATAAACCATCACGCTGCGACTAATAGGTGCGAAGATACAATGGAAAATGTGAAAAAAACAGGACGGGTATAAATCGTAACTTATATCTTCTTCTACCCACGGGAACGAAGTCGCGGGCAACAGCTAGTTAGTTATATACGTGGAGGTAGGCCACGAACCGCGAGCAAAAGGTAATTTAATATAGCGAAAAACGTCTTTCCGTCACACGACACCACATTTAATATCATACTAAACTTAGATCAGAAACGAGATGTGAAATATTTTCAGCCATTTTCGTGTTCCACCTCATCTTATTTAAATTAACATAGCCGACAGAAATCTTTCTTCGTGAATAGCAACACGGTTTTTAAAATAGCATAAATTAGAATTTATTTTAAGAATTCGTAAAATATTTGCCAAAATTCTATTTTCCAACACGAGTTTTTTGACAAACGCTAGCTGGTATGCCAATTTATTTTGATAGAATTTTATAAAAGGTTGTGTAAAGATATTCTTCCTACTAAAGATAGTTTCATAAATGTTGCAGTGGAGATCCGCAAAGTGGAACATTCACGTTTGACAGCTTTATTATTATTTTAGATCATATTCTTAATATTATTTTTTTGGTAGGTACTGAGCTTTGAATCTGGATTTGTAGAGCGTTTGTGCTGCTATTTTCAAAGAAAGACGTCGCTGCAGCCGTGGGCCGTATGCTCCATCTAAGTTCGCAACGGAAACAGTCAGCGACGTCTCCTTCTACCTATCATAGAACCATTTTAAGATGTGGAAGCAAGACAAGGCACTACACTGCGCAGAACGTCGTCACTCTTCCACAACTGCAACTCTTTATTTAAATGGTAATCTCTTCATTTGAAAAAATCATACTAAATTATCTTGGATATCCCAAAAACAAAACACAATCTCGGCGAGTCCATTATTCAAGCCCACGGCTATTCGGAACAAAAGCGTTGATCCGTAAACTTAACCCTTCGCCACTGTTAGTCCATTCGTGCGACAGATATTATTCATATGTGCGAACTGGACTTCGCATTAGTTTCACTGTCATATGTAAGTGCCCTAATATAACCCAAGAATTAATGAGTGTAATGGATACGGGAGCGAATGAACACTGTATGGGTATGTTTCTGGTTAAACTGAGTACATTTAGAAAGTGGCCATGACTAGTTTAACATTTTGATAATTTTATGCAAACATATTTGGGTCGTGTACTTAAATTACATGTTAATTTGGCGTAAAGGTACAAGTTCGTAAGTAAATTGCAATTGATTATGTCTAATAACCGAACTAATTGTAACAAATATTAAATCAGTTTAGGCAACATTCATTGGATCGAACAGGAATTATACACCTGTGTACCTAGAGTCGTATGGGCACTAAATGATTGACAATTCAACAAATATTTGCCACGTAAAATATTTTTAAGTTCATATTGAAATAGAGCATTTTTTTTGCATTTGTATAGGCATGTTTGATTTTTCAATTCAATGAATTGTTTTATGCAGCATTCAATTTACATTCAAATTTAATTGCGCTGCTATATGTAGCTATATCAATTTATCTCTCAATAGAACAACGAAAATAGTATTCTCGATATTATTTTGTTATTAGCATTTTCTTAGTATTTCTGAACTCAATATTTCCTAGCTGGCTACCCTGAGACGAAACGTAGAAACAAACTCGGGGGTCAGCGCCTCTTTTGAAATCCAGACATTGTATAAGTCAATCCATAAAGAGTTGACAATGCACTTTTTCTCGACCTCTGGAAGGAGGTGCCAGACCAATCTTAGAAAACTTGTCATCAAGCTGCATTAGGTAAATAGCTGTTATTTTGATTCCAATAATAAGTAGGTCAAAGGTATAGTTTAAGTATTCATTAACTTCATTACCCCTAAAGTCAAAATTAATACTTAGACGCTTACATTTTGCTTCCGTGTCCGAAACTGTCCTGCAAAACATGAAAGTATCACCGTCATAAATTCGAAACATCCATAAAATTCCTTAGAACTAAAAACGAAAGATAAATCATTCCAGACTCAATTTGTCACGTCGTTCCCATCGATCGCGGCCACACGTCCTCAAAACAATAACATAATAGCAAAACAATTTCATAACGTTAGCGTCGCGGAAATTGCATTAGTTTCGCTCTTTGTTGTGTTATATCTGTGACATCGCTGCACTTAACCAAATTGTGCTACGGAGACTGTCCGGATTGAATTATGATACTTATGTTTGGGGATACGTCAAATTTTTGTACTTGGACTAGAAAGATGTTGGATATGACATGTACTGACAGCTCTATGTAGGTATGTAGGTACTGCCTGTAGTGAATAACTCGGTTACTAAAGTAGTCATGTACTTTTTTATAGTGTACCAAAATGTTCTACCTACTTTATGTATTCAGCAGATGGAAGACTGGGTTTCCATTATTTTATTAAGACAAGTTCCGATTTTTTTTCATTAGGAAAAGGAAAAAATAAATCATTTTGCTCATAGTTTAAAATAAGTTATCTTGGTAAATTACGGCTCAGAAATTCAGTCAGACAAAAAATAGATTTTCTTTTAAAGATAATTTAAAAAAACATTATATTATAAATTAATAAATCAAACGTCTAGGCAAAAGAATGCTAGAGTCAGGATTATGACTAGGCCTGCTCTTTTTGATGTGAGTTAGCATCCAGCTTCTAATAGATTTCCCGCTGTCAACACCATTACTGCTGTAGAAGGCTAATTAAATGAAGAACAGATTTTGAAACCAGGTTCAAAGTAAAGCTAAAAATATTGGAAATAATTCGTTAGTGTCAGTATCAAACACCAGAAATAACTTTGACAATTTACTTCACACGATTTAACAACTTATTTCGATTAATTTTGTTTAAACTCAGGTTTGGTAAATCAAAGAAAGTATAAGACATTTTCTAGTGATATCTATAATTCACGAGGGCGAAGCCACGTTCAACAGAACGTTACTATACATACATAACCTTATAGTATACTGCCTTCTTTGTAAATATTTTAAGAAAATTTGTTTCCCGAGAGATATCTTTGGTTTTCTTTATCCGGTTGATCGATGAATACCCAGAAATTTCTGAAAAGAAAATTTTGTACTAAATAAACACAATTTAGGTAAATGTCAATGTACAAAACCTTAACATTCACCACAGTTGCAACTTACCGAACTTTTAGGTAGAACCGAAAAAGTAATTACACTTAATGTACTGCATATAATTAATTATGTTGGTGAAGATACATTTCAGAGTAAACATTGGAGAGATGTGATCATTAAAACAGTATTTGGTTCTAGGATGCGAACCAGTGCCAACGTAGTAATGAGAATCGTATACATGCCACTGATAATGCGATGTACGGCTCTCCGACGAAGCCAAATACATCATAATATTCTCTGTTCATTAAGAGAATATTTTGTTTACTATTTCGCTAATGGAAATGTAGGTATTTGTCCTACTTTCCCCAGCAGTGAGACAGAAACATTTGGAAGAAAAACTAAATTCATTTTAATGTATTCTTTGAGAGGTTTTGCAGTGAATGGAACATTAAACTGTTAGAATAAAAACCAGAGTAATTTTATCATCTGCAGCCTTTTTCCTCCCACTGCTGGGCATAGGTCTTCCCATTCTCATGCCAAAACATCCAGACTTGATCTAAGAACTTAACTGTATCATCGACCCATCTCGCTCCCGGATGCCCGACGCTTTTTTTGCCTTGCCTTTTGTTATTTTCTTCATAGGTCCTGAAAGATAAAATTGTAGTTTTTTTATAAACTAGCTTAAGCTGTACTTATCTAGATTACAGGATATAATGCAGGTAAATCTTGTAAGATCTTATCGGGATCTCGGGATAAAATATCTTGGTCAAGTTGTTTTTCTAGTGTGCTTGGGAGTGACCCGATCATGCAAGGAGACAAAGGCGTTACGGAGGCTCTTGAGCCGACATCGGCTCGTACGCTCAAGATACAAGCCTTTTGTTTCCATTACCTGAACAAACATTATACGTGTAAATTATATACGATCAGCATGGAGGAAGTCCTTTAGAATTTTTGAAAATAACATTTGTTATATGGGAATACCCTGCATCTGTTTATGATTAAGGACTTTTTTTGATTCCGAAACTAGTCATTCTGAATCAGCTTCACCATTTTTTTTAATAAAAATAGTAGTGGTGCCTTGTATAATTTTTGGATCTCAAATATTGTGTACTAATCATGTCAATTAAAACCAAGGAATCTGGGTAACTAAATGTAGCATAGGATGATGCCAGATGATGTTTAAAATACAATCTAGTTCTTATATTACAGTATTTCATTTTTGCTGAGGATATTCAAATTGGGCAATAGTTCAAAATTAAAATATTATTATTCTTGTTCATATTTTTCCTTTGAAACTCATCACTACTTCCACTAGGCTACTAGAATGTTTTTCATCACAGAAGACGATCAAAACTAATTAAATTAAAACAAGCGTAAAACAATACATGTCACAATATAAACACTTGTATATCACAGGTCATCTGTCTTTGGGCGTCGTAATAGCCAGCAATATTGTCAGCGACAAACTAGACAAGAATGATGGCCGTCCCGCCAGACTTTACTCAAGCATTGTCAAGAAAATGTACGTAAAACGTATTGTGTTATATAATATTAGTTTATTTATAGCATTAATGAAATGTATACAATAGCAAAAATCACGCATTCATAATATAATTAATTAAGAATCAACTGCCTGTCTACCTGCCTGTTACGCTTTTATATCTAAACTAGCTGTTGCCCGTGACTTCGTCCGCGTGGGTAGAAGATATAAGTTATGCTGTACTGCTTTTTCCACATTTTCCATTGTATCTTCGCTCCTATCAGTCGCAGCGTGATGGGCCTAAAACCTAACCTAAAACCTTCCTCGATGAATGGTCTATTTAATACAAAAATAATTTTTCAATTTGAACCAGTAGTTCCTGAGATAAGCGCGTTCAAACAAACTCTTCAGCTTTATATATTTGTATAGATAGGTAATCAAAGTAAAAAGTGAACTAAAGCACATTGGTTACGTGTACTTTCGCATTATATTCATATAGCTAGCTTTCGAGTATAAAAAGCTTGCTAGTATATATTTCGTAAAATTGAAATAATGATTGCAACTAAATAATTCTTCACATACATAAGTCCCATGCAGGTTGCTACATTTTCCGGCTCATTTTATGTAATAAGCATGCACGTACTTAAAACTATGTAACATTCACAACCGTCCTTCCAATTACGCGATTTAATTACCAATATTGGTATCATTTGACGTTTCAATGTCCGTTTACCTAATAACAGTACCTGCTGTGCTTTTACTACATGCTTTTTGACTAGAACGTTCTTCGTTGTGCAAGCGAGACGACACTATGTTTAATGTAGCGTGCCATCCTGCTTCCGCATTAGGAACAGACTTAGTTGACATGTCCTCAGTACAGGTTAGTGTTAGTACTTTTGTACCGTTACCAAAAGATACGGTTATGATTATATATTAGCACTTAAGAAGCTTGTCTCGCCTGTCTTAATTGCCTCCATTAAACGTTACGTAATTAAAAGGCTGATTTACATCTCTATTAAATTGTATAAATGTCTGTCTATATGAACGCTGTTCTGATTCAAAGTTTTTTTTTTTCAATTAGTAGATAATTAGATGCTTTTGGTGGAGAACTGTTGCAAAGTTCAATGTCAATTTATAGAAACCAAATCTCTTATTTGGTTTCTATAAATTGTATTAACGTGATAAACAAAAAATGTTTTAAAATTTAAGAATTTTCGAAATAAAAAAAGAAAATATTTGTGTTGCGAGTGCGACTCGCGACAGGATTCTATTTTTTTTTTCTAAAACCCATTAAATGTTAAGTCTTCCTTGATTTTGATTGCTATGCTGACAACGGAAATACCTTTGCGAAAATTTAAACCGTATCACGACTATTTAATAACAGTTCAGTGACCGACTGACAGCCCGAAGCCTTGTCAATAGGGTTCCGTTTTTAACGCCTAAAGAATACGGAGCCATAAGTCAAAAGACAAAAAAAAACACCTACGCTACCATATTTCAAGAAACAGTTCATATAATATGGAAATTCAGCTGAAAAAAGTAACAAAAAATACATTCAAAAAAGTAATTACAGCGAATAATTCGGCTAGCAATTAGAATGCTTTTTGGTGCTGCACAAATTGGAGCTCATAAAAAAAGAAAACTTTTGAATAACGAATGCGTTGCGGTATACAGCCAGCTACTGACGTTTGAGCCCATTTAATGGAAGTTAGTTGGAAAGTTTCGCGCGCAAATAATAGAGTAGTATCAAACTGTTCGCCGGCTACTTATTGTTTAACTAATTTTTATCTGTGCATCTGTTTTTCTATTCGAGAATGTTTTGCATTTTTTTTGGCACTTAGTTAAGGCTTTTTTTTACTTATAGATATATCCTTGGATAAATGATTAACGAATTGCTTTCAACAGACTTCTGTATTAGTATAAAAGAAAAAGAAACATGAAGTTAATTTTAAACAAATCAACTTTTTTGGCATCAAACCTAACCCTCGTTTTGCAATTAACTTATTTTCACTACTCTTAAAATTTTGCCCATTTATGCTTCTATTTTTTTTATCGCTAAAAGAAGACCTAATAAATTGCAAACAAAAAATAAAAGTATGTATCTACATAGATGTACAAAATTGTTTCAACCGCTACACTGATTCAAGCGTCAAAATTTCTTTGATCGTAGAAACCAACAACGGCCGATTTATTTATTTTTCCGAACTCCGTTTTATGTTGGAAGATTTTTTTTCTGTGATCTCTATAAAGACTTTTGTGATGACAAAATGCCATTCAATCAAAACTATTTGCTTTGTTTCGCTTTTATTTGTCGAGTGATATTTTTAGATTAGAGACACACCCACAATTTAGGTATCTTTTAAAGATAGAAATACAGAATTTCATTTCGAATACTAAAGTAAAAATTAAATGTTTTTTCCTCTTCCTTGTTGGAATATTTCCGTAATTTTCATACTGAAAAAGTTAATTAAAAACCGGTAAATAATACTTCTTGTTTAATAATCTTGTACGAGTTTTGATCTTATTGATACTTATTCGAGATTTAAATATAGCAAAATAGAATGGAATCAATGAAAACGTGTACAGCAGGATACCCTATAAGACCTACCATAAGCCATTAAAGTCGGTCAAACGCAAAGAATAATTGAATACAAGTCAAGTTCCTTACTCGTATCACTGTTATTCAGACATCATTCTATTACTTCGATATGGGGAATAATCAATTTTAAGTGTAATATTATTTTGGCCATGTTTCTTGGTAATCAACATGCTTTTTATGTCTTCCAGTCGCATTATTTTTGATACTATACTTTCCATGACAAAAAATACCCCTACCCAAAAAATAGTCCTTCCATTATAGAGAATCCCTGCGGATTCAATCGTGATGATTTATATACATACATACACATAATTTGATTCGTGAACTCTCTGTATAAGACAATATGAAAAGCTCTTCTCCATAATCAAATCAGTTAAAGGCGTCGGATTGAAGGGAAACGAACTCGTAAGCCAAAGGTTGTGTCGCGAACTTTATGATATTCTTGAATCGATTGAAAATGTTTGGAATGTAGATTCGAAGCTCTTGATATATTTCGGATGGGTTTTGACGTAGGAATTTTTGTCTGAATATAAATGTATTGATGTAAAAATCAGAGCTGTATTTTTTGTTGGTCAAGGACGAAATTGTGAAACTGTTTTCTGTCATTAATGAGTTTATGATGATACAGCAGAATTCATTATTCATTTGGATGACACTTAAAAGGTCAATACAGAATTCAAAAGTAAATTACTTTTTAAGAAAAAAACTGACTAATTTACATTGAATTGTCAAATTTTAAACTCACTGAAAACCCAACCCAAAAGCATTTATGCCCGGAATACCGATATATCGACGACGTATTGTCTAGTACAACATGAGACGCGAATATTCTATTCGATTGCTCAAGCACAAGCATCCAACCTGTACTAACGGAACTGGGGTAACCACAAGGCCTGAAACGCGGAAATCCAATAACTTATCGCACAATATCTGAAGCTGACTGTTTCCCTGGTAACCTCCGATCAACGGCTTTCATACACATGTCGCTATCTATATTTTTTGTGTTCCAGGGTACATGTAGGAAAGGGTAAAACCATTTTAGAGTTCCGTATCCAAAGGATTATTATGAGACTCCGCTGTATGTCCAACTCCAATGTGACAGACGAACAGACAGACGTCTGTCTGTTTGCGACCAGGTTGTATTTTATGATCCGCCGACCGTTACGTGAGTGAGAGAAATTTTCACACAGTTGTTTTTGTTGCCATAAAGAAACCCTTTTTTCAACAAACATGATTTTTTCCTTAATAGGACGGAACCCCATATAACACGCGACCCCATATGACAAGAAGTCAGTACTTAACCGGTTTTCCACATCCACGTAGCTTATAATGTACCGCTTTTTATTCTCGCGCCAAAACTTCGAAGGAAATTGTTTTCTGATTGGCGAAGACGCCTTTACGACGATCAGAGAAACATTTGGGATCTTTAGACCAACATTACCGTAGGCTTATGGGGGATAGAAAACGTATTAATGTCAATTTGCGGTCTTTTACCCGAGTTCCCAACTATCGAATAAAAAGTTGGTAATGTTCATCTTTATTTCGCCACGTTATGGATATTACTATTATATTTTGGCAAATTTTGACTTTAACTTACATCATACTGCATGTTGCACGAGACTCCGCCTGCGTTCTTGTCAATTGTCGCAGTAAAGCGTAAAACTATTTTTTATTTGACGAATAAAAAAACGTTCTTCTAGGCTACAATGGTTAATTTCTTCAAAAAATAGTTTTAGCGTGATAGAATTACATATATCGTCACTTGGACCGCTTTCGTATGAACATATAAGTAGGGATTTTTAAATCGGATTAATATTCTTAGAGCGCGCATATCTCCTCTCCGTTTTTTAACATATTCAATTACTGCTCTGCTCCTGTTAATCATAGCTTGGTACATATGCATCTTAAAACCTTTCTCGATAAATGGACTATCCAAAACTGAAATATTTTTCAAATCGGAGCAAAAGTTCTTGCGATCTTTTCAGCTTTAGAATTTTAATAGTATTTTATTGAATGTATTTCAGTCAATGTTTTACCGGATGTAAACATCAGTGTCCATTATGCAACACGTTTAATTACCGTTCGATGTGGTTTATATTTTCAGATAAAATTAATTTTACTCAACAATGTTTTCGTGTTGAGCTATACCGGAACATGCAACATAACCGCGAGACACTCGAAACTAGTTTTGCTTCAAATTAAATAGGCGCCTTGTTAGCGCGCTTGTTTTGAAGTATACAGACATTGGTATTGTAAATATGTTGTTTGTTTGAAAATTCATTCTTAATCATGTTTTAAATTACAGTGATTTATATTCTCATGTATTAATAGGATCGGCGCTGTAAATAAATCCTTTTTTCATAATGGTAATAAATAGATAAATGATATTGCAAAAAAGGGTTCAAAACTTTGATAATTTTCATCTTTATACTAACAATCTTTTTTGAATTAGTATTAGGTATTTAGCAGTATGACTGGAAAATGTGTATTTTTGATAAAAATTTGAACCAAAAACCAAACTTTAAAGTCTACAACTCTATCTTGCACGAATTTCGGGATTGTGATTCGTCACCTGTTACCAAAATGCGATGTGAACCTACATGTCCTAACGTTCAATAACTGTTTTCCCAGTTTAGGCTGGTTTTCCTTCAAAGGAATTTTGCGGGCAAAATCACGGGCTGTAAGTAGGAATAGGCTCGTCTGCAAAATGTTTGCTAGCCGCAGCGCATACCTGTGCCAATAGTTAGCCAGTTCGGAGAATTTTAGATACATGATGTTAATTACAGGTCTGCACCTTTTCCATGGATTATTTTTGTAAATATCGTCGATAACTTACATTTATTCAGTTTCATCAGTATTTTGGAACTACCAATACCAAAACGTTATTAATGTTTACAAATGAATGTTAGTTTATTTTAATTGATTCCAATCACCTAGTGCAAAATCAGAAACCAAATCAAATCTAATAAACAATTATAGATAGAACATTAGTAAAAGGTACATGTATTTAGACCAAAAGCTAGTCTAGTAAGCAAGCTATGTATTTTCATAGTATTTTCAAACGCCAACTTGTAAGAAAACCAGCTCAATGCACTTTAAAGGAAGGAAAATAAATATGCAAAAGACAAATATTATATTTGAGTGCACAAACTGTGCCTCGGAGTTATTGCTACTTGCAAGACTGAACAGGCAAAGGAAATGTATCTGAAGGTACTTCGCCATTACATATTATTGCAAAAGCGAAGTAAATTATACTAAAGATAAAACGTATTCTGAGACCTATTTTAAGTCACTTAGTCTTAGCGCCTATTTTATGATCGCTGATTAGCTCTGGCAGATAAATTGATAAATTTGACATTCCATGTATGAAAAAATTGAAATCTGTTCTTTGCCCGAAGTCCGAAAAGAAATATCATACATACTTTCTTAATTAACATATTATTAATATAATAATATTATAATGGATTACTACTAAGTACATAAGTAGGTACTATAACTCAATAGGTATTAATTTCAAACATTAACCAATACTTCATACCTTAAATACTGTATATCACAAATATTTCTTCATAATACTCCGAAAATAACACTGTATATCATCCAAATAACTTTCTAGACCGTATTTATTACACGCAAGAGACTAACACTATCATCTGAAATACTTGTCAGCACCTTATTGTTTGTAATGTCGCTCAATTTTTCTCCTTAACTCTCAAAAGTACCACGTAACTTCAGCGCAAGCATTCCTCAAGGGTGAAATTAATATTTGCTGAGTGAACTATGTTCTTTCTCGGTTATTCCAAGACAAATATGACTGCGCAAAAACGGTAATTTATTTAAGGCGACGTCTCTTGCAAAAGTCTTAAGTCGCGTATAGCGTGACGTAGTACAAAGCAATAAGTTATTAACTAATTTAATGTGAAACAAATTTAGCAACAGTTCTAATTTTATGCCTCGATAAAAGTTAAGATTTAACAAACGTCTAATCGAATCGAATCAATCAAATGTTTTCGAACGACATTTTAGGTGTGTCACGTGACTTTGATTTGACAACTAAACGCATTCATGAAATTTGATAAATTAAAAATTAATTTGATTTATTCATGTCACAACGCTTGCTTAAAAATGGTTCTTCACCTCTAGAACAATTTATTCTTGTTAAAGCCCATTGAATGACTCAATGAAGAATTAAATGAACGGACTTGCAAAAGTAATGTCAATTGGGGAAAACATTTTTAAAGTTATTTTATTTTAATGCGTTAGTAATGTAATTTGCATGCACTTGATGCCAGTATGCCTTGATTCTCTATTTTGGTCTGAAAGGCCAACGTCTGCGTGGTAATTCCACAGCAACATTGTGACAAAGAAGATGATGTGACGCTGTTTGCGGCCCACAGCGGACAAGCAACTTGGCCTTAAATTATTAAATGAAATGTTTTGTGATATCTCATCTTTGTATTTAATTTTATAACATTGTTGCCGAGCTGTCGTTCTTGAAATTTCAGTTGAGTATTTTTCATCCTGTAGGTCAGACTACAAATAATTTATATTAAAACATGCAGATTACTCCATTGTGAAGACATCGTTAAAGATGCCGCTATGTTCGCAACAAATAACTTGAATTTATTTTGAAGTCAGCGAAACAGTGTTTCAGAATTAATTCAATCGCATTTATAGTACGTCGAAAACGTTTATTTTTATGGACCACAACTTTTAGATCACAAATGCTAAAGAAAAACTTAAGATTTGTATTATCAAAATGTCATCCCTACTATGAAAGTTTGTTTGTTATGCTTTCACGCAAAAAATACTTAACCGATCGTCATAAGTTTTACCAGACATATTCTTGTCATCATCGGCCTAGCCTTTTCCCAACTATGTTGGGGTCGGCTACCAGTCCAACCGGTTTCAGCTAAGTACCAGTGTTTTACAAGGAGCAACTGCCTATCTGACCTCCTCAACCCAGTTACCTGGGCAACACGACACCCCTTGGTTAGAGTGGCTGTCAGACTTTTTCAGCTTCTGACTATCTGTAACGACTGTCAAAGATGTAGGAATAACAGCCGGGACCCACAATTTAACGTGCCTTCCGAAACACGGAGGAACTCGTTATGACAAAGATGGTCACCCATCCACGGACCAACCGCGTCAAGCATAGCTTAACCTGTGATCGAAACACTTATGCGGTTATAGCTTAGCCACGAGCTCCAGACATATACTTGTAAGGATTAAAAAAACAATGGGTTTATTTTATTAAGGAGCTAGTGAAAAATTAAATTAATTTACGTGAACACTTTCGTAAATTACCACTTCGCTTCACTTCATCTTCTATGTTATTACTGAAGCTTATAGTCCTAATTGGGTGAATTTCAACAGGTCCAAAAAAATCTTCATTTCCGTGGATTTTTTATTCTTCAACTTTAGAACAATAAAAAATAGTGTTTTCTCAAGTTTTCGATCAGATATGCAGTTTTGCTTAATATCTAGCAGATAGCTTAAAAAACTAACGAGATATACAAGATTGAAAATTCCGTGCCACGGCGATGAAACATGCATGCACGGCAATGAAACAGGCGTCCATGGCAATGAAATGTTATTATAGTGTACAAGAATATTTAAATGATAAAGTTAATCATTGAAACAAAAATAAATACTATTAATTTATACGCAATAATAATAGAATATAATGTGTAAAAATCCAGTCACACATGATATTATTTTTATAATATAACTATAAATAGATACATTCCTGTCTAGTGGAGAAACAAACATAAGTCACGGAAATGAAACACGTGGCCACGGCAATGAAAGGAAACTGTTTTACAAGGCACGGCGATGATATTTTTTTCATTCCCGTGTATTTTTTTTCATTGCCATAGCAAATTTTGTCCACGGAAACCACGGAAATGAGAGCACGGCGATGAAAATCAAGGGGTATAATTCAATTTACTAAAAAACTGGTAATAATTCACAGTAATGAACACTTTACAAATAAGCTAAATATAAATGGCATTGTATTGAATGCTCAATCGAGATTAAAAACTTATTGAAATAGAAGTTAGACCTATCCACGGCGATGAAAGAAAAAATGTCCAGTACCAAAAAAATTGAATACTTTTAATTATAGCTCGAAAACGCAGGCACGTACACACGTCGTTCCTTGTCTAGCCTTTCGACGTTACTTATATGCAACGTTTAACGCAAAACGGGAGCGACGCAAAACGTTAGAATATGCAATATTCTCAAATATGTTTAGGACATGGCGATGAAAGGTAGTTCTGGGACAAATGGTTTTTTATTAACCATACGTTGTATTGTGTAAATATTTGAATAAATGTATTCCGAGTCAATACTCTAACTATTCACGAACCAAATAAAACTAAGTTTTAATATAAATAACGATACATTTTTGATCAATGATGACTTTAATACATCAAGGTGAGTCGTGGACAAACACGGCGATGAAAGATTATGTGGTTTAACTTTTTTTTTTGGAAAACCTATTAATTATATTAATAAAATATTTAGTGCTACAGATAGATTTTTATGTCATCTACCTAAAAAAAAATGTTAGAACATTATAACAATGCTTTTTAGTACCGATTTCATCGATGCCACGCAATTTTTGGGTCCGGGAAATTCACCCAATTCTATTTGCAAATTAATCACTATATTATAAACATAAAAATTTGCGGCGTAGAATTAATTATGTTAGGCAGTCTGGCTCTATTGTTTGTTAATGTTGCTCTTGGCGGTTGGATCTGCTGTCATTTAATATAATACTGGTATTGTGACACCACTCCTATTATATTTATTATCATAATTAATTATTCAATTATTGTCACGTCACTTTTCTAAAGATACAGGCTGTTGTTATTTGATTTTATTCACGTTAACAGATGATATAAAATTACATTAATTATACGTTATTCCGTTACGGAACAAAATACGTACGTATATTTCCTGATGCACTAAGGAATTAAATCCTCTTTTAGCAGATGTTTCACAAACTTTTATTCCACATGCTCAAGACACAGACCAGAAATAACATTGGATCGAACCCGTGACACATCACGCACGCTGAGTGGAATGATGTATTATGACTACTAGACAACTCAAAAGTATAGTGATAATTTTAGACGAATTGAATAAATTATTATACTCACACAAAAAAAATGTAATGAGGGATGAATCGAACCCTCGACCTTATAACTTATAACATTCAGTGCTACTAACCACTTGAATTATAGGTCTATAAATACACAGATAGTAACGTGCCATTGTAAACGGACAAAATAAGTAAATATATTTCTAAAGGCACATCCACGAAGCACCGGAAAATTATTACATCCTAACATTATATTATACATTCAAGAACCTAATTAACTAGACAAAGAAGAAATAATAATGAAATTCCTTCTAATAATTACACGAAATTTCCAATTAAGATATTGAAGAAATTATATTTCCCACGCATTTTATTGGATGCTATTTTAAATATTAAAAAACACCCTGTATTCACGACGTTGACTGTTCCAAGCTCACATTTTCCAATTACGCAAAAGCCTTTGAAATTCGCCGCACTTTACTAAGACTTGGTTGTGGTGTTTCGTTTTCAACCAAGATCAGTTATTGAGGTTTTTCTCCTGTTTTTACTCAACCAAATTTCGAGCAAAATTTTAATTAAGAACGGGATGGATACACATGAAATTAAATAGAACCTCCTTTGTAATTTTTGCTCGTTAATTAAACGGTTTTAACATTGAATACATTTTGAATGCGAAAGGAAAAATATTGCTGTTTTAAGAAGACAGCGATCAGTATTGTTCTCGTGCCCAAAAGTGTTTTGAATAAACCCTTTTCAAATTTCATTATTACATTAGAGGCTGTGTTTTTAGACAAAAGAAAGAAGTAATGAATTTTTTTTTATTATAATGTAATAATTTATTTTTTAAAGACTTTATTACCGGATGCTTACTTCGCGTAGTATTCAATAACGCTTTATTGGATTCTGTTAAAATCGAATTTCAGTTAAAATATATTAAGCTATTTATTCTTAAAATGTAATAATATATTGTAGGGATTTCAATTTCATCAGCTGAGTAATACTCATGTAAACGTAATTGATCAATAATCAAATGTAATTATTTCATTTAACGGCAATATTTACTCATATTTTTTCCAGTTTTACTTTGTCACACCGACAATGTTCTCCAGTAAATGTCTGCACTCAAAATAAGTTATTCAGTTGAATCCGTTAAGGCTTGAATTCGGAATCTGACTCTAGCACAGCCTGTGAAACGACAAAATCAAAGGAAAGTTAACCGTATGCCCATATGCATAGAGATCAAAATAAAAAACAGAAGACAGCTATCAGTGCTGTGTTTTATTTGGTGAAATTCTGACACTTCATCCCACTCACTTTTACTCTATTTGAATGACACATAGGTGTACAAAGAGGAGTAATTTCTCATGCCTAAAAGCATCAGATAGCACACTCAAAAATTCCGTAGGTGTATGCTCGTACTACACATTAATTCAAAATCTGGGTTGGTGTACTGTTACCGAGATATGCAGATCTGAGTACAAAAACTCTGTTCAAATACAAATACATTGACAATAATTTTCGTGCTTGGGAATTAAATTTGGATATTCAATGCACGAAAACCAAAAGAACTTTAGGAATTGTGTCTTAAAAGTGTATGAAATTAATAAAGTGCATGAAAGTAACATTGAAGTTTTCCGGCAATGAACGATTAAAAAAAAAGTGTTTGAAGATCAATATACTTTCCGGCTCATTTAAAACAAAGATGAAGACCGAACTTTGCCCAGACACGTTTTAGAACACCGTTATTTGATACATACATGTACGTACAAACCCTTAAGCTCATCTAGCACCTCCCAATATAACACTCAAGTATCAAACAAAACAAGACATAATAATCACAAATAACATTCAATTATTATTAAAATAAACATAGATTTCATGTAAATTAAGCTTCTAACCGGGTCGTGAGTAAATAAGCACGTTTGATATCGAGCCAATGGCTGCCACGACAGACATTATTCATTATACTCTGTTGAAAGATGATTGTAATGCTGATGTTGTGCGACATTCGGGATCTCGGTTACCGATTCCATTATTGTCGTTAATCTTCTTATTACGGCATTGCTTTGAGGAGAAAATTATATTTACTTCGATTGCGTTGTATGTTTTTGGGTACAATTGGTGTACGTATACGTGTATTGTGTGCTAAAGGAATATAGAATGAGTATAATGTTAATATGAATACTGTAATTTTGTTTTATTTGATTAGCTGCAGCCTTTATGAGTATTCGAATGACAAGATAATGTGTGTCCTGAAAATATATTTAATACTTAAATAAAAAACAATCGCACAAATTTAACGCATATATCGCGAGGAAAATTTCAAATCACTCACACATACCCACTACTCGATCAACCAAGAATTTTCGTGAATCACAAAAATAATATAATTGGTCGACCGGGTCACTTGGCTATCCATGCAGTCATAATTATTAAATTACATCAACATGCGAATAAGAAGTAAATAATGTTCTGCCATTTACGGAGCATTTAAAAATTGCCAAGCATTTGCACATTAGGAAAAACTCAAAAGGGAAACGAATAAATAATGACAAAATTCCGTTTCACGGACCACAAACTGGAGATCGCAAAATAACTAAAAAACTGTATTCTATTTTAAAGTCGTTAATATTTTTACCAACGCCATTCGTAACAGCTCGAATAGCTAACTCGACAAAAGCACTGCGGCTGAAATAACTTCCCGCTATAAATTCAAGCTGAATTGTGCAGCTTGAAATGCTGCTTGTGAATAACTTCAATTGAAATAAGAATACGACGAAGGCGACTCCATTTTTCTTGCGATAAACGAGTTCCTTGACACTCGATATGAACAAACATTGTACCTATTACGTTATTTAGGAAACTATCCAGTATTCCTTATTTTTTATATGCTTTTCTCAATTTTCTTTGGAATTATTTTAACCCGAATAAATATATATTTTGAAAACGAAATGCATAGATGTTACTGCATAAAGTTTCTTAATGTTGACAGGGTGTTTTTATCATTCAACTAAAATATACTCTCTGCAGGTAAACAGGCAGTGGTGTTGGTTTTTCTAATTAAGTTGAATCAAGAACCATTTTAATCATAAATTAAGAGCTATAATATTCAAAATTAATGTTGTGATATCACGCAATACAAAAAAACAACATTAATACTTCAAGGAAATAAATTGCAAAAATATATTATATGAACTCCACTTCGTACGAAAGAACATTATGGCTTCATGGAAAACTTATCAGTTGAAAATCGATTAATTAATGCAATCCATTTATTCGACCGTATTGTATCAGGGATTGTAAAAAATGAAGTAAATCAGGCATATCTGAGCCAATGATATTGACTCGTAAATGGAGCCTGAATCGTTTTTATTATGCAAACGTAATTACCGAATCAACTCATTATTAACTATCCAATTAATAGCACTTTTCTCTCAGTCACCTTTACTGATTCGGATAATTCATTACATTAAGTCACACACAATTATGTCGTTATAATGAATAATAAATATGTGTTTTTCTGTAAATGACTTCATTTGTTCTCTTATTTGTGAGAATATCATGGCTGAGTTACAACTTGTTGATCGATGACACGCTAAGCTACGTTTGATAAGGTCGGACCGTGGATAGGTAACCATCTATGACAAAACGAGTTCCTTTGTGATTAGTGGGCCCCGGCTGTTAATTATATATCTTTGACAGTCGTTTGAAGCTACGAAAGTCTGACAATCTCTATTAGTAAAGGATATTGTGTTGCCCGGGTAACTTGGTTAAAAAAGTAAAATAGGCAGTCGCTTTTTTTAAAACACTTAATTGGCTTGATGTTGATAATCTTTTGTTATTTCTTATCACTCCTTTATATTTTTTATTATATTTGATCATAGGTGATAAAAACTTGTATTAGAAATAGCAACCCATATTCAAAAAGTATTATTTCTGTTAACAATAGCAGATACAGTAGGAACCTTGAGAGTATTTATAATTGATTGATGTATGACATGTGAATACGACACGGAAGGGAACATTTTATTATAACGGACATATTTATAAAACAGTACTCACCCTGCACTCAAACTGAACCATTTGTTTAATAAATTAAACCATTTGACCAATTACCTTTTAAATACCAAGTTAATCTGTCCGCACTCCGAACTTATTCATCTCTATCAACAATAATATTTCTGAGAATAGCCGGTTAATCTGAATTTGCAATCAGTTTAAGAAATAAAAGGAAGACCTGTCTTTGAACAGCTTTATCGATTTTAGGAATTATTTTCAGATATGTTTGTATTGTATGCTGTAACTTTGTCTTTAACTGTAGTCCATCACTTATCAAATAAAATGTAATAATAACCAAAAAATGTTGTGCTCCTTTCACACAACTTGTATTGAAGCTTGTATTGTGACTTGTGAGTACCTGCTAAGCGTAATACATCCGTTTTGTAGATAATACCCAGTTTTTGTAAAAAAAATACTCAGACAAACACGGACACAGAGCAAATCACCGTGTTCATCCTATAAATACTTTTCCTTGGTTGGAATCGAACCCTCTGGTGTAGGAGTCAAGGCCATTAACCACAAGAGCAACGTTCGAAATAATATTCGCGTCGGGTCGCCTCTACATTTTGTTTCAACATAATGAGACAGCATCTTTTTCCACTCTAATTCTAACTCTTAGGTTCAGAAGAATATCTTAAAAGAACGTTTATCATGTCAGTCGGCATGTAACATATTATCTCAGATGATTTACATAGAGCCACCTAATAACGTAGCATGTTCATTTATCATTCAAACAATATTTCACATGTTACCACTCCAGTTTGTTATTCTTTTGTATTTACGAGTGGGTACATCGTTGTTACGTCATAGTATGACTGGGCAAAATGAGTTTAAGTGTTTTCTACACGTATGTTTGGATAGCGAACCATTAACTCAAGTGATTAAATGTAATAAAATCACAAGTACATAACTTGTTACCATAGTTTGTTGGTACAATTACATGATAAGGAAAGGTACTTCATCTTTAAGTCACTATAAAATCTCGAAATTTCAAGGGATAGAGTACCCTATTCGCCTACCTTTCATCACTTCCTAAGTGCATTGGACGTGGAGAAAAAACAGACCCTTAGCACCGCGCTATCTTTCATATTAAATAGAATCTTTAACAACAGCTATGATTTTTTTTAATTATGATATTTAAAGTTAGGTACTGCGTACAAACTAAAGAAACCGATAAATCGAAACTGATGCATCAAGTTGGCCATTGTTTTGCACACTTCCTCTAGTTAACACTGACAGTGCATGACAACAAAATAATTCGTCACTTTTTCTTAAAGAAAAATCAATCACAATAAATAAAATTCATAGACTATAAAAAAATATCGAAAGACATTATCATTTCGTAATTAGACAAAAGTTTTCGTAAAACAGTTTGGGAACTTTCACTAATAAATTGCTCGTAAGTTTCATTGAAACGTAAATTCTTGGAAATTAGCTTTTGGTTTAATAATTATACTTAATTTTGTTCTTATTAATTACTTTTGTGTAAAAACTTTGCAAGTGAAATTTCTAGGTATCTACTTAGATGTTTTTTACTGTCTACTATTCTCAACTAGCCAAGAAATTACTAGCGATAGAATTCAATGGGCTCTAGTTTCGCTATAACATTTTTATTCTTATCAACTGTAAGTTTTTCTAATAAAATAAAATATAAGCTCTAGAAGTTTTAGTAAACAAGTGTTTCTTGATTTGAACGAGTTGTGACGTCAAAACTTGAATTATTTACATGCAAATAGTTTTTGATTGACTGATTTAGTTGCATTTATTGCTACTGATAAAAGCTTATACAAAGTCAACTATATAAATACATTATATATGTAGTTGTAGTGATACCTACACACATAAATATCTTGCACATACACTACAGCTGTTAAACATTGGACTTTTAAAACATGTGTTCTAAGGAATGTTGGAAAGTTAACTGTTCCGAGAAAGCAATAAATCGCTGACTTCTACACTGCAGTTTAAGTGATTTTATTTACACTCCTGAAAGTGCTACATACATTTATCGAACATTTAAGTGTTCTTGCTTTTATATTAGAAATAATTTTCTGACGCATAAATTCCTACGAATACTGGAGAACACTATTTTTTAGGGTGTTATAATCCACATCAGACATCTACAAGCGGTTATTTTTTGATACAAGGTTCATTCATTCAAAATGTATGTGACCCGAAGTTAATTTCTGATATTCATGTACTTTCGCTGTTTACTGAAACAATATCCGACATTAAAAAGATATAACGTTTTTAGTAAAAGTTGAAAAAAAATGAATTTATTAAGCAAATAAATAAACATTTCTATAAGTTGCATTAATACAATATCAATCCATCCATCCAGGGTTCGATCCCCGCGAAGGACAAACATTTGTGATTTACGAATGCTTGTTCTGAGTCTGGGTTTCTTTGTGCATATGAATTGTATGTTTGTGAAAACCCCCCGTGGCACAAGGATTAAATTCCTTAGTGCGGGAGTGGTTTAAAATAAAATAAAAAAAGTCTTAAAAAAGTAATTACTATGTATAAAACAAACTATTTCTATAAAAGCTTTATCGATTGAAACAACGTGCGTCAGCGTTCTCACAACGTTCCTTTACCTTTTTTTACTAGACCAGAACAAAGTCTGAAAACAACTCGACTGTACCAATAACACCCTCTTTCTGATAGGTACTTAAGAAACTTAAATATTCCATGGCGCTTTAAAAAAATGAAGCCTTCTTGCAGTTTGCTTTTCATAATTTTATGCATGTTTTACACAAAGAAAGACTTTAATGATGATAGTTTAAATTTTAAAATGCAAAAGCTTTGTATGCCTTAATGTGGGAGTAATGAGTGAATACTACTACTTATGTACGTTTAGAAGAAAAAGGTATTATGTATTATTAAGTTAACAGTATTTTATTAGGTTATATTACAGCCTAGACAGACATAAAAAATGTGCTGCCTAAAATTGATGTTTTCTTTTATGTGCAATAAAGTGGATTTGTATTGTATTGTATTAATTGAACTGGCAAAACTTCTTCTTTTACTTAAATTAACTGTTTTTATTGCGACCAAAAGGTAACGCGCGCACTTTTTAGTATTAAAAAACATTCAAGTATTAGATAACGCTGAAGGTGAAGTGAAAATAGGCTAAAAAAATTTTTTTTTTTTATCGCAATCTGAATTTACTACCCTTTCTGAAAATCGTCATTTTTATTATCTTTGAAAATGTCAAATCAAATCACGAGTTTCATGCGATACAGCCTGGTGTCAGACAAACGGAAAGACAGCGTACCCTTAGTAACAGGATTTTATTTTAACTGTTTTGATACGGAACCCTAAAAAGCATATTATTTTCAACATTGTTTCTGAACAAAGGGTCACGTCCGATGTTTCGAATTCAAAACGAAAATTGTTTTGAACACACTTGTTTACAGTGTGCGCGTTCGTGCATATGAAGGTATACACGGTAGAATATAATTTTCTATTCAATACCAACGCTTGGTAACCAAACGAAAATATGAACAAAAAGGTTTCATATAATATCAGCTTGGAAAATTACTGCTAAAAATAAACGATTGAATATTGAGTAAAAATTAAAAAATATCTTATGCCTTGACAACAAAAAGAAATTTATTGATGACAGACATAGAGTTTTGTGTGGTCCGGGAAACCTTGTTCTGAGTCTGTGTGTCTTTGAATATACGATACGATTGTCGTTTGTATACATATATGTATATATTCATGTATTAAATTTCTTACTGCAGCAATCGTTTTTCGCCTGAGATAAATCTTCGACAAACAGAAAAAGCCAACAGTTGTGTGGCCCATGTCATGATATAGTGACGCCGGAGGTTTCCTACTTCCTGCTCTTAACCTATAGTTTGTTTGCCACTTACTAATCTGCCTAACTCTAACCTTATACCAACATTTCCAATTTTGGAAAAAAACACTTATTAATAGGTTATTATTCACCAAAGACGTAAGCGATATTTTAGCACTGGCATCGATTAAAATATTTATGCAACGTTGGCAAAGCTGCAAATAAAAACGGCGCTTGAATTAGTGTGGAGGGAGAAAAGTGGCCGTAATGTTTAATAATAAATGAATTTATGGGCGCCAGCTCAAGTGGTGTTTAGGCCGGGGCCATACTGGCAGGACGACTGTGATGCTATAGCGAAAAAGTGAAACGAATTCGTAAAAACATTAGGTGTCGCCGGCCGCACTACAGAAACGATAAGAGCTTTTTTATTGTTCCTTTAGCAAGTGCGTCGCTGTAGCCGTCTTGGGACGCCTACCGTGCATCGTTGCATAGCTATATTGTGTCCTGCAATATTATTTCAATTTTGGAAACGTGTAAAATCACCCTACCACAAACTCATTAAATCATTCTAATGCACTTGTGTAAGAAGGACGCTGTTCTCTGTGTACCTGTAATTACATTTCTTAAAACCCTCCCCTCACGGACATACCCTCAGTGTAACCCCAGCTCTAAAGCGCGTCACGGTCGACTTGTAGCCGGCCATTTGGAATAGTTACTTTATAATACTGATTACAGATGCAGTATCGATTAGCAGCTTACGTTTGGTTATGGATTCGGATTCGATTTGAATGCTTGAGCGTTTTGGTCAGTCAAGTGTTCGACTGTGTATTCTAGTAACGAAATGCCGGGTTGGACCTATAGTTGTTCGACAAGTGAGTGACGTTTTAATTACTGTGTGTGCTGTGTGTTTCTAAAATGATACAGTTAAATAATTTGGATGTATTGTTTAAAACAAGCTTTTTCCTAAGTCATAGGTGCTAGTTGAGATTTTTTACTCTATCTTAATACATAAATGAGGTTATATAATGGTCATTACGGCATTATAATAAAGGTCTTATCAAAAGGATCACCATAGATCATCATGCATAAAAGATAAAAAATAATTTGAACAGGCGTTATTTTGACTCCGTTCCACCGACAAGCTACAGTCTTATTAGAATGTAATATATACTGCAAATACACACACAAACACAACCCGTAAACATTCTCAATAATCTGCATTTGACGGATGAGTAACGTACCGTCAGCAACAAAAGTCCATAAAATCCATTAGAAGGACCGTTCAAATAATTAAATACCATATTTTTTATACGGATTAGGACTCAAAAACGAGAATCCTACAATAAAGCGTGAACATCAATTTAAGGTATAGACTTTTCAATAGGGAGGTTAATTTTGGTTCATCGAGTTTCGATACTGGCCGTACATACCAACGCTAGTCTCGGAAATCCTTAACCCGCAAACTCCAGCTTCCAGATAAGTTGTTTGCTCAAGGATGTTATAAGTTCCTTACTTCATTAACCGTTGTTCTCGTAGCTGTACCTCCTTCGCTTATATGGAGAGCAAGGAAATACCTGCTTATCATAAAGTAAAATTAAAACGGGTAAAGGAAGCTCATAGTGCTTGTACTGGCTCCGATCAACTTGTTTTATAAAGCTAATGCATATTTTAATAGCTTCTTCAACATACTACGTACTCAAAGGAAAATTTAAATAATGCTCATAAAGTCAGGAATGTATTATGCCATAGAGTTCACCTCTAAAAATTAAAAAACAAACGTTGCCATGACAACAGTGTTTACTAACATGACAATCGATTGTCAAAATTAGTTAAAGACTTGACGGTCATGATTTAATATTTATCGTACACGTTCTTAATTAAATAAGGAACTTTATTTTTTTTATTCACATCTGGATTATAGTGATGAGGCCCTCAAAAAATATGCCGTCACACAGCAGGAAATCTGTCGTGAACATATATGGCCGCCTATCCAGTTCACCACCAGACAAGAAACACATGAACTTTTGCACTGATTTCGAAAAATCTATCGTGATAAACAGCTTCAAGAGGCGGGGCTGGAAACAAGTGACGCCTGATGAAGACTGGCACATCTATTGGGCGAACACACAAAACTGTCGAAATATATTCAGCATAGAATGCGGCTTACGGCTCGGCGACAATCAATTGATCAACCATTTCCCCAACCACTACGAGCTAGTACGTAAAGACTTACTCGTAAAAAACATAAAGCGATACCGAAAAGAATTGGAAAAAGACTGTAATCCCCTCGCGGAAAAAACTGAAGTGAAACTCCCCAGCGGGCAAGTCATCACCCGCCATTTATATTTAGATTTCATTCCAGTAACGTTCGTGCTACCATCCGACTACAACATGTTTGTCGAAGAGTACCGAAAATTTCCACAAACGACCTGGATTTTGAAACCTTGTGGTAAATCTCAGGGCGCGGGAATTTTCCTCATAAACAAGCTGTCAAAACTGAAGAAATGGTCTCGAGAATCGAAGAAATATCTACAACATCATCTCACGAGTAAAGATACTTATGTCATATCTCGCTATATAGATAATCCGCTTCTTATCGGAGGGAAGAAATTCGATTTAAGGATTTACGTTCTCGTTACGTCGTTCCGCCCTTTAAAAGCTTACATGTTTCGGAATGGATTTTGTAGATTTTGCACAATGAAATACGACACGAGCGTCACTGAGCTCGATAACATGTACGTACACCTAACAAACGTTAGCGTACAGAAACACGGGAGCGACTACAACAGTCAGCACGGGGGGAAACTGGGCATACATAATTTGAAACTCTACTTGGAAGGGACGCGGGGCCGTGAAGTGACCGACCGTCTCTTCGAGAACATACAATGGTTGATAGTTCACTCATTAAAGGCGGTGGCCCACGTTATGTCGAATGACCGCCATTGCTTCGAGTGTTACGGTTACGACATCATCATCGACGATAACTTAAAGCCGTGGCTTATAGAGGTGAACGCCTCCCCATCGATGTCCGCCACGACAGTTAACGACAGGATACTCAAGTACAAGCTCGTGGATAATCTTTTATCGGTAGTTCTACCTCCAGACGGGATTCCCGACGCCCGCTGGAACAAAACGCCTACAGCTGAGGCTTTGGGGGATTTTCAAATACTCATCGACGAAGATTCTATGTATAAAGGAGATGTGGAATTTTTACACAAAGGTGATAGCAAAGGAAGTCGAAAGAACTAATAAATATGTGACGTACTATAATGTTACTTTGTTATTTAAATAAAAAAATACTTAAAGATTGCTTTGATTTAATTTTAATATATCGTATCAAATTTATAAATTATGGTCTTATACGATGAAATTTGTTGCAGCGTGTATTAATAATAGGTTCTTCTTTTTCTAACAATTCCTCGTCGATAAGAAGCTCAAAGTCTCCGAGTGCTTCTGCAGTAGGGATTTTGTTCCATCTTGCATCTGGAATGCCATCTGGCGGTACAACAACCGACACAATATTATCAATTAATTTGTATTTCAATATCCTATCATTATGCGTTGTCGACTGAAGAGATGGTGACGCGTTTACTTCTACTAGCCATGGTTTAAGGTTATTATCTATTATGATATCATATCCATAACATTCAAAGCAGTGGCGGTCGTTAGCCATGACTGGAGCGACCGCTTTCAAAGAATGAACAATAAGCCATTGCATTTCTGCAAACAACCTGTCGGTAACGGAGCGTCCTCTTGTACCTTCTAAATATAAGCGGAAATTCTGAATACTCATTTTACCACCGTGCAAGCTATTGTAATCGCCGCCGTGTTTTTGTACGCTTACATTTGTCAAATGCACATACATATTATCCAGTTCTGTGACACTGGTGTCATATTTCACAGTACAGAATCTGCAAAAACCGTGCTGAAACAAATAAGCCTTCAGCGGGCGAAATGACGTCACTAGCACGTACAGACGGAGGTCGAATTTCTTTCCACCAATTAAGAGCGGGTTGTCGATGTAACGCGATATTACGTAACTTTCTTTACTGCTCAGCTGGGGGTGAAAAGGAGTTTTCGCTTCGCGGGACCACTTCTTAAGTTTCGACAGTTTGTTTATAAGAAATATCCCTGCTCCCTGTGACTTTCCGCACGGCTTCATAATCCATGTACTCTGCGGAGACTTTCTGTACTCCTCAACGAACATGTTGTAGTCTGCAGGCAGAACATAAGTCACTGGGATAAAGTCTAAGTGTATATAGCGAGAGATTACTTGTCCGTTCGGCAACGGCACGTCTGTTTTTTCAGCTAAGGGATTCCCTTCTCGTTCGAGCTCCTTTCTATATCTCTTGATATTTTTTACCAATAAATCTTTACGCGACAGTTCGTAATGGTTAGGAAAGTGATTTATCATTTGGTTGTCGTTCATTCGATAGCCGCTCTCGATACTGAAAATAGTTCGACAATTTTGTGTGAAGGACCAGTAGAAGTTCCATTCGTCGTCAGGACCCACTTGGATCCAGCCGCGTCGTTCGAAGTTGCTCATAATTACTGATTTTTCTAAATCGGTACAATACGTCACTTTTCCTTTCTCCATGACTGGCGGAGTAACTTTACCGTAAACTGCAGGCGATACTTTCTTGGATTCCTGTGACATTACGCACTAAAAATTCTAAATTGAAGACATAGTTACAAAATTAAAAATATATTCACAACAAAAATGAAAATAAACGTTTTGAAATTGTATTGATTTTTACTGTCAATTTTGTTTATAGTTTTTGGCTGATATATGCTGTTTACGTTTTTGATTTTATGGAAGAGGTTGGTTTATTTTGTGGCTCTCGTAAATGTGTTTTTGATGGAGTAATAAATTTTCGTTGGTCACCTGTTAATCATGTATGAAGCAAAATTAATGTCGTGGTTTATTATAATTGATTGGTGAAATAGCAGTGAATAACATTTCGTGACGAGATTACTCGAGTACGTGTAGCAACCAGGTAAAAAGACAAGCATTGTTTCTTTAGTTTACCATCCAATTTTAGTGAGGCGACTTCAATTCCCCGAGGAAATCTCTCTCAATATTATCCCTTGTTTCGTACGTTTCTATTATTTTTATAAAACACGCCGCTATAATCTGGCTTTTCATATCATACATGTGTAGTTTTATAGCGATACGAGAAAGCGAAACACCATGGAATTATTTATGTTAGAGGGGAACTAAAACTGAAGATCATGTTACATATTTTATCAATGTGATTTAATATTTATACACTATCTGGACTGAAAATTGAAGGTACGATACATGTACCAGTTTCACCGTGTCACCAACAAGTTTTGCCTCAAAAACTTTAGGGATGAACAAGGGCAGATAGTGAATTGTTTCTGTTCCATTTCTTTATCTTGTTGTACAACATTTAGCTGTGATAGTACTTCAGTTTGGGATATTGGACATGTATTTGATAGCGCTGCCACATACCCATAGTACCCGAACATCCGAATTTCTACCTGAGCGAGAACCAATGTTTTACCCGCCTACAGTGGAAGCAAAACGAAATATTTGACAGGCTATTTACTCTTTGTACGACCGTCAGAATATTTTTACAGGCGCATGACCTAAAACCAGAAAACTTTTTGCGAAACAAAAATAGCAACGTTTGGTTGTTTCTGGATATGCAAATTTATTTTAGAAACCAAATCGCATTTGATAGAATATGATTTTCCATAATATTTGGTCTGTAGGTAGGTAAATCCTTAAAAATATTACGAGGTAAGGAAAAAGCGCTGTATTCAAGTACCAAACATTTATCATGGAGACCGACACTCAATCTCTGCTTACGTCACGAGGGAATAAACTTGATGATCCTTTTTTATTTCTTTGTTATGTTTCACAAAAATATGAAAAGGGGAACAAAGGAAATGTGTTAGCTGTTGCTGTACCCATTCTTTGCTTACCTGGAATATGATGTCATGACAGAATAGTAGCTTTTCCAAAAAACCCTAATCACGTTCATAACCATACATAGGGGTTCCTTCCAAGAATAAAACATAGATTAAAATATAATAATTTTAAACAATTCTAACATGCCACACCGCATTTTCCAGCAATAGACCACGATTTAGCCCGCAAGTTTGTTGATTGATGCCCGAACTTTATTAATGAATTTTAATTTTCGCTTGTTAAAATTTGTACACATTTATAAATCTTATCGAATTTCTGTAGGAATTGGCCACCACTTATTCCAACCACAAACAAATCTTGAAGATAAGATAACCAAAAAAAAACAGAAATAGGTCTTAGTTTATTTTTCAAATTATCTCGTATCTTGGAGCCGCAAAGCTATTATTTTCTCCAGTACCTACACTGTCCCCATGTCACACACGTAATCAAAAGATCACCATCAGAGTAGGCTGACAGTTACGTAACGAAGGCACGGCGTATATCTTCCTTATGTAAATGCTCAGCCTATTTTCTCAGACATTCTGTAAAACTATTTGGAAACAATGCGTACGTTTCTGTTTTGTATCTTGATTAGTTGTGATAGTATTTTTGTGTGGTATACAGGCAAAGGATTTTCAACATATCCCTGTAATTTACCTGGTATTGTAAGAAGT
This sequence comes from Trichoplusia ni, assembly GCF_003590095.1. NCBI lineage: Eukaryota > Metazoa > Arthropoda > Insecta > Lepidoptera > Noctuidae > Trichoplusia > Trichoplusia ni. Next base: position 12,188,269 of record NC_039480.1, on the reverse strand, counting down.
TTATCGTCGTTTTCAGAAATGGTTTTATTCCGTATATTTAAGGGTTACGTACACAAAGTTTAAAATAAAACGCTATCACTGAACTTTCACTGTGAATACTTTTGTCCTCTTGGCCATCGGTCCGTCCATCAGTCAACAAGCTCTACCTCGTGAACCGTGTATCCCATGATCAAAATTAAATAAATAGACGGTTGAGACGTTCACAGATTATGTATTTTTGTTCCCGCTGTAACAAAAAGAAGTCGAGGTACGAAACGGTCAGGTTATAAAATTGGTGTTTAATTCTTCGTTTTTGGAAAATATTTTTCTTTGCCTTTTTGTGACTCATAGTATTGTGACTTCAACTCGTAATGGTTGTCATAGAACATGTTTAAACTTTAGATAACTATAAAACTACGTGTAAAAAACTTTCCACGTCAATAATACTTAATACAATAAATATAAACACCTATTTTCTTCACAAACTTTTAATCTAAATAAATAAATCTATGCGAAGAAAATAAGTTCTTCGGCTTTCAAACACTTTCCGAACACCAATCTAAGTTTGATGTTTCTTAAAAAGTCTATAAACTTTTACACAAAAATTTGGGATCGCCATTTGTAAGTTAAATGTAATGTGGTTGAAAGACCTTCTGGAAGTTACTTGCTTCAAAAATATCAATTTTGAGGATATAACAAAGATTTTAATTAAACATGAATAAAAAATCCGGTCAAGTGCGAGTTGGGGTCCCGTAATTATATGCTGCAGGCAAACAAAAAATAGTCACCCATTAATTTTATGACCATATCAATCGATGCTTATTTTTATCATATTTTGTTCTCAAAGTGGTAACAGAGTACATTATTTGTGAAAATGTAATTTATCTAGCTATTATAATAATCTGGTTCTGTTTTCAAACTTTAGAAACGAACTAAAAATACGCTCTACGAAATACAAGACAGGTTTTCGGTAAAAAAAATACATTCATCCATAGGAAGATTATTCAAGAACGTAATTTTAAATCCAAAATAATCACGCCATTACATTCATATTCATCAAATAAAAATAACCCAAATCGTCAAATTTCCCGCGCTAACGAACCAAAACTTACATAAAAGGAGGTCTATTCATTTATTCTCTCCTCTCAGGTGAGCTTTCACGTCTCATTCATTACAGGGTCTATAAAAAGTCGTAGTATAATTTCAAATCCTTGACCTCGGAAAATAATAAATACTTTTTTCTCCATATTTTTTTTTCTGAAGTGGAATAAAAGACTCTGCAAATTGGGGCAATGTCTAATGGATCGTGGAAGCTGTGAGGGCCCTTCTGATTGCGAGGCAGCGAATGGAGATGTTTGATTCGCTTGTCTGCATTTCACACATGCAAACAAGCGTGTGTAAACACTCGTATTTTTCTCCATTTTCACGGTCCAATTGAATTATTATCTCGTAACTTCGAAGTGCTTCTGACATCTGCTGTACTGTAGTAGATAACTGAAATTTTGTTCCAATAGTCGACAAGAATATAATTGGGCTGCTTCGTTTTTTTTACGAGCTGCCGAATTGGAACTGTGCCCAGCCAATTACGATAAGCTGGGCTGCGATATCAGAAAATCTTTGTTAAAATATTATTAAAAGTATTAAATATCATAGGGTTTTACAGCAAATGAGATATGGATAGGTAGTAGATATAGGATAAGTTTTATATTGCAAAAAATACTATAATTGTGTTTTTTAAATCTACTTTTAATCTAATTGCGCTGGGTAGGTGCACAGTATTACACTTAACAACTTAAGGCATTCTAAAAAAAAAAAAACAAAAGCTTAACAAAGCAATAGATTGCAGAGAACAAACAAACAAACTTACATTCTCAAACTACATTCAAAGTTCACGATTTGAAAACAATAATAATGTTGTAACACAATAATTGTTGTTGCCTAGTTACTTAATCCGTAGCGCAAACAGTAGGCAAGACTCAAACATAACATAAACAAACAACATTGCACCGAGCATAAACTAACACACGCTTCACAAATCAGAATACCAATTAATTAAGTTATGCAAATATAATATTGCCCAAGCGTTCATTATTGGGCAAACAGACTAAGTTTGAGCGATCCCGATTACTAAGGCAGGTTGCACAACAATTCGGGAAACGTACGGACGAACGTGCAGACTACCAGAACGAAGACACTCGTAAGGGATATCGTCACAAAACGTAACGGATGCATCTGTATCTTGTAGATGTATGTACGATTCCCCCTCTGGATTTGACTCATACAGAGTTTTTTTTAAACGGCTCCCGTTGTACTGACTAATCCTTGCATCGCGGGGTTTTTCATAAACATTCAATTCACATGCTCGAAGACTCGCAGATTCAAGACCAGCATTCGTGGATCACACAAATTTCGAACCCGTGACACATCGCACGTGGGCACGGCTTGATGACCTCAACCACTCAGCTATCCGTGCAGTCAAAACTTCCTACTGAGGGCTTTTTTCGTACAGATTTCCTGTGTTCGTTCAGCCCACTAGTACTCTGACGCTATGTGGTGTATGGGTTACGCTGTGAAGGCTCAGCCTAGAGCGGGTTCTAGGTCGTTTATCGCTGGTCGCGGCGGGGGTTAGTTACATCACTAGCTAGTAGAAAGCATACTGGTAAGTGACGTCACACGAGCTTTTATTTTACTGTACATACTGTTTTTCTACGAGATACAGAAATACCTACGTCTTCAATAGTTTTTTGAAATCTGACTGACGAATAAACAATTTTCTTTTGTAATACAGTCATGATAACATTAATTCGCGTCATTGTGTTATCATGTTCTACCGCTTAAAGTACGATTATGTCTTCGTTTCTTGGGCCCCTACAATCGCTGTATATTTGTCTTCCGGACAGTTGTGATATCAGCCTTAGCGACCCGGTACTGTTTCAATTTAAATAACGTTTATTTAATTTGCTTTGAATCAATCAATCAATCAATCAATCATAGTCCACTGCTGGACATAGGCCTCTCCCAATTTACGCCACAACACCCGGTCCTCCGCCTTCCGCATCATTTGCTTTGAATACTCCCTACCGAAATAGTTACTATTCAATCATCGATACCTGTGCCGTCAGTGTTTTGATTCGTAACTTTTTTCACTAATTGGAGAGCAGGGATTTGGGGTTATAAAATATTGCTTTGATTTTCAAATTTGTGGTTTGCAATTCCTAAATTAATTAGAAATACTCGCCACGTTGTGACTATTTCGTTTTAAGGTAAATATTTGACTAGTTGATTAATATTCAAACATCAAATATTGTTATTGCATCTGTTTTAGTGTTACTAAAACATAGTTGGGTTTAATTAAGTAATTGAACGCAACTTGAGTACTCGTAAAGCACAATTTCAGTATTCGTATTTTGATCGTTCAGTAAACCAAATAAACTAACAATCCATAGTACGAAATAGTTTTTACAAGATAATATTGGGAACACCTAAAAGTAAAGCAGAAAATATTAATAGTTTCTAACATTACTAGGATAATATCATATTTTAGAAAGCTTTTAATAACTGCAAAATAGCCAAAGAGCTAGTACGTTAGGTATACCATTTGCACTCAACAAGCAAAAATAAAAACGTTTGACGAACGTGACGACCAAAGAACGGATATAGCGCCATCTATCACTTAGAGCATGAAATGTTCGAGCGCAAAGCGAATGCGTCAAGTGTCACTTCACTAGACAATGGATGACGGCAATTGAATATGTCTTCTGACTAGGGCGCTTTAAAATCTAGCTAGATGTTTCTGACGGGAAAATAATAACAAAGACTTTTCGGTGTAATGATACAGCTATATGCATATTGTGTTAAACAATGTGATTTGATTTTTTTATAAGTATGTAAGAGGCAGTACGAGAACGAATACCCGCACATATAAGACGAAGAGAAGAAGACATAAATGTACTTTACGCTTAAGACCAAAAGTTAACAGATGTTTGACAAAAAATTACGGTCAAAATACTCGCGATAATTGATGACGTCGGCGCCATTTTTCCACCTAAACGGGTTTGTTTTAAGGTCTATTTTTGAGTTTCTTAAACAAAACCTTTACGCCGAGCGTTGCCATATGCTAAGGGTTTATCTCCACCTCTTGAAGTAACATTATTGCAAGAGAGCAACGTCTTTCTTCACACCCGTAAAAATATTACTTTAAGAAGTGATAATGTCTCTGAGATTAAGAATTAAGACTGTGACTACACACTGAGCGAAGTGGGATCTCGTTTAGGCAGAAGGGTGATCAGCAACTTTCTTAAAGAAAATTAAGGTGTGATGTCGCACAATAACAATAAAGTAACAAACTTTGAGAGCTACACCTACGGCCCTATATTTTAGTACGTGACGCCCAAAACCACGGCGAAACTTAACACATAACAAGAACACACCCACAAAAGATTTTCATTAAGAAAATTCATCAACGCGGCCGTTGTAAACACAAGACCGCACTCAACATTTATGAAAACCTGCGGAAGTGTTGTAAAAATATTTTTTTATGTCGCACCCGGCGAGTTTTATGTCTGTAAACGGAGAATTTCATAATACAGTGTCTAGTGAGTGAATAAGGCTTGGATCGTGACGCGAAAATGTGTTTGTGAAGTTATTACCGAACGGCGACGAACAAACGATGAACTTTGCTCGGGTAAGCGATAAAAGCAATTTTTAGAGATAAACGTAATTGTTGTTGCGAATCGTGTTCAGAAGTGCTCAGACTGTTGAAGATGTATTCAAATAAGAGTTCATTTAGACGCGTTTATTGATCAAGTTTAATTTACTAAACATATAAAAATATTCATAATACGTAGTTTTAAATTGTTACTAGAAGAGCTTGTGGCTGAGCTACAACTGCGCAAATTGATCGATCACAGGTAAAGCTAGTTGGTAGACCATCTTTATCACAACGTGGTCATGCGTGTTTCAGAAGGCACTTTAAATTGTTGGTCTTGGCTGTTATTTAAATGTATTTGACGCTACGGTTGGTCAGAAGCTAGAAAGTCTGATAACCAATTACTAAGGGGTATCGTGTTGCCCATTTAACTGGGTTGAGGAGGTCAGATAGGCATCGCTCCTTTTAAAACACTGGTACTGGTATCCGGTTAGACTGTACCTAATTCCCAAACGGAAAAAATCTGGGATGATGAATAAATTTCGATTTACCATCCCAAGGCCAGTTTTTCTTTGGTCCAAAATACTAGTCCTACATGATCACATTGCTCATAGGAAAACAACAAATCATAAATCGAGGCTCCTAATCGTAGGAACTAGTACATCGACGTCCAAATTGCATTCGGCGCCGCCGAGCACGTGCGAGTTGAATTATGGGCGGACTGGCTGCAAACCGGTTTATGACGATCGAAACTGCTAAATTGGTTGCAGATACAATTGTATTGGCAGATGTGACTTTGATTCTTATAATTTGTTGAAATTCTTATTTTCCTTAATTGTTCAGTTCAGTTCCTAAATTGATTGTAAGGTAATGTTTTTACTAGAGCCTTCCTCTCAAAACGGGCTTTCTAACACAAATATATGTATTTATTACAGTTCTAACCCTAAGGTTGGCTAGTTTAACGACACGTACTAACTCTTTAGCTTAACAGTTAGCATTAGAAATTTGAATTTTTCAGGTTTTTTTTAAATACGCTATATTACTTCATTCCTTTTCATTACTACGTCACCCTATGGTTAAGAGGTCAGAGAATACGAAACACCTGGCTATATAGACAAATAAAAATGCTGGCTTATTTTAAACTACACAGAATAGAACCCTTTTATTTTTTACATCGTTTGCGACGAAAACTGATCTCAACAACATATTTTTTTATTCAAAACACATCTTTTGCTTTTATCCTCCCTATTACATGAGTGACTTTAAAGTCTTCCGCACTAAGGAATGTAATCCTTATGAATATCAATATATTACCAACGGGTAAGTCCTGGTCTAATCTACGAGTATACAAAGTAGAGAGCATTCAGAATTCACAAGCCATAGCGTCGCGCTTGCCACTGGACGCGGCCCTGACGACCTACAAATGAGCGTTTATTCTGCGGTCCACAATCCCTCGCTGCAAACCGTGACTACGAATATTAGTCTTAATGGAGAGACCGTGGAGATCTCTAGTTCAGAAAATAGAGACAAAAACGTTCACACTTCGAATATTTCTCTGTTATGCTGGATTCTTATATGGAGCTTGCTTTTTGGTTTAACAATATACAACATTTTAATAATATATATGATATCAATATAAGAAAATGGGACCAAGATGCTAAGGCCTGAACCGAGATGGTTAGAATGTTAAAAGGTACATAGATTATACAGTATTTCTGATGAAGCTTGTCAATAAATTGTAGCAGAGCTTGGTAGTGTTATTAATTTGGTGAGTGATCATATTTTTGCCATCTGTTAGTATTGAGACATTTTGTGATCAAACGTAATAGTTACATTATTCACACATGAATTCAGAAGATTTGTTTAACGTAATTTTAGGGTCAATTTTTTATGTTAGGTATAAGTTATGCGCTTACAATTTTTTTCTTGTGAATATCTAAAATAAATTTGTGTATACTAACATTTAATGCAATTAATGTTTACTTAACAATCATAACAGTTAAAATTTATTTCGCATCAAAACCTCTTAGATTACGCAAGAGAATATTACAATTACTAAGCAGCAAATAGGTTGGATACCGCAGACCGAGTCTCCTCGGGAATCATTAAGGAGACAGTGTCTAGTGCCCGCTTACACCTAAATTAGAGCTGGCGGCATTATCATAACAAACATTTAACTGAAGATTGTAGATAGTATTAAATGAATGTAAAGTACTTGTACACAATGTAAAGTATTTGGCTGTCGAAATAGGTTTTGAATGTTTTACTTTCAAATATCGAAATTTAACTTTTTTGTATTATTTTACAAAGTCGGCAAGTCGTGGAGGCCTACTTCCTCGTTTGGATTTGTAGCCACGAGAGGCTACAAAGCAGGCTTCAGGCAGGTTCACTCCCAACGCAGGCAAGGTACCAATGGTACTTTAAGTTCTAGTATGTAAGTTTGAGTATGACAGGTGAAAACAACGTGAGGAAACCTGAAACACAAATGTTGAAATCTGAGATCGCCAACCCGCAGTCAGCTTGCGAATCGATCACTGCTCAAATCTTCTCGTTACGAGAAGATTTCTGTGCCCAATAGTGTGACGTATACAGGATGGTATATTTTTAATAAATTTGTTACTAATAACAAAAGCATTTGGACATGCACAGAAACTGTGCGGGCTTTGATTAATCATAGCAAAAAGATAGGTATAGGAAAACATTGAGTAATAATATAGGAAGCTGAATTATTACTCAATCAATAGGTACTATAACTTCTTAGTTTTATGCGATTGTACGTGCCGCTTAGTAAAAACACAAAGTATAACAGGCTACATTTTTAACGACATCCTTGAATTATTCAACAAATCTCTTCATTATTCGTAGGTACGCTAAGTCAATGATTACTTTACCTAACTTTGTAACTAATTCAAAGAGTTGACATTTTATCGGAAGTTTTATTGAGTTACTCGGCTAAACCGGTTGTCCTCATTTATCCGGAGTACTTAAATCCAAAATGTCCTATATTTCGAAATATCCAAGTTAATCTCAAATTTAAATTGCGGAAATAATATAATTTTACAGACTATAATTCCGCGCCATCGTAAATGCTGTTCGTTTTATTTACAACGAGGGAGGTAATGACCTGACAACCTGTCACTGTTGCCTCCAATCTCTCGAGCCCACACTATTAACCAAAATAGTGTTTTAGAGCTACGAGTAATTTTCGTACCCCGTTACGGATCATAAGGGATGTTATGTTCGTCCAAAATACCTATAAAGGCAGAGGGAAAGGAGCCATTGCCATTCAAATATTTCAGCGAAATGATTCGGCTCTACGCGGTGTAATGTAGTCGCGTAGTTTTGGCTCCGATACATTTTCACGAATAGTACAAATGCCTACGGCAACTACGCAGCGTAGTAACTTGCTGTGGGTTGTGGAGTGTACGTTCATTATGAACGTTTCGTTTTAACCTGATTCATTCATTTTTTTCCCATGTTAATGTTGTGTGCAGCCTGTAATATCGTCGCTCGTAGACTCGTAAACGTATTTCGTAGTATTTTAAATGGCCGTAATTAAATTGGGTGGGAAATTTATTGCACTAGCCATTAACCTCGGTTTCGTTCACATGACCGTCTGGTTGCAACTGGAGTATTTTTATTCGTTGATTTTCTGTTAATTTACACGAACGTAGTTGGTAAGAATTTCCCAATTAAAGTCAATGAGTACATACATTTTTTAAGCAAATAGAACAAACATATTGTGGAACGGTTTCATGATCATAATTTGATGCTTTATTTTTAACCTACTGACTTCAATTTACGAAATGCTTAATTAGCAACGTTTCATACCTACGTGTATCAAAAAACACATGCAATTTATTAAACCCTCACATGACGTCTAAAAACGGGTGGGTTGAATAACTCATCCCGGCAACGCCGATGGCAATTCCGTCCCGTGAGATGGGACACTTTATTGCCAACATTCATCGTGCAACAATGTTACAGACTACGTTAAAACTAAGAGCTTTTTAGACACAGCCGTACCATAAAAAAGCCGTTCGACGTTAGGTACTGTCGTGAAAAGTTTTGAATGCATTAATCCATTACAAGAAGTTTTGTTTGTGATAGTACCTGGTCTACGATTATGAAATAACTTTTTTTATTAATACTGCTACGAAATGTAATGCCATGTTTTGAATCAGTGCATTTTTTTTATTTTCAGCTATATTCATCGTCCTAGCCATGTTGGAGACGACTTCCAGTCTAACCGGATTCAGCCAAGTACCAGTATTTTACAAGAAGCGACTATCTGATCTCATCAACCCTGGGCAACACGATACCCCTTAGTTGGACTGGTTGTCAGACTTTCTGAGACCAAAAATTTGTAAGTATTGTTTGATGTTTAATACTTTATTTTTTTTTTAATCCACTGATGAAATAAGATAGATAATTTATAACCGGGATCAACACTAAGGGATAATTTTCGATTTTAAGCAGGTGGAGCGGCTAGCAAGATCTTAATATATTTATAAATAATTTATCAAAATTAAAACCAACACCAGCCACAATCTTTGTACTTAAAAATTTACAACTTTTTACGTATCAACAGTTACTACTGGTTGGTTTTTTTATCGTATTTTTAAAATGCAAAATCCTTGAAAATTTCGACTGTCAGACAGCGAAGCTTTAGTAATAGGGTTCTGTTTTCACCCTTCGGATACCCAACCTTAAATATTAGGCTCGCTACATAAGACTTTATCAAATTTTTGTAGTTTTTTTCAAATGGTCTATTACTTATATCTAGAAGATATTTAATTTCCACACGGAAGAGATTTTCTACCTTTAGTCAAGGAATCAATTAAAAACATTATAAAATATCAGTATTAACTATAAAGACTATTAAATTCATTAATTTCCCAACAGACTACGTGTTTTAATATTTCACAAGCAATATAACTTTGCTCGAAGATTTCATCCAATATGGCCTCCATAAAAATAAACTTACACAATATTATAATATTAACTGTTCCATTATAACAGGTACACACGACGACCACAATTTATAGTAGCAATACACTCATAAATTTCACCGTTTTCAGCTCGAAAGAGCTCATTAAACACTGCGAGCTCGTTTAAGATACTAAGTAGTTAGTAAAACATAACCTGACCTTTGATAAGCACTGCTAGTTGAAAATGATAGATTGAAGTTAGCTACAAAAACTAAGATAAAAACTCCTTTATTCAGACTATTTTTTGTTTAGATTTATCAGTCTCTACATCTCTGATTGATTATGATATGATTCATCAGTCTCGAAAAAACTTGCTTAGTACTGACCTCATTTTGTTTATGCGATTCTCCTGTCCCATGACCTTAGCAGCCATCCTATTCGTGCCATCTTTTTACATTGCCTTCCCCTCCCTCTCGATCTCTTCCTCATCCTACCGAGATTTTTAAATCTTGACAACCATTTATTCATAGCAATCAAAATCAGTGATACAACACCTAAATAAAAGCACTAAATTTAAATAATTTACATTCTTTCATTAATACTGATCCAAACGAAAACTATTTCTACTTTTATCATTATTAGACCCAGTCTTCCAATCACCTTTAACTCATAAGGTTCAATATTCAGTGTAGCAGTAATTTGTACGCGCTGTACGGCATCTCCAATTGAGTGCAATTTCCGTCGCTTCCCCTTTACCGGTCACCATCGGAATGACGGAACTTCTAGTTTAAGTGAAGCCATCACAGAAATATTGATGACAAGTTCGATAAATAGATCTAATTTCCTTCTTGGGAATATTTTACGACAGTTTTCCGGTTATGACAGTTTATTTAAAGTTTATAAGCATAATTTAAAAAGAATGTAAAAAAAAATTAGTGAAAATAAATTTATTAATTACGTTTTGTCCCTAATAACAAAACTTTGAGATGAAATAAATTGACGGAAATAAGAAAACAAAAATGATTTTTACTGTTGTCATGTTAAACTAGACAAAACACCTCCAAATTGCGACCACATAAAACACATACAATGCAACAAACACTGGCCAACACTCATTAATCAAGGTGACTATTACAGGATGAATGGAAAAAATTTAGTGCCTAAATTACATAATGGTATATTTTTGTTCAGCGATTTCACCGCGACGTGATTAATAACTTGGGTAGTGACGAAGCGGTTCGTGGATTTTTCAATCGAAGTTGGCGTTCACTCCTAAGCCCGAGGCGAATACGTGACACGGGCGTGGCTTTAGGCCGCCTATAGCGTCAGGACGCACACAGTACAACGTGTTATTTAAAAACTTGCTATGCTTTCTATTAAAATAAACAACGTTCACTAAAAGCAATAGACTTTCTAAAAAACGGTCAAAACTGATGTAAATAATTTGTACCTTTAAAGGGTTAGGTAACTGATAGCCGATCAGAATTTGTAATGCCTGAACAAATTCTGATCAGCTGATAATAATTACATTTTTTATTTGAAAACCTTTGCTTAGGTCCAATTTTGTTTAACGAATTGAAAAGTTCTACGCACAGCAATCAATCAATTAACTCAGAATATCGCGATCAATTACTTGACATATCCTTCCACAATTTGTGCTTTAGTACTGTATTAACACCAAGTATAAATACCATAGTACTGTATACGACCATCGTGCCAATATAGTATCTACATTTCTTTAGTAAATTTCGATATGCGGCGTACAACGATGCTGTAGGCGGCCTACGTCGTTCAGGAGACTACGGCTTAAGCTCGAGGCAAAAACGTGACATTAAAATATTCAAAAGGCCGCTCAACAACGGTCCATCGATCGAAAAAACCCTGGCCACTGGCGTCCAAAAGTTGTCACAGTTTTTTTACTAATTTAACGGTGGGTTAAAAGTTTTTTGACATTTTTAAGGACATGTTCAAGCATGAATTTAATGTATAACGACTCATTTCGGTGAATTCACGCTCTGAGACTTAATTAAATTTAGTTTGAGTTCAGTAGAAACTATGTAACAAGTATGTTAGATAGTTACTGAATATCAAACATTCTTCTAAAACTCGTAAAATTTAATTTTATAAGAAATTTTATCCAAATTTTATGATGGTATACATCATATTATGTTCACCGTACTTGCAATTTTATGTGAAATAGCTCATGGATAAACTACAACTGCACAAGTTGGTTTAATACAGGTTAATCGACACTTGATACGGTCGGTCCGTGGGTGGATGGGTGACCATCTATGTTATAACGAGTTCCTTCGTTTCGGAAGGCACTTTAAAATGTGGGTCTTGGACGTTTTTTACATAATGATGTCAAAGAATTAACTCGAAATTAGAAAGTCTGACAACCAGTTTGCCAGTCATATCGCATTGCCCAGTTAACTGGGTTGACGAGTTCAGACAGGCAGGCGCTCCTTGTAAAACACTAGTCTTTACTGGTGCACTGGAAGTCGACACTAACACAGTTGGAAAAAGGGTAAGATGATGATATATGATCACGGTTTTTTAGGACAACAAACTATCGAAAATTTCTTGACATTATTTTCCTATTTGACCTATTATTATTACATCTAGATATGAACCCGAAACCCCTACCAATACATCAACCTTCATCTTTAAAATGAGTTCCAAACAACCAATCTCAGGCTTCGAAGAAATACTCAACAAATTGGTACACGGGTAAACGTTCCTGTAAGTTCAGTACGTAGGTAATATGCACATAACCCTTTACTGCGACACGCGACGCGGAAAGTATGCAACATGCATTAGGAAACGAAGCTGAGGCGATGTAAAATGCCGTCGTATATATTAAAGTCTGGTTCAAACCAAATGACGTACGCTTTTACGGGTTAACGATCTTGTAGTAAAAGACGACGTACGATGTGTCCTATTACTTAAATATTGTTATTCGTAGTAGCATAACTTGACTATGAATAGAAAAATACAATTTTTGACTCTATTTTGTTCGTTAATATTCCTCATGATGATTTCTTTTCACCGTTTGAAATTTAGAAGGATCCTATTTTTTAAAACGACTTTACCATCTACCTTTGTCTTGAGGGGGATTACGCAAACATTCAAGCCATACGCACAAAGACACCCAGACACAAGACAAGCATTCAATACCTTAAAAAAAATTCGTACCTACAATTACGAGGACAAATCCAGGAAGAACTCCTATTATGTTTGCACAAATTACTTTATTATTATTAAAGATACCATTACACTCTACACATATTCTAGTTAGAATCTTTGTTCTACTCTACTGTCCTGATATATTATGTAGAGCGAACATTGTGGAGTTACATTTTCATTAAAACTACGTCTTTGTGACAAAAGAGGAACAACGTAGGTATTTAAATCTCTCTTCCCGTACAAAACTTACACGCGGTGTTACCGTTAGTATTTTAGTACAACATGCGTATGAAAATTACTTTGGCACCTGTACTTCATTTGATAGGATATTTAACTTACACAGTCTTGGTATGTCTTTAACCCTTGGTGTGTGTTTAAAATTAAATTGCGGCTCAAACAGCAACCAACTTAATAAGACAATACAGATTACCAAATCCAAAATATGTTTAATGTATGTACCATATTTCTGTACGTACAGCAAAATCTTGCTGCAAGTGTTGAACGTGACAATTTATTTTCAGTTGCTAGTTGATACATAGAAATTAATACTCTCTCCTGAATTCCCCTAGATTTTCCCACCACCAATTTTCTCATCGAACGATGCTAAGAACTCTCTTGACTATGTCATCAATATTCTATTTTAGTGCGCTCTCATTTGAGTCCCCACTCGACTATGTTTGCTGACAAATCGGTTATTCTTTCCCACTTTCACCCCCTACAACTTTTAAACGGCTCTCCTGTTTTTTTTGACATAACATGTCTAAGAACACTGGCCTTCAATTCACTTTAAAAACAAGAGAAACTCAATTGTAATCGCTCAATTCGTTCGGTTGCTATAATGCCACAGACTGAGAGACATATCAAAGTCATAAGACCCCTTTTTTGTATCGGGGTTTAAAAACACCGTATCGTTATTAATAACGGTGTTGATGACGTCACCGAGTTGCCGAGCTTATTGTAAATATACTTACGTCTTTATTATATCAGATTGCCTGAATTTTTACTTCAATTACTACAATGGCCTGTGTAATTAAGTTTAGCGATATTTCTGTACGATAAACTTTATCAAAATAAGGCGGGTTTCAATTGCTAATCATTTAATTGGTTTTATAAATGCCAATTTGCGATCGATCGACACGAAAATTGAAAATTTATTTTCTGAATATTCTTCTATTTGACGAGCTTTTCAAGTCCAAGTTATCAGAATCTGCTTTCGAATACAAAATTTAATGTTTTCAGCGGCACGTACTTATCTTGTTTTAATTCATGAACCAATCGTTTTAGAAGGTTTACTTTACATTAAATCTCTTTTAGATTATTCTTTTACCACCTAATGAATAATGAGGCAAGGAAAAATGCTAATCTGAATTATGGCAAGGTAAACACTTGAAATTGTGTGGTGTAAAAAATACGTAATCGCTTTGTGTTCCATTTTATTTAACAAGTATAAAACACAAACTATCATTAATAAATTATTAAGCACAAAATAAAGTAACAATTGAAACTTATATACTAGTACTTAACCAACAGCAGTCATAACAATATCGGAAAATCGAAACTTATCATAAGTAGTGATAAGCCCTGTATATGTTGCCTGCCTATCATAAAATATACTTCACCTTAAACATAACAAAACCGTTCATTAAAAATAATTTATTTAAAAACTGACCCTTAAATTCTTTCAGCATCCAAGTCAATTAAGTGAAAACATCAATCTCATTAAATTGTAAACTGAATCAAATTAATTAATACATTGACCAAGTGATTTCGTATTTACTCAGCGAAACGCAGCTCTTTTCGAGACCGCATATGAACTACATATAAATATATTTAAAAAAATAATTTGTTTTTCTACGAGAATTGGCTACAGAAAAAAAAGTTTCTGAAGAAAAAAGAATATAATTACATGATGAAATGAGGTTTTATCACCATTAAACATATCCGTGGTAATACATACCTCCAGATTTTCTTAGTTAATAGTTGACAAGAGCCCTTCCTAAAAGAAGTGAGTGAGAAAAGATTTTGGTAGAGCAGTTGAGCTTAATAGATGCAATAAATAAAATCATAAACAGTTCCATACATTTAAAACAACCGAATTATAAAATTTAACAAATAAATCAAGTTTTTTTAATAGCAGTGCATAGATAAAAACTTCCACAACATTTACCACATGGAAGTTCTTCACTGTTTAGCATATAGACTGGCCTGCCGCTGTTATTTTTCCACAAGTAACTTTAATATGCAAATCCCATAGTATGCACCGCCGGCTTCTTTGACGTACTCTCTAATTCTACACTTTTTAGTGGCAGTTTTACGAACCACCACGTTTGATAGAGATTTTAAATGTTGTTATAACGCTTAGTACAAGTTGAGGTCGTATTTTTTGTTAACTGGCTGCAACATTGAGTAAAAAGTTGGTTTTGAAAAGTCATTAAAAAAATACTTTTGATTTAGTGTAACATTATTTCTATCCTTTGTTTTATAACACTGGTACCGTTTTAATCTATACATATAATTTACCTATACTTGCGTATGTTATTTTTAGACCACCCAAATGAATGTTTTTTGTACCCGTTTGGGTGATCGTTTAGAGACAGCATTATCATCATTAGCTTGGCAAAATTGAGTTCGCTAGATCAACTATTAGTATTGTGTAAATTTTAACAATTACAACTTACATTCAGTTTTATCTTTCTGAATATAAACTTATACTGATGCAATGTTTTGTAGCTACAAAACATTGCATCAGTATAAGTTTACAACTTATATGATTAACACTTAACTAACTTTCACTTATACTTAGTTTTCACGGCTCTACTATGAGTAGCGGGTTCGTCCTTCTCCAACAACTCTTCGTCAATAAGTAAATCAAAATTGCCCAAAGCATCAGCATTTGGCAATTTATTCCATCGCACGTCCGGCACGCCATCTGGCGGTAAAACAACAGACAGTATGTTGTCTATCAATTTGTACTTCAATATCCGATCGTTAACTGTCGTTGAGGTTAATGAAGGAGACGCGTTCACTTCGACCAGCCATGGCTTCAGTTGATTGTCAATTATTATGTCGTACCCGTAACACTCGAAACAATGTCTGTCATTAGCCATCACTGATGAAACGGCCTTCAATGAATGCACAATCAGCCACTGCATTGCTGCGAACAATTTCTCAGTTACCGCTCTGCCTCTTGTACCTTCTAAATATAACCTCAAATTCTGCACTGTCATTTTACCACCGTGTATATTATTATAATCACCGCCATGCTTCTGCACACTAACGTTTGTCAAATGTACATACATATTATCCAACTCCGTAACACTCGTGTCGTACTTCACCGTGCAAAACCTACAAAAGCCGAGTTGGAACAAATAAGCCTTCAGAGGTCGGAAAGAAGTAACCAACACGTAAAGTCTCAGATCAAACTTTTTGCCCCCTATTAGAAGAGGATTGTCTATATAACGCGAAATAACGTAACTTTCTTTAGTAAGTTGTGGATGGAAGGGGGTTTTTGCTTCGCGAGACCACTTTTTTAGTTTAGACAGCTTGTTTATGAGGAAAATTCCTGTGCCTTGAGATTTTCCGCACGGTTTC
This sequence comes from Trichoplusia ni, assembly GCF_003590095.1. Lineage (NCBI taxonomy): Eukaryota > Metazoa > Arthropoda > Insecta > Lepidoptera > Noctuidae > Trichoplusia > Trichoplusia ni. Next base: position 12,171,934 of record NC_039480.1, on the reverse strand, counting down.
ATGATCCAGGTGCTTTGCGGTGATTTACGGTACTCCTCGACAAACATGTTATAGTCGGCTGGGAGGACGAATGTAACGGGAACAAAGTCTAAGTGAACGTAGCGTGTTACCACTTGACCTCCATGCATCGCAACTTCAGCTTTTTCTGCCAAAGGGTTGCCTTCCCTTTCGAGCTCCTTCCTATATCGCTTTATATTCTTCACGAGCAAGTCTTTCCTCGATAGCTCGTAGTGGTTCGGAAAGTGATTTATCATTTGGTTGTCATTCATCCGATAGCCGCTTTCGACGCTGAATAAGTTTCTGCAAGTCTGTGTGGATGCCCAGTAGAAGTTCCATTCATCGTCGAGGCCAACTTGGCTCCATCCCCGCCTTTCGAAGTTGCTCATCAAAACTGACTTTTCTAAGTCGGTGCAAAAGTTAACTCGGCATCTTTCGACAGCTGGCGCGTTGACTCTTCCGTATAGGCTACTTGCAATTTTCTTAGCATCTTGATTCATTGTCGAAATGCGATTTCGTTTACTGAATGTTGTTGTACATATTGACCAAATATTTGGATAGCAGGTGCGTATCAACGGTTGTCATGGCTTTCGACAAATATCGCGCGCTATTGGCCGACATCCAATACGGCTGGTTTCGCTATGACTACGTGTAAACATTGCCGCTGCGTATTGATTTTTAACGAGTTTTTCGATGTCGGCACTTCGGGTTACTTGCAAATTTTGTTACGCAGAATAAACGGAAACAAAATGGCTTACTGAGAAAAACTACTGCCCGGTAAAATACTGCTTGTAGTTACAATTTCAAGAGCAGAATTTCCAGGAAAAAGTTAATTAACTGACGATAAAGCTAACTGTTATCTGAGTTGTTATTCGTACCTTTATAGCATATCGTGACGCAATATCGCAATCTATTTCTATATTTCCAAGGAAAGGCACGCGACGCAGTACAAATAAGGTGTTATGGTAATAATGCCGCTAATTATCGAATGTATTATAGTCCTTCGAGCGACGCACTAAGCTTAACGATCGTAAAAATACGTCGTGTAAGCACTCTCCGTGTTAATATTGTTTTGACGTTTTACGACAGCAGTCGCTCACAATAAGACTTGAGGCTATGACGTCAGCGATTTAAGTATATTTTTAATTTCACAGGTGCATTGTTTTAGGTTTATAGTGAATAGAAATAGACGTTTATGTAAATTTTGAAATCACTAAAATTGTGTCTGCCTTTTAGAAATAAATATCACTCTAAAATCAGCTTCCGTGTTTTGGAAGCACTTGAAAATGTAGACCTGCGTCTAATATATATTTACGTCGTCGAAACTTTTGTTTTCTTTATTTCTGTACAATATTTTATAGCATCAAAACAGCTTACCGTCCCATTGGGCTGTGAGAAAATTAGGTACGGAGAGCAAAATGCCAATTTATTTGTGTATAAAGTATGTTATGATCTGCGGAGCTGTCTATCGCCCGGTGAGACTTGCCGCCATGGTCAAAATGATTAGTTCATTATCTAGAAAAAATATTACCTCCCACCTAAGTATTTCTCGAGAGCTGATATATCACTGATTTATCAGCTTGTCTGTCAGTTACGTTGAATCAAAATGGTGTGCAAAAAACAAATGCAGTCAACTTTTATCAATGAGGCGATCATAAACTGATTACAACTGTCGGCGTCACCATTTTAAAATGTCAGGAGTATTCAACATTTTATACTTCCATGATTTACGTCTCGACTTTTCAAGCGTGAATAAGTTATCAGGCGTCGAGAAGAGAAATTCGAAATAGTGAACAGTTAATATTTCTGAGTATCCTGAACTTCAGCAGTTGTAAATTATTAAAGTTTTAAGCCCTGTTTTGCTTGTTGTTTTAAACTGTTCTACATTTCTTTAAAGTTAAATTTCATTTAATAATCACTTAGAGGCAAGTATAAAGGGATTCAGATTATAAGATATATGTCTAGCTGAATTAGTGTCACTATATATTGAAAGTAGTAATATTACCGCGCTTCTTCTGGCGCCACTCTCGGGTCGGTAATAAAACACTCACTCCTAACTCACATGCGGCATGATTTAATAAATGTTGATTCCGTACTCGCATTCAAGATTCACGAGAATCAAGTGTAATATCGTTGTAATGTAAACTAATACTGTGTTTTTTTTAATAATAAATATCGTAAGGAATCCGACGTCATAATATATGTACGTAATGAGACACGAAAATTGGAGCGGTGTTTTTGACAAGCATGAAATTTTAATGTATGACGGCTTATTTCGATTTTAATTAACGTTCTCGTCATTCATTTCGAGTATAACGTTCAAAGGTTTCTGAAAACGGCATGTTATTACGTCATCTGATGTATCTTTATGGTGAAGGTAACTGATTATTTTTCTATAGCTCTCCCTAAGCTTACGAAACGTAAGCTTTTTCAGATTTCGAGTTTTATAAAATAGCATAGACAGACATAAATTTTGACCGCATCCCTTGCCCAATATCCACGCAAGCAAAACTGCGGAAACCATTTAAAAACTTAGACGTAAAAGTTTGTACGGACTATTACCTAATCACGTTAATATATTTGAACAGATATTAATAATAGCCACACGTCTGTTACATTTCCAGAAATACCATAATATATTTTTTAAGAGAAACTCGTAAACAATAATTAATCAAGCAAAACCGCACGTATCAACTAGTGTACTAATATTAAATAATTGCAATACCTATTTACTATCGACCGCGTAACAAATTCATGTTCACATTCGCAATTTATTAGCATAATATTACGGGTAGTTGCACAGCGGTAGGTAGGTAGGTAACGATATTATCCCGCAAAATCTGTTATCGAGCAGTATCATTTACTCATAAATGTAATAGGTACCTGAACAGCATCAATAATGTTATGCCAGGTACAGGTCACGGTAATTAATAGACAGGTCGGACCATACCGCAGGCTGTGGCTCAAAAATATTTAAAACAGATACAAAATTAATTAAAAATATTTTGTGTTTGCATGTCTAACTTATGGTCATGAAATTAAGTGTATTCCTAGCAGTTGCAAAAGTATACCTAAAAATATTCATAACTTTTATCTTGTAAAAAGACTTTAAGTTTTTACGTAGTTCTTAAAACTAGTACATTCGTTAAATCAATAAAATTGTAACTGTATTTAATTGACCATTTTTGCTTGATCCAATCTGTAAAAACGAAACCTGAAAAAACAAAAGTAACGCCAACTTTAATTAGCGAAAAACATATCGACCAAAATGAGAGCCTCTTATATTTTAAAGTCGGCTAAAGATAGAAAACATTACTGGCCCGCAAGCCACATAATGTCCAGACAAGCGCAATGCGTCAGATCAGTCATCCATCTATGATTGACAAGCGGGGACTAACCCTGTCAGATCATTCAATCTGTGCAACCATTTTGCTACCAACCTTTCTCTCCCAAATCTCTTATTCACATTGACCTCTACTACAATAAGTTGGAGTGGTGATCGTTGTTCAATTGTTTTTCTGTTTGGAAATCATTTAGCTTTTAACTTACCTTAACCTCTGTGTAACTACTGCTATAATAATAAGTTTCGTCAGGCAAGTTCATAATTATTTAATAACGACCTAATCACGCACATTTATCGATATTTCCCGGCTAGTTTTGGACGAAACTTAGGTCTTTTAGCGATTCAAACTGTCACTGGATGCCAAGGTTTCAACTTGCAGCTGTCATTTTGTGAGAAACATTTAGTTCAGCGTATTATAGCAAAGGTCCGAGTGATTTGACATTTCATTTGTTTTTTTTGTAACGATGTATTCGTAAAACATATTTTATGGCCAGAAACAGCCGTATAATTTTGATTACAAGGATGAAATAATAAAATAACGGTTTTCAGTTGGCGTGGCTTAATCTTTAATATATCTCGGTTGTATTTTTTTGTTTTTGTGGCGTCGCAGACATTTACTGCCTATTACTTTGGCAAATAGTTTTATAGTATTACCATCTAGCGGGTTGTATGTTTGTTTTCACTTAAGTTATTTGTAACGACTTAAAGTTTTCCGCTAAGCGACTTGTTTTTCTCGAGTACCTAATGTTTCTTTTGTGGTTGTAAATGTCTGTGCTATTGGAACAGCTGGTGCTACTAATGCGTCAAGGGACCCAGTTATGGTTTGAAAAAGATCTTACAAAAAATAGTTTTCATTTTATTTTTAAGAACTCTTAAATAATTATGTTGCACGATGAATGCAACATAATTAAGTTAAGATGCGTTTAGTTTGATTGTGTTTCGGTTTTTCTAATTTAAGGAGTGCAATAGAATTCATAGAATATCTTACCAATGCAAAGAGAAATATATTCTTGACCAGTTCATGTTTGAATGCGAATGAGTTATTGTCCCTTTGACTGTACACATTTCTTGCAAGTTATTATCTTGGTTTCCCATTGATTTGATTGACCTGCTAAATTAAGGACTTGCTGCTAGAAAAGAAATTTAAACAGTTTACAAAACAAATAAACTTTACTATTTTTAAGCTTGTATAAAAGGACAATTTTGTATCTTCATACATAATATTAGCGTTCAGAAACTTTTTTTGAATAAATGTCACTTATTTTCAATACACACGAAAATAAACAAAATGCAAACTAACGAAATTATAATAAATTTATTGTTTGCACGAAGCACGGGGAAAATAAATAATTTCACGCGAAATACGAATATTTCATATACAACGCGAAGGTAATTTTTGAACGAAATGCATTTAAATATTACAAGTGCGACGTTGAAATGTTATTTAATTCGGCATTAAAAATCTCATAACAGTTATGAATTCTTTTATTTTGAACTTACAATCATGTTTAATGTAATGAAAGATGTTTTTGAACGAATATTTTTCAGACTGAAAGGACAAAAATTGTCCCAATACTAAAGCTCTGTCCGTCTATCGTCCGTGCGTCCGTCTGTCGTATAACTTGACTGTAATTAAAAAAAGTGATTGCTAAACAGTTGAAGATTGTTGAAGATTTCGGATGCCGAAATTTATAGCAGTAAAAATAAAACTATTTATATGGGCTATTTTTCTTTCTCTTAATGTTGTATATGGTTTAAAAATGTTATAGAATGTAAAGTTTCGACTTGTATAATAACGCACATTTTTTAGAAGAATATGTTTTCTACCTTCACAAGTAGGATAAGATCACAAATTTTATTCTCAGTATAATAATGAACACTCCAGTATCTCATTCAATTAGCTAATTAGTTCCCTATTTAAAATTTAACTCAAATATTTGTATGAAAACTGAGCAAACAAGGTCACTATACAAATATAAGTCAGCTAGTTACATTGATTAATGCTATTTCACAATTTAATATAATAATTGGTGTTACATTTCTCTTCCTACACCATTATTAATATAATTTGATCCCATTACATATCATAGAGATCATGCAAGTTAGAAAAAAGATTTGATATCCACAATTTATCATTTATCAATTAAAAATATGTGTGTGATTGTGTGTGATGTTAATGTTTGTCCTGAGTCTGTAAGTCTTTACGCATGTGACTTGAAACATCCTGCAATAGATTGGTAAAACAAGAATTTTATGTATTTTGCATAAGTACAGAAAAATGGTACACAACTGTCCTCAAATTCAATGTCAACACGTTCGTTTTTCATACGTACATGTAGCAGCTTTCGTGTAAAAGAAAGAGCCCTATTTCCCACCCCTTTGTTTCGTCCACATTCATTAATCTACTCGGGAGCCCTCGCCGGCGGCACTTTACACTGCAGCCACTTCTTTTCACTTATAGTGCCTAATAGCTTATTAATGTTTAACATTTAGCCCAGTAATAAATGGCTTAAATAGTAGAGACCGGATTATAACCGGGAAGTTATGTAAGTTTTAGGTTTGCTCAGCAATCAACTTAGCGTTTTTCCTTTTTTCTTTTGACGAGTATTCAGAGGAATCAACAGGAAAAATAAATAGTATGGTTGGTTTTTTTACATAAACTAATTTACCCTTCAATAGCCGTTGCATTTGTATTAGCTTTTCGTTCTTTTCTTTCAGTAGCTATAGACCCCCAAACCCTATTCTGGTAAAGCAATTTGCTTAAAAAGTCCGAAATTCCAACACCAAAACATGCTGGGAAATGGCAAAGGATCTGATTAAAATCGTGCACGTATCCCCTACATAGGTATAGCTAAATCGTCAAATTCGCACAGAGTATCGTTACTGGGTCCACAACAAAAGTGCCTATTAAAGGCAGTTTCCTGACCCCACTCGTGGTAAAAGGCTTCCCCTATAGACCATAGAAATAACATGTGACCCGGGCTTCAGGTAAATAAATTTTGCCACGCTTCTTTCGGCACCTCTCGGCAAACTCCGGACGCGCTCGGCTCTTGGTAATATTTAACGCGTCATACGGTAAATTTCATATGCGATAGTTTGCGGCAGAACGTTAAATGTGTATTAATGATATGCTTTAATGCACTCTGCAATATCATTTTGTACGTTTTATTAAATAATGAAATTAAGAGAAAGGTTATAAATATTTTTAATTTTCTGTTTATTGCTTCCAGGCAGTATTACCAAAACATTTTGAATTGCTTTAGGAAACTCAAACAAAAGATTCACAATTAAGAACTAAATTATTACACAAGTATTCAGAATAATAATTATAAGTATACATTGAAATACTGATTTTTATTTATTAAAATGTTACTGCAGCTGTAAATTGAGTGACACAATAAATAATAGATAACCATCAATCTAGATAATTGGATTAATTTAAATACTCCTGCATCGGTAATGATGTCATTAGTCATTAGTTGTACAGTAGTAAAATGGTACAGCAAATATTAAAATGTTTAATATTGGGCAACAAAGCATAGGTATTTATTCACTGTAATATTTGAATACGTATACGTACATGCAAAACGAACATTTATTTGGTTATTAAGTACATTTACTCGGGCGCAATAAATAACTAAAAAATAATTCAAAGTCACGTCAGCTGACAAAAATAAATGTTATGACAGGTCCGGTTTTCTACTCCGATCAAATGTCATAAAGTTTTTGCAGGCTCATTTGCAATATAAGAATAAGTTGCGCGGTTCTAAAATTTTAACTTTTTCTATTAGATCGGCGAAAATCTCCATAAATTCCTCTCCTTCAAAAGGTAATAAAGGTAAGCCCTTAAATTAAGGTGGCTTACCTTAATTTAAGGGCACATTAAGGGCACATTAGGCACATTAGCACAGACACTAGGACCTCGAACAGTGTCTAAGCCTGCATGGCTAGCTAGTGTAATATGCTTCTATATGCAAATAAAAATACCATCATAATTTTCCTAAAAAATAAATGAACAAACCAATTTGTCGGCGAGAACATTAAAATAATACCATTATCCTGTTATATTTGGTTTATTACAAACATTTCAGCGAAGCACATTTGTTGTGCCCGCCGCGGAGACATCCGACATATCCCACATAATTATATTTTCCCCTGGCGCCCGGGCCGCGACCAACGGACCGTGTGAATTTATATGCATCCACGAGAATTTATCACTAAATTTATGCCTTTCTTGATATTAAATGTTAAACCAACATTCAATATGATTTCCTGAATTATCTGTTGACGAAAATGTTTGGTGTACGTTTTGCATGCTTAACGGATTTTGATTTCTGTTCAGAATGTCTTATTTATTTGGCTGGTTATCTTTTTTGTTAAAAGAGATAACACGTTAAATGACAAGTTTAAGAAAATGTTATAACATAGAAACAATAAAAAAAGAACATGACCCTCGCCGTTTCGAAACCTATTGTCGCGAGAATTTTCACAAACATTCAAGTCACCCATACTCAGGACAAGTACTTGTGGTTTTGAATCTATGGGGATCGAACCTGTAGCACAAAGTTAAACTTACGAGCCTGATTTTAGAATAAGGAAACCAAACTAAATATGCAATTTAAACAAAAACCAACAGACAAAAAAAAACCTCTTAAACATTTTTAATTAACATCATGTTGTCACTTCACAAACCTCAGCCAAAATTAAACGGAATGTTGAAATATAAAGTAAACAGAACGCTAATGGGTATTTCTTTGACTGTAATTAGTATGACCCTTTATTTCTGAAGCAGTCAACAAACGAAAATTAATAAAGGAAGACACACAAGCGAAAAGCCAACGGAAGCGGTTATGCAGAGAAAACGAAATTTATGATACAGTGCGGGACACGAAAATTGAGCCACTGTGCCATTTTTCTTTTGTTATAATTGATGTCAAACTTTACATGTACTGGAGTGCTTTTATAAATCAAATTATAGATATCTGTGTTTTATGGGGTTTTCATTTTTATATGTGTATAAATTGTGTTGACAATTAAAGATTTAATAGAAATTCAAGGAAATCCAGAAAAGTCTTTCAGGAATTTAGGTGTAACGATAACATATGGATTTAAATAAAACTATTCCAGCTTAAATCTTCCATTCAACCATTTTGTTAGATTATAAAGTGATGCATAGCGAAAAATAATAAATGCTCAAAGTAGGTCTTTATTTTGTCCGGAAGTGTATTTCGAACAGGTTCAAAACTTCCTTAAAACGTTATGACTAGCATATATCAAGAAATATTCTCTCCAAATTCCTTTTTGAGTTTGTTAAAGCTCGGATGCGGGCAACGCCGCGGGAGGTCGCCAGTGAATATACAAAACTTTAATTAAACTGCAGAACAGAGTTTAATGAGTCTAAACGCTAGCCTTATTCATCTACTAAACTGATAGCAACTAAGTTTGTTTACGAAGCAGACAAACTGGTCCTAGTAGACCTATTAGTGTGCTAACCTTGTAGTGATAACGTTTAATATTACTGGCCTTATAACTGACATAAAGAGTTAAATAAAATTAATGATTAGGAAAAAATCAGATTGAGTTGTTGGAAATTAAATTTAGTTGATATTATGGAATGTCACATTGTGAACAGCATGCTCTAAAATTAAGATGCAAGGAGCAGTTAAGTATAGATCGCCGTCTACGATGATACCAGTCTTGTTAAAAGAGCTCACGGTTCAGGTACTCCGGATGTTATAATATTTAAAGTTAAAGGTTTGTAGAGTCCCATACACATGGGCTGACACAGAACCCTATTACTGAAGTTCCGTTGTCTATTTCTATGTCTGTCTGTCTACCAACTGGTTGCATCTGAAGAAGCTAAAGCAATAACAACAATTACAAAATATTATGACCGAGGTTAAGCTAGCAGTAGGTACGTTGATAATTTTGTTACCTTTTTGTATTTCGTTCGCTTTTTTCCCATACAAACAAAATCTTAAACCTCGACACGAGTAACACGAGTTTCACTTGAACTTGGCCAGGTTATTATCTATACTAATATATAAAGCTGAAGAGTTTGTTTGTTTGAACGCGCTAATCTCAGGAACTACTGATCCAAATTGAAAAAATCTTTTTGTGATGAATAGACCATTCATCGAGGAAGGCTATAAATCATCACGCTGCGACTAATAGGAGCGAAGATACAATGGAAAATGTGAAAAAAACAGGTCAGGTATAAATCATAACTTATATCTTCTACCCAGGGGACGAAGTCGCGGGCAACAGCTAGTTAATTATATTTCGACAAAAAGGAAGCCATTTTGCCAAATAACATAATTCATTAATTGAATTAATAATAATTTTACTCAAATCCTACTCGTGCCATCAACATAAATAGCATTACTAATCGCGATATTTGCTGTCTAATTCTGTACACTAAGTGACTGAAGTATGTTAATTAATACAGAGTTCATTTTCTTATTAGTACCTTTTAATTACGAGAGCACTCGAAGTAATGAGAATGGGTAAGGAAATTTCGTAATCATTTTAAATGATGGATATGAAAGGGCAAGCCTGTCAAAAGATGTTAAGGTATATAGGTAATGGGTTTTGTGATAAAATAAAATATAAATTATACCAGCCTAAATATAACCCACTGCCAGGCCTCTTCCCGTATGGGGTGTCTGTCGTCCGAGTATATTACCCACGACGGGGGGCCACATTCGGTGCTATGGATGCGGTCCCAATATGAGGCGAGGAGGCCGACGCTCTTTACACGTCGGCCTCCACACAACACAAGAAAGTGACCTACCGGCCCACATAACTGGCTGGTGGAAGCCCGCGGTCGGTGTATGAAGGATTGCAACGCATTGCCATACACCGACACAAAAACGCGGATGACGTAGCACGGCGGTTCAGGTTTAGTCAGTAAAAGTCTGACACTACCCATTTCCTCCCCCGAGGGAGTGGGTGTCCATGAGGATTCACCGCCTAAACAAAAAAAAACAAAAAGGCCTCTTCCCGTATACGGAAGGTTTGAGACGAGATTGATAACCACACTAGCACTCCTGGTTGTCGATTTCAGATTCCATTAAATTAACGTTAACATTATTTTCTTTTTAATTTACCTTTACTCATTAGTGTTTAAGAATAATTAAGAAAGTACGTAATATGATGTTTAAAAAGAGGCACTGGTTCTTTGTCTGCGCCAGGATCGAACCAGCACCTCGTGTATTCAAATTATCACAAGGCCATCCAGATGATATTCTCCACAGCTCCATATTAAATTATCTTAAATAGCTTTTACTTGCCATAAACCGAAGGAAATTGCTTATGTCTTCCGCGCGGCTACATAGTAAACTTTAGACGTAGATGGGGGAAATGTTCTAACAAATTTTCCGTTTTATTAATTGCTTAGAATGTGCATTAGTTACAAACTCATTTGTTAAACGTTATTCAGTTCACAACCTCTTTTGCTATAAAAAGTCACAACTACATTTTTTATGATAATCACGCTTCAACATTGGTTTGAAGGATGCATATACTGATAGGTTGCAACACAACATCGACTGTTGTCTTTAACCGTAAGGTCATCTTGTGATATTTCGTATACATCGGTTATCACTTATCGACAGTTTACTGACGCGTATTTATCAGGATACCCCGACTAGTCCAGTTTTAAACTGTTCGCTCGAATCTCTCGCCCGCCGCCGCATCTGCTTATGACTAAGGACTCCGGATGGGTCCGCAACTAGTCGGGCTATTCTATTAAATACGCGTCAGTAAACCGTTATTCAATAAATAATAATGAATTCGCCTCACGAAAGTCATTATAATAATATGGATGAGCAATCTTCCGGAAATTCTGGTCGTAAACTTTAAAAACACTTCAGGTTTCGAAATTAGCCGAACTTCCAAACTTGTTAAGAACTTGGTGCAGATTTTCGAGATAGGTAGTATGTATTAGCGGTAGTGCAGGATAAGATCTACCCGCTCACAGGCACGACTTCATTTACAAACTATCTTCACAGCTACAATGTGGAGAATTTTATAATTTTCTAAAAGATAAAAGTTGTATGACTTTATAAGATTCTGCGGTCAGATTAAAAATACATGTAATGATAATGATTTGGTTCAGAAAACAAGGTTTTAGGGTGAGGAGGTCAGATAGCAGTCGCTCCTTGTAAAACACTGTTACTTAGCTGAATCCGGTTAGACTGGAAGCCGACCCCAACATAGTTGGGAAAAGGCTAGGCCGATGATGATAATGATTCTAAATGTAAGGCACACAACAGATAATTTAAAAATAAAATAACAAAGAAAATATGCCTCAATAAAAAAATGCAAAATATAAAGTCGTGAACAAGGACTAAATAAATCAAAACTTTTTAATAAAGCAAAATAAGCCCTCTTAGTTACTAGAACAAAAAATGATGAGAAAACCACAACTTATTACAATTGCTTGCAAAATCAGATTACATATTTTTTGTTACGTTTCCTTACAGAATGGCCAACAAAGTAAAATGAAAAGCTAAAATACATACAGAAAGTTAATAGACCGCGGCAACTGTTGTGTGCGTCCTCCAACATTAATTTATCGGTTACAGCGCAGGATATTTATAGCTTTGTCTTAGCGCAACTTTCGCTGGGAGCCCGCCAGCTTGCCGGCACGTGACAACTTTACCACACAACTTACTACCCTTATTTACGTGTAAAAACCCGTCAAATGTAAGCCGAAAAGCGACGTTGACGGTTCCGGACAAAAAAAGATAGATGAAAAATTTTCAAAATGAACAATTCCTCATCAAAGCTTTGGTCGAACCAAGCGTTACTAAACCTTGATGTTTTATTTCACTACTTTTTATTATAGAGGCAATCGATATACATTATCTGTAAAAGTTTCAACTATCTCGCAGCCACGATTCATGCGATATAGCCTATTGACAGACGGACGGATAAAAGAACGTACCGGCGGACAGACAGCGGAGCCTAAGCTCAGTGTCTCCGTTTTAACCATTTCGCTACGGAACTATAACTAGCTTCAAAGTTATGATTTGGTTTTTCTTATATGTAGCGGTGCTGTTGTGTGCCATAATATAAGTCATACCGATGATTAAACTACCTTTATTCAGCTTGTACTGGTACTCAACTTAGTCGGTACGTGCTAAAATAATAATTATGTAAATAATAACTGACTAGTTGGCAAGCTGCACTCACACAATTCCTTTTAATCCTCAAAGAAAAATCTGTTTCAAAATAACAAACCGGTCATTCGGACTCGTAATAAGAGTTTCGTTCAAGCAAGCTAAACAAAATCAAATTTAACGAAAAATGGACACTCATTAAATTTTTATTGGGTCAACCGAAATTATCACTTAAAATGAAAATTGTAACTCAATAGCTATAATGCTTCATGAAATACAACCTGGTGATAGAAGGAACCACAGGCGGTCATACAGCCACTTGACTTAGTACTATTTTACCAATTTTACCCTCGCGGTACAAAACAGTAAAAACTGACTTTCAATATTATTAAATGATGTAACATTTAATAATGAATCAGTCTCACGATAGTTATTATAAAAATATAGTAAACTGACTTTCAATGATCAAAAGTATTCACAAAGACAAAGATCTATCAAAATAAACTGGCAGGATTGCGGTGAAACCTTTTCGGAACTTGCCTATTTAAACTCCGCCCCGAACCAAAATTATGCTAAGCATTTTGTATCGGATTCCCGTTTCGAATTTGTTTTATTTCGGATTTCTCTTCGATTTCAGTGACGTAGGGCTCCATAACATTCAGTTGTCTGGAATAAGGTTGTGGCTTGAAGAAAGGACAAATGTTATGACTTAGTTTATAGTCCTGGCATTTTTTCTTTTTCGGTTTAAGATAATTTAGGTAGAGAACCTTAAGAAATGATATGAAGTACGTAGCGTTGAGGTTATAGTTTAGGAAGTAGTCTTGTTGTATTACAACTGAAAGGTCACAGCATAATAATTATTATTATTTGAACAACTCATTATATTTTTGGTCATACGTATCTAAATAAATAAACAACTTTCTGAATTAAAAAGTAAAACTAAATTTTATTTGAAACAAATTAGTAAAGTCGTAAATTATAATCATAAATCATATTTCAAAATTTTATATTTTAATTGAAAATTAAACCACAAGTAATTAATTGCAACAAAATTGAGACAAAATTGAGTTTTTAGGGATCTAATTAAAAACTTTCGTAGTCTGTTCAAGTTCCCTATGTTTTGAGAGGACCATAAATTCAATTTGCTGGAAATTTGTTAATTCGAAATTTATTAGCGGCGTACAGAATTCGTTATTAAGGGATTAAAACGGGTTGCCTCATAGACTGCCATAGTCTTAATTAACAGTGACAGGTCTCAACTGGCAACGGTTAGAACAGTAATTAGTGTTGCCTGATAAAAATATTAAATAAGGGATTGGTGGAGCGTGTAAATAGCTCCTAGGCCAAGTGGAGGGATTCGGACTGGTAAAAAAAAAACGTAAAGTTGATGGCGGAGCGGTGCGGTGCGGCAATATATATGAGAAATATCACAACTACGTCAAACTACACGGACTCACCAGTCGCAGGATCACGGCACTCCAGATGTGGAACACTGCACTCCTTGCGGTCTATCCAAAGGTTATTTTTCACAAAAGAAAACAAACAGGAACAACGTTTGCGGCGGCAATCAAACAGAGAAGAGAAAAATATTTTTGACATCTTGTCATCTTGAATTTTTTTTATTTTTTAAATTTTAGCGCCGAACACGATGACTGTCGATGATTATGATGCAGCCAGCTATTGGGTTCTGTCAAAACCCAAACAGCCGCAGGGCCATCATGAAGTGCGGGGCTTTGCCGGCAGATGACGCAATTAAAATATCAAACATACATATTACGCGCAACCATGCTCCCCGCCTTGGAAGTTCGAAGAACTTTCGAAAGAGAGAGAAAAAATCCAATCTAAGAAATTAAGAATTGCAAATTTAAGTCAAAGTTCAAATATAAATTATAAAAAATATTACTGACAATAACCAGTTAATACTGCAATATTTAAGGAATTACGTATAAAAAAAAAGGAAACTTTAATTATTGCGTAGGTATTGGGTAGAGTTTGACTACAGGTCGTTTAAACGTGCCATTTTTGGATTTTACTAATGCGACCCTAACTACATCATCACTACCAGGATAGACTTCCTGAACTATGCCAAGAGGCCATCGTAAAGGGGGAATGTCGTCTTGATCAATAAGGACCACAGTCCCAACACGGATTGGATTCTCAGGAGTACACCACTTCTGTCTAATTTGTAGCGTATGTAAGTATTCAGATCTCCATTTTCTCCAATAAGATTGAACTAATTGGTCAAGCAATTTTTTGCGGTCGGTGAGACTAACACGCTCCTTTGAAATAGCAGAAGACGGAAGATACTGAATAGGTGTAGACATTAAAAAATGTGCGGGTGTTAACACTTCCGGTTGAGGATCGGAAGATAATAAACAAAGCGGTCGCGAATTTAACAAACATTCAATCTGCATCAATACAGTTAAAAGTTCTTCATAGGTGAGGAGTTGATTTCCTATCACTCGAAACAAGTGAGTTTTAATACTTTTAATATTAGACTCCCATATTCCACCAAAATGTGGTGCACGGGGAGGAATCATTTTCCATTGAATTCGTCGGGTGGTTAATTCCTGACTTAAATCCATTTGAAAAGTTTGAGACATAAAGAGATCATACATTTCGTCTAGTTTTGCTTTAGCCCCGACAAAATTAGTGCCATTATCTGAGTATATACATGAAACAGGACCGCGACATGAAATAAATCTTTTAAAAGCTGCAATGAAAGACTCTGTTGTTAAATCACTAACTAGCTGAATATTAATGGCTTTCGTGTTAAGACAAATAAACAAGCAAATGTATGCCTTCTGGGAATGTTGGCCGCGTCTACGAGTTAAAGTGATTCTAATTGGACCAGCGTAGTCCACTCCTGTGTGAACAAATGCTTTTGTTTCACATACACGATATGACGGAAGATCAGCCATCTTAGGTGTTGGGTGAGAAGGTGACAAACGAAAACAAGTATTACACATACGAACACGTTTACGAATAATATTTCTGGCTGAAAGTATCCAGTAACGTTGTCGCAGAATGGACATCAATAAGCTTGCGCCTGTATGCAAATTTAATTTGTGGTGATAATCTATTAACAGATCAACGACATGGTCACGTTTTGGTAGCAATACCGGATGTTTACATTCGAAAGGTAAATCGGACTTTGAGAGTCGACCTTCAATTCTAAGAATTCCATCCTCATCAATGAAAGGACAGAGATGTCTAAATTGTTTAGATGGTAGATCATTTTTCTTTAGTCTGTCAATTTCAGTTTGAAAATGTACCTTCTGGACTGAGCGAAGAATAGTCTTCTCAGCGATATTTAAATCGGAGGCTACAATAACTTTAGAAAGCGGTAATTTTTTAACGAAGCGTAAGACATATACTATGACGCGGAGTAATTTATTCCAAGATGAAATGCATTTAAAACGTTCATAAAGTATTGGTGGTGTATTTTGAACGGTAGTTGTCAAAGTATTTGATTTAAACTCAGGAAGTTGTTCACATGATGTTATTGAAACAGATTGTATTGGCCACATATCAGGCGGAGAACGCATCCAAGTAGGACCGTTCCACCAGAGATCATGATCAATCAACTGGGAGGGTAACAATCCCCTAGAAAGACAATCACAAGGATTTTCAGCTCCTGAGACATGATAAATGTTCTGAGGATTCAGGTTTTCCTGGAACTGAGCTATGCGGTTGCTGACAAATATGGACCATTTATGTGGTAATGAGTGAACCCACGAAAGGGCTATAGTTGAATCAGAAAAGGTGTAAACACCGGAAATTGTAGTGCGAGCCCTGTAGGTATCAAGCACGATCCTTACTAGACGTGACATCAAAACTGCGGCACATAACTCCAAACGAGCGAGCGTTGAAATCTTGACAGGGGAAACTTTAGATTTAGAGCACAAAAGTCGTACAACAATGTTTCCTACCTCATCAGTTATGTGCAAGTAAATGACGCAACCATATGCCTTAAGGCTTGCATCACAAAAAGCTACTAAATTTACGGTGCAATTATTATGAACACCGATGTGGCGGGGTATTTTTATCTTAGATAACAAAGGTAGTTCCTTCACAAGATTTGAAAAACATTTAACTATATGTTCGGGAGGAGTATCGTCCCAGTCCACTTTACTTATCCAAAGATCTTTAATAAGTAATTTCGCGTATACTATAACTGGTGATACAAGACCCAGAACATCAAATAGACGCGCGATGAAAGACAGTATGGTGCGTTTTGTGCATTTATCATCTACACAAGAAGTAGTCAACAAAAAAACGTCCTCGTGGTGAATCCACGAGAGACCTAAAATCTTCAAATTGTTGCTGGCATCGTCAGAGAAATTAACTGGTGCGAGATGAGAATGCGGCAGGCTATCAAGAAGTGCGGATGAGTTGCTTGCCCATTTGACTAAATCAAAACAACCACTTTTAAATAAAGTTATAAGCTTTTTAGCGAGGCATATAGCTCTGCCCTCATCAGAAACAGAGGTCACTAGATCATCCATATATAACTTGGATTGAGCAATAGAAGCTGCATCAGGGAAGCGGTTTCCTTCATCTGTCGCTAGTTGTCGAACCGTGCGCATGGCAAGAAAAGGACTAGACTTAAGACCGAACGGCACCCGGTTAAAATGAAAAGTGCGTAACTTCTCATTTTCATTAAAACGAAATAATATTTTTACATATTTCCGTTGCGATTCTAGTAAGTTAATTTGTAAATACATTTGTTTAATGTCTGCAGTTAATGCTATAGGATATAATCGGAAATCAAGTAAAAGAAGAAAAAGATCTGCCTGTAGGTTAGGCCCTGAATGCAAAACGTCATTGAGTGACAGCCCTGTGTGAGTTTTGGCACTAGCGTCAAGAACAATTCTTAATTTAGTTGTGACTTTATCTTGCCTAATAACAGCGTGATGAGGTATGTAATAACCATCACTTTCGTTATCCGTAGAAGATACCTCCGACAAGTAACCATTTTGTAAGTAATCAGCAATGACTTTATTATAATCTTCACGAATTGCGGGCGTATGTTTTAATTTGCGTTCTAAAGCTAGAAAACGTCGGTGTGCAACTGAACGAGAATTACCTAAATCAGCAGGATTCCTACTGAACGGAAGGGATACGGTATATCGGCCATCTATATCGCGAGTCACGGAACCTGTGAATAAATTTTCACATTCCGTTTCATCGGGCGACATAAAACGTTTATTCGGAATCTCTTCTAATTCCCAAAATTTATGAAGACAGGACTCCATATTGCTTAATGTAATGGCAGCAAAAGAAGCAGGACAATTATTTTCCATAAAGGACGACGGAAAGTCTCCCATTAGAATATAACCGAAAGTGGTCAAAAAAGCGGGCGGAGCGGAAGCGTTCGAGTTTAACCTATCACCTAAGTAAATATAAGGGAACAATTGGGCACCAATCACCATATCAATATTTCCCGGAATATTCCAAGTAAGGTCAGCTAGAGGTACTTTGTTGAGACAATCAAATTCGCGAGAGTTAATCTGGAAAGCGGGCAGTTTCTCAGTTATGCAATCAACAACTAAAGCGTGGATATAATATTTGTTCGATGAGACTCGAGACTCAATTGTTAAATAAACATAACCATGAATAGGACGAGACGATAAACCTACGCCCCTAAGAGACGAATTACAACACTTCAATGTTATTAAATTATTTTGTGAACCATTGTCCAATAACAAACGAATAATCTTCTTATTATTATATTTATGGTAGGCATAAACTTGCGCGGTTGATAAAAGTATCGTAGTGCAGGTTTGGTTAGATTCATTGTTTTTTCGAGATATCATAGCAGCGGGTGACACACCATCGCTAACGTGCGGAGCACTGACACCGGCGACGGACTGCTGGGACGATGCGTTCATTGCAAAACCGACCTTAGCGTCATCAACATAAGGTTGAGAATAAGTCACAGGTGCACCGTAAACTTTACTATTATGTTTGTAGTCTTGACGAGTAAACGTATGAAGCTGTACCGTCGAATTATTATTTGGTAAATTATTGTTATTAAAGTGTAAAAGAGTGTGATGTTTCTTTTGGCAAAAATTACAAACATGTCGCGAATTACACGCCTTAACTGAATGCGAAGAGCTTAAACAATTAACACAACAATTTTTAGATTTAATAAACTCGTATCGCTCTTGAGGAGAGGATATTTCTTTAAACTGTCTGCAATTGAAAAGTAAATGTTCAGTGCTGTTGCATCTGACGCAAGGAGCGGTTTTAGTTATTTGATTATTATGACTAATTAATGTACGCGACTTTGAATCGAATTTACTAATGTTCTGATTCTTGTTTGAAATTGACGAAGAATTACGGTTTTGAGAAAAGTTGTTATTGTTGCCCGAGCGTTCTAATATTTTAACTTGATCTTGTACGAACGAAATAAGTTCCTCACAAGTGGGTATTTCGGTATCACGAACGGATAACTCGAAAGATTGTACGGTTTGAAGGTCTAACCTTTTTATTGCAAAATGTAATAATATGAAATCTGTAAGATCGGGAATATCTAATTGCTTGATAGCGGCGATTGACGCAGAAAACTTTTCAATAAATGAATTTAATGAATTTGCGGAATGAAAGCAATTTTTTAACTCGAAAATATTGTTTAAATAGAAAGTTCCTAAGGAGCGTTTGTCCTGGTACTTTTTTACTAGGCTATTCCAAATAATAGAATAAGTTTCGCCCGTTGGTACAATACCGGCGACTATTTGTAATGCATTATGCGTCAGTTTACCTATTAGGTACTGAACCCGCTGCGAATCAGACAGCTGTGGGTTGTTATGTATATTCGCTTTGAAAGATTCATAAAACATGGGCCAATTTTCAGGTTTGCCATCGAAAGAAGGAATTACTATGGGCGGTAATTTAACAATACTTTTTACTGGTTGTGATGATGTTGTAGGTATATTATGTTGCTGTTTAGCGGAATTAATATTATTACGCACACGTTTTATACGAGTATAGATATCTTCAAAGGAAACTAAATCATTGAAATCGGGCTCATAATCTGGGTTAATTTCCATATTTAACTGGTTAATATTGTCAACGAATGATATAAACTCATGGCGCATTTCATCAAGCATTTCCGAGTCTGCCATAAAGTTTTCAGTTGACCGCGTGTCTGCAGTACAGACAACTTTTTTAGATTGATCGTACAATTTAGTAAGCCTTTGAAAAATAACTTCTGACTTAGATCGTAACAATTTTAATTTGTAACCTTCCATATTGGATTAGGAAATGTAACCAAAAAAATTGAATTTTACAAATATGGCGGATGTAGGAATACGTAAACTGAAATTAGTATTACGTAAGAAATATTAGAAATAGGTGTTATGCTGATGTATCCGGCTCGAAGGACCAAAAGATATAATGGTGGAGCGTGTAAATAGCTCCTAGGCCAAGTGGAGGGATTCGGACTGGTAAAAAAAAAACGTAAAGTTGATGGCGGAGCGGTGCGGTGCGGCAATATATATGAGAAATATCACAACTACGTCAAACTACACGGACTCACCAGTCGCAGGATCACGGCACTCCAGATGTGGAACACTGCACTCCTTGCGGTCTATCCAAAGGTTATTTTTCACAAAAGAAAACAAACAGGAACAACGTTTGCGGCGGCAATCAAACAGAGAAGAGAAAAATATTTTTGACATCTTGTCATCTTGAATTTTTTTTATTTTTTAAATTTTAGCGCCGAACACGATGACTGTCGATGATTATGATGCAGCCAGCTATTGGGTTCTGTCAAAACCCAAACAGCCGCAGGGCCATCATGAAGTGCGGGGCTTTGCCGGCAGATGACGCAATTAAAATATCAAACATACATATTACGCGCAACCAGGGATGGTGTTTAAGGGGTTTCAGACTTTAGTTTCCATCTTTTATAAAGTTATCTACCTAGAGTGTCCTTTGCGACGTTTAATTTTGCAATTTATCAACTATTTTAGGTATTCAGATAATGAAAGGAATACGTTCATAAAACTTTTAAATCTATACTAATATAAAAAGCTGAAGAGTTTGTTTGTTTGAACGCGCTAATCTCAGGAATTTTGTGTTAAAACCATCACGCTGTGACTAATAGGAGCAATGATATAATGGAAAATGTGGAAACAGTAGGGCAGATATACATCATTACTTATATCTCCTAACCACGGGGACGAAGCCGCGGGCAACAGCTAGTAATTTATATTCGTTCTTGCTTAACCTCACGTCAAAAGTATTAAATAAAATAAATCTTACATATTTTACCTACAAAACTTTTGCAACAAAGAGTAACTACATATCGTTTGGTACACAACATTAAAGATCGCGATAACTTCATCTACAACATTATAAATACATAGTAACAGCATTATACTAAGGATCTTACATCCCATAACTTGTGTGAGGCAATAAAGCGAGCGAGTAATCGTCGCACAAATCTTCACTAATACTTTTATCCGTATGTCAGCTTGCTTCCTGTTATGGGTCAATGAGGTATATCAACGTCAATGTAGGCTTCTGCTAATAAGATTCGTTTTTTAATTAGTTACCCACAAAGCGTGGCCTGTCGTTGGTTCAATCCTTGTGTAGAACAAGCATTTGTGTGATCCACAAAATCTTGTTTCGAGTCTTGGTGTCGTTTTGCAATTAAATGTTTGTGAAAGTCCCCGCGACAAGGAATAAATTCCTTAATGCGGTAATCGTATTTAAAGACCAATCGCTCGACGGATTTGTGGTCAACTGATCAAAAAAGTGTTTGCTGAAAGATAACTATGTATAATGAAATAATGATAAGTGAAATGGAGTAACCATTTTACTTATAACTATACCTCAATAAAAGTCATCATCCAAAAATCCAGGCAGTGTAGTGTTCTCTTCGATCAATAAATCATTTAACTTAGTCTATCGTGGTCCACTGCTAAAAATAGGCCTCCCCAAGTCCTCACCCGGTCCTCCGACTTCCGCATCCAGTTCTCAATAGCTACCTACCTTTTTTAGGTCATTAGTCCATCAGGCTGAAGGGCACCCTACACTGCATTTCACTATTCATAGTCTCAACTTAAGGACTCGTTTGCTTGTTGGTTTAATAAAGATGCCAAACATTGAATCCTTTAACTAAATAGTCGAACAAGCGAAGCTTGAGTAAAAGACTAGTGAAGATTCGAACTGAAATAACCTCCTACCGATCGTTCATTCTACGTGAACTAACGATCCGTCAATACAGCTGATTTTATTTACCGGGAAAATGCTGTGATTTGTATAACCTTATGGAATTACATTCTGTTCAATAACATTGGAAAAACACGGGATTGGTATTGTTGCAGTGTTGTATGTAAAATAAAAATGTAGAATAATTTCTGAATTGAAATGGAAAAATATTCAGTTATGTTTTTGGTCCTTTCACCGCTGTGACGAAAACTAATTAGATACATACTTTGAAAACGTATAGTACTCGATTATTGAATATTCGATACAAAGAGAGAATGCTTTTGCTAATTTTTATTAAAGAATTTTGATGTTGAGTGTTTAGAGACTTTTCACATTTTAGATAGTTTAAAAAAAACCGAACAAGCAAGACAAGCTTTTTCGTGATCCTCGAATGCTTGTCTTGAGTTTGAATGTCTTGGTACTTGTGACTTACCTAAATGTTGGTGAAACCCCCCGCAATACAAGGATCGCATTCCTTAATGCGGGAGTCGCTTTTAATGTAGAAAAAAAATCCAATAATTAAATCAAAGAGTCATATTTTTAAATTAATTATTTAAAATAATAAATTTAATTTAATTTATATAATAAACTTGCTTTAAACTTATCTAACTTCTAAATATTAACGCACATCTCCTAGCCCCGCACTTGTATTATGAATGCGGGCACTAAGTTCAACTATCACGATTCCAAACCATTAAACACTACGAAATACCGCTGTTATGTACACGTGTAATGTAACACAACTCCATAACACGTATAATGTTTAAACATATTCATGTCAATTATTAACACTACGTTACCCTGAATTCACAAGCAATAAGTTCACGAAAAAACTCAATTTCACATGAAGTTATAAAAAAAAATGTACCGTCATCATTCACTTCATCAATTTCTGAGACGGTTTAGAAAAATGCTATAAAGGTGTCAAAGGTAGGCACACTGAGGTCATTAGTATTAGGTTCTGAAAAGCTTTTTTATAGTTCATTTTTGTATTATACATTATATTAAACACTTTCAGAAGATAGGTCCTTTGTATTTTGTATAGACTAGTGCAAATAAAATAAATTTATCTTATAGAACAGTTTTTTTTTTAATCTGTATAAGAAATACCTTCAGCTTATAGTATATACTAATTAGCCTTACCTATAGAAGCCAAGTTAACATACAGCTCTCACGGATCCCTTCATAACATAAGAAACAAATATTTCCGATTTCCAGGAAATACCATATATTATAAATCGTCTTACATAGAAGATCATCACTCCCAGTCACACCACGCAAAACCGTGCATACATACATAGACATTCATAATAAATAATGACGTCATCCAATCGGTCCTTTCCAAATCATTTGCTGGATCGAATCAGGAAGAGGAAAAAGTTCTATTGAAATATGACACCTGTTATTCGGGCGCGGCGGAATCAAAGGCCGGTGATAAGAAAGGAGGTTTTCAATAAGGGATTTTTGGTCCCTTTTCTTTCATATAAAGAGGTCCTGAAATGATCAAACGAGTTTGACGCAACGATACGTCCTTTTTTAACTATTTAAAGCCCGTTTTTGTAAACTCCGTGTGGAGTTATAAGTTTATGTCTCCGTTATAAGTTTATATGTCTGTCTATTCGTCTGAGTCATCGTAGCTTTCGAATGGATTAGACGATTTCAATACAGTTAGTTTTTTTTTAAAGGTGTATTATGTGGGAGTCTTAGGTTTGTTTGATGAATATCGATTGAGCCGAAAATTTATAACTGTGCATATCAGAGTATTAATTATACACATTATTTAATAATATTTATTAAGCTAAATAATTGGGGCTAAATATTTTAGATCAGGCCAGTTTGTTGTGATGACTCTGCTAGTTAACCCACTCCCAAAAAGCAAACCAAACCTTTTTGCTGTGCCAAACCTGTTTGATCATCTGCGTATTACCTTACTCAGTATATATGTTGTTGTATCAGGATTAGGGCATTATCTTCTTCATAATATATGATGTGTGTTTGTTTATACACAGCTTGTCATTGGTTATCCCACGGCGAAAAAGAATGGATCCCGTCTTTATTGGCTGTTTTTCCTGTATCGAATATTTTTCGGCTTGATATTTTCTTGTTGGTGTCAAGCGTTTGTTGCTGAATTATTATTTAAAGCCTTAATACGAATTGAAGTTCGAAAAAACATTACTACGCGATCGCTACTTTTTTAGAACCTAAACGAAAGATACTTTTGTTTAAGACCCAGTATTATTAAGAACTTATATTACAAACTTAGCCGGTTCTGTCAAATAAATTATTCATCAGCCCTAAATTAAATTACAGGCCAATTGCCAGTCGGTCTCGTGACAATTTTGATTTATATAATTTGTTGTTACGGCGGTAACAGAAATACACCATCTGTGAAAATGTTTACTGTCTAGCTACCATGAGATACAAAATGAGACACGGATGGACAATTAGACAGATAGCCAGACGCACAGGCAGTAGATTTTGTTGAACCCAAAAAATCTGTCAAAAATCTTGCAATGCTAAAATTTTTTTCCAATTTCATTTCTCAATAAATAAATAACCGATTACAACAACTTTTACATGAAACATCTTGTAAAAACCAGTAAGGAAATAACTAGTTGAAAAACAAGACTGGATTCGAAATGCACCTAAGTTCCATTGCAGTCGTGAAAGTCTCACAATCGGTCCGCAACGTCAATCCAACAATCTGGAAGGAGATAGTTTCGCAAAGTTTCTCCATTTAATTTAATTTTCGTCAGCTGTGAGTGACTATTTGCTCTTCCAGTGCTTTAACTTCCCAGATCACAGCTGAAGTTGGATCACGGAAAAAGTAATAAGTGGCACAAACACCGTATTGTTCAGTCTCTGTCTTTATCTTTCAAACTTTATCTTTCACTTTATAAATGGTGCTGAGAGCTCGGGAAATATCACTGGGTCTTAGTTACTGTCTAGCTGCTCATCATCATCATCCTAACCTTTTCCCAGCCATGTTGGGGCCGACATCCAGTGTTATCGAATGCAGCTCAGTAGGTACCACTGTTTTACAAGGACCTAACTGACCTGCTTAACCTAAGTTACCCGGGCCTCACAATACCTCTAAGTAAGACTGGTTATCAGAATGTCTAGCTTTTAACCACCCGTAACGACTTTCAAATATCTATAAATAGCCCGTTACTTAACGTACCTTCTGAAATATGGAGGAAATCGTCTTGATCTATGATCATCTGTCTACGGACCGACCGTATCGAAGCGTTTCTTAACCTGTGATCGATCAACTTATGCATTTGTAGCTAAACTACCAGCTCCTCTAAAAAGAACAAACCACAAACCTATAATTTAAAAAAAAGCAAAGATGGTCACCCGTCTACGGACCAACCGCGTCAAGCATAGCTTAAACTGTGATCGAATCGAGCTCCTTAATATTATAATTACTTTGATTAATACCAGATAATATTCTCAATCTCTCACTAACCTTAGTTTGAATAAGCAGCTGAAAACAGTGTCCATGTCCATCCAATATTGAAGGCTAAGCTTTCCTCTTAAAGCGTCGTAAAACGCCATCGGATCGGCGACGCTACAATTTATGCCTCATCGCGAAATTTTGTATGGACCCGTTCGATAAAGGGTGACATTCTGGAAAACATAAATTTCGTTTAGGTTTTCCACATTTTACCGTCCCAACTGAGGCAACCAGCTTTAATATTGAGAAGTGTGTAGAATAGACTGCGTGGTCGCTTGCGATAGTGAAGTATAAAATAAACCAACATACGAGGTAAGTCGCAATATGTATTTTATAAATAAAACGCATTTCTTCCTGACTTTTTCAACATTAACGTTGCATATTAACTTATTCAAAGCCGTATTCAAATACAGGCCAAAGAGTTTGCTCGAACGCTTTTAACCCTAAATAGTTTTTGTTTTTTAATAATTAAAAACCCAATTAATAAACACATATAAACATTTATTTTAACATGGCGTAGCTTGTATTGAGAGGAAAGCATACAATGTAAAAGACACAGCAAGTAAAATGAAAGTAAACGGATTGCTTTATCCGTTGACATTTAGCAATAAATTCCTTGGGTCTCGCCGCAAAAGCTTTGAGCAAAGGACGCTATATGGTTATTAAGTAATTTCATCTAAGCCTCGCAAATCACAATCAGTGACTGCACAGAGGCATAAACCTATTCAACGTTTAGTTAATCTAACCGTTGCTTGATACCGTGCCTCAGTGCCATATTAATCTATTTGACCCCGCTTAAATCCGCTTGATACAATTACGTCTTTGGACCCTATAAGCTGCTTAATACCGTGACATAAGCCGGCAAAGGGAATTTGAAAATAACGTCGGACGATTGAGGTAATTGGTCCGGACTTTAGAAGTTCTAAGTAGGTATGTTTTGACTACTAAATAGTTCGCTTTGCCGAACTAAAATGAATAATTTCAAGTCTTATAGAAAAGTCTGTGAAAACAAGTTTTTTTTTAAGAATTCGTTCGAAGTACTTTCGAATTACGATTTCATTTGTAACCCTAGTCACGATTTTGTTTAACACCTAAACGTGGGCTTTTTCTAAAAAGGGAGCGAAAATTAATGAAAAAACATGAAATATTAAGAAGGAACTTTAACATTCGTTGTTAATTAAATATTTATTAAATTCGTTTATAGCTAACAGGTGTTTTAAAATAATTGTCTTTAATTTGACATTCGTCTGGTATGCGTAACAATTACCAGAGGTCTACCAACAGTACCACCACGTCTTAAAGTAATATTATTATGATTGAGGAAGCGGGACAGCGCTATACACGATGTAGAGCAGACATCTCTCTTCCACACCTACAATATACTCCCCATCTGACGTAGCATTCAAAAATAGAATTAACTGAGTACTTGATGTTCGTATAGAATTTCCTTTGTTAATTAATTTACGTAGTGTAAGTAACAAGTACGGTGAACAGTGACTGGCAGTTGCTTGAAGCCAAGAGACAGGTCCGATCGCGTTGCCGAGCTCGAAATTCTTTATTAAAGATTTCCTTTACGTTGTCCATTAAAGTTATAGACAATGGCTTTAGACGATTTTTACGTGTTATGACTTCGAAAGCAGTAAGGTATTAATTTTAATGCCTTAGTAAATACCTTAGGAATTTTCCTTCAGTCTTTTAGGACTTAAAATTAAATTTAAAACAAATATATTGTTCATCAAAATATGTCTTCTTTTAAAAGTCGGGTGTTTTTACTACTGCTGATAAATTTGACTGAAATGCAGTCGTGCTGTATTAAAACAAGATACATAGATACCTACACAAAAAAAACATTATTCTTTACTAAAGAAACTGCATACTAAAAGCATACTTTAAAATTATTAACCAGTCACATGACACAATTTATGATGACGTCACTTTTCTTCACGACGCTTTAAATTTTAAACCCGTATTAAAGACGAAAAATGCCGACGACGCCATGTCAAAACACTTTCGTAGTCAAGGCCTGTGGGCCACAAGTCAATCAAGGCTTCTTTTCACGCTCAAGCTCAGGCCATCAGTCAAAGGCCACAATTTATCTCTGTAAGTCCCGCGTTCAACTGACACCGCCAGCAATTATCAACTAATGCTTAAACCGCTTTTTATTCAGGAACGCTTAACGCCATTAAAAGTTAAAAGCGATATTTCCTTTTTTAAATTGATTGCGTTGTTTTTTTGAATTTATAATTTGAATATGTTTTTTTTTATCACACTTTGTAGTATGATCATCCTTACGCGGGTATTCCAAATAGGTATGAATTAATTAAATTAACTTTAACAAATTTAAAACAAAATAAATATTTTTGGGCACTCATAAATTACGATATCCGTTCAAAATATTACACTGGTGTAGTAATAAATTTTATATTTTAAATAACTTATGTAATTGCATCTGAAATATTCAGTTGTTGGTACAACTGTCAAGGGATAATATAGTGTTACGCTGGCATTCCTCGCTGAGCAATTTACTAAATGATAATAAACCCGCTTGTCGACGTCGCAATAAATTTCCTATTTGCTGGAAACAAAACAGTATAACATGATATATCTCCCAATATGGCGACATACGAAACTGCAGCTCATAAAGCCGTGTTAACACGATGCAACACTTGAACCTGATCTTTTGTTTGAAATGTTTTTATTTATTGTTTCGTTTCGTCTTTATAAAGTTCTTTATGCACTGCACAGCTTTTCGTTAATACGAACGAGGTTACACTTTTGTGGAGGAGTTCGTATAGGTGCTACGAAAGACTACGAATTCGTAGCCTACGGCGTAGCGCTACGAATGCTACGTATACTTAGTCCTTCGACTATAATTAGTCTACCTACTGACTAGTTTAGTATGATTTAATTCAAATTAGATCATATTATATCACGCCTTGCATTTTTCTAGAATATTATATGTCATTGTGATACCTATACTACTGCCTCTATTGAGTTCTCTTTAATGTTTCATACATATCATTTTCAAATCGACGTTGTCTAATGAGCCATATATACATATTTCGATTAGCTTGTAACACATGATTGATATTAGTTAGTACATTAAGTACGTAATTTGCTAAGTTATATACCTAATTCCGTGTATTACACTCAATAAATGATAATAGCTTTGATACAAGATACCTCTGAAGCGAATTGTTTGAGTGAATAGCGAGAGCTTCACCTAATTCAAAGAGATAAGTCTAGCAAGCGTTCATTTTGCTTGTACTTATGTGAATTCGATGTATACACACTGTACTGCACTATGCTGATTAAGACTACTGTAATTACTTATCGAATAGGCGAGGATCAGGCTCCTGGAGATTTAGAGCCAGTCAATAAGTCTGATAGGTGTCTCCATTAGTCTCCAACACACCTATGCAAGTAGTTTAAAACTACATGGTAATTAAGTGTAGTATTGACGGTTTTTTAAGATGTTGCTTACAAGCTATATTTTTTGTTTATTAAAGAAGTAATAAAACGGTAGGTTTTCTAAATTTTTCGCATTTTCGTCATGCTACGGCGGGGGGCCACATTCGGTGCTATGGATGCGGTCCCAATATGAGGCGAGGAGGCCGACGCTCTTTACACGTGGGCCTCCACACAACACGAGAAAGTGACCTACCGGTGGAAGCCCGCGGTCGGTGTATGAAGGATTGCAACGCATTGCCATACACCGACACAAAAACGCGGATGACGTAGCAGGGTGGTTCAGGTTTAGTCAGTAAAAATCTGACACTACACATTTCCTCCCCCGAGGGAGTGGGTGTCCATGAGGATTCACCCGCCTTACCAAAAAAAAAATGGCTTTCATCGTTTTTAAAATGAGCTGAATGGCATTTTTGCCTATATAGTTTCATCCTGTTGGAAAGTATAAATTTTATAATAATGTTCATGTATTTAAATTATATAAGTAGACCACGATATATTTTATAATAATGTACCTTCATTTTAAAGGCGACACTTTAAGCTCCGTGTGCTTGTGCAGCTATAAACTACATGTTTAACTCCTCTCCTATACAGTCACGAAACGGCAAGAGTTTTACAAAGTTCCCTTAGTAAAGCTCAGCTTCGAAACTTCCCTTTCGTAAGGAAAACTGGTTTATAGGATATGGGCCATTTGCCATAGAGACTTGAAACTATGGGTTAACTATGGGGCATATCTTAGATCACGATAAGAGCCCAAAAATCCTAAAGATTTTGGGCAAATACCATTCCCAGAATGATTTTTCTTGACTATTTTCCCAATTTTCCTGTATTTGTATGCCATTTGGTAGCAACCCTAATAAAAACAGGCCCCTAGAGTACTCCCGGATACCGAGCAATATGCTACGCGGACCCCGTTAAAAACCATCAGATTTTTACGGTGCATAGTAGCGAAGCAAATTTGTATTTTTTTAATAAAAAATAAATAGTTGAGAATTTGGAAAACACTCAAATAAACAACAAATAATTTGAATAAGTTTATTAAAGTTAAATTTTATAATACTCAATAGATTTAAATCAAAAAGTAGAATTAGTTTGCATTTTTACGAGGGATGCTTAAAAGACATGTGACTATTAAACACTCTTTACTATTTTCAATGCCTGCTTATGCTATCCACTAATCGGTTTGATTAAAAACTTGAACAACCTTAAAAACTTAAGCGTGCTCAAATTTTCATATGTTAAAAATTTTACGACTTGAACTTTTCGTCATCAAAACTGCAAACTTCCAGCAAGAGCGATGCCGGAGGCTCTTCAGTAGTTAAGCAAACAAACTACACGGTAGAGTGCTTTAGTTTTCTTTCTTGTTTAACCGATAAGTGACGTTTGACACAGACTTGTAAAAAGTTCAGAATATATTACTATGATGTTATGCCTCACACAAATCTGCAAAATACTTGTCTTAAAGTACCACTTTTGTGCTTGAGGACAAATAGAGTTCAAAAAAAAAAGATATACTATTAATCTGGTTTTAAATAAAATAATGTTAAATTTAATTATGATGAAGCGGTCTTTAGAGCTTTTGCCAGGGTGAAAATTTCCGAAAATTCCTATCTATTAGGCTAAAAATAAACAAGTTTTTGAACAAAAATAGTTGACCATCAAATGTATGACCAGAAACAGATCAACTTTCAACTGCCGACCTACGTTTGTTTTAACCTTTGGGTAATACCCATGAGTCATTGTTTAGCGTCAAGCTGATAGTTTTTCATAGCTTTATTAGAATAACAGTACCTCAACACAAAATATTAATCTCTTAAATTAATACTCAGTCCACATAAAAGACACCCGATTGCGTCATAACTGCAACCCAGACTACGTACGCTGAATATAGGTTAAACAACGAGTTGTACAGGAGAGTACTAATTGCTTACTTGGAGTAAAAGCATTATACAGAGTTCCAGACTTCATGTTATGTACTCGAATATTCAATTAGTATGTTATACCGAGTACAACTTCTTGTGGGTAAAGACAGCAAAAAAGGAACGTCATATTTACGACAACCTGATAGCTGACTGTCTTAAAGCAATAGTTTTGCAATTGGGGAAGAGACGTCGCTTTATGCTTACTCTTCGCTCCTACAACAGCATTACTTTTAGAATTAGACCTTCGTTACCGAATGAAGTGCAAATAGAAAACAAAATATTATCATAAAGTTAGCAATAAAAAAAATTACCGATTTCATCAGTTAGCCCTTGGAGACATGGAACTTGTCTATGAGTTTGCGTAATTCTAAGATACCTATAAAACTTACAGCGACTACTAACTTACAGCGATTGAAACAATATTCTAGTATACATTTCTTAAACGGCTGGACCGATTTGAACCAATTCTTGCACGCATTTGGGTGGAGCCCTGGATGGTTAATGACTTAGAAGCACTAATCAGCTTTGCAGAACAAAACTTTCCGGCTCAGCTAGCAGCATATAATTAGGTTATTTTTGTGCTGTAGTTTTTGTTGCTGTCTGTACATTTTCTATGGTTAATAAGAAATACAATAGTAATATGAGATACAGAATTTATCTCTCGAGATTATGTCTGATGTCTGAAAATTAATCTTACTGAAGTTTGATGAATGACGTGTATCTTAGTTATTGTTACGTTCGTAGATATTGTAGGCAGTGAACTACTTGAATTTGAAACCCAGATAATATATTATACCAACTTAAATGTAACACAATTAAAGCTATTTTAGGTTTCCTTGCCCAACCGATAAAACGCTGATCCTAACCCTAAATTCTATTAATGAGGCTCCGCTGTATGTCAGTCTATTGATCCGTCGCATCAGTCTGTCATCAAGCTTATAGACCATCTCATGATCCGCGATAGCTACAGTCTACAGTTGACTTGTTCTTTGCAAATAAAAGAAATATGTACAATATGGCAACGATTGTTACGGTTTCAAATAAATTAGAGGGACCTAATAAGTTATTTTTCGATCAACAGATTTCTTCATTAATAGCGTTTTTCTACCTAACCCTCTAGGTATATGTGCCGTGAGTTCAATTTTGACTCATCCAGTTTTTCGTAATGTTTATGAACAACTTTGAAGCAGTGCTTAAATATAAAATTTTAATATGGACCTGCAAGGGATTTTAAAGCGAGAAATCGCTCGCAGCATATGAAGCAAATAATTTAAATTGCTACCACCACCCAGCTGCAATATAATCATTTATCTTTAATTTCTGGTAGGCCCTAAGGATACAAAGAATATGCAGCTGTTTTTCCCCCAAACAAAAGTAATCTTTCAACGGTCTTTACGATGCCCCCGGGATGAAGACCATTGCTGAGACCACACCGGTAAAGATTGCAATACTAATAATATATCAGTGTACAATTTCTCAAAAGACATTCCCTACTTATAACGTAGGTAACGTTCACACCTTCCTTTTAAACAGAATGAAAATTACATTGCATTTTTGGAAGTAGTCAAAGTAAAGCTAATTTTTTTAAGATAATTTTCTTACGGTAGTATCTCTTTGAGCTTATGCGGAAATATCAAAGGTAGCCGACCAGTTTCTTGACCAAACAGCTTAATGAGGTCGTTAGACTCGCGATAATTAGTACTCATAATACAAGATTATTAACATAGAAAATTTATGGAAAATATAAGTATCTAATAGTAATAATAATTAGTTGCGTAATATTAATACTAATTTTAATTTTACAAATAGGGTATTAGTTAAACAAAACCTGTTTAGTCCGCATGTTTGATATAAACATTGGACCTCGATGACGTTGAGTAAGCCTTCGTACCAAAATTCGGTAAAAACTATTCAACGAACGTTCAATTTCACAAAAAGCTGATGCAATGATCTTGTACACACTTAGTGTATTAAACACACGGGACACTGATCAATCTGTTTGTTTTTTAACGGCTCAGTCTCATTACGTAAATAGGATTTTATCGGGTCATGGTTTTAATTACTGTTATAGTAATAAATTGAACTACCATGCACAACGAATCTTCAAGGTGGATAAGCAGGTGACCTATATAAGATCATGATCTTGATAAGGTTTACTTGTTTATTAATTTTCATAACTGTACATACTACTATTGGTCGCGATTTCGCCCGCCTGGATGTCGGATTAAGGTAGCCTATATTTTAATCAAAGATGTCTATTACCTTTACACCAAAATTCCAGCGAAATCATTCGAGTTGTTGAGCGTCAAGAGATTACGAACATACATACATAAAGCAGACTCACATACTTATAATTATTTAACTTTCTAATACAATATTGAATAACATGTGAGATACTGTCATGGCCTTTGTGAAAAAAGACTTGCAGCTAGAAAAGTGACATACTCGGACTAAACGACATAAAGAGACATGAAGCGTCCCTTTTTCTCAACCAGAGCGACCTTACTTTAAAAATGTTGTTATACAATGTTATTACCAAGCTAGGCTAGATATATACATTTTCTTACATACATACATCAACAACTCTACTCAAGATTTTGCCATGGCAACAATTTTGTTCAAGATGACGTATTCAGCGCTAGCTGATATAATATAATTTACATATACATGGCATAACATAAGTCTCGCCGACGCATGTGAAATTGTGCGAACATTCCCAGATTAAACTATGTATTTGTGCACATAATTAATCTTAAGACCTTTTAATAGAAATAAATACTCTACCATCTATTTTAGCATGAACACTCATTCAACAATTCTTTCACAAAACTAGGCAAGACTAGTTTGTGACTCAACGAAATTGTGAATTTACAAAACTTACCTGATTAAATGATTATTATTATTATGTATTACTTACTAACTCAGATTTCCCAAACAAAGCGAAGCTGTGAAGGTGTTATTTCGCTCGCCGGCTCACACATCACCGTCTGTTGATTTATTCAAACTGCAATTGTAATTTAAAGCGTGACGCCGGCACATAATGCGTGTCATGGTGAAGCCGGCTTGGTTTATATCACGCGTGGTGCTGTAGCGGACGTGTTGCGACGTCGCACGGCTTGCCGCAAACACCATTCATGTACACTATTTATTAAATTACTAGCTTACTTGTAGAGTTTGTTAATACTTCTTGAGACAGAATTGCAACTTTTTCTCAACGGTTTGGAAGAGTTGCGTGCGTTTTAAAAACACAAAACAAAACTACACTTTTGCGATCGTTTTTAGAAGAAATTTCGATTTCAAAAAAGTCAATTTTGTACATAAATTAATTGTCAACGAGAATTCAACCCGAATTTTTGTGACGTCTAAAACAATGATAATTTAAATGTGCATTTCTAAATAAGTAGACTATTCAGTCAAATATTTCGAAAGTCCATCCACCGCACATTAAACAAGCTCGTAACATTTTATCAACCCGATATTCTATCATGCATCATCGACATCTAAATTCCAAAATTCTCGTCCAATATTAAAGCTAATAGCTCATTTAATAGTACTGCGTTGAATTTCGCATCAATTGATAGGTAATTTAATCGTTTACTATCAGACACGTGTCAACACAGCTTTACAATTAGTAAGTTACTGAACAATATTC
Source organism: Trichoplusia ni (assembly GCF_003590095.1). NCBI lineage: Eukaryota > Metazoa > Arthropoda > Insecta > Lepidoptera > Noctuidae > Trichoplusia > Trichoplusia ni. The sequence goes on along the minus strand of NC_039480.1, from coordinate 12,137,748 downwards.
CGCAAATTAAGCTCAAAAGTGAAGTGCGCCCTAGGGCCTACATATTATTGCCATTACTATTCCCGAAACACTCGTTTGCAGGCCGCTTTCCTAATAATTAGAACGTTATGTATTTCAAGAATCGGGATCGTGTTGCTCGTGGTTTTGTAGATTAATCCCAAGTTAACGATACGTAAACTTGTAACCACCTCACCTAACAGTTCTCAAGTGCTTCATGTTTCTTATTAATATACCCGTGTAGTTTTTTTTTAATTACAAGCAGAATTGACATTGGTGTTCCGAACTGAGGTTTTCGTAAAAATAGCTTAAAAAAAACAAATTTGCAGTAGGTTACCTATGAATTGTTGTGACCGTATCGTTACCTAATCCGGATTTGTTCTTGATTATATGTTATTTCAGCGGCAACAAAATAACATAATCTGTGAAAACGTAAACTGTAGTAACAACTAACAATACCCTATACAAATAGTCAATTTGTAACTATTTTTACAAGTTCATCAAACCACTTAATCAGTTTTGCAATTGAAAAGAAAAACCAAAAATTCCTAAAGTAGTACGAAAGTTACTTTTTACGCGAAAATAGTTCAATATGCCCCAAGAAAGTAGCAAACTGAAAACAATAATATTACTACCGACGTCATTTACTTTATTTTTAATCTAGAACAAACATTTAAACCAATTCCGTTAACAATCTGTAGGTACAAGACACCAACTCTTATTAAAGTTCCGGAGCCACAACACCGCGTTAACAGGAAGCGTTTATTAGCCACGGTTCGTCCCACACTACCCAACTTTTGCCGGTTAACCTAAGTGCTGTGTATCCCAGCGTTCGTCCTGAACGGCCCGAATGGCTCAAACACACTCTGCGGTTGCACTTACGCCCATTTTGCGAGCTGATAGCATTTGTTTCGCGACCCGCGTGCAACGTATAAGCCACTTTTATGTTAGTCTGGTGAATGGAAAGCGCAGAACATTAGTTTTACTCTATATCTAGTGCTTTCAAATGTTTGTAGTTGAAGGTAATTTTATATATTGTCTGCGGTTATTTACAAGGTCAGGTGTATTGGTATAATCTAAGTAAAGAACGTGGTTTACAAATAAAAGATTTTATAAAAGATAGTGAAGATACGACAAAAATTCATCAAAAATGTGTTTTTCATCGTAGTTTTTGTGAACACAGCTAAGGTAAAGTCAAAATATTTTTAACTTAATAACGCTTGGGGCTCTAGTGCTGACACTTCAGTTACTACTAGCCATAAACTTTCAAATCCTCTCTATGTCCTGTGCCTTACGCGAAGCTTTAAACTCACTTTGCTGTGAAGTAGGTACATCAAAAATAGCCTTTTATAAGCGAAGGTTGTTTTTAACTCTAATATAACAAAATCGGTACGAACACATTTTAAAATCAGTTTTCAATAAACGTCGCGAAAACATTTTCTTTGCTCTGAATATTAAACATCTTTCAAATAACATTCTCGTAAGTTACGTACTTCAAATGTTCCACGTACATTTGTGAAAGTCATTATCAAGGAGCCCAAGTGTCGACGTCTAAAATGTCTTTCTGATTGCCTTCTGGTACTGGACGTCTGACATTTATGTAGGACAAGGGGCCACGTAAAGGATCATTCAGACGAGGCGAGAAATATCGTGCTTGACGCGAGGAATTGCCGGCGATATTACATTACTTAGGGCTTAGATAATGTTTCTTGCCTTACATTTTAGATTCACATTTACATGTAGGTATATGTTATGGGGGTATGAAAAATAGATGTCCGATTCTCAGACCCATCCAATATGCACACAAAATTTCATGAGAATCGATCAAGCCGTTTTCGAGGAGTTCAATTTCGCATACCGTGACACGAGAATTTCATATATTAGAATGTTACTCATATTTTGTACAATTAAACATATCTTTATCTTCATCTTTACAATAAAAAGCGAGTAAAATACTTCAAAGTTATGGACATTTTTTCGACTACTGACGTGACTTTAACGTCTAGGCTAAGAGCTGAGAGGATTCGCGATGTATTCCAACTCGCCTATTTCTCGCCTTGTCTAAACGACCCCTGAAGGCCTTTTCTAATAGCTTTCCTAAGACGTAAACCCATCATAGAGGTCCTTCGAGGCTTCGAAATGAGCGGTCAATTCAGCGATTATTGAATAGACATTAACGTACGTCACTTCTCATCTAATAAAGAGGGTGAAGGAAACTCGAATGAGTTGGAATTAACATGATTGAACGGTGAATTAGCACCAAGTGTTTTAGTCGATCAATCATGTTTAATACCGTCCCATCGGTAATGGATAAACGATTAAGAAAAGATGGTGTTATTAAATTGGTGATCGACCCCTCGTCTATTGAGAGCTATAAATAAATTTCCTTGGTATTTTTTTTTACTTTTTGTGAGAATTTTACTTGATTTAATTGTATATTATGGTATTTTAGGCCTTAATAAATTAAATACAACGTGAAACATTTTCTCCTAAACTTTCCAAAAGGTAAAAACCAAAACCCTACTAGTGAGGCTCCGCTGTCATAAATTGTGATAGCGAGACAGTTGAAAATATTAATGTTCACAGATGATAATAGTTTAAGCTACGATTTGCATGATCATAAATTGTATAGGTGGCGCAATTGATTTATCTTTAGCCTATTTGTACAGAACGTTCAGTTCCATACAATTCATGATTGAGTTTTTATTTTAATTGTAATGAGTTTATTTCAAATTAAAGAAACTAATTATTTAATGATTTATTGGAGGAATGCAAATGAAAGTTAGTGAGGAAAAACTTTGCGCATTATTTCATCCCTAACTGCTGCATAATTTGTCCAGTTCGCTGCTATCCATTGCAGTGTTGGCTGAAATAAATCGTCGGGCGCGATAAGCGATACCGATGCAACATAACAACAACCACGTAGTGATTTAATTTATAAAGTACCCTTTAAAAAGCGAGCTTAATGTGAGTGAAAAATAGGGTAGACGGCGTATAAAAACAAAATTCTGTAATGAAGGTATCTGTATTGGGAAACATAAATAGACTAAGCTGGTTCACCGAAGTAAAGGTCAGTATTGGAACTCATGTGATCACAGTTTTGAATCAACACCTGTCATTTCAAATCAATGTAACATTCGCGTAAACCTAAGAAACCACAATGTATTTTCGTATTTTATTGACTGAAAAAAGATGACGGCTAGTGAAATATTTTACAACCTTTCTCTATTTTACTTAATACAAACAGAAGGAGTTTCTCAATTCGTATTTTTTTATATATTTTTACCTCAGAACCGCTTATGGTTTTATTATATGTTAACTGATCACTGTACAATATAATAGCTAATGTACAATATTCTAGCCGTCATTTAGTATTTATATGAAGTCGGTAGCATTAAATAAAAACATTATTGAACATAAAAACATCTGCCCTATTGAGTGGTATTCCTTTATATCACCTCAGACGGAAAATCCCTTCGCCAGACGCTCAAAAGGAAGAAACAAACATAAGGTACATACAATTAGGAGTTCCAACAAGAAAAATAAGTGTACCGCGATTGTACGATGTCTCCTGCAGGATAAACCTTTTTGCGGTTAGATGGGACCGCTGTAATACATTCAGCAAACAGGGGTTCCTCTCATAATAGAACCGTCACAAAAGGGGGATGGAAGAAAAACAACAAAAAAATATACCACACATAAGGCTTATTTAGTACTTACGCCATTGTTTACAAAATGTACTCGAAAATATGTCTGGGTATGGGTAAACAGCTCTTGTTCATTGTGGATCTTGTTTAATATACTTAGTTACAGCTTTGAGCTGTTTTGTAAAAGCTATTGAAAATTGCAATGAAAGTATCTTGGAGGTATGTGCTTGTGTGAATGTTTATTGAACTTGCATCTTTCAACCGTTCGTAATAGGTATTTTATTTTTAGACTATGTGAGCTATGCTGATGCGTCCACCCCTATGCTGAGGTGGGAGTATGAGCTGTATGGATGGTCGATCTCTAGGTTAGGCCGTAAAATGCAGAATATGATCTCTAATAAAACTATATCCAAATTTCTAATTCAGTTTAAATGAATTTTACCCTCCGACGTCCAAAAAAGAGAGTATAAATTTCGGTCTATCTGTCTGTAGCATCATAACTTCCGAACGGATTGATGAATGAAAAAGGAAATATGAATTATGTGCGAGTGTTTCTTAGACTAGACACCCCTAAAAAAATCGGTAGACCCATTTAAAAGTTGTGGTCGGTGATTTTTTTTGCTACCTTTTTAATTCTGCGTAACACTTCATCCCAGTATTACATCCAGTTTTATGAACACACATCCTAATTGCCAACATAAAAGCGCCCGCATCAAACTCCTATTGACGAAAACACTTCAAACGAGAACACCCAGGCAAAGGCGAACCATTACATTCTCTTTATCCCATCTCATGCAACTCATAAAATATTTCCCCCAAGATATTGGAATCCTTTTCAAACCGGTTCCAAGGAGGCTAGTCGTTATGTTACATTTTACTAGCTTTACCAAGAGCGTGGTCTCGGGCTAACTGAAAAGCTTAAAATAATACTGTCAATAAATATTGAACCTTACACAGCTCTACATGGCTTAGGCACTGAGTACATAAATATACTGTATGAAAGGGGAAGCCAAAGTTTTAAGATTTTCGCTTCATTTGTGTTTGTATTGAGAAAACCGAAACGACGAAACTTTGGTATCCCATCAATCAATATTGATGATGATTTTGTGCTTTTTTCTTAGTAGAATCTTTAGTGATTATAATAATATGAAAAGCTAAGTCCCGAACCACTATTAGATGCTACTACTAAAAAGTTTTTAATTAAAAACCTCTTCGCTACTAATGGATTCTCTGGTTAATAAGCGAAAAAGTAAAACTTAATAGGATATCGAGAGAATTCTTTAACACTGTTACATTAAAAACCGTAATGGGTAAGCGTAGTCTACACCCCACGTCTGTATATTAATAGTTTTAAAAGAAACATGGCGGCGTTGCGGAGTACTTCCCAACACACCTTCATCTTAAAGCAAAGTTTTAGTGGTTATTGAAGCGGGATGCAGCTCTATACTACGTAGCGCGCTCTCTCCCTTCCACAACTACAACAACGCTACTTTAACACGTGGTATATCCCAGAAACTACTATTACGCTTTAATTGTTACTTACGGACATACGTGTCCACTGTAAATGCACTCTAATGCGCTGTGCTAATGTTCCTTTTAATGTAGCTAATGTAGATCTTAAGTAAGTAGCTCCCTACAACTACTTAGAGCATTTAAATGCTCTTGTTTACGTTTTGTAGGATCTTCTGGGGTTATCAATAGAGGTTTGAAAGCCTGAAAAACTACGAGAGATGAAGGATTATTTTCTTGAACGCTTTAGACTCAAACTCAGTAAGGTGGTGGTAGGAAATTATTTTTAGCAAACGTTTGAGTACTTGCCAAGATATTCTTATTTATTTTCTTTGATATTGATTGTGACCAACTCAGCTCTCAGTTCACTTTAAAATTTAAATTCGCAGTTTTCAAATGATTGACTAAAGATCGTATTATTTTCCATTCAAAGTTATCTACCTACTTACTCTAGGAATTATCCACCTAAGTTGACAACCATTTTATGAATCGATACAATCACAACTACCCATATCTACTAGAGTAGGTATCCCATGTAATCTCACTAATAATCCGTAAATACCCATATTAAGCAAGCTATATTCAATGACCATTGTCCAGGCGAGGTCTGAACCGGCTTAACATGGAAAATCGTCTGCGAACAATATAAGCGGCGCTCAACAATCGGATTATAGCCCTCCGAACAAAATGTGAACTAGATGGAGTGTGCATAATGGAACTCTGTGAATCTCTAATCTTAGAGATTCGGTCTTGGAAATAGAAAGAAATATTTTTGGAAGGGTAAGTAGTAGGATTTGAAGACTTCTTCTCACACCGCAGAAAAGTGGTCGTAGCCATGGTGAGGTTTCCGTCTTGGTAGAGACATAGCAGCTCTCCACACGATCAACTCCCACCAACTTTGGCAAACTCTCTGGGGCAATCAGATCAGATACACGGCTCTCTGAGTTCAGCTCACATGTGGCCTGCAACGTGATCTCGACCCTTTTTCTTTTATCTGCACTAGCAATCTATACTGATGATATGTCAGCTACCAAATAAAACCAACAGCAATGGATACTGCCGTAGATAGACTCTGCTTGATGCCTTTAAAGACACTTATTTGGAAGAGATGAGTTAGCTGCCTGTTTTACATCATTAAAAGCATGCTGCAGTCTTTTTAAACCACTTACTAAACCCATAAAAACAGACTGAGATATTACAACTTTTTCGCAAAACAACTTCACAGAAACCAGGATTAATATCGGTAAGTGGAATATAAAATGCATCCTGAACAAGATGAATATAGAAATAGATAAAATATTACCAACTTAAAAGCTGTTCTATAAAAGAGTAGCTTTCAAAATCCAATAAGGTTCCGTACACATAAAACTGAAACTTCCATTTCATAGTGAAAACTTCAATAAGGTAGCTAAATAATAAAAGCTGAAGAAAAATAAAATACAGTGAAAAGTCTACAAGGAAACTCGAGTAATCTTGAACATTATACAGCAATTCCCGGGCGTGTGCAATAATGCAATTATGATAATATAATTCAGTCTGACTTTTATGAATATTCAAGCGGTATGATTTCGCAAAATTGGCACCTACGGGTAAAGCGTGTTTAAACCCGGCTCATTTATATTCTATGCATCGAGTCAATTTGATTGGATCTCTGTGAACACTTCGATGATTGCAAATTTCAAATACAGAGAGGATTTATCTACCTTTACAGTATACAAGAATTAGGGATGTTTTGTAAGTTGACTTTGCTCAATAAAATGCTGAAAATGAGTTTTTATATAATTTTTTTGGTAAAGAATAGCAGCTTGATTAGGTATTTTCTACATTTATAAGCATTTATGTACCTATGTAGTAAGAGGATCATACTATAGTATATCAACTTTAGAGTAGATACTTTCACAGTAGTGTTTATCTAACAGAGGCGATCTGTGAACACCATGGAAAAAAATGACACGTGTGATGTAGCTTCGCGGTATTTCCTCTGCCTTTAATTGAAAGCCCACACTAAGCTTAGGCTAATGTTAACGGGATCTTATCATTAAGTATTTCTAAATACAAAATAATATAAGCTCAAACTTCAGACAGACAGACTTCGAACGTGCGACTCCTTGCTATATGTACCTAACGTACGCTGCAATCGCTTTACCAACTAAGCCACCGCGGACACTGACAAAGAATTTGAATTTGTTTCTAGCATCGTGACAAGTTTTAGGATTTGTTTTATTTAATTACAAATATTATCCAAATTTAAAAAATACGATAGCCAAGTGTAAGCCAGAAGTGCACGTTAATGCCAATCTGCATTTTTTATATTTAAAACATTTGCTACCCAACTAAAATTACATATGCAGCATTATTTAAACAAACCACTAGAATTCTAAGCCTTCTGTAAATGTAAGTACCTAATACGTACCGTTAGATAAGATAAGCCTGAATACTACTTTAAACAGCAAATTCAGTAGAACTGCCACTATGAGACTATGGAGGTTCAGGAGGCCTACTATCACATCTGAAATTCAGGACATTGTAAATGTGGAAGAGAGATGGCGCTCTACACGATGTAGAGCACCGTCTCTTTCACTCAGCCGAGACAGTCTGAGTACAAGAGGTAGTAGGTTCTCTGTTCAGATAGCGATGCGGACACGGCTTTGTTTTATTCATACGTCTCGCACGTAAGGTTAGGCGTTTAGCATACATTTGAATGGAAATGTCTCATCCGAAAAACTGTTTTGTTTAATATGTCCCGAGTGAAAAATATAAGCTGATAGAGGGTTGGAAGGCTAATGTGAAGAGGTAGGTAGTGTGACAATTAACTTATTTATGTTTCGGTAATTTGGGTAGGGAAGTACGCAATTACAAAACAGATGTAGAAAATTTACATGCACTGACGAAATAAGAATGTCTATGTTTTCGTTGCGGGCTACTAAGAGAATAGGAAGAGTTTCAAATTTAATCCAACTGCCATTCATTCATCGGGCATTGTTAATAGAATTGGGACCCAGGAGTTGACTGTTAATCTTTCTCTCTACAATTTGATGTTGTTTATATGTATATCTACTACCGAGTAGGCATGTCACCCTTTTAGGATCCATTCACTCATATCTAGCTACATGATAGTAGACGGAAATTTATATTTGATCCGAGCATTTCCAGTCCCATAGAATATTAGTCACAGCTGGGCTATGAATGCCAGGCACTCGATGTATCTGCGTCGAGTCGTGCCAGTATTAAAATGCCGACTACGCGGCACTGCTATCTATCGCAGTCCGACGAAAAGGAATGTAAATGGACGCCACTATACCAAGATTCCTACATTTCTCTAGTATTTTGTGTCCTGTCGGATTCGTTGTCATGCTTTTGAAATTGTTAGAACTTGGTTATAGAATGTGATTTATTTACGACTGCGATACTGTGGAATTTAATTTCAAACACTTCCATATCACTTTTACAAAGTTGCCTACCTCTATACACTTATCCTATGGAACCGCAACACTGCACTTAATGACCATTGTCGTAAACGTAAACCACTCGGCTTTGTGCAGTGAATTTATAAATTACCTACTTTAGAATTTTAACATTTTTTTTTCTGTCGATCTAGACTTATTTTTTGACGGTCCTCAGTATTTCGCACTTAAAAAACCGTCTTCAGTTGATATTTCGCCCAGCTGAAAAATCATTATGTACCTACCTTTGCAGAAACAGAACTACATACACAATCTGACAAAATGTTACCTACTATGGTTTATGAAATACAGCCTGATAAGTACACCAGGCATCATCTCATAAGCGGGGTATCTGTAACCGTAGAAACGAAAGGAAAGACGGACGCGCAGTTCGCCAGTGAGAGGGTTACGTTCTTACCCTTTTGGTAGGACGATTAAGTAACCAAAATAAAATAAAACAAGTTTACTATTATTACATAAAGCTTTATTCTATTATTCTTACACAATTATTAGGAATAACGAAAGATATACTTAATTTAATATTCGTTCAGAAATTCATAACAGCGTCTATTATTCGCGGCATATTTGGTCGCTGGCAAAAGTTAGTTCAAACTATACGAGTTATAACGATCAACTTTTGTTCCACCATTTTTTGGTATAGGAAAACACACGGCAAACTTTTCTGTGACAAAAACTGTAGTCCTATATGACATATTTTCACGTATTTATTTAGGTCAAAACTGTAGGGGTTTTGGAACTTTAAGTAAATGATAAATAGGTATATACACGGGATCACGGGAAGTTTGTGTTGTTTGTTTGATTTTTACACCCGTAATCTAATAACGTCTCTTACTGAAATGAACATTGTGTTTGTCCACACACAATGTTATTATATTTTATACAATTATTGCTGACAAAATTAAATTATTCGTTTAAACAGCAATAATTTCACTATTATTATTGCACGATATGCAATATCTTAGCTGGAAAAAGCGACATAAATACAACCGAACTATATTAGATAACAATTGAACTTTTAACATCAAACAGAAACTACATCATCATACGGACTTTGTCATCATGCTGATATAATAAAAAAGTTTTACTAACGCGTACTTATCGAGACGCGACTCCGGCGAGTCGAACTTGCTTGCCGCCGCCGCGTCAGCTCATGATTAAGGATTTCGGTTGGGTCCGAAACTAGTCGGGCAATGCTGATAAACACGCGTGAGAAAACCGAGCCATTTAAGTAACTGACATTTATTTTTATTACATTGTTAACTATGACATTCTTTAACCGGGAATCCAATTATATTCTAGTAGGTTTGTTATGACGTCGTCAGCATCCACATTCTATAACCGATTAACATATTATTATACAAATATTGCTTGAATTTAGAACCACAATCCATCTTCCGGTTCTTCCTCACTGTCAGTGACTTGAAGGTCGTCTTGTATCGCTGGGTCCGGCTGCAAGTTTAAAAATATTATATCAACTTTGATTGATAATGACAGTTTGAAGTTTTTTTAATTAAAAAATGTGTGTAATTTAATATTTAAGAGCAACTTTTAATACAAATTTTATATTTATTAGAGCAGCTTTGAGAGCGCAGAGAAGTGCAGCAGTGGACTGTTGTGATTGATGATTGATTACAATCAGTCAAAAATAATTAAATCTTTACTCACAAACGTCCATAGGAAAAAGTCGGGAATAAGTATATGTATAGTATATATGACATACCTGCCAGCTCTCAGGCGGTTCTTCTTTGAACTGTGGCGGCGGCTCCAACCCTGTGCCGTCCAACAGCTGTGAATCCATACCCATATCGGGTTCCATTGGCTCCTCCTACATACAGATGCAAAATATTTTTGTATTAAGAAACAAAAACGGTCGGAATCTTATAAACTTAAGTTATTGTTGTAGACAAAATAGATCTCAAAAAATAAAGTTTTCCTTGACGACATGCGAATCTGAATGTGTCTTTATTGATGATTCTCGAGAGAAGATACAAGATTTAATTAGTAAACATAAATTATTATTTGACAAATACAATCAATTCCATATACAATATCCGTGCACTTTGTCATAATTAAGCTACCAATAGCGCTAGAAAAGTTAAAGACAATAATATTAATTTAAAAAAATCTTGAATAATTAGTTGACCTTGACGACAGGCGGGAAGGAGTAGTCGGTACTGTGCTGGTCGAGGTCCACGAAGTCGTCGGAGGGCTGCGGCGGCTCGTCCGGCGCCTCGCGCTTTATCAGGAACTCCGATGTGTCGAACGGAACCTCGCCCAGCGGCGGTTCGTCTTCTACGATACGATATTCCATGGTTAGATAGAAAATGAGGTATGGAAAAAAAGGAAAATGGAGGTACCTTTTTTACCTAGTAAATAGGTAACAAAAACTGGTTTTTTTTCTTTGTCATTTCCAACATCTGGTTCGCAAAGACAGATTGTAGCTTTAGTAGTATTAAATTCATATCAGTGAATATTCGAAAATGTTTTATTTATTAACGGTTTCCTGTCACGTAGGTATTCAAATACGGGATAGTAAAAACACCGGTGATAAATAGTTGTGAATTCGCTTCACAAATATATTTTAAATATATAAAATTTTCTTTATATTTTGTAACAAAGTTAGTAGGTATTGTATGCAACATAAGAGATAATCATTTTGTGTTTTGAACTTATATTAAATTGGAATATTTTGAGTATAAACGCAACAAAACAATTTATGTCTAAAATTTGAAGGGTCGTGTAAAATCATGTACTATTCCAAAGTAACTCAATTATATCATGTAGATGTAGTGCAGACTTACCTGAGTACGGTGGACGCACAGATAGCTGTACCATGGCCTCAGCGGCAACCTTTTGTTCCACCTCTTCCAATTCTGAACTGCCACTGTCCGAGTACTGGAGATCTAAACAAATAAACAACGATATTAAATATATATATATCTTATAGATAATTAGGTACCCCAGTAGGACCTTGACTGCTTCAACGGATTTTGTAGGTATAGAATTATAGATATATGAGTGAATAAATAAAGTTGGTCACTTACCCTCTTCCAAAGAGTTCTGATCTTTTCTTGGTCTTCCTCGTTTTCTGGGCGTTGCGCCTAAACAGACAAATGGGAAATTTGAAATCTCTCCCTCAAAAAGAACTACTAAGACAAACTTGATGAAATATTATGTGACCAAATTACCTCAATTCTAGTAGAATAAAAAAAGACCTTTACCAGCATTAGTTCATCTAGTCCGAAGTTCTGAGGTAAAAAATATAAAGAAATACAGTCATCCAGAACCTCCTTTTTTAATTTGGACTGGCCGAGGTACTATTCTAACCGTGTTCGATTCCCACCCAGGCCAAATGTTTGTGTGATGAGCTTGATCATTTGTTCTGGATTTGGGTGTAATTTATCTATATGTATGTATTTATTTAGAAATATATAAGTATGTTTATCGGTTGGCTTGACTCAATACAAACTTTGCTTAGTTTGAGACTAGATGGCGTTATGTGAAAGCTGTGGAATGAGTTATTTTTGTAAATGAGTTTTACCATCAGCAGTGGAAATAGACGTCGAAGGTTTGTGTTTCCTCGGGCGTCCTCTCCCGCGTTTCTCGTCGGGCGGCGGCGGCGGTGGGTCCTCAACATCCAAGTCTGAATGTTCCGCCTCTTCCAACATCTTCTGCTGCACGCGGGCGATGTTGGCTTCTAGTTGACTGACGTGCTCACCGAACTGTAGGAAGTAATGTTAACTTTATTACTATGAGTATTAAGGTGGTTTTAAGAATAACATGCTCATGCATAATATTATTTATTAAAATTTTGAGCTTTTGTTTTTTGTTTATTTAAAGACTCTGCGATTCAACCAAGCTTTGCTAAGCTTAGTTAGCGTAGTAACAAATATATCACAAGCGCATATATCAGGCGCATATATCTGGATGCTCACGCGTATATATCTGGATCGCTCGACTAGTTTTGGACCCAAACGGCGGTCAGGCACGCTAAAACCAGTCGGCCTATACCGATAAATAAGCGTGAGTACCATTATTAAATAATTAATAATCACATTACCTGTTCTAGGGATTCCTGTGTGATTTTCAGAATAATCTCCGCTTGCCTAGTGAACTGCGAGTTAGGACCATTGTAGGCGCGACAGTTATCAACCAACAGTTGTATGTCACGAAGGAATTCGTTACGACTGTGATACTTGTGAGCTAAGGACGAAATAATTTATAATTATAAGGAAATTTAGACTGAACTTAATTTAGTTTGGTAATCGTGTGTTCAAAGTGAGTCTGAATAGAGCTATAAGTCTGAATAGTGAGTAAGACATAGATGGCAATATCTTGTACCTAATTAAAAAATCTTATTTTAAAACGATAGAATATCAATATAAGATAATATAGATTTCTAACTATAAGTCTGAATGACTGTTTGAAATGTAAAAAAAAACCTTTGATGCGTGCCAAAATAAAAGAAGAAAAGAAGTATTTTGAGTAAAAGCGTATTTATGTCAAGAAAAACTGTCAAATTATAAACTTATAACATTTCCATTATACATAATATATATTGCAGTAATATGTGTTTAACAGTTAAATATTTAAAGTTCAATATCGTTTGCATGTTATGTTTGTGTTTACCTTGTATCTTCTTGCCCATGGTCTCCATATCAATGGGTTTCTTGATAACATTGTAATAATCCTTCACTTGTTTCTTGTTGACCGGCTTCAAGAATGGCCATGCTTCCGGCATTATCTTCAGTTTTGTAGTCAATAAGTTTTCTAATATAAACGACAGCGCCACCTATAATGCATAGAATAATTTAATACACATACCCTTTATGTACACGACATTTTAATATCAAGGTGTTTTTCAAATTAATTTATGGTACAATAGTGTTTTTCTTTTTTCTTTTTTAATGCAAATTATTGATAGTGGAAAGACATCTGCCGCGTCAGCTCATGATCTATGTATTTTTCATTTTATCACATCATTAAAAAGTCAGGAAGATTTAAAGACACTTAGGGTGATGAAATGTATGGTAGTGGGGGCTAGTAACATCAATTGTTTGTAAGAATCGTACTAGTAACTGACGTCACCTGAGATTTTATTTCACTCCTCACTCCTTCACTTTTTTGGGACGTAAAACAAAAAATACTATACTTCTGTTGATAGTAGACTTAAGTAGTCTTTTGAAATAGTAGTTTACCTGATCATTATCATCTAATAACGGGTTAATTTGTTTTTCTAATTTCATTAGCTGTTCTTCTTTCTCTGCCAGCTTTTCAACGCAACGCTGTAGCATACGCTGAGCGGCGACTGTCAAACTGCTGGTCGGTCCTAAAAGAAGTTCGTATAAGATAGCATTAAGCGAAAATGAACCTTAACTAGACTAGCAATAAAGTCTTAAATAGAATGTACAGCTTTACACGAAAATCAACTTTAACTTTAGGCAATAAGATATTTTGTAGTACACTACGTACCATTGTATAATGTAGAATTCTCTACAATTTGGTTGACATCAGCTAAGAACTCCTCTCGACTTTGATAATGCTTCTGTCTAAGATTATCACGAATTGTTTGCAGGTCCATCGGTCGGGATACTATGCGGTAGTAGTCAGCCACCAACTTTTGGAAAAGATTTCATTAAAATAGCACTTTTTGTACAGGAAACAGTATCATCGTTAACAATAATAAAAATAATTTTATGAATAGATAGCGATAAATTAAACTGTTTATATTCAATAAACGCACCATTTTATTGTGTACACCACCTAAATATAAGTCATATTAAAGCTCGAAAAAACTTCTCATGAATCGCCAACAGACTTATTGACATACATTTGCTAGTAAGTATTGACAACAAAATCGCACAGCAGGTCATCGTTCAAACAGTACAAACAGCTCTTGTCACAAACTAGTACTAATCAAACACAAAAAACAAATACCTTCGGGTTAACAGGGAACAGGAAGGGTTGCACATCGGGCAGATGTCTCATATGGTTCAGTACATCTTCTAGCAGTGATGAGAGTGTGACGAGTGGGTCTGTCCGTCGTCTCTCGGCAGGTCTCCGCACGAGGTAGTCGCAGGCGTCGCCGGCGGTCCCGCGGCGGCCGCGCCGGCCCAGCGCGCGCGCCTCGCTGTTGCCGCTAGAGCTGCCGCCTGAACGACGACCGCTGCCACGGCGTTTTAGTTCTTCGGCTGATTGCTGTATTGTAATATATTTTTTAGGCTTTTTCTCTTAAAGATAAGTTGTAATATTGATTGTGATGAGTTTTTCATATATGTTTTAATGTAATTTAATTATTAAAAAGTAATAATTGATTCTGACACCATCGTAATGGCAAGAATGTCCAACTATGTATCCCTACATTCTTGTGAATAAATGATTGATTGATTCAGAGTCCCATTTATACATATATTACGTATATTTTTAGCACGTGTGAGATTGAGAGAAAAAAATATTTGGATTCTTTAATGGGAAATTATATCAATTGCCCGGATCCAAACACATTTTATGCAGGTATGACCTACGCTTCTTTTTTGGCAGAAAAATCGATGCACCCGTATTTTACGATGCTCCAATACTACAAATAGTATTTTCTTTTGCAAAAACACAAATTCACACAAATTGAAATCCAAAATTCCACAACTTTTTTATATACTAATCCCCATTCATAACCACTTACCTTAATAATCTTGGTGGGCAGTGTCAGCTTGGTACCGTCGACGTAGCCCATATCGTCGTCGTCGGGCTCGAGCGGCGGTGGCTCGGCGTCGGTCTCGACGGGCGAGGCGGGCCCGCCGCCCAGCGCGCCCGTGTACAGCGGACACGCCTTGTTCGTACGCATGTGACCTACTTGGCCGCACGCACCGCACTGAGGAGAGATTACAAATGTTATATATGATATACGATAGTATTCTTTGAGGTTGCTCACGTTAAATAAGGGGTAAAGCGGTTAGCTCGTGATACAGAAAACGGAAAAGAAGTAGCAAAAAGATCCTGGGGGGATCTTTTCAATTCAACTATTTCCACATAAGAAATCATGTCAATTCGTATCTTCTTGAAAAAAGGACAAATAGACACACATATGCTATCAATACAATGACAACATTACTTTGGGATGCAGCAACATATTATAACTATTATTTTATGTCAATACATAAGTCGCGTAGATACTACTATAGAATAAGTCACTGAAAGCTTATTTAAGGCATTTGAAATTAAATTATCTCATTAATTTAACCAAGCTTTGTTTCTTGACTCTTCGGATGCTGGAAATATGCTGAATTAGATGAGACGATATTAATTATTTTAAAACGTTGTACCAAATACATTATAA
Organism: Trichoplusia ni; assembly: GCF_003590095.1. Lineage (NCBI taxonomy): Eukaryota > Metazoa > Arthropoda > Insecta > Lepidoptera > Noctuidae > Trichoplusia > Trichoplusia ni. The sequence goes on along the minus strand of NC_039480.1, from coordinate 12,121,798 downwards.
AAACAGTAAAATCAACCTTAACACGAGATTCATAAGGTGATTCATTTCAACTCAGAAAAACCAAACGTATCTTACCTTAAGTTTCAAGTCCGGTTTCAACTTAGCTCGTCGCCTTGAAGACGATGAGGACGGGGTGTGTATGTCTGGCTCCTGTTTGATCTGACCGAGAGGGATCAAGCCTTGTGACGGTGAACTCATGTCGATGGAGGTCGATTGGTTCAGACCTATTGAATAATATTGTTTTGATGTCATGTCAGTAAACTTTAAGAGCTTTTCTCTATAGTGAGTACACGTTATGAAGATAATGGTCGATTTATTCATCATCAACCTAGCCTTCTCTCAACTATATTGGGGTCGGCTTTCAGTTTAACCAAATGCAGCATAGTGCCAGTGTTTTACAAAGCTCCTTTGACCCAGTTACCTGGACAACACGATACCTCTTACGTTACGTAAACTCGAGTTGACACCCGAAACGGCTGTCGAAGATGTTTAAATAACACTTGGGACCCAATTTAATGACCCTTCCAAAATACGGAGGAACTCGTTATTACATAGATGGTCACACATCCACGGACTAAGCGTAGCTTAACTTGTAATTGAGCGCCTTGCGCTGTTTAATTTTAGTCACGAGCTCGATTCGTTTCACTCTAGTAAGACATTTCATGAAAGAACTTACTTTCAGGGAACATCCCAGGTACGGTAACATTGCCAGCAAGTCTCTCCCTTTCTTGATTTCGTTTGATACGCCGCAATTGTTCCTGTTAAGATACACATTATTAATGACATAAAGTCCTGAATAAAGCTGAAGAATGGGCGGAGTGTAGTGCCTATTAGAAATGATCATTATTCATCTTTTCAAAAATATGATTATATACATGTAAGTGCACTATGCGTTGTGTAATAAGATATTCTGTCTTACATGTTGTGAATGCACAGTTTCATCTCATTTCAACAATCTTTTGTCTCTTTTCCTAAGGGGCAAGTTACGTTGGTTTTCGTCGAGATATAATTTACGAATATATATTATGTTTACATACTTGAATCCTACGTTTCTCTCTCTTCATTTCTTCTTTCTGTGACTCATCCATCGTCGCAAACTGTCTTATGAAGGCTTCGTCTTTGGTGGAACGTATCTTCATATAGGCCTCTATTACAGCCGCCTTTCGCACTAACTCAACGCGAGTGTAGCGTTGACCTGACGCGTTGCGGAACGTACGGACTATTCGGAGTACGCGACCGGCTGAGGAAAATAAGAAAATAATAGTCCAGTTAATAAGCTAATATGTAAAGATTTTTTTAATTATAATTCCTGCATATCTTAGATATTCGATCCTTGTCGGCTAAAATATATCTGGCTATACTATATAATAAGCTTGTTTTTTTATAGCCACTGAGTATTGTCCTTTACAAGAGCAAAATAAAAACACGAGACGCTCAACAAAGCTCTTTCAATACAACTTTCATACAACAAAGGATAGAAAGAGTTTTACCTTGACTGGATGATTGCTGCTGGTCCGATTGATTAATTTGAGGTTTCTTCTCGGACTGGCCCAAGATCATCTTCCTTAGTTCCGCCCTTTCAGCCTCTTCTCTTTCCATGGATAGCTAAAGAAAATATAGGAACAGAAATATAATTAATACACGTTTAAATATAGAAGGTTGTAACCACAATACATAATCACGAGAGAGTCATGCACAAGTGATCTGGGAGTTTAGGGTAAAGATACATTTTTCAGAACGATATCGCTAAGCGAATGGTTTTAATGTATGGAACGATCAAAGTTACGGCTATTGGTAAAAAGGTTTTCTTTCCTTCACTAAGAGGCGATGAAACATTGTCCTTAAAGTTTTTAGTCGGTACTTACTCTAATATTTCCCACACATTTTCCTCTATGAGAGTTCATATCACAAGCTTTTGTACTTCCGAAATAGAATTTTCTACAAAAGTTAACAATACAATTAAAACACATACTTGTTCAGTCGTCTTCTTATTAGCCAGCATATTCTCAAGATTCTTTCCCATTTCTTCCAAATCAGATTCTTCACTGACGGAGCTTTCGGCCTCGTCTGTACTCAGCACTTCTGTACTTGTCAGTACACGGTTCTGTAGCTCGAATATGCGTTGACACTCTTCTTTATATCTATGCAAAATAAGAACGTTTATTTTTTATCTCAATTAATGAAGTTAGGTCGACTATGTAAAATAATTGGTCTACTGACATTCATATTAATAAAGCGCTTTCTGTTATTTCCACTAAAAATGAGTCTTGACGACCAGCAATAAGGTTTATTTTCGACAAAACTAGGCAGGTTTAATTACAAAACAAAGTAGCCAAATATACCTGCCTCGATCAATATGAAAATTGCATTGTAAAATGAGCCTTAACCAACATAAACAAGGTTTACTTTTCGACAATCAGAAAACAAAATACAGTTACTAAACATAACATGAATACATATACCTTTCTTGATGTTCCGCAATTGAGAATCTGTTTCCTCTAGAGAACTTCGTCATGCCTTCCTCACCGGCCTTTGCTTTCTCCGTCGACAATGTTCGGACTACATCGATAACTTCCCATCGAGATAGTTTTTTAATCTGCAAAATTGATTGCAAAATTCAGTAAATATTTAAAATTTGTTCATTTTATTATGAATACTTTCCGAAATGACCACCATAGCATTTCGATTTGTAGTGCTTTTTTAGTGTACGGTGAGATAAATCAATGAGACATATAAGAATCCTACGAGCAATCTCCAACAAACTGTCATACCGTTTGGCGATTTTTTGAGTAGTACAAAAATTGTATGCCGCTAATTTGAATAAATAAAAGTAAAATAAATTCAGCGTGATCGAAATTTTACTTTTTAATACCAGTGTTGTAACATGTGTCTTTTTTGCATTTGTCACCCACTTTACAACAAATTCACACGTAAAAATACAAAAAGATCATACCTCTTCTTCAGGCACTCCAAACTTCCTCAACAGAGCTTTCGCATTATTCAAGCTCAGCCTTCTCAAATCGGCATCAGTTCCAGTCACAGTCCTCTTCGGCTGTTGTTCCTCATTGGGCTGCTGTGTCGGCTTGTTGGGTACGCGTAAATACGAGAAGCCTTCACCACAGCCAGTGGGGTCCGCTGGCCCAGTCAGTTGGAGCAAACATTTGCCGCGCATCGCTTGGATGTAAGCGCGTGTTGTGTTCCATGGTGCTACTTTTACCTAGAACGAAAACACGTACAGATAAGTATTATATACCTTTTCTTGTCCAAAACATTTGTGTCCGTTTAAAAGAATATCGAAAGAATTAAAACAAAAATTCACGATTCATATAACCGAAAACAGTTAAATACTACGGCACGTTTGCCAAAATATATACAGAGTGCTAGGGTTGAGAAAAGAAATTGAACAATACATAGGATTAGACAATTTTAGTCGAATGAAAAATATGTATTAAACATTCCAGTAGGCCTTAACTATTAAAATATACCTCATCGTCCATTTTCAACTGTAACTCTTCGTCGTCATCTTCCTGTGGCGTGAATATGAACTTTTCACCGTAACCTGCGTCTTTCAGCCTTTGTTCAGCTGCCGCCATACTGAAGTAAGCACAACACTGCTCTGGGGATACCATCGCTCGAATTTCTTCTTCAGAGGGTAGTCGGAAATCGGGTTTTATTACCCACCTTTAAACAAAATCATAAAATCACAAAATCATCATTGAAAATAAGTACTCAGATAAAGTCTGTATGACTTCGGACTTAAACTAAATATACTAACTATATCCAAATGCGCATCTAAAATCAAACGCGATAAGCAAATCAAACATTTTATAGCCCATTTTTGCTTATTTCAAACGACACGCCAAGAAATACAATTTTTTGAGGAATAATATTTTATTCTTCCTATATTGCACATAATTTGTTTACCCAAATAAAAATATTATTTTTATGAAAACCTTTGGAAAATAGAGACGGTCAAATTATCTTACCAGTTAGAATCCAAGCCAGTACGTTTGAAGTCAGCGCATAGCTTCAGTCGCTTACGTATAGAGCTCTCCGAGTGTGAAGGAAAAGCTCGCTTGATATCATCCATTTTAATACGTCTTGGTTTGTCTCGAGATTTCCAGAACAATCTGTATATAAATACCTGTAAACATATACATGTATTAAAATCACGAGGCATTAGGTCGGTCACACAGAAGAACAAAAGTTTCAGTTATAGCTTTGTACTTTCAGTTCTTTACTCGTTAAAAACGGTAACAGAAAAATTAAATATCGTGTGAAAAGCCAGTTTTCCAGGTATTTTCCAATTTTGAAACCAGTTTGTTCATACCTTTTATCTTTTTGTTTGTACCATACTAGATAACCACCTTATTTGCCTAGGTAAAAACCTTATTATTTGTACAGTAACCGGTTGCACATTCAAATCTTCGAAACTTGCCCTGCCCAGTGTGTATTAGACCTCAGATATAGCTTCAATTAAATGTTTGAACTTAAAGAGATATAACATAGAAACATAACTAACCTGCAAAAAGTCTCGTACAAAGTTGTTAGCCCTCTTTGAGTTCGGTCCAGGGACTTCATAAAGAGGGCATTCCTGACCAGCCACGAATAGAGCGTCAACCTCGCGAATATAGTAAGATTGGCTAAAAATAAGATGAAAATGAGAAATTGATGGAACAAATTGAAATACCATGTTTTCGTTTAATATTTTGTGTTAAGAAATATCCCATGTCCTATGTGTGGTGTTCAACTATTTTTAGAATATAAGTAAAACAATAAAGCCCTTTTTGCCAGCGTAAGACCAGGCTAAAAAACGCAAAAAGTAAAAACATTTTTGGAAACTGCAGTAAATTTCCATCTATTTTTACATTTATACACTTAGTAAAAATACAGTACACTGAGAGAGATGTTAGAAATCGACGAGGCTAACCTTCACCTAGCATGGAGACGGTATAGATTCAAAAAACTCACCGAGTACGTATAATCAAAAAGTCTGTGGATTGCAGAGTGTGTTCGTAGATCGGTGCTCTGTACATGTTGTTTTCTATAACGGGCTGCGTAGCTCCCGGCGGTAATATGCCGAGGAAAGGCGATGTATGAGCGTAGGCTACCTCGCCATACTTCAACGGTTTTGGACCCTCGTCCTGTAGCAACAAATTGATGATTGATGTTAAAATTTAGTTATTTCTTGTCGCAACTATATGTTGGTCAGATTTGAAGGTTTTATGTGATTACTCATAGGCATATAAGGGCTTGAACCCTGCTTATCGGAGTATATATAAGGATAATTTGACAATTTGTCTTGAGGGGCAAAAAATTCGATACTTCATAAGAGCAATTCTATTCAAGCAATATGTAACTACTGAAGCGATACAAAAAAGACACGTTATTTTATAGGATTAATATTTTTAAATCCCCACTAATCTTTGCTGTGTTCCTGTCCCAAAAATTGATTATTAATCATATTAAACACCCATTTTTCAGCATTCAACAGGGCAAAAAAATATTGCGCAAAATTCATGGTCTGAAATAATATTTTTACACATATTTTGAATTTTCATTAACTTTAAAAGCTAATTCTATTTTTTGTAATAAACAAGTAAATACCAATGAAACATGAAAATGGTTAATGAACATTCCATAGAGCTTAAAGAAAATACAAGCACCAAATAAGAAAATACAATAGTTAGTCTTATAAATGTATGTGTAACTTACGCCTACCTTTGAATTTCCAGTGCCCCTTTTGGACCCCTTTTGGCAATGAAAATAAAAACAATTTTTAATTATATCATAAATGCAGACCAACACTTGGAGTGTTAAACAAGGTCAAATAACGAAATTTATTATGCAATTATTACAAATTAGCATCATCATTTTCGAATCATTGATGATCTTATCCTGGTAGCTAGACCATTGCTACGTCAAACTCAGGATTTACTATGGCCTTTATAGTCTGTCTTTTCATTACCATAACATTATGTAAATATGCAATGGTAATTAATGACTTCACTATACTTTTATTCTCAAGAAATATCGAGAAAACGGGGAACCATTGAGTAACAATCATATTTAGTAATGATTTTACCATACATTTTAAACTTTAAACTTTTGGTTCATCAAAATCACGTTAGAAGAGCGACAACAATAACTTTTTTTTGTAGTCGCTTTCTGTGTTGGGGTCAAAAGGTGGACGATCCTATTGACTACATTTACCTTAGTAACCATCAATGCACATGCCAAAATGCATATAAAATATAGAAGAGTGTTGGCTTGTTACCTTAGCCGCAGTTCGTTTGTAGTAGTTCTTGATCTTGGAGCACATGCCGACTTGGCTGATGAGCGGAGGATGTTCCTCGCAGAACTCCACTAGGACAAGTTCGCCGTCTCTACCGCTGAGGTCTTCTGGTGTTCGCATGAAGAATACATCGCCACCACCTGAGGCTAAACGTTCTGCCTCGCGTTGCTATCAAGTAAAAATAAAAAATGTTTATTAATGTTATTTGATCTTCTTAAAGGTTTAATCAGCCAGCCATGGTCAAACTATACGACAGTATTTGTGGTGTAGTGGGACACTTTACAAGTAACGGGCCGAAGGTGGTGTAATAGGTTAACAACTACATATATTTGAAAGGGAAATTACCTACCAGATTTCAAGATTAGGGAAAACTACAGTGGTCTTGGCAATGATATTTTAGGTTGACAATAACGTAACTCAAAATGTCGAATTAAATTTCACTATAACTAAATGAAAGTATACTACTCAAACACATTACTTACAAGAACAATAAATAAACAATTTGGGGCATAGCTAACTTACAGTCGTCTTTAAAAAACCCAAAACAGTGGGGTTTGACCTTAGTGCAGTCTTTCTAAAATGATAGTTAGGAAGCTATAGTGGTGGTACCTTGGCCTTCTTCTTGATGTGCTTGAGCAGCGGCTGCACGGGGTGCGGGCCGGGCGCGGCCAGCGGCCCGTAGGACAGCTTGCGCATGGCGGGGCGGTGGAAGGCGCGCAGCCGCGCCGGCCCCATGTGCGTCTGGATGAAGGGCGCGCGCAGCTCCACCACCGGCGTGCTGTGCTGGATCAGCTGCCCGCCGCCCACCTTCAGCCGCGGGTTCTGCGACTTCGCCATGTAGAAGCTACGGGTCAAACAACACATTATTCCTAAAAGGTAGGTAAGGTTTTAAAACAAGTTTTTCTGTAGTCTATAGTCTGGGCTGTAATAAATTGATTGAATGTATTTCTGTACAAAAATTCAAGTTACATGATAAAGAGGAATATATACCATTCTTTAACTAAGTAAATCAGTTTCATTTTACTATTTTACTTTTGTAAACAACACTTAATAAAGAATGCTTAAGACTGTTATTAAACCTATTTAGTCCATGGAACATCAACACTTCGTGTTCTAACTTTCTAACTTATTTCATTTTCATATTTTTTATCATAAAATCAATTAATAATTATACCATGACTTTATTGCCAGTTTACTTTCACTTTCATAAGTTACACTAGAATCAATGAAGGTTTCGTACCTGCTATTTGAATGAAAAGTTTCTAAGGATGTGTACTTACACGTCATTAGATATATTAAATGGATCCCTATCGGGTGATTTAGGCGGCGGTGGCGGCGCGTCCTCTTGTAGCACATTGATCACTCCAGCTTTGCCTAGCAGAATCTTGGATTTCTTTACGTGCGGGTGTGGGATCTTTACTTTTGGTGCTGGACCTCTCTCTGTAACATAATCAATTAACATTGAAGAAGGAAATATATAAATTTCTCGTGTATTTAGGAGAATAAGAGTCCCGAGAGGCTGTCCTCACATCACTTTAATAATGAATTTTAAAACTAAGAAGAAAAACATTATCAAATGATGAATAATTGTAATGCAAAGAAATCTATTTGAACAGATTTAAGATCATTCACGGCAACCAGTCTTAATAAGAGGTAGCGTATTGCTGGGGTAACTAGTTCGAGATCAATAGATAGTCGCTCGTTGTACAACACTGGTACTTAGCTGCATCCAGCATCCCAATACGAGCCCAACATATTTGTGAAATGTGTGCTAGGATGGTGATGAATAGTTGCCAGTCAACAACAATTTTTAACAAACATTGAGACTTGGACATATATTAACAGTAATAGCAATAATTACCTCTAGTGATCTTCGAAGGATCAACATCATCGGGTATACCAAGTATAATATTCTCATCATTAGGATCTAAAGTCAATATCTTGGGTTTAGGCACGGTGCACATATTCTCAGCGTCCCATATAACTTCGTCTTCCCATGTACCGTACACCAACTCTTCGTTTTCCACGGGGAAAATACTGTACCAAGTATTGTCTTCGCCGTCGGCGGAATTGCCACCGATGTCTTTATTTGCCGATGTTGCTGTTGCCCTGAAAATGATTTATTAATGTAAGGTGAAATAGTAACATATCTGTACCAGGAATTATTAATAATAAGTGTTTTTTTTGCTTTACAGATGGATTGGGCAATATTAGAAAATATTTTTCTATAATTATCCTATTCAATCTGTAACCGATGGTTGATAAAAAGCGTAACAATTAATTAAGTCTTAGAATACAGACGATTAATTAACAATAGAGATCAGTGTAATTTGATTTAAGACCCTTTTACTAATAGTAATAAAGTTCATTTTTGTTTGAAAGGACAAAGGTGTTAAAAAATACTTACGTAGGCGGTTTAGGCTGTAGTGGGGCGGGTGGTTGGGGTCGTGGGTGTGAGAATTGCTGAGCAGTACGACTGACAGAAGTCGGCACCCAGCCCGCTGCATTGCTCTTACTGTTCAGTCGAGCTAGCACCTATGTTAACAAAATATCATTAGAATGTTGACGAAGATGGCTTCGCAACATATATACGCAGAAGTGATTTCACACGTTGTAGTTAAATATGATAAATGTATGTTTGCAAAATGTTTATGAGAAAATCGGAATTCATTATTATTAATTAAACTACGAGATAGGCGTTGAAAAAAGAATTACCTTCACTCCTTTTTCAACATTTAATTTTGCTATTCCTGGCTTGGCAATTTCCAATTATCTATCCATGCAGTTTAAATGTAGGCTAACAATATTTCAGAAGCCCCTACCTTATGTTTGATTTCACTGCCGTCCCATATCACGTCATCCTCCCACTGCAGCTGCGACACCATGAGGAAGGCGTCGTCAGGGAACCCGCTGTCGGGACTGTCCTCGCTTTCTGGTTCCTCCGGCTTTTCTTCTTCAACCTCCTTTGGTTTATCTTCACGCTCGGGTGATGGTGCCTAGAACAATTGGAAGTACCTATTTCACTCTGACACACGATAAAATAGGAATGTTGTGAATTAAGACATGTTTTTAAATTATTATTAGTCAATTCAACATTGGAAATCGAATACCTGCGGGTATTAGATTGTAGAGCTTGTATTATGAGTATAAGTATAATAGACAAATGCTAAAGTAACTTATAAATTACACTACACAGAAAAAATGATCGTGCTCATCACAGAAACTAATGTCCTGGGTGTGAATCAAACCCCTAATCTCCATATAGCAGCCACTAACTACTAGACCAACAGGCCAGTCTTTGAGTAACAAGAGTGTTTTACTTTCTGCCTATATTCTTTTCTTAACTTTAATTAGTCTTACCTTCACTTTGAATCCATAGTCAAATCCATCTCCTGTCTCAGGTACATTCAGCATGTCATACCACATCTGAGCGGGCCCGAACCGCCAGTGCGCAGGCGTCGGCCGTTGAGACTTGTCGCCAGAATTCGAAGAATTGTTTTCATTGTTCGTTTGTTGATTCTCTTCCATAGGTCTAAAATAAAAAGTAATTCAAATGTTTTGACTCTATTTTCTATTTGTTATTACGCAATAAGATAATATGGCAAAACGTATGCTCGACTTACTATAGCAATTATTTTGTTTAATTGATATACAGAGATCTTTTAAAGGGTTTTGTTAGTTACTTTTAAAGATTAGTTGCATTCAAGATAATCCACAATGCCTAGGTACTACAATGGTTGTAGAAAGAAGACAACCATCGTACCAACCAGCGTTGGCCGCCAATCCTACTTCTAGCTCCACAGGTTTGACCAACGATTGGGTGCAAAATATTCAGATCAGTGACATATTTCTCTAAACGGTACTTACTTCAACAATTTCTCTTCATCGTCGCTAGCGTACTGTGCTTCCTGGTTTTCTGCAGCAGTGGGGGGCGTGTCACTGCTAGTACTACCGCTACGCTTGCGCCGCCTTCGTTTCTTAACACCGCGCCATATTTGAGGAAGACTTGACAACTTGCCTGGTCCAAACAAACGCGAGAACAAAAGAACCTGTAATGTGAAAATTGATTGCAGTTTGAACAAAAAAACGACGATATAATTTTGCTAATTGAATTTTGAGTCTTATATGTACAGTAATCAGAAGCATTTTTAAATATTCTGAGTTGTAAACTATTGATATAATGGTTACCTTATCAGGTCTAAAGTCAGGAAAGAGTTCTCGAACATCTATGTTAACATATTTCGACGGTAGCATCGCTGCCAGTGGAGTTTCCAACCTCCTTGGTTTATCTGAAGATTTGTGTGACCTAGAAAATATTTGGTAATGTTTTAATATGAATTAAAATATCATAGTTAAATTAATAAAGTGCAGCTTACAAGAAGCATGAATGAATACTTAGTGGAATTGAAAGCCATATGTGTTCGGTAACAGCGCTATATTAACAGGTAATAACGAATTTCAAAAATGAATCATAATCGTTTGTAATAAAGTATCGATTTGTGGACAAGCATACAATCCGCTAGCAACTATTATGTTGTAACTTATTATATAAGGAATATAATTCGAGCCTACTAGATAAGCCGATTACCTATTAATACTAAACAGCCATAAAGAATTTGTAGAAAAAGCTTCTGTGTTCTATTATTATACTAACATTCATTACAAACTTTAGCGAATGTTACCTTTTCGCTTGTCGGTTTCGGTTCCCATCAGAGTTGCTTTTTCTTTGGAATCACAAATGAAATAAACTGTCATTCATCATCAAAGTTGCTATTAGTAATACTATAGTATGTTGTGTTATTGAACTTACACTTATTTTTATAAAAAACATAATTGCTTACTATGTTGCAGCATATTTTTAAATACACAGTACACTTTCAAAATTAGGCCTCTATGTTGTTGCTTCACCTTAATTCCTCAATACAAAGTAACTTTCAAAAGAAGGCTTTTACACTTTGTTAAAATGTGTCATAAAACATACTTCGGCAGTTAAAATTAGTTTGACTGCTTCCCCTGATAAAAGATATATACTGTCTTTATCTATATAATGTATATCCCTCTTTCCATGCCACTATATTCAATAAAACAACATACCATACTCAAAATACCAATAACAACACACCACAACAAATTAGGAAACTCTTTTACAGCTCAAATATAGTATAAAGATCATTCAACTTACGGTATAGTGGCAGGAGGTGGCATGAGCTCACCGTCTCCCTCCATATCACCTTCATAGCCTTCATCATTTGTGCCCTGACGATAAGAACCCTCTTCCTTCCAAGGCTTCCCATCCTTCTCTTCGCTCTGTGGACAATCGGTATCATCGACCACGGTAACTTCGCTCTGTGCAACCTGTGCCTCTGAGGTTTTCTGTGCAGCCTGGTTAGTTTCTACCTCTATATCCTATTGGTTAACACAAACATATCAGTGTAATGTATTATTTGTACTGAGTCAAGAATAAACTCACAAACACTGCATTTGTAATCATACAATCTCATTATTATACAGTTAATTTATGTTCGTCTCATAAATAATCAAGTGTTTTTGTGATTCATTCTTGGAGGCTACAAAACTAGTATTATTTTACAGTGTAAAACGATAAAAACACTTAGAACCATATTCACAAGTGTCACTTTTTTAAGTCTCTCTTAAGAACTATGCTGTCTCTGTCACTTTAAAGTGGAATGTAAGGAGGAATATTAATTAATGTCAATATGTAATGACTTGTGAATATGGCTGACAGACTGAGATAAAGAAACATCCCACATACTTCCTTTAGTTTATATTGATTGCACAACCCTTTAGGTAGAACGCAAATTTCTACTTTATCGAAACACGGTGCTGTGCTTATTTATCTCAGCATTACACATCCAATATACAGAAAGCCCACATCATACTATGGCAAGTTAAGGATCTCAAAGATGACAAAATTTATTAAAAAAAGTTTTTACTATCAATATCAATTTAATTAGGGGTAATGGTCATAATCACAAATTTGTTTGTTGATCAGCCTATTTGAAGAGCTTCATAAAATCATTAAAACAACAACTTGATTTCTTAATTTGCCAATGGTAATTTTGATTTATTTGACACACACAACATACATTTAACCACATTTTTTATAAGGATAGGTGCTTTATTAACAAAAATCAAATTGTGGAACAGAGTTCTCCTGCATTAAATAGATAAGTAAATAAAAACAACATACAATCAAGAAATCACATTTAATTTAATACCAAAAAGCAGATTTTTTTTTAATAACATTTTTTTTTCAAAGTTTTAAATTTGAATATTATGTTGATACCTTTATATCTTCAGCGGCATCATCAATATCAAAGAAATCTATGGCTGATGGACTTTTCTGAGTGTAATCTGGAACAGTAGAAAATTTATTTATCGAAATACAATACTTTAATTAGCCTTACTTACTTAGACTTACTAATAAGAAATTAAAAACTTTAACATTGATTCGCATTTTATCATAGACATAATTCTATTTCATGTTCCATTTATGGAAAATAAAAGTACCTAATACTCCACTTTTGTGATATGGTGAATAGAATTCCTCTCAAAGTAGTATAAACATATTCAACAGTGTAATAGTAAATCACTTCACTAACAAGCTTATTACACTAATCACAAAGTCAGTTACCTTTTTCTTGATCCTCCTTACTAACTTCTTCTTCATCCAATACTTCTGATAGCATCGAGCCCAGTCCCAATCGGTTGAGCGATGACAACATACGCTTGGACTCTCCATCAAGGAGGCCATCGTCTTCTAGTTGACCGCTTTCGTCAATATTACCAAATAGAAACCCAGTCAAATCCATGCCCGAGCGACCATTGTCGCCGGGATCATCGCTGTCACACATTTTGAAACTAAAACCTATTTACTGTTATATTAATTATATTACATAGACATAAACAATGTTTTCTAGTAATTTCTTGATTTAAATGCAATCACAAACAAATTACAATGAGTTACACCAAACAAGAAGCAATAGTTTATATTTTGACAAGAATGACAAGAAAGGCAGACAGGTGCCGCGGCATTTATTTAATGGCGCGTTCCAGTTGCGGAGAATACGGTGTACCTAGCATAGGACTCTGTTTACAGAATAAACAAATATCGACTTCTTGTCATCTCTGTTCTTGTTCTTGTATGTTCCTTGAAACCTTGCTAAGTTTTTTGCTAGTATAAAACACTTTTTTATGCTGCACTTTATGCTTTTTTATTAATATCGTGCTTTGTTACTGCAATGTATAAAATTGAAAACTCTCGTGTTCATTTTGTAATGCTCCAAATATTAAACATTTTTAACGAAACGCTGTTGACGTCTGACGGGTCTTGGACGTAACGCAATGAGTCACGTTGACGTTATCGCAACAGATTATATTTTTAGTGTGGCCAGGTAATCATGACAGTTTTGTGAACAACAAAAAATCATATTTTATTTTCATTTTATTTCGCTTTAAATATAGTTACAGACAGATGTTAGTATTTACGTCAAATTTAGTTCCACACATTATGCCTTATGCAGCATGCGAAAGAATGAACACAAGACACGGTGTTATTTAAATATAGATAAAATTAGTAACAAAAAATAGCTTTATAAAATAAAGTAGTGCCTCACACACATGACATAATTTTATAAAATTTATTATATTTATTGCTGTTATTTCTAGTAACGAATGCACTTTCATTGTTTTTGACAAAATGTTTTATTTTTCTGCTGCCTTCTTCTTTATTAGGAGTAATTAGATTTAATCTCTAGAAAAGGTCGAATAACACCGGTTGGGTCTAAGTATTTCGCTGCCCATATTAAATATTTCTATGCCCGATGCACAGTAACAATGTGCTTAAATGATATGACAATGGCGTGTGTAACCTACTTAGTCAAACAGAGTAAACAGATGCTGATTTGTTGTGATAATAGTTTCTTTACACCATGTATCAGAATCTCAGATACTTGTAAAGCTTACCCGTTTAACGAATTCTTGGAATGCGACCGACACGAAAGCCTGAAAGTAGCTGCGACACAAGAAACCGTTACCATAGTTATTATAGATCTCAGTAATGTAGATATAATTATTGGGAGCATACCAAGATTGACAAAAAATCTTTATTGTTCTTAGCTTATTTTTAGAATTCCATAGAAAGGGAAATACCTACTCATGGCTTAAAATAGATACATAAATAAATTTATTTTTGTAACTGACTGTTAAGTATACAGTAAAATCAGAATAATTACAATAATTACATGACCATGACATGTGTAGAAAGGCAGGTATCATAGTTTTCCGAATAATCTAAGGAACTGGTCCACATAACGTCTCACTAATGCTCTAATAGCCTGTTTTTACATACATACCTACTTGCTTAAATAGTTTTGCATCTACTTTGAATTCTTCATGTCTGTTCTCCCATAGAGCGGAGATGAATGATCCCTAGTATATCCCCGATATATCCCCGTTAGGACGTATATCCCCGTTCACGCGTTTAAGAAGGACCTTCTCTCTTCTCGTGAAATTATCCCGTGAATGAAAAAAGACTACAATAATACTACTTAATTAGACCTTACTTGTACCTACGCCAAAAATTACGTACCTACTTAATCAGTCGTAATGTCCCAATATCCTGGCGGAAGTAGACAGTTGACGTAATGCAGACACACGTATTTCCCTTTTGTGTCTATATGGACACGAAAAACAACAAACAGTCGCACTATTACGGGTACCTCTTTACCTACTGTGCGGAAGTGGGTAGTTTACTACTTACCCTACTTTCGCAACAAAACTTTATAGGCAGCATAGGTTTATGCGGCACTTTTCATTTGAAATACTGGTTGGTTTTGACGTTAATTACTGACAAGGGCCTGTATAATTATTATAAAACATTGCCTACCTTTTTCTGTTAGCTTCAGGTATGATATCTTATCAACTGTGGAATGTAAATATAGCTATACACCATTTGTACAGGCACTTTAAATAATCTTCGTGTGTATTTTTGTCTAAAACTCTACTAAGAAATAAATCGCGACTCAAAATAAACAACATTAATTAAAATACTTCAAATAAAATATACCACTTATTAATCAGTGGTTTATTTAATATTCGTTGGTATAAAAATACACAGCAAGTTAAATTTTCTATTATAAAAAAGACACCCCTATAAATTTTCTATTATAAATTGCTTACTTCTTTATAAAGTGCCTAAGCAAATGGAGTTTATCTACTTAAGTACCAATGTACTGACAGTAGATAAGTTAACCAAGATTTATCAAAAATAAAGACTAAATTACACTTCAATTCGCTCTTCTTTTTAATTAACCTAGCAAGAGTTTGAAAGAGAGCAGCAAGATGGTTGAAAAAGGATTTTTTAAATTCTACAAAACTACGACACATGTCATAGTTAAGTATTTTAAATAATTAAAATGCTCATTTAAAACTGGCAGATCGCACATTATAAATCAGTTTCAAAGAGGATTAAAACCATACTATTAGTTATGCCGTGGCAGAACTAAGCTAGTTCATTTCACCCAGGCCGTAAAAGCCTGCTTGCGGATTGTCCGGGTAATTTATGTCTGCGGACGGCCGGCTAGTTCGATATACGCACTGGAATAGTCGTGTTGCGTTATCCACATTCCTAATGACCGCAACAAGCGGTACCGTCATCTGCCATTACACCTACGTACGATACAAGCTCCTAACACATGGGAACATGATCGGCACGTCAAATTATACATTAAGGTGATTTGAGATGACGCGAAAGTAAAATCTAAGAAGTCTATACCACCTGTTTAAGATCTAAGTTTTACCTTTTCGAAGATGGTAAAAGTTTGATAGTCGACATTATTGTATTAAGTTCTAGTCTTCTCATCACTTTTACGTGCAATTTAACGGTTCACAGATTTAATCTAGGTATTCATTTTTATTCTTGAGCAATTCGATTCTATTGTTGTATGTTAGATGCCCAAGCCAAGCGTACGGTGCCAAAATTGTTTTAGTATCTCTATACCTATATATACCTATGGCCAAAAAGCTGACCACTACAAGGGACTTAGGACGATTAAAGCCCGTATATTTACTAACAAGTATCACATTGTCCCACACAATAATTTGTTACGCTTTGCCACAAGCTCATGCGTCATTACTTTGTAATTTAATTACTTTCTTAACTATTTCCGTCACTCTAGAAAACAAGGACTTTATTAAGTGGGTGTATTTTGGGTTAAATGTAAATATTTAGCAACTTGATAATAAACTGTACTAATTAATCGCGTGGTACGGACTGATAAAGGACGTTCTCGTAGATAATATTGCCCCGATGCAGGCTTTTTTCTCATATTGTGCAGAATAAGGAATGCACGTAATTTCCATAGTCCGATGAGTCAAAGCCTGCGCTCAAGCTAACGGCATGGAACAAATTTAAAAACATAACAAATAATCTGGTAAAAACAAGCATTATTCATTTTAATTTTAAATTTTGGAACGTTATCTGAGTCATTTTGTGTCCCGCCAAGGAAAACATTTTCGTTTTCCTCATATTTTAATACTATATCCCTACTTTAAAACAGGATTTTCTCCCTAAACAGTCGTCTGCAAACTTAAGATAATTGTCATTTGCCAGCACTATCTCAGTACTTACAGTACTCCCATTTAAGATTATCGATATTAATGCGGCCTGAAATTCCACCGATCTGCGTATTATTAGGTAGGTTGTAGGTACCTACCTCACCCATTCACAGTTGATTATGCTCTGGTTACGTCCTCAGGGAATACTCGGACTTCGTAAACAGATATCTTACAGTATATTTTGGATCTCCTGAGCAACATTTCGCGCCTGAAAAGAATGTTATAAAACTGGGCTTTTTAGTCTTCTTTTTACTTTGGAAGCAGACAACAGTTTTAAACTTATTTTTCTTAATATTAAGAATCTCGATGGTGTCATTGCGTTGTTCCATCATTTTGTGAAAGATTAATTTGTTTTGGTAGACTTAAAAATATAAGGCAGTATTTAGGTACAGCGAAATTCAACGGCTTGAATTTATTAAACAAAAATAGTCGTCTAGAAAAAAAATGCCTTATGTCTTTTGAGAACTCCTCTAAGGATATACCTAGTAGGTACATATGTACTGTATACATTCACCACAAAGCTACTATAGGCGGGTATTGCGAAAAGTTCGGGTAAAATACTGTATGTAAGTACGTTGTCAGGCACCTAATCGATTTATCTGTTCTTGTCAAGATTGTCGTTATTCAGGCATTTATTCTACATAAGTTAATTTCTTCGACACGAGAAAGACATTTTCTGTGTTTGTCTTGAAAATCAACTTATCTATCCCTACGTGTTGCTCGGGTTTTCGTGCCTTTCGTGTTAATAAGATTTTTTTGTACTTAAAAAAAATGTTGCGAGAGTAATTTTGTTCCAGAGCATCATAACAACGCATTGAAATTACACATGCTTAAGACAGTACATTTTAAATATTGTTACCTCCAACTCGGAAGTTAAAGGGCAACCTCACAACCTCTTGCAGTAAAACTATTGCAGTTGTCGAAGCATGACTGCACTCTAACACAACCCGTTTTAGATCCTACTCATCAAAATATAACCTTGAATTCATTGTTGACATGTATTCATTTAATTTATTATTATCATTGTGTGCTGGATCGACGTAAATATCATATTTTAATGAACAGTACATTTTCAGTGAGTCACCCCGTTCCTGAAGATTTAAGGATAACTTTTAACTGTAAATCCCCGATGGGCAATTGTCAGCTCAGCCGACAATTCACCCTAATCCTCTTAGTGAAAAGGTTATGGAAAATCCTCTAGAGATTAAGCACAATTACTTTACTCCGAATGTTTTTCTCGACTTCATGAAGTGCTCAAATTGTAAGTCTGATTAGACAGGTACTCTATTAAATATTGTTACAAAATTGCTTAAAAGTACCTTCGTAATTATTAAGTAGGTACTTAATGGAATTAAATTTGACTCTTCAATTAGTTAGGTACTTGAGTGGACAAATTATGCTTAAGTACTATCAGGGTTTTATAAGCAAAGTACAAAAAATGATTTAATTAGTCGAAGACGAGTCCCAGATCATCCCAGATCATGCATAATGGTTCGTTGCAATAGCGGCTAGTTTTAGATCAAATTTTCTTTACCGTGATTTGGGCGGGTACGGATCCATCATTGGCCTGCAAAAGATATCGCTAGTCCCGGTAAAGCATGAAAACAAAATGAATGATACAACTCTTTGTAAATTTTGCGGAATGTTATGAGATTTTTTTATGTATTTGCACGTGAGTTCATAAAAGTCACTACTACTGCTACTTCTTGAATTTTCTTACCTTTGTCTTCACCTTTTTCAGGCAAATGGGCTTGCTTGAGATCTCTGTATTTTAAACCAAGAGGTTTCTCTTCGTCTACACTACTTAAAAAGACAAAATTATGCCGCCCTAAGCATAAGCCTACTTGGGCCCTAAGGCAATCCGCACCGGAACCTGAGGTTTTTGTTACGAGATGGATGTTTTACATCCTTTCCATTTTTCACATCCCTACTTTTAGAGCATTGCCATCAGGCAATCCTGTGAAACATTATGCCTTATATTAAAGTAATAACTTATAGAAATGAACTGCTATCATGTTTAATATGATAGAATGTGTAATATGGTTGTAATTTAGCGCGGACATTTATTATGCTTTTATCCACTTCCGGATTTGATTAAGTGAAAATATTATTCGTAATATTTTAGGCTTGTAACGCCCTGATGACAGCCTTTCGTCGGTCATTTATAAGCCAAGTATGTCTGTTCTTCAATATACCGATTTCCATAGCCCACAAGACTGGATCTTTACATAATGCGGGTCTAACACAAGTTTTGCGAATTGAATGTTATTTTTTCCTGAAGTCATTTGTTAAAGCAAGTTCAAAACAAATTAACTCAATCCCCATGAGTACCTTTTTAATTTTCATTGTCAGCTAGAGTAGAAAGCTGTTAAACTATTCGCTTATCTGATAACTATTACGCAATTCTGTAAAATCGGGAAGGTCAATTATCAAAACACTAGCAGCTTGAAATTGCAAAAAACGATCGGCACTTTTAGATATTTAATTTACTTAAAATGTAAATATTTTCTGTGTTCTTATAATATACTGAGGCACATTTAATATAGACAGATTAGGAATAGAGTTTGTAAATTCGGATGCAGATGTTCAAAAAGTATTAAACTAACTTATTTCTGGATTACTGCTGTGTGTGAGTCATAAGTCTGAAATATGTTTTTGTAGAACTAGAAATGAAAACTTCGATATTTATAATAAAAGATAATATTTAGATAAAGATAAGCACAACAACAAAAATTATCCTATGGATTTTTTTTTATGGCATGGGAAACCGACGGGACTCCCACCTTCTCGAGGTAGTGTCAGACTCTTACTGCCAACGCGTCTTGAGTTTTGGCCGGTGCGTGGCAATGCGTAGCAATTCTTCACGCTTCTTGTCCTTCTATGTTGTGACATTTTCGGGTAAAAAGGCAAAAACGAATTACAACCCAACATCTTAAAAACATAACAACAACATCTTCATTACATAAACCATCCACAAAGGCGATGTAACCGTACAATGCTTGTTTTCCTACTTACATCGCATTGAGCACAAGTTATCGAGATATTTGAAGGGTCCGGATAAGCTGTACGAACTAATTTCACTAATCGGCTTACAACTATTATAGTCGGTACATCCGCGGAATTGTTCCCCTCTCGCTCGGATGATCCGTTTAATTGATGTAAGGTAGTTTACTGTGGATACTACAGGAGTCCTGGCATTGTTTTGTGCTCTCGAATTTCGGATAGAATTCTTGTTGTTTGGACGTAGGTTTCAGGATTCAGGTGTTTTGTGTACGTTTTCTCGGAAGGTTTTAGTTGTCGTAGTACTCATCTGATCGAAATTTCGAATGTAACACGGTCTATCGAGCGACTATGACAAAAGTTAGAGCAATTGTCACCAGCTCCCTGGAACACATGATTGCAAGGTTTGGCAACTGCGATTGCAAATCGATACATAAATAAGTCAATTGTGGGACAATAGGTAGTTTTCTCAATCTAAATGGCGCAGAGTTGTGACGCGCACCGCTCCTGGGTTCACACGCCCGACATTTCGCTTTTACAAGTACAACTGTCTTACTTTAAGAGGCTTGTTGGTTGTCCAACAACATCTATGTTTTTTGTTTTTGTGATACACAAGTTTTGTTACAAATACATTGAGCGGAAAACAGCGTGGTCCATATTTATAGTAGATCCCGTAAAAAAAAGAATTTATCGACGCTTCCCTCTTAATAGTAGTAAAAATATTATTTTTAAAACGAGTGTATTTGTGTATTTTTAATACTTAATAAAAAAGAAAAAATTCAGACACAGACTATGTTTAACTAGACGCGACGTAATTTTTATACTGTCACACAAAATTATAACTGAAAAGAAAGTTATAAAGGGCCTACAATTACATTTTCCGAATTTTACTTTGACAAGTTTTTTTCTTTTCCATTTTATACAAAGCCTCTTTACCTTTTCAAGATATAAGATCCTTTATAAGAAGGTTATTCAGAATAAATAAAAGAGATGTGGCGGAAAAGCCGCCTAATACTCTTATTGTAATGCCTTATTAACACTTGGAAAAATAAACAAAATCTATTGAGGTTTTGCTTTGATGTAAACATGCTTAATTTTACAAAAGAAGGAGTACACGTAAACAACATACTTTATAATTTAATCCCTATCCTGAAAGCGGTATTTTTTTAATAGGCTTATCTAAGGAGAAAGGATACTTATTTTTTAATCCAGAACCAATACTTTTGATAGTATATGCGTTTTAGTGTTTCTTTAGTGTGTGCGATTTTAGAAATTCGTAAGATCGTCTATTATGACCAGACACTTGAAATTATCAGATGCTGTATTTCTGCCATAGCAACAATTATCGACTTGTATGATCATCCATTTGACACCCAACCTATTTACGGAATCCTAAGAAACCCACCGACTCATAATTGGTCAGCTTTTTTATAATAATTTGCATGACTACCTAGTCGTGAATACCAGACGGTACTAAAACTATAGCAAAACCCTCCGCGTTATTAATATAACGCTCAATACGTGTTATCCCCTTGGCAACATCTTTCCCCAATCCAAGAATTAGCTTACTGCTTCTAATATCACCGCATACAAAGTATCAAGATGTTTGTACAGACCTCAACAAATATCGCGAATATTATGAAACCAATAAGACGAAAACTATTGATCGATTTTCGTTACTGCCTGTACAGTGTACAATCAAAGTTAATTGTGTTTCCGTCTACGTACGTAACCATGGAAACGAAAAGTGGAAGGAAGTGGCACTGCTTGTGAAGCTTGCCGAGCGCTTTACTTGTAATATGCATTTACATACATTTATCAGACCTGAAACAAGTTGTGCGATAAACAAACTGCCGTCTTTAAAAAAAAAAGTTAAGTTAAAATTATTATTTGGCAGATGACAAAGGGCATCGAAATAGGTAGCGACTCGTGGAAGCGTGATGGCGATCTACAGGGTGTAGAGTTTTTTTCGAACACTGCAATAATGTAATTTCTCCATGTCACTCTAAGAAATTTCAATTTGCGTTGTTTTTACAAGTATACAAGTCACCCAGGCAAATGGACACCCACCACGTGTCCCTCGCGGGAACGGTACCCGCGACACGTCCCGCACCGCTTGATGCGGCTACTCTGCTATTTGCGCCGTCAAGGCCATGTTACTTTAAGAGGTGGCGGCAAAGCGGGGCCTGTAGCAAATCCGAGCTTTAGGTTCTTAAATTCGCCTGTTAGTTTTGCTGAGCTCGCAACTGGTGCTCTTCTCTTGCAACGTGGTTAATCCAGAATTGCGCTACAGCAGTGTACGAGCAACTCCTCTACATTTCTATGTTCTCGTTCAACCGGATACATAAATGTAGGCATGTTCCCGTCACGTACTAAATAAAGCAAATCCGTTTCAATTAAGATCGTTATGGAGGTACAACATACTCATTAAACAGTCAAAGGTTAATAATCTAAGACGTTAAAAGCCGGTAACATGGCGTCTTGTAATTAACCTCTTGTAAATTAGGCACCTAATCACGTTAGAGCACAAAGTTAAGTCGTCGCATAGATTAAGATTATTGCAGACAGTTAATTTTATGTTGCATGGGAGTGTTGCGAAATGGTAGGCAAAGGATGGCCGTGTTTGTAAAACGAAGTTTGCTTAGCGACATAATATGTAACTATTTGAAAAGAAATATAATAAAACTTCTTTAAGAAAAATTATAAAGGGAAAATATTCACATACAGAAAAATTGAATTCCAAATAACTTCTTATAGAAACTATTGAAAAAATGTCGCCTAACGTCAAAAGCCAATCTGAAAACCAATATTCATAAAATATAATAAATTAATCGTATTAAAGAGAAAACTCTCAGCAATTTTGTATATAATTGATAATGTTTTAAAGAGGTACTCAAAGGCTCACTGCTAAGCCTCCTCAAAGAGCAAACACTTAACAGGCTTAACGTTCTAAGGGAATCCGTGTCCGAGATTATTTACAATATTCTTTGACGTGACTAAACACCGTTCTGTTTACCATGTCTAACGAGATACAAGGATAAAAAATGTTCTAAAGCGCTTTAAAAAGCTCGCTAATATAATTATTTGTGAAGGTTTCGAAGTATTAGGTTATGTTGGATGTTTCCTTGCTGGTGAAATATACAATTAGCGCTGGCCCGTGGTCTAACGTCTCGGATCCTAAATGGGATTAAGCGAAATATTTATTGCTGAATACAGTACCAGTGATAAATGTTTCTTGGCCTTTTGGACTTACAGTACCGAAACTGTTATGTCAAGGAGATCTTCCAAGAATTAGTTAATGAGGATGTGTTACATTTCCTGATAAAAGGAAATGAGTAGGATAATATGTTTTTTTCTGTTTAAAAGATCTTTCAGAGAAATAATTCTTTTTATTCTGGGTAATGATTAACATAATAGTTTAGTTAACTACATTTTAGACGTTTTTCTGTTCTTTTTAAAACTATTATAAATAAACTGTCTGAAGAGGAATAGTAAAACCTAGAAGGAAGAACACACATCTTACTAAAGTATGAAACACAAGTGACAACAGTGTATAAGTAAATAAAAGAGAGATTACAACAATATCGAGAAAGTTATAAAAGCCTAAATCATCTAGTGGCAATAACTTTGAATTACGTAATAAAGAACCCAGTCCCTAATTTGTATAAGGTCGTGCACTTATAAACAGTAGTGAAACTTCAGCATTCGACCATTATAATTAACACTATCAGATGTTTATGAGAACTTGTATCTAGGCCTAAAAAGCAGTGGTGGGATGAGATAAACGCATTCCGCGTGGACTGGTTTAAAGTAGCCCAGAATAGAGAATAAATTAAGGTTTCGGTAGAAGCTTCTGCCAACCAGTGGGACATAGTAGATCAAGAAAAAATACACATCTAGATATTTTTATACACGTCCGTACTAACTTATGTTAATGTTCTGCCTAACTGCTCAGAATACAGCCTTGGTACCCTTTGTTTTAACGTCTGTTGAACGTACATCGGTGGACATACTAACGGTCATAATCTCTAAGGAGGCCCAAAGGCATTATTCCGTAGCCTAAGTTCTTGAGCCCCGATAATAGTATGGCGGGGAACTTCGACCATTTGCCAACAAATGAGATAATATAACGCTGAAATTTTACGTTCATACAACAATTGTGAAGTTATTTCTAAACCAAGTGTATATTGTTTATATGTAAGTACTAAACCAATTAAGGTAATTATGTAAGCTTATTTGCATGGTTGCACATATTTCAAATATTGGATTCTTATATTAGGTATGCCGCACGCCCGCTGAAACAATTGCAGTGATCAATTTTCGTTTTTTTTTACTATGTGGATGTGTCAACTATTCACCATATTTTTTCTGAAATTAAATGTGAATATATATTATCTGATGTACTCTTAAAGTAGTTTTAACAATATATTCTCAAAACACTCATTCAAGAGCTCCTAAGTAAAGGTGAAAACGTGGTACAATGACGCACATTATTTATTTTTCGTATTCACGCGGGACGAAATTTGCAGCCATTGTCAGGTGTTACAGAAAAAGGGCTAAAAGTGACGTGCAAGGGTTCGCTCTTAAGAACTTTCCACAAGTTTGGGGTGATTTCGGAGAAAAGTGAATTTTCATATTTCAGGAAATAAGCTACTGGTATATGTGGTTTCTGTTTACAAAAGTGCTATCCCTGAGGAGTGCGGGAGAAGTGGAGACGGTAGAGTGGTGTAGGCTTTAGAATTCGCTGGGTTATTACGCGACGTGTTTGTAACAATGTATGTGTTTTTCTTTATGATCTTTTTGTAGTAGTATTGATAATAATACTGAGTACAACTTATAGATGTCTGGATATTTTTTTCAGATAAGTAAAAATAAGTAAACTGAACTGCCGGACGGTGTCGTCATCCTCTGTCTTGGCATTCCAGCTATTGATTGGATTAGGACTACATATTAACAGCGTAAATACCAGTAAAATTTACGTAATTGTTTATATTGTCTTTTTTATTATTTAGGCCACATACATAAATACCCATTACCCATTATGAGTGAATTGTGAGAAATAGTGTGGATATTTGAAAAAGTAAAGTATGGAGTTTTTTGGGAGTTCTTCTCCAGTCATTTTGGAACCGTTCGCTTAGAATCATTATTGCAGACTTTTTAAGTGAAAATTTCTTACTTTTTAAGGCAAAAAAAACTCATTTAGTTTAAACCTTTTTATTTAGATTATAAAATTTCAACCATTGAGCAGAGAAGTAATTGTAATAATCTTCGATTTTGAAATGATTATAAATAATAGGTTATATGCTACTGGCTATGCAAACAGCGCGAGCGAGTTTTAGAGTTTGTTTCGTTGGCACTATTTTTCCGGTCCTCCACTTCGGTATAGTTTTCCTGGGCCAACGAAAAAGCCAGGGCTGATTGAATATTCATAAGTCCAGCTCAAAAACGAAAAGTTAATGAAGTTTGTTACATTCAAAAATACTTCTTTTTTGTCCTATGTAACTGGTTTAATACATTTTTCTAATAAAATTTTACCCGAAATACATTCAATAAATCCGTCTGAGCAATTATATAATTCACACTCCTTTGTGTCATAGACGCGTGTGGTTGGAGGCGAATTGAATTCATATTTTTTTTTACAAGAAGTGAATCACCTTAATAAACAGTCCTCCTAGTATTTAATACGCCATCTAGTCTCAAACTATGTAGCTCTAGCACTTCAAGCAAAGCTTGTATTATGAGTACTAGACAGCTGGTAAACATACTTACTTATTTTTTTCTAAATACATCTTCTTCTAATATATAAAATTCCCGTATCACGATGTTAGTTGCCGTACTCCTCCAAAACGGCTTAACCGATTTTCACCAAATTTTATATGTGTATTCAGTAGGTCTGAGAATCGACTAACAACTATTTTTCATACCCCTAAGTGTTAAGGGTTGCTCACACTAAAAAATAATATTTTATATTTTGGACGAAATTTTTTGTTTTTATTTTTTTATAATGTGGCATTAAAAATACATACAACTAGAAATAATTTATTAGGCAAAACAACGTTTTACGGGTCAGCTAGTACATGATAATAATAAAATTACACCCAAACAGAGCAAAAATGATCGTGCTCATCACACAAACATTTGTCCTGGGTGGGAGTCGAACCCATGACCTCCTTAAAGCAGTCATGTAAAATGACCACTAGACCAACAGTATGCCTAGAAGTAAAAATTAAGATGCTGAATCTATAGGATCACTTCACAGACATACCCGCGGTCTCCAGTAGAGCTAGTTATTATATAAAAGCTCTCAATTTACTCAATTGGTACTCGAGGCTCGGTAACTCTGTACACGTGACAGGTATTAAGGAGATTACCACACAGCTCACGCCTATCAAATATAATAAGTATTATTATTAATATTAAGCATGAAAAACAGAAATTATATACATGTTCTTGTAGGGATGTTGGATCTCACTATCAGATCTTTAAGTCAAGTTTTTTAAGTGATATATTGATCTGACTATTTTTCAACGTTTATAGTTTTTGTTTAACGATAACCGCTCTATTAAATTTTATCTTTGTGTTTCGGGACAAATAAGGTAAAAACAAATTTGCGGATAAAATTGGTCAACCATAATGTTTACAAACCTTACCAATTTTTGCTTATCGAATACTCGTTAATACCGACAACTTAAATACTTAATCCGTGAAAATTTCTCATATATAGTTGTCACGGGCAGGCAGACTTAGTCATCCTACTACTATTATAAAGGCGAAAGTTTGTAAGTATGGATGTATGGATGTTTGTTACTCTTTCACGTAAAAACTACTGAATGGATTTGAATGAAACTTTACCACAATATAGCTTATACATCAGAATAACACATAGGCTACAATTTTTGAGGTTTCTATTGTGAGGTCGTAAAAAAGCACATTTTTTGCGCTTACATTGCAAACGCTGACTGAATCCTACAAGATAGATAGAAGGCAGATAGATAGATAGAAGGCAGATAGATAGATAGAAGGCAGGTATAAATTATAACTTATATCTTCTAACCACGCAGACGAAGTCGCGGGCAACAGCTAGTAGGGTATAGTTTTCAATCCT
Organism: Trichoplusia ni; assembly: GCF_003590095.1. NCBI lineage: Eukaryota > Metazoa > Arthropoda > Insecta > Lepidoptera > Noctuidae > Trichoplusia > Trichoplusia ni. The sequence goes on along the minus strand of NC_039480.1, from coordinate 12,094,760 downwards.
TAGGTAAGGAACCCTCACCTACTTGTCACGAATATTCTACGGTTCCAATTCTATAATGATCGTGACTGTATCTGCCATATTATTATCATAATTTATGATATACTAGCTGTTGCCCGCGACTTTGTCCCCGTGGGTAGAAGATATAAGTTATGATTAATACCTGCCCTGTTTTTTTCATATTTTCCGTTGTATCTTCCCTCCTATTAGTCGCAGCATGGTGGTTTATAGCCTAAAGCCTTTCTCGACGAATGGTCTATTCAACACAAAAATATTTTTTAAATTTGGACCAGTAGTTCCAGAGATTAGCGCGTTCAAACAAACAAACAAACTCTTCAGTTTTATATCTTAGTATAGATTATATCTACTTACATATTATAATTAAGATTAGGTATAATATACAAAATGTCACAGACATATTACAAGGATTATTGTAATACTTTACTTAATATAAGTAATGCGATTTATAAATAGTAGTTAGGTACGCCTACTATTTCTTGGGCTTTTGTCCCGAAACAAAACTAAATTAATTCTCAGTACTTATAAAAGTACATTTGGTAGTAACTATTTCTATAAAACCTAATAGCTAAAACAATTCTGAATAATTCACACACATGTTCTGGTATTGCCAAAACATTAAAAAATAAGTGTGTTACATCAAAAGCGCATGCGTCTGCAGTATGGAAGCCTCCTTACATACATTATATTTTCTTCTGTTGTTTAGTATTTTTATAGCGTCATGAAAATTCGTCACCTTTAACATATAGTTCATGAAATACAGCCTGTTCATAGACAGACGGCTAGTTGGACGGACATAGGAGCAATAGCGTGGAGCAATAGAGTCCCATCGTATCCTTAGAATAGAAAAACTAAAAATGAATTAAAATTCTTTAACAGATTTAAAAATTAAATAAAATCAGCGAACTATTTTCTGTAAGCGTCTAATCGCAAAAGTATTTAGTACTATTTGTTCACCGGAATCCGAGCTAAATGAAAGTGATTAAGATCCTAATGATGTTTGCTCACTAAATCTAAGATAAAATGCTGCAAATCCGACTATTTACTGTGATATATTTGAAGAATTTTTGTATTATGTGCATAGGTATAAGGTCGTTGCAATGTATTTTAATGGAGGTACAAGAAGGCCAACAAATAAAATGATGATCCATCTTCAAGTCTGTACCAACCGATTTTTACCTGAACTTGATCCTATACCTTCCTGTGTATTATTTGTAGTTCAGAACAAGATCAATTACAAAAGATACAGCTTGATAACTTACTGACATTGAGTTCCGTTTTTACCCTTTTGCTTTTTATAGCATCAAATCAAACCCGAAAAAAACTTGACCTATTGAAATAGGGTTTGGTCGGCTAAAGACAACCTCAAAAAAATTCGTCCACAATAATTTTCTATACACAGAATTCCTTAGTAAGCTGCCCCTTAATTTAACTTCGAACTTCGCGAATGAATATATTTTATAAAGTCTTGGAAAAGATTTTTCCGTTTGCCCATCTAAGAATAATTCACTCAGTGTTCCCGTGGGCGTCGTAAGAGGCGGCTAAGTGAATTTAATGTCAATGGGCAGCAGGAGCATAATAAGGGTATGCCTCTTTGGGATGTGACCCACGCCGACCGCTGCACTGCGTTAGCCTTGCCCTATATGGTGTAAACGTGTGACTTAACATGGTTGGATCGTTTGTTTGAGTAGTTGTGTCATGTAAACAAAATTAACAAAACATAACTTAAGAAAGAACACAAGCTTTATTAATTTGTTTTGTAATATCTGATCATAAAAATAATAATTAAGTTAATTCAAAGATCATTTTGAAATAAATTAAAAACAAACAATTTCGCCAAAAAAAGAGAATACATATTTTTAGTGTGAGCAACCCTTAACACTTAGGGGTATAAAAAATAGATGTTGTTCTAATCGTATTTTTATTCGTTTTTTTTTGTGTTGCTTCCTCATTCTGTAATAGGTAGGTATACTCGTAGTAGGTATAATTAATTTTAATTCATGAACACGTTACAATTATAATTTCACCCAATAGTTTGGTGCGGAAGCCTTTTTCTTACTCAAAACACAAAAGAATTAAGTACCTACATAATTAACAGCTGAGACAATTTGCTCTTTAACTAAAAGTGCCAGGAAATTTAATAAACACATCATTATTCACGTTTCTTGTAACGTCAATTGCCTACACAAATAAAGCTCGGAAACTTTTATTCGGGAGCGCAAAATTCCATGTTGTTTTTAGGACCGAAGTATACAACTTTTTTGCTTGTTTATGACGCTACTGAAGGAGAATTTTCCGTCAGTTTAGTAACACAAGCTTCAAGTTGTATTTCGTTAGTGGAAAGTTGGCATATGAGTCCGGGTTTTACTTATTGTTCTGTTTTCATAATAAGGTGTTTTGACGAATGATTGAGATGTGGTGTATCGAAATTAAAAAACAGATAATTAATATTGTTTACCAACAAAAATAACTTCAAATAAAAACGAATAAACTTGATGGTCTTTTCGGAACAAACGTGAGCGGAACAAATGTCTAATCCAGTACTAACCAGTTACTTCAGTTAGCTGCAGCAGTTACAAAAAATAACAAAATACAGATTAATTAAGATCCTCCTTCTTTTTAACATAAATTAAAGTTTAAAGTTCTAAGATAAAAGTATATGGACGAATTGAACGATTCCCCTTTGTTTTTCATTTTACCTTTGCAGGATATAAATAAATAGTTGAGTGAGAGAGCGAGTAGTGTCGCGTGTTAAACTTTCATTAACGCTGGGGTATGTTGCAATCGTTGCACTTTTACAGTACATTCCTCATCTTTAATGTATTGTTTGGATTCTTTATCGACAATGCATTTGCTCTCCTACGCGCTACGGTCTAGAACAACAGTTTCAAAGCTTCCATATCAGTTTAATTTGTTTTGTTCGTAACTCTTCCACTATGCTTTTGTTCAAAAATAGTGATGGACTTTTTCAGATATTAATTTACAAATTATGTTTAAGTGTATTTGGCTTGGCTTCTACTATATATACTTAACTAATTATTTATGAGAAATACTTGCGCTATTAAGTTAAAATTTTATAAGTCAATGAGATGAGGGGATTATTTTAACTCAAAGAAAGAACACAGAATACTCGTTCCTGGCAAAAATAAACTATTTCGCTAGCAAAGCCGCGAGGCAGGCAATAGATTATAAAACCGTTTAAATAGATGTCGCAATTTGTCCTTTTTAAGGAATGTAAAGATAAAACGAAAGTTAAATGTTTTGGATTCATTGATTATGTGTGGGTGGGTTTATTCAAACCTTGTCAAAGCCTTCAATTCAAAGAAAAATGTTCGTGTCTTTATTCTACACTTTTTATAGATTTGTTTTTTGAAATACTCTTTGTAAGCTTTTTGAATGAGCAATTGGTTTGTAGTTTTCGTTATTTCGGAGTATTCGGAATTCGCGGAATCTTGGTATGGCTTAGTCCTGTCTTTTTCTAAGCTGTTTGAAACAAATCTTAACAGGATTTGAACTATCCAACTACGCTTCGCGAAACATTATTCCAAGAAACCCATAATATGATGTTCTTTTGTCATATACTTCGATATTTCACTGTTTTTTTTATAATTTTGACAAGAGTACTATGGAAATGAAACTACTTTTACGGATTTTATCGCGGTTTAATGTTTGAGAGTACGGGGGTACGCGGTTTAAGAGTACTATTTTTATATAGGTACACTTAAAGTTTAAAGGTTCGACAAGGACCTGAATATCTTAAAGATAATTTCATTTAAGTGAGATACGTAGCATTACTTTGACGTCGATGCGTAAACAGAAATTCCTGTTCGCAATATTTGTGGTTTTGACCCAAATATGCTCATGCCATTACGTAATTCAAGAGGTATTTATATGATATACACTAGTACGTATTTGAATAGACTGTATAGTAATTATATAGGTAATTAATTGTCACTATTAGTATGCAAACAATTTACATGATCCATAAATTACTGAATATATTGAATCTTACGCTTGCAGATTTTATGTCCTCTTTCACTTGAGTGCACGGATAGCCGAGTGGTTGAGGTCACCACGCCAAAGCCACTCGCGACGTACCGCGGGTTCGATCCCCGCGTGGGACGAGTGTTTGTGTGATCCACGAATGCTTGTCCTGAGTCTGGATGTAATCTCCCGCGATATAAGGATCAAATTCCTGAATGTGGGAGCCGTTTTTTATTTTAAAAAGAACTGGTACTGCCAAGAGGCTGAGCAAAGATAGTCAACAAAAAAAAGTGCGAGCTCTATTTAAAGCATATGAGTATAATGAACATTTAAACCAAATACTTAAAACATAATACTACACTACATTTATATTTAAATCAGCACCAAAATTGTCGCACACCCATCACCTGTTTTCAGTGACTTTATCTAGTCACACACATTCAGTAACCCCACGTCCAATTGAGAAGGGTACAGCTGTGGAACAACTACCTAATACGTCACTTAATGTTCTAAATATTTCATTTTCCCTATTTCAGTGTGAAAAGCAACTAAAGTTAACACATTACCGGGCTTCGCGTCGGAAACGGGCCGTCATCACGGCATGCTTCTCGCGTGCCACCGGTTAGTCTTATTAATGTGCGTTCGTAACATTTTTATAGCTGTTAAAGGCAATAAATACACAAACGCTCCTCTGTTTGTCCGTAAACGCCTCTAGAGGATTACCCGCTGACATATATGTGTACAAACTGACCAAGATTGTTCAACAAGCACTTTTCACATCTACCCCTATAATTTATGTGTTTATACAATTTGATTTTATTCTGTGACCCAACACGGGTGAAATAATAGCAGGAATATACACGAGAAGGAATAATTCTGTGATGTGTTCAAACGCCAGACTGACACAAAGGTATAATTTTGTACAATTCAAGTTTATTCATATTATACTATATTTGCTACACGGTCTCGTAGCAACCGTCTACAGCGTAGCACGGTGCTACACGACGAGTTTTCTTATTTTGAGACAAAGTACAGAAATAGACAACATGTGTTTTACATATTATAATATTTTGGTCGGACGAAATTGGTACTTTAAATGTTAATTGGTGTACTACTTTGCGTAGCATGATAAAAGACTGTCCCAAATATTTTTTTATTAAAACTTCAGAAACATGAAAAAAGTGTGTTAAAATGCATGTCGTTGACATTGACTTAGTTATTTAATTAAAATGAGGACATAGTAAAAATATACTCCATATAACTTTAGATTATGACATTATATGCATGTTTTTGAAGGAGCTATTAATATAACTTTTAACGAATTGCAATTATTTATTTATCAAATTGTTTCTCTGCGAGTTATGTAAAGCTCATTAGCTATCGAGGTTCATTAACGGTACCCGTAAAAGTTTGACGGGAATTTTAGACAGTTGAGAATAATTAAAAGAGTTGTGCTTAACAGTTTGAAAGCCGAGTTCGTGCTCGTGTGTTTACCAAATCCAAGTAACCTCTTTATCCCTTGCCGCGGGAGCTGCCTCGCTTCTCTTGGTTTCAGTTCATTGGCTCGCTTTGAGGGGACTTGATCTAACTGTAACTTGATTTCGACAGATCAAAGCGAAAAAATTCGACGCCCGAAAATGGGTACATCGGGGCAGAACTCACTATTCCACTCCTAAAATAAAATATTCCGAATTTAAAAAGTGACGGTTTTATTCACAAAGCCATTAGATAGACACTCCATTGTTGGGAGCGTTTGAAAGTGTTAACAAACAATAAAAATCTATTAAACAGAGCGACAGTGGAACTGAAATAAAACAAACAGCGGTTAATCTACTTACGGCGGCAACAAAGCTCCATTTTGTTTTTTCGAATATTGTTAAATACGCATACGTCACAAGCCCGTTTTCGATGAAAACTTTTCGCTTTGTAAAGATTGGTAACAAAGTGAATGGGGTCGAGATATTTGTTATTTAGTTTTGTTCGTTCAGCGTTTTGTTGATTTAAACATTCAATTTTACTGAATTGAATATTTCCAGCATCGAAATATTATCGTGCTGTCTACGCAAAATCGTTGGGTGAACACTATTTGCGAGCATCGGTAATGTTACCAACTACGAAATAGTGAATGATAGTTGTTGGTTATATTCAGATTGCCTGAGGCAGTTCGTTATAATTGTAAAATGTAGTACATGTCAGTTTAGAATTCATCCATCTAACAAATTTGTCTGAGTTTTATAAACTCAAATTCAATTTTCGGTTTAAAACGACTCTACCTTTGCTAACGTATTCTAGTAATGTTTTATTTACAGAAATCGCGTCTAATTTAGTAGGTACTATTATTTTGTTTATACTAAGATCTCGAGGGATCCATCCAGGGGTCTTAGTGCCACCTCTTGAAGTAAGGCTTTTGTAGTTGTAGAAACGTGACGACGCACTATACGTCGTAGAGCGTTATCGCGCTCTCACAAATGAAATGCTCCAATGAGATAGGCTCAGAAAAAAATGATAAAAAAGCTTATCCTAAAACTTACCGTTTTTAAAAAAATGAAAAAAGGCTAGTAGTGGCTATCGATATAATTTTCTCTAAAGGAAAGTCTAATCTGCAATACAAATTTTGTTCAACTGATGCCAATTTTAGTTTGGCGTTCAAACTTGTTTCTTGGAGCCACTTTCCCTGCACAGATAGATTTGAATTATGACAAGGATCTGTTCGAACCAAATACAGGCTATTATAATATGAAACATCATTCGCACAACGCCATAGTCACAAACTAAGCAAAGCTTGTAATATAGATAAATTATATAGAACAAATCACGTTTAATAGCAATACCTCGTAAATAATAACTTAAATAGTACAAATCCAGTAAAAGATTTATTTGTAAAAAAAGGATTTTTTTCAACAAGAGCCCAAAGCAATTTGAATTCCGTTATGATGAAGTGACTTTGCTTGATGTATTATGATGTATCACCGATAGCATAATTCAATAACACCCAGTCCGTTCAGTGTTCAGAGCCAAAGCAGAGAATTCTAAAGTTAAAAACACACGATAGCCTCTTAAAGTCATAATTTTCTTGTTGAAATTAAAAGTTTAAAAAATATTACAACTATATATCACACAAGCCATCGTTGTATATGAAAGAAAAACATTGTATTTATTATATTTTTATAATAGCCATATCGCTAGGAGTATTGTAAAAAATATTACATAATTTAGTTTCATCGAAATGGTTTAGAAGACATTAATAAATTAAAGTGGAATGAAGGCAAAAAATCTACACTTACAACTTTGCACCAAAAAGAAATACACAAATATTTTGGACAGTTGAATGCAAACACTGAAGTTCTTACATAAGCTCAAACGTTCCTGATCATAACATTAAACTCTCGCAAGTATGTCGCAATTTAATGATTCAAGCTGGACTGTGAATGTAGAGGCGTGTAATAACAAAGATATATAGCCGAAATACGTTACGAGTACGTAGTTGTGAAAATGTCGCGTAGAGAATAGAGGTGGTATTTTAGTGGCTCCTTAATAGTACCTATTCGGGAATTAGATAAGATGTTACATGAGAAAACATTCGTCTTAAAGGTTAAGTATGTCGTATATTTGATAAGAATTAGTATGTTGTTTTAATGTGCGATTGGGATCGCTTGAAGGAATGAGGGGGAGGCGGTTGCGTTGAAGTGTGATAGAACAGACTCGATATATAACTATAATTTCAATTTCACGATTGCACTACTTTAACATAATATGCTGAATGTTTGTGTCGTTGGTTAGACTTTTGTAACATAAGTATTTGTGTGATCCACGAATGCTTGTCTTAAATCTGGGTGTCTTTTTACATATGGTTTGAATGTTTTTAAGCAACCTGCGATAGAAAGACTAAATTCCTCCGTGCGTCCGTCCAAAAAAGAGAGTCATGTTTTTTTACAAGGAGCGACTGCCTATCTGATCTCCTTAGCCCAGTTACCTGGGCAACACGATACCCCTTGGTTAGACTGGCTGTCAGACTTTTTCAAGCTTCTGACTACCTGTAACGACTGTCAAAGATGTAGGAATTACAGCCGGGACCCACAATTTAACGTGCCTTCCGAAACATGAAGGAACTCGTTATGACAAAGATGGTCACCCATCTACGGACCAACCGTGTCAAGCATAGCTTAACCTGTAATCGAATCACTTATGCGGTTATATCTTAGCCACGAGCTCCTCTATTATAATTAATCCAGTGCGTTTCTTTATTCTGCCATAAGATCAAAATGTCGAAACTGAAAGAATTTGCCGATTTTGATCTATCTGGTAACTGCAAGCTACATTGCCTATATTTCTCGTAAAGAAAATTTGATCTCTCATAATAAGCGATTTTAAAAACACCTGGAAAAAATTGTCGATATTTTTATTTTTTTTCCACACTTTGTAAATCATGTTTTGATTTTTTATGTTAAAATCATTTTGTGTTAATAATTCATCTTGATTCTACAAAGTTTTCTGTATAAGATAGCTATTAGCGATAAAGGCCGACTTAGGCTCATTGTACTAAAACTGCTTTCATACAATTTTCTTTTCAGTTGATATTCAAATGGCGCACAATGTACTGTATTTCGCCTTTTATGGCTCGATTAGAAAAGTATTTTGTATACAGTACTACATTGAAAAGCTGGTTTAAATTTAAAATTAGAGTTTAAGTGATTACGTTTTATTTCTTGACTGTTTTACGAGCAAAAGCATTGAGCGATGTGTAAAAATAAGGAAAACCTATAACTAATAATGACATTAATCTACGCCTAGAAAAATATTCTAATTTGTTCTAAAAGTGAGGTTTCGTATCCATAAGAATTAAAAGAAACCAATAAAATATTAGTCAGAATGCTATTGGAAACGAAAATGGATTTCAAAAATACCGTATGCTTTAGTTGACACGATTACTTAACTTCATCCCCATCCGTCCAAACCGAAGAGATTAAAATTAAAATAACCAACGAGAACAAAAATTCCCATTGAAAACGAATAGCAGATTATAATTAAGAGTGATACAGGCTACAGCCAAGCACTTTAGCCTGTACCAAAATGTAAAAAGCAATCTAAAAAAAATACACTCGAACGTAACTTTTGCACTTCGCAGCGTTAATTTTTTATTACGTATAAAAACATGGTGTTTCATCTGAGCTACTTACAGCGGAACATCTAACGTACGGGTTGAGTGAGTCAAAGTACTCGTACTTGTATTAAGCAAACTCTCTAATTTAAAATGTATGAGAACGTTATTCAAGTACAAAGTGAGATTAATTCGATGTTGAGTCAATATGCTGACAAAATTGAACCTTTGGTTTCTCGTATCTTACGGTATGAGGAATATGTATATTTTTTGCGGTTTGCAACTTTCAATAAAGTACTTTTAATTAGTTTTGTTTACATTTAGCTGTTTCGACGTGATTGCAATTTTGTTTGTGTATGCAGCGAATAAACAATTAATTCAACTGCATACATTAATAATATTGATTTAAATTGCAATTAATTCGGGATTTTGTACAAAGTCCAACTTTAAGTCAATACGCATAGAGACCAAAATTGTAGAGTATTAGATACTTGCGTTGCCGTTTGTGAAAAGCTACATTCATTCCTAATGTGAAAACACAAACGTAAGCACTTCGCAAAATAATAAAACGAGTATATTTTAAACAAAATAAGGAAAATAACTTCACTTAAAGCATAAAACGCCAAGAATACCAACGCTTCCATTTTCGCCACTTTTCGTGAAACCTAGAATAGAAACTTTTACATTAAAATTTAAGTACGTAAAACCAAAAACACTCGTGCAATTAAACATAATCCGGTTTATAAGGCGCGCCTAATTAAGTCTACCGTTTGCAGCCCACTCAATACTATTCCGAAGCAACACGCTACGCCGACCTGTGTTATATTATTAAGCTCGCTTACATATTTATCGGGAATTGGGAAAATAAGCTGTAGGGAAATTGGTTAAGTACAAATACTTTTGTTTCACACATATAAGTATCGTCACAGGTAGGTTAAATACGATATTAGGTAAAAAGAGATTAGTCTCTACATTTCAACACTTAATATGCTAAGAAAACCTCTATAATCATTGTTTCTAGTAACCAATTAACAGGCAAAAAAGGCATAATTGAAATAAAAAAAACCGAAGTTCGGTATATGACTCTAAGATAACACATGAAAAATACAATTTGGCATTTAACCGAGTCGAAGTTTAAAGTAACCGGCTTCGTAAATTATTGTGAACTATGCTCAGGTCGGCGGCAATACGATACCACCCATGTTCCGAACACCATCGAGTAACATACGAGTCTAGCGACATTGTATCCAATACGTGAATAACTGACATAGTACAGGGGTCTACCGCAATGTCCTAATATTGTTCCAGTTGTGAAAGTGTAACAGCGTGTTACATGGTAGAGCGGCGTCTCTCTTTCACCCAAAAATATTGCCTCAAAAGTTGTTGGTACAAGCCCTCTGGTTCCTGGAAAAGGAGAGACTTTTAATAACTTTTTGATGTTTTATTTAGTATTAGCATATACATTACACCTACCTATTTACCGCTTGCCCACGTGTAAAACTTTACATCGCACCAACACGAAAATTTATATTTATACTCCAGTAAAAAAACCTTAATTTTGTTGCATACTTTCGCTTATGACTCTATTGCAATGGAAATTATTATTATTTAGAAGTACTAAAAACTGTAGAAAAAATACATCTCATCTCGCGCTGACTTATCGCTCAAATGTATTGAAAACTCAAGTTGAAGTCGTGTCACTTGTAAACGAATATAATTCAAATTCAGTTTTCAGAAGTCGTCTGCCGGACTTGCTCGATAGGCATACTTATGTGGGTTTAATTATCAAAATTCTTTATTCTGGTGCCGAAATTACTCAAACCAAGCCACTCTAACTTCAGGACATTCACAGTAATTTGGTCCCGCAGCCTAAATGACTGTCACTTTGTATAACACAGGAACTTACGCGAAAATCTTGTAGATGGGCGATAAATCTAGGTGATAGCATACTGACTTATATTGTAGACTTTTAGAAATAGCCTTTTTTTAGGTTTATGTTTACCATTTATTTTTCGTCTCTACATAAATTCCTATATTTTTGTATAGGTATGTATGTATATATTTTTTGGTTATTCTCGCTAACGCTTCCTCTTTTAAAGGTGACCAAACTTTACAGATAAGCTTAAAATGCATCGGTAATGAGCTTGCACGGCCTAACTAAACGAGTGTGTGTAAGAGGTTTTTTGCGAGCATTTTCATTGTAATTTATATGCAGCAATAACTATGCATTTTTCTGTATTTTCCTTTACTGCAGGCAGTTTTTTTGTTCTTATACGAGCTTGGGAACTCGCTTGAGCTCCGTATGTAAACAGTGTTTAAGAATAAAGAAAATTGCGAAACCACGATGTGAAACAGATTTACAGATTTATTATGCGTTAAGATTTTTGCTCGTGTTTTGTTTCATAAATAGGAACGAATGGTATACGTTTTAATTTTCAATGTTTAGTTCAGTTTATAGTCGAATGGAATTGGACTGTTAAACAGAACAAGAAATCATAAATGGGTTAAAATAATATAAATAGAGAATGTAGTAAGAATGGGCTTACAGTAACAAAAAATGTAGATTTAATGATTTTTATAGATGCTGTAGTTTGCGTATATAGCCGCTTTTTGTATAAGTATGCCTACGATTTTTTAAATTACCTATAAATGAGCCTATTTCAAGAAATAATTACCGCATGGGTTCGCAGAATCACACATATGGTATGTATTATCTCGATTCTATGAAATCAATAATATTATCATACGTACTATATAGTTACGTGAAACGTACAGAAAAGTGTGATTTCAGATTGTGAGTGATTCCTCATTTTATATTTGAGGAAATGTTCAATAACATTTACTTTGAGGTATTATAACGGATTGTGGGTTGATTCATTGGAAACAAGCTTCAACTTTACATTCGACCTTCGAACAAAATACTTCAATCAAAAAATGCTGCATGGAAAGAAATAATTACAATAGTATGAATAACATTTTGCTGTAAGATCACAGTATGCGAACTTTGGTGTATGTTGAAACAAACGAGAAAACGATTAAAGTAATCCTTACCAAAAGAGAAATGTCTTACTTCTAAACGTAGACAAAATAACACATTCGTATTAATAACAATACTAAACTGCACTTTATTTAAGGGAGTAAAATTATTTATTAAATAACGGTTAACTCTCGTGAATTCGACGGGATTGCCCGACTAGTTTCGTGACTAGTGAGAGCGAATCGTACTGCGTGAGTATAACTAAAAAAATAATGGTAAATGAAATAAAATAGTGGTCTCAATTAAAATTTTCTATACTAATGATATCGTTTAGGTTAAGTTACGAATACCAATTGTGCTGTGAATTCTGTATGTAAACTATGATTTCAATATCCTCATTAGCAATACATACGATGTAAAACAGGTTGCAAAGAGTTTCGCAGTCAGAACGACAATTTTTTAAACGTTAAAATTATCAATGCTCTGAAAACCGTACAATTTCCTCTTTATAGATGAAAAGCGCAAAAGAAATAATTATTCCGAGTGAGAATATTGCAAAGGCTTTGAATTTCCTGCGGTAAATGAAGTAGGTAGTCACTTCGGTTTTCCGTAGCACTAGCAAGTTGACGTTGATATTAACATTACCTGTTTCAAGGCTCTTTCACCCGGATGCTGTATGAGCCATGTTTTTCTGCACTTTGATACTTAATACTTTGATCGGAGGTGTCTTTTTATACCAAAATGGACGAAAAAATATGGAGATTGTCGGTTTACGTACTTCGAGTGCATATTTGCTGTAAGTGGTTGTTGTTAAATATGAAATGCGAAAGAAGGTTTTAAGCAGAATGGAAGTTACTTTGTAATTGTGATTTGGTTTATATGCGATTTTAAATGTTGAAATTTAATTAATTGTAAGTTAAGAAATAGTTAAAAAATAATAGAAGCGCCTGTGATATCGCTCGCGTGGACGATTTTGGTTGTTGTTGTTAAGCTAACTTAATGATGATGACTGACCTGATGGTTACTTTTATTCTATCGCTGTGCCAAATTTCATCGAAATCCGTTCAGTAGCTTTTGCATAACAGAGTAAACAAATATTTATCTTAACAAGCTTTCGCATACGCAGTCTAAGTAAGATTAGGATAATATATTTTACGGAATAATTAATAAAAGTAAAACAATGTTTTTCAACGCAATGCACGTGATGTTGTATCAAATGTATAATTCATTTGAACAGTAGTTTCCTAGTATCCGTAACATATAACTGTTAACACGGCTCCACGCATTCTTTGTTCCGAAATTAGCATGGAAACTGCATCAAAACAATTGCCAACTTCATTATACACATGAAACTGGTCATAATTCAAAAACGTGTGGACCTTTGTTCTCAGTACATTTACAAAATACATTACTCTGTTTAGTTGTCCGTTCTGTGTTCAAAGTAACTTTTTATTCTGGGTACTACCCACATCCCTCTGGAAGAGCTAAATCTTCACGACTCTAAAGAAAATGTCCACAATGTTTCTAGTTCACACTCGAACAAGCAGGGTGGCTGTCGTTACGGCATCTGTGTTTGATACTGGAGGCCTAATGCTTGCTTTTAAAATAACCGAACGTTAATACAGTCGTGGAAGCGAGATGCCGCTTTACGACTTGTTGTTCGTCTCGCTCTCGCAACAGCTTCACACATTCATATCTAACCTCTCCCGGTATTTTTTTTTGTAACGATCAATTTTACATTCAATGATGCAATGAACAAATTCAAAATATTGGTCAGTAGCTCGGTAGCTTAGTTGGTAAAGCGATTGGCGCGTATAGCTAGGAGTTGCGGGCGGCTTTAAATCCTGTCTGAGGTATGTTGTTTATCGTATTATTTGTACATAATTTTAAGATTATGTAATTTATGAAGTCGTACATACAACTTCACTTCACAAAATTCAGCTTACAATAAAAAAACAACGGGCAAGTGAAACGGAGACCTTGTGCAAACTTGCAGTAATAGTGAGAGCGAGCCAGCGCTCTATATGGCGTAGAATGGCATCACGTTTCCACACCTGCTATATTCTCATTTCGACAGATAGTAGTACCTACTGGTATTCCACTGGACCATTTTTTGTTTCATTCCTGTTTTGTCGTATGACGTCATTACATGTAACCACTGTGTTTCCCGGCAATGTTTATTGTTCGCCGTTGTTTGCCTCTTTTATGTATAAAATCTTAATTAACGTGGGTGCCATTGTTGCGTATGTTATACTGTGCTAATAAACTGATGTCTACAATGGTTGGCTACGGGAAATTAAAATGTATTTAAATTATTGTGGTAATAGTAAAGTAACAGGAATGTGTTAATCTTATATAACTATATTTTAAACCACAACGCAAAAAGAGGGGTTAAAAATTTGTCGCATAGTTTGTGGCATCATGGCTCCCGAAAGGATTGAGCGCTTTCAATTAAGTATTTTGGATTAAAGAGGAGGTCAAAATATTAATGTAAACGTAAATTATCTTTTTGACCTTGGTCTGCAATTAGCCCGTGCTTCGTATTTTAGTGCGACTTATTGGCAAACCTTTACAAGCCAGAAATGAAAATTTACTTTACGAGAATTATACTCATGATCAGAAAAGTAAGTATCACCAGCAACAAAATTCCATGAGCACTCTCAAATTTCTGAAGAAAGGGAACATACTGAAATCAACAGTTTAAGCATTTATACAGATTTTTCATCGGCCTAGCCTTTTCCGAACTATGTTGGGGTCGGCTTCTGGTCTAATAGTCTAAGGTGCTAATCTAAGGCGGCTTCTAAATTAGTTTGTAAATCAACTTTTGTTGCTTACCATACACAGGTACAAGTGCAGCCCAAACATACCTTTGTAAGATGTACGTGACCAATTCTACACCTTACGTCAGGGAAATTGAGATGCGTATCTCTACAGCACTGTTTCAAAGCTTCATCTTGCTGCGTCATCACTCATATACATAGGTATGCCGTATAAGCTGATATATGCAAATGGGAACTATTTTTGAATCTAAGGTAACGATGATGTTATCAATCCCTGAGGATAGGGAGAGGCTTTTATTTAGCTATGAAATTTACAGGACGTCATCACCATTTAAGCCTTTTCCTAATTTTACTTTTATTTTTGGGGTCGGCCTCCATACCAACCAGATGCAGCACCAATACCAAATAGCAGTTATTGCCATACCACCTTTAAACAAATACTTGGCGACAAATGGTGAATATTTCCTCTACCCAGTTCATAGGACACACGTGTTTCGGGCGCTTCGGAGATCGTAAATAGAGCAGCTGTCATTTTATAAGTAACAGCAAGACCAACTACCGAAACAATAAATTGTTCCGTATTTAAAAAAACAAAGCGAAAACGCTCTTCAAATACGAAAACAGAACGAAATTATTTTCTTTTTTGTGTATTCCCCGATGAGATTCCATTTACAAATTTGTTTGTTTTATAACCATGAAGGTTGGATCATAAAACAATACCGGGAGTTCCTTGCGAGAGGGGATTGGCCGTCGATCTCTACACGAGGTAGGTAACTAAAACTAACTGATCCTAACCTTATTACGAAGCGAACGTTTTATAAGGTTCACGATACGCCTTTAGATTACGGCGACTTAAAGAGAAAAATAAATAGGAACTAACAAATCAAATTCTTGAGAATGTGCGACCGTGGTCTGAATATTAAGGACCCCTGATACGTGTTAAGGTAATTATTCTCGATCCCAGCAACGTAGACAAAGATAAAGGGATTATTTTGAAACTTTGGAACCTTTCTTCGATCTTGAACTAATTCAATTACTTAACTATTTTGCCTTACTTTCTAATTTCAATCAAGATCCTTCAGAACTTTAAGCACTGTATTTGGTCAGTCTAGCCCTTTTCGTGCAAGTTAAGAATATTAGTTAAACAAAACGTCACGTTACTTGGAAAATATCACATTATTAAACTCATTCAATACCAGTTGTTCAATACCATTTAAAAGCATGTAAACTGTTGGCACTTTTCATTCGCCGTAATCTTCTTAAACATTTCAAATCCACAATTTAATTTAAAATCAATTCTTTCATTAAGACCCCATCAACGTATTCAGTGACAATTAAAGAGGCGTTATAGAACGCGGGGAACAAATAACGCTTCGAATAGTTTCGTTGATTAATTAAAGATTGAAACAATGCTATTTGCATAAGCCATGGCCGGTTTCACGCTGAATGACTACGTGAAGCATTATTTCTCTTTATTATTTACTGTATTTATTTTTCTCTCTTTAAAAAAATAACTTGGATTATTGAAAATGTTGTGGTCTATTTATTAGATTATATAAGCACAGTATTGTATTAGATTACGTAATGATATTTGCAATGGCGCGGTGGACAGGATGCATACACAAAAATGGATTCGTAAATTGTTGATGATAAATCGATGGAAATGGCCTTTGTCCTGCGGTGGGACGGAATACTAGGACTAGCTAAAAAAAACCTAGTGGACTAGTGTGCTTGTACATTGTTCAAGGTTACATATGGGTCAAGATGTAGAAAAAGTTACGCTAGCCATCGGTACTGTATGTTGCTATTGGTAGTACGTTTTTGCGTCGGCGCTGACAGTCATCGTATGGTCGTCATGTGGCATCCTAAGAGATAAGCATGTGGATAGCGCAAGATACATCGTCGAGGAGTCCTTTCTAACGAACTTTGTCCAGCCAACACGTCTTCTACGACTTTTGATGATGATGCTATAATGAATAGGCATTTATTTTAAGTCTCGAAATAGGACATTTTTAAACTGTCAATCATTTTATTTTAATAGAAATATAAACTTTACAGTATAAATAACAATGAGACTTCTCTATAACAATTATTGAACAATACAATAATTCCATTAAAATTATAAATATGATTGGTGAATCCAACACAAAAATATACAAAATTATTTCAATAGAATATTTAATGAAAACAAACTATTCAATGGCACATTGAATTCCGTCGGTATTCATTGTTAAAATAACGAATATGAGTAAATAAAATAACATGATCCAGTTATCGTGATGACTGGCATTTTTGGAGGATGGTAATAAAGACCTTGGGACCTATCGTCACCTCTTAAAGTGGAAGAGAGATGCTGTTCTACGAAGTGTAGTGTGCTATCTCGCTCCATAGCTGTCATAATCCTTTATCAAGTTGTGGAAGTACTGGTGATAGGCCATCTTGATCGCATTGGTTAAAGGGTCGAAAAAGCTATTGCTGAGCTCGATGGCTCAAGTTAAAAGATCACGTCGAACTGAAAATATCCATCAGGTTCTTGTACTTTGGAATAGGATAAGGTTGAGCTAGTCAAGAAGTCTTTGTAACCCAAGTCTCTAAAAAAAGTGTTGGTCTCGACTATCATTTCAAATCATTACAATTCAGATCACTATCCCAAGATGGGGGGTGTCAAATAGGCATAGTCTGATGAAGAAGTTAAACCCATAGACTAAGCACAGATCTGTTCAAAAAAGGTCTGATAGGCAGTCGCTCGATACAAAATACGGTATACAACAAAACTGAAAGCCGACTCCAACTTAGCTTAAATAAAAAAGAGGAAAAATAAAGCTTTCATATTTACTTTCCCGTATTATTCACTCAACAGAGAAGACTTGCTTGAAAGAAGTAGATTCACAGTCTGTTATTATTAGCAAAGTTTCCAACGCTTGCACCATAAATGCACAAACTTAAAGACTAAATGAAAATTATGTATGAATACAATTGTTTAATTTATTGCTAGAGTTCTGTTTTGTTTGAAACTACATGTTTGTTGGTTTTGAAAAGTTTTTCTAACTGTTGAAACTAGAACGGGAGCGGTATCTAATGTTAGATATTGTTTTTTTTTTCTATTTCGAAACTAACTTTGTAGACGTGTTTGTTTTAAAAATGTTGGCTGTTGTTATATTTTTTTTAAATGTTAATGTCGGCGTATTATTGAGCCAGTTATCAAAATGTTTTCGCAATAATATTTTTATAGCGAAAATATTGTTGTATTTTTTTTTACAACATTAAATATTTTTGAAATATGATGCTTTGTTTTTCTCTTTAATTTTTTAAACACGATTTAAGTAGACATTTATTAAGGACAATATTATGTTAAGGTCTCAATTTTCTCGAAACACTCTAGCAATTTTCACGCACTCATATTTTTCACTTAGTCAGTAACAACCGAGTAAATGAAATGCAGCAAGAAAATTATGTTGCGCGAAATATTAAAAAATACCAAATAACTTCAAACAAAGGGGAGTAAAAACTTTTTAATATTAAAATTGAAGATTTTATCTCTCAACTTTTAAGGAACAGGGTCTTGCAAAATTTAGCATACAATGTACTTTATGGTCGTTTGGATAATTTTTGTAGAGCAAATAAAATTTAGGAAGTTGTTAAAATATATTTGGTGCAAGACAAAGTGAATGACACCATTACTAAGTGAATTATCGTTGTTTTGACATACTTTTCGCCAAAGATTTAGCATGGAATAGAGTATTAAGCGATAATTTATTTCAAGATCAAGAAACAAGTTTTACACCTAACTGCCCTGAACTTCAACAGGATAAAAATATAAGGATATACTAAAGTAAAATAAAAATGTTTATTCAACTTTGTCTCTCTAGTAGATATTTTCGTATTATTTGTAAAGGAAGTGACAAAAAAGTTTCCAAATTTGACGGATTGATTCGACTACAGTTTGATCGAAACACAATAGGAATTGACTCTTCATGAAATTGACTTTCAATACAGATTAAAAATAGACGCTTTTTTTAATATTTTTTCAATACCTCTTCTCGTTTAATTATTGTACTGATATTTGACTTGACTATTTGATACTGAGATGTCGCCAGTCCGATTTGCATTTGATCGGTTCTTTTGAGTTGCAATGCGCGCTAAGGATTGAAAAGGATTTTTTTAAACTGCCTTTTTAATCTATTTGCCGAGTCTATTACTTATAAATGCTTTGCTGGTACACTCATTTCACTCAGTTCAACCTACATATAAATGAAAATTAATAAGTAATCGGTCCAGCATATTTAATCATGGACTGTCGTTAATCTAATCAATCATTCGCCGTATGTGAAGACCATAGAGTTGATTTTCAGACACTTGCGTCGGTATCGAGACCGGTAGCATAAATACAGAAAAAAATATGAAAAAATGATATGTCAAGTTTAACGGCAAAGGTTTTACTCCATATGCCATAAATCAGTTAATTTAGGCGGCAGTTACTCTTTGTTGGTTGTCCAATTAGAGTGTTTTCCTGTTTCGAGTTACAATAAAGTGTGTGCGAGTAAGTATGGGCCAAAATGACGAGTAACGGGCTAAGAGAATAATGCGGGATAGTGTTGTAATTAAGTTTAGAACATTCGTAAAGGAAGACTTGGACACAATAGTACGTAGGACTTTTTTAGGATTACAGCATCTCTGTTATTCGTTCTTATTATTATAAGCGCTTTTTTCACATCTTGTTAGAAATTCTCTGTTAGAATTCCTATTTTACTTGGTTAACAAAGAACTTTGAATACAAGTTTTGCATCAGCGACGCGACTGCATTAGATCTAGTTGATCACTGATGACAGTCGATATGAATTAGCGTTCTGACCTTCATTCATATCCAGTGAGCATCGCTAGAATTGTCACCAAGTATCTGGTAAGCCCGCTGAAAACATTCGTCCTTTACATTCAAGGTCTCAAAGATAAAGATCGGAAAAGCAAAGAGATCAAAAGTTTATTTCGGGAAAAATAAGCAAGTCTTTTACTTATTTTTATCAAAATCATTTCCCTTAGTAACAATCCATTACACGTGTTTGAATTCTTACTTTCTTTTTACCCACGAAGGAGGTTTAAAGTTTCTTTTACCGCAGTGAAGATATCTTGCAATGTCACCGCGATGCGTACATAAAGACTACGTTAGACTGAAACTGTTCTTAAACAAATAAGGACTTTCAAAGAAGTGAGACGTCTAATAAAGAAAAGAAAAGCGAAAGAACAAAGTTTGTGGGTTTTTTAGAAACTAATATTATGTGTGGCGAAGCTGAAATAAGATTTTTATATTTTTTGCAGTTCTTTTTTTATTTTGCCCTATATTTAAAAGCTGTTTTTAATAGGATTACGTGAATTGTAAAAGAAGATAAAGGTAAATAAATAATTTTACTTTATTTGGCGGAATTGAAAAATGTATTTCCAAGTACCCACTATAGCAGTGTTCATTGTCCATTGTCAGTTTCCATTGTTTGTAAATATCGAACTCTATGTTACTTTTGTTTATTAGATTGCGTATCACAATTTTTCTATATCATCTATACTAATATATAAAGCTGAAGATTTTGTTTGTTTGATTGAACGCGCTAATCTCAGAAACTACTCGTCCAAATTGAAAAATTCTTTTTGTGTTGAATAGACCATTCATCGAGGAAGGCTTTAGGCTATAAACCATCACGCTGCGACTAATAGGAGCGAAGATACAATGGAAAATGTGAAAAAAACAGGGCAGGTATAAATCATAACTTATATCTTCTACCCACGGGGACGAAGTCGCGGGCAACAGCTAGTACTACAATAAATAGAAAACTAGATTTATATACTGTTCCTGTAAAATATTAAAATCTAATTAAGACTATAATTTGACAACAGTTTACCAAAACCTAGGCACAAAACAAACCTATTTAAGAACATTGCGAAATACATTTTTTTAATCTGTATTCCATCCTTCATCCAGTTGTCACTTGACATTGTTTTTTTTATGATTTTTTTCAACATTTTCAGAAAGTGTTTACTGTGTTGGTTAAAACAAATACTGTTGGAATAATGGTTAGACTTAGGTACGTATTGTTTGTATACTTGATTGGAATAGGCTTAGCAATATTGGTCTTGTCACTTACATTTTGGCCGGATTTTATTTATTTCGGCTGTTGTACTTTTAAAGGCGAAATAATATTTGTTGACAATGTTTTTTTACCATTATTTTTTGCGAACGTACGTTACACGTGCTGCTATGGGAAAATTTATTGTATTGTCAAATCGGTTTTTGAAAAATCTTTAGGAAAATAACTGGATAGGTAGAGTGAAATTATTATGTATTGTTCATAATAAGAACATTTTCTAAATAAATACTATTGCAAAATCTGTACATAATTCTAGTTTGATCTCTCGAACTTTCAGTATTTTCGAGTCTAAATCTTTTTGACAATAATGCTCACATTCTAATAAAATGCTACAGTGTAAGAGTTTATATAAACATGTAAAAATGAAATCTGAATTTTTTTTTTCATCTACAAATATTATACTTCCGTCTGTATAAAATTCTGAAATCAAACGTTCAACTCGTATGCTCTTTTTATTTTCAAACTAAACAGTATAGGATAAAATCCAGATATTATGTTATTGCTTGACTTCTATTGCTACGGATTCTTGGAAGAAAACCAAGCAAATCTTCGACTTATTTCGAAAGAATATTGTTGAAAATTAAAAGCGTCTTTAAAACAATGGCATAAGACTGAAATTTGATTTATTATATCGGCTATGTTTACCGAAATTTTAAAGATTTTCTCTTTTTTTTCAGCGTGTTATCATTTTCTTCTCTATTACTTGGTACCCTTATGTTTGGAACTGGTAAGCTTACTTAAGTAGCTCCTACATCCTAGAGACCTACAAATACTTCATACTCTTGCAGCTTTGGAAATGAGGCGCCGCGCTACGCCTTTTATTGCGCCGTTTCATTTCTAAATACGAGTATATTAAGTTGCACATCTTTTCAGAAACCAGGATTTGCATTTCCATTTTTCCTTTAATCTTTCAAAGTTTTCTAGGACTCCAAGGATTCTATTATATTTATTTATAACTTCTTACTCTTTTAGGGTTGGCTTGCTATCTCAAAGACTTGAGTTTATACGAAAAAGATGAGGCACATAATGCAATCCTACGAGTTTTCATCGGCAGCGTGGTCATTGTATTCGTTCCTATCGTGTATGGTTAGTACTTATGCAATATTTGATAACATTAAAGAATAAACTACTACTAGGCAATTGAATGCAGGTCACTTTTGGTTTATGTGCTCGAGACCATGGATTTACCATCCATGGTTTCCTTGCGGCGAAATTCTGGTATTACGAAACCACTGTGAGCAATCGCTGTGATTAATGCCTTCTCCATGTGAAGAGATCTCTGTAATGTTTACAGGCTGGTATAATTGTTCCTTTAACAATTTTTTTTGAGTTATTTTAATTTATTGGATTATACGCTACTATTCGTATACTACCAATGTTAAACCGCGTCTACCGCGCTAGAGCTTTCGATACTGACTGATACAACCACCTTAAATCGTATAAGTTGAAATAGTAAATAGTTGTTACTGACGTGCAGCATCGTTGACCAGCTGTGGAGCAATGCCTGGAGTTCTCAATAGTGCGGGTTGAGCCGGAGGGCGGCGCGACCAGGAAGCGGCCGGGGGCGTGTATTCGGCAACAGTCGCAGAACGCGCCACCGCCGCGCCTGCGACGGAGACACTGCTAAGAGGCGAATGTATGGAAACATTTCCTATTAACCTCTTTTTTTGATTTAGTAAGGAATCTTCATGAATCCCTGTTTCCTTAGGGGAAGAAAGGGTCAAATTTTGAATGAATAAACCAGAATCATCGTGTAACGACTGTCGCGTTTGGCTGGTACGTAGCTATGCATTGTAATTCATCACGTTTCTTTTTGTATCTCTGACTCAAAAGTGACGGGTCCGAAAGTTCGAGTGTTCATGGCTATGTTTGATAAAACCGGTCGAAGATGACCGCCGTCACAAAAGGCGGACTAGCTATAATTTCTTTCCCCCCTTTTCTAAATATGACAGCATACTGCTGGGGGAGTTTGTTGCGAAGTTTGTACTTTCTCAGCAATGGCTTTTGGGAAACGGTAAAGGGTGGGTGAATACAGGTGCTGTATTGTATTTAAACATTCAAAACGTGCTACTATTATTTTAATATTTAATTGTAAGTATGAAATATAAATTTTCAAATCCAAGTGTTTCCTTTACCCATTGTTTATTTATTTATTCTTTATAATCGTTCCTCGTGATTTTAGATCAGTTTGCAGCACACCTTATTGATATTAAAGTCATTTTCTTTAGCTTACCCTTTCTAAAGTTTTACTTTACTCAAATAATATAAGTAATGGCACATAAAAAATAAGAATCAACTTATTTTCAGAGCTGAAGAACAGTTTGGTGTATTGAAGCAAAAATTGAGAAGTAAGTGGAGAATACAATCGTATTTTCAAGGTTCGTGAGTCTTTTATAACATTGCAAGTGGTCTCCGATTATAGAAAATGAAGAGAAATAAACCTTACGATTCTCACATTTGCGTCGAATTTACGCGTTGAAAAAGTAAGTCACTGCGTGTGAAGATATACA
This sequence comes from Trichoplusia ni, assembly GCF_003590095.1. Lineage (NCBI taxonomy): Eukaryota > Metazoa > Arthropoda > Insecta > Lepidoptera > Noctuidae > Trichoplusia > Trichoplusia ni. The sequence goes on along the minus strand of NC_039480.1, from coordinate 12,071,262 downwards.
TTGGTCTTCTTGAATAAAATTTGAAGTTTAACACTATTTTTTTATCCACCTCACTGCTAGGTAAAGGCTCCCCAAATCCTTTCACGATTCTCTACCCTGGGCCCCATGGAACCTGCCCGTGCGGTCAGCGTTTTGTCCCAACACCGCACTGCTTCTTAGACTGACCATGGTGATTCTGTTCGTCATTTTGTGGAATTTTCTAGACTAAGCTTTTAGGCCAATAGACAATCTAAGTGAATGTCCAGCATCGTAATCCTGATTTTAGTTTTTATCTTGAAATTGTTTAAAGATTAGGTATCGCCCCGTTTATTTTAATTTGAATGGCAAAGTCATTGATTGACAGTGAATTTTATTATTTTAATTTGAAAATATTTATTGAACATTTCATACGAACAACATGTAATCCCGATCCAATAAGATTTAGTTTCAAATACGCGTACCATGTTTGAATTTGACAGACAAACCACGACAGTGACTTACAACACCCTGTTTATTAACTAGGACCTATATTCATCTCCAAGCAACATTAATAAAACCAGTACCAACCCACGTTAGTTCCACATATAATTTCCTATCGTTTAAACTAAGGATATCCTCTATCATACAATTGGCACTTCGGTTCAATGTACAAAGCATTTACGACGAAATTACATAAAGTTTATGAAAAGGTTTATTGCTTTGCTATAAATAAAGCTATAAAATTAAAGCTATCCAATGTGTGTCTCGAAACTATTATCTAAAAAGGGATGTACTCCAGTATTAAATAGCGATTAGTAGTTCCTTTTGCTAGATAATCATTGTGTGCTTTATTTCCTAATACTCTAATATAATCTCCCTAATTAACTACTAATACTCTACTATAGAATAGAATATTCTTTATTGTACACCATGGAATTGCAACAGTGATTCATAATACATACAGTGTTAGGGCATATTTCCACATCTTTCACACAGCGCAATCTAATCCGCCATCTGGTCTTGTCCTGGGTGAGAATCGAACACACCAGTTTAACGTTCAGGGCCACTATGCTAACAGGTTTAACTAACATTCATTTTGCAGTTTGCTTCTAAACTTACCGACTGTCTCTTTTCTAATGAGTCTCTACGTATCTCGACTCCATATCTCCCACTTACTGTGTAAGACTGTATTTAATATAAAGATCAGAAGTTATTGTAATATCAGTTTTCAGCGACTAAATTACACGAATATTGAATTTCCTTAACGCTGAGTCATGGAAAACCAACTTTTTTGCCAAACCAGGTGAATAAAGACATAATTGAAGAAAACAGATGGCAGACTCAATATAATCTAATCGAACGTTACGACAAGGAGGTTATTAAAGAAACTACACCTAGATACCAAAAAACGTTGACTATCAGTGTAATGGTGGAATACGACCTCCATGGATTCTACCACCTTCCCTTATAGTAATACTAGTCTCGTTGTGTAAGCGGGACAGCGCACAACACAGTATAGAGCGGCGTCTCGCTTCCTCAATTGATAGTGTCTTAGTTTAATACTCGGTGGTAAGTCTACAGATCTAATAGGGTTTGGGATCTTCGCGGATGAGCGGCTCGTAATGATAGTGCCGTGCGTGCCATTAAATTCAATAGCACCTTCAGTGTATGTCTTATCTACAGTATGGGTTAATAGACAGAATTGAATAATTATCGGGGTCTTCAATGAAAAAATGTAATTATTCAGAATTGTAAATAAATGTAAAAATCCGGTCATGTTCGAATCGAGCTCCAGATACTTTGGGTTCCGGACAAATAGGATAAGAAAAATAAAATTGCTGAGCTATAAGGATCCAAGTAATATCCTTACGTCTTGATCTATGTCTTAATCGGGTTAGGTATTCGGACGTTTGATATTTTTATAGAAACATACATAGAGCTATAGCGTTATACCTACTTGTTTGGGCAGTGTAAAAGTAATAGGACTCAGAAGGTCGAAGGTTATTTTCAAAACTAGACAATTGATTGTTATTCCAGCCGTTTTAAGCAGACTCAAAATAAAATTATGAATAAACCAAATATAAATCCTACTACTGATTTTCTTGTTGATATTCCAACAAAGTCGTCTATTTAAAGATAATCTATTTGTAAATAAATCCACTTATCTGAAAAGGTTCGAAGAAAAGACTTATTCACTAAGATTTCATTAAGAATCTCTATAAAAACAAAATCCTTTACGTTTTATTTCACTATTCATGAAATCTAATGCAATTTGTTTGGATGGTACTTATTTTTAGGGTTTCTTAACCAGAGTCAAAACGAAACCCTATTCCTGAAGCTTTGCCGTATGTCCGTTTGTGACCAGGCGGTAAATAATGAAAAGTGATAGTTATACAGCTGACATAACCACCGCTGACGCATTTATTTACCGTTATGAACAGAAATTACCATATATTTTTTTATCTGTTTTCCTTTACCTTTTTCTACGAAATCCTTAGTGTCGCAGTTTTGTTATTATATAGTTTTATTTCAGTAATGTTAATTGGGAACAACTCTAGTGAGAAACATCTCAAAGTAAAGCATTTTAATAGAAACATGATTATGTAAATATTTGTAGCCTTTATAATGAAAAATGCACAAGCGTCGACGACTAAAAAGATGACCAATTAAAATGCTAAATACTTTTACGAAAGGGCCAAGATTCATGTTACATTTTTTGCTTATAAAATAAGGTTTTTTTAAAGAAAGACCTATTTTTTTTAAATTTAGTAAGCGTACCTTTATTTTATCTGAAAAAATCTTAAGATTTACAGCAAAAAATGTACAGTCAGCGCCAAAAGTCGATGAACAGAATCAACTTTACAAAACAGCTGTTCACAATAAAATGCCATAAGTTATAGTCGCAACTGGGAAACAAAATAGAATGTACACCAGAAAATTTACAAAAGTCGCTAAACACGAGTATTTCAAAAGTTTCTGTGCACTAGTATTCCTAATGTCGCTGAACATCATTCTATCAAAAGTCACTAAACAGCAGATAAAACAAAATTAGGCTAACAAAGTATATTTTTAATGTTGCCGTGACTGTGTTAATGTACCTACTTTTGACGCTTATGTTGTTGAGCTACTTTTGGGACAGTGCTTGCTGTATCTATATCAATACAATTTATAACTTTAAAAATGCTGGACCGATTTTGATACAATTTGAATGGAGTGACATTTAAAAACATGGATATTTAGAATTTTTAATCCATAATTTTTTTGTAAAATATTAAAATAATATAAAAAATATATTTTTAATTAAATTTATTATTTCACATATTTAATTTATTACTTTTAATAATTCCAATGAAAATATTTTAGATATTGTTAACGAAACCTTCTTCTCAAAGTGAAACCTCCTTCAAGATCCTTAGTGAAACCTCTTTCGAACCTGGGATTTGACAAGCAGTCCGCTATAAAAGACGGAGCGCCCTTAGCAACGCCCAATCGTTAACAATATCTAAAATATTTTCATTGGAATTATTAAAAGTAATAAATTAAATATGTGAAATAATAAATTTAATTAAAAATATATTTTTTATATTATTTTAATATTTTACAAAAAAATTATGGATTAAAAATTCTAAATATCCATGTTTTTAAATGTCACTCCATTCAAATTGTATCAAAATCGGTCCAGCATTTTTAAAGTTATAAATTGTATTGATATAGATACAGCAAGCACTGTCCCAAAAGTAGCTCAACAACATAAGCGTCAAAAGTAGGTACATTAACACAGTCACGGCAACATTAAAAATATACTTTGTTAGCCTAATTTTGTTTTTTCTGCTGTTTAGTGACTTTTGATAGAATGATGTTCAGCGACATTAGGAATACTAGTGCACAGATACTTTTGAAATACTCGTGTTTAGCGACTTTTGTAAATTTCTGGTGTACATTCTATTTTGTTTCCCAGTTGCGACTATAACTTATGGCATTTTATTGTGAACAGCTGTTTTGTAAAGTTGATTCTGTTCATCGACTTTTGGCGCTGACTGTACAGCAAAATATTGTACTGTATTTGAAATATCCGACGGAGAATCAATCAATCAATAGAAATTCTGTCCAAAACTCTTATACCTAGAAGAAGATAGAAGAAGAAGAAAATAACTAAGCAATAAATAAAATCTTCACAACGCTTAAAAGTCAGATAGAAACAATGTAAATGTAGACAACGACACTCAGACAATACACCGCATTATGAAGCATGAAGAATTAACATTTAAACCGCCCCCGGCCAAGAGATGCTTTGTTAGTCCACACATTTTGGTACTGGAGCTAATTAAATAATTACTCGACAAAAAGCCCTCCAGTTCGTCTACGCTTAAACAAGTTAAAATTTCATCGCGACTCATTTAGTTACCTTTATATTTCGCGACTTGTCTGACAGTTACGGTCTTATACAAATAAACGGACACAACTCTATGCTATCGTGTATGACGCAACGGAAATATACGGTTGATTTTCTTCTTTGATGACTCGTTACTGTCTACATTTCGTGCATGTTTTTTCAGTAAGAGTTTAGGAATAGTCGCTAGGAGACTTTAATTTTCGTGGGTGTTTGACAAACACACTAGAATCGGAGCCTAAAATATATGTACCAAATGTAAAACGTGTAATTATAAATCCTCTTATTTTTGTTCTTAAATTCATAAAAATAGCTAATTACAATGCAGTATAAAATCCATGTCAGAAACAACGAAGGTCCTATTTAATTCTTACATTCTCACAAACTTCTGAGTAACAAAAATACACATGTTTGGTGTACAATCGTTCTTATTAGTCACGTAATTAAAGTCACAAAATATGAACGCATTGGTCAGGAGTCCATGTGTACTTGATGTAAACATGGACTCAGCGGGACTCGGCAAAAGTCGGGATTACTAGCGCCCGACAAAATTAAATTTGAAGGGAAAATAACCGGAGGCGTCCGAAGATAAAGCGTAGAAATGGATCGTATTAAGATGTTACCGTAAATTTACTGGGAATTGCTTTAATGTTCTTTTCTGTTAGCTTTATGAAAGATGTAACAACTCTTTAAGATAAACACTTATGTTCAATTTTTTTTCACATTCTTGTGTAAACTGAGACACATTCAAATAACTCTTACATTCGCATTACTTGACCCAAATTAAAGTATCTAGTTTTTTTTTAACCTTTTCAACTACCCAAATATTTCAAGTGTTGCCAGTTATTAATTTTAAAATGTTACAATATATTAGCTCCGGAACCGTACAATCATGAAATAAGCCAATGCTTTTCTTGCTTGTGACTTTAGTAGCCAACACAACTCATGTCAGTACTATACCTTGTGTTATGAAAACCTCATTTATAAATCCTTTTCTGAGCTTTAGCTGCAAATGGCTTCACAATTGTAACTACTAGCGCCTGTAGCTGCCGAGTTTCACATGAATTATGCATTCAACGAAGTAAGTATGAATGTGTTTTAAGAGGTTTTATTTTCAGCCAATTGTTAGTTTAATTTCTAGTTATATTTTATACTATAGAATACATTAAAAAATATTTTAGGCTCTGTCACAAAAGGTCACCGCGCCAAACCAACGATGCGCGGGGTGTTGCGGGTTCGATCCACGCGTATAACAAGCGTTTGTGTGATCCACGAAACGACTTGTCCTGAGTCTGGATGTTTTTGTACCTGTGACATGAATGTTCGGGAAACTACAAAGATTAAATTCCTCAGTGCGCGAGTAGATTTGAAAAAGTTTTCGTCCAAAATAAACTCACACGTGACGGTCGAAATTTTAAACAACCCTCTTAATAAAGTGTTCATGATTTTGTTCGAATATTTTTAAGCTCCATAGCTGAAAAAACTCTTTCAAATAAAAAATGGCATCCAAATAGATTTATCTGTCGCAGAGCCTACGTTGTAACAGCCGAATGAACAGGCATGCACACAGTGGTGAAACTTGTAACACGCCGCTTTTTGCATGGTGGGTTAAGAAAGTTAAGAGGTAAGGCTCTTACTTTTCTTGTAAGTGTGTGTGTCTAAGTAAAAAATTCTAAAATAACTCACGTTCAATGTTCAATAATATATAACAAAAAAACTTCTTATTACATCAATATATCAACAATAAGTACAATAAAATACCACAGAAAACAGTTGAGACCGCATTAGTCAAAATCAATCTTGCAATGTAAGAAAATGAATGATTCATGGATTCCAAAACATTTACATAGATTCATGAGATTGGATGAGAACCCTTTTTGATATAATCGGAGTCAGCTAAAACAAATATATAATAACTATACTATGGTGCCATAAATTGTGTTTCTAAGGCTTCCAGGCGGCATCGCAAGTCTCAGATACCCGGTGACTTTACTGAAAAAATATTTAATGAAATTATGAAACTATGCGTTTGTTTGGTGGTAATCGTACAAACATAAAAAAAAAACAAAATTAATTCAAAAAGTGAACAAATTTTATTACAACGTTCTTGCTTTATTTGTCCAGCATTATTTGTACAAGTTTCCTCTCATTACTTTGCCTTTTAATAAGCAGCGGGTTTAAAAATGTTTGCTATAAAACAAGTTTAAGTTTAATTAAAACTAAAACGCTCGTAACATTAGTTCCATCTTTCGCAACATTCTACGTACGTTGTTTCTGTTCACTCTGGCTACGTTGATTTATTCATACGAACTCGTGATAAGGTAGAGGCACAGGTGTTGCACACTCAGCTTCGACAGCTGGCCGAAAAACAAGGAGCATTTATTACAAAGTTGTACCGAAACCCACTGACGCAAGTGGATACGTGAAATTAAACTATGGCCAACTTTGTACAAGTGTACGCTGGGGATATTGTTCGAAGCCGGTTAGACAAACTAGCACTGTTTAAACGATGTTCTTTTTTAAATAAAAATGTTGGCTTACTGACACTACACAATGTGTAACTTACTCATGTATTATCATTAGTACCTTGCTACCTAAATACAGCCCAACTTCAAGTTGTACGTACATAAAATGAAAACTTGTCAAGTCGAAACAGAACAAAAGAAGATCGATATTAACTTCAGCGTAAAATATTACAAGTCTATTCAACCACGGAGTAATCAAAAGCGAGTGCTTAACAATTAAGAGATGAAAAACAAATAAAAAGTACACCCTGTATGCGAGAGCCGAGCAATAAAATTAAAAACGAATAACCTCAAAGTCCGCATACATATCGGTGGATTTTTAAACCTCAATTCATTTCAACTTTATCTGTGTGACTCGTTGATTAATTGGCACATCATTGAGTCGGAATAAATCTGTATGCTGTAGGTGTATTAATAGGTGAAGAGAAAACTCTGTACTTCTCTAGGTACAGGAACATTTTCCTTAATGAGACAAATAATTATGTTGATTGGCTGGTAGTAAAAATAAAAAATAATGTACTTTATGTTATCAGTAAAATTAATTAGGATATAGTGTTTTCAAGTTTTGGTTCGTGATGGTTTTCTGAACTTTTGGTTTTAGTCTAACTAGTGTAGAATTCCCGTGCGTATTTATCTTCGTAATTTTATGTTTGCGTTTCCTGAGCGTACAAGCGACTGACAGTGCATTGAAAGGCTTAAAGTTTTACGAGATGTCTTTTAAATACGTAATTTAGAATGCAAGAAAGTAAAACCCAAAGAAGTAAGACTGGTCATTTGCGCGACGGATTCGCAACACTAAGGGTTTTGATCAAGGAGGTTGACTAAAAAAGCAAATTTGCATAAATCATCCAGCACATTTATGACACCAGTTGCCAGGCAATAGAACTACTTCATCTGTGTTAAAACTATCTAGATGTTTCGGTTCATGAGATCCAGTCGGGCAGGTAGTCTCAGTAATATGGATCCGTTATAACCCTTTGAGCGCGAAACCCTAAAAGTCTTTAAACCAAGCGCGATATTTTCTTTAATCTTACCCAAAGGCTAACTAGTAAGGCTTTCATACTAAATGACCTTTACAGGATATAAAAGCTCTTATAAACATGTTTTTTCCTCTTTTCCGCAAACCAAAAATAACCTTATTATTACTAAGCAACGAAAAACATGGAGCAGGAAAAAACATAAAATTTCACGAGATTTAAAATTTATGTAAGGCCGAATAAAAAAGGGTTTGTGAATTATAAGAAAATAATTAACATTTTGTTCAACCTTTGATCCTGCTTTTACAGTAGATTATAATTTGGTAACCAATCGTGTTGTTTCAATCTTTCTTTACCTAAATATTCTATGGAAATGTTTTACCGAGCTGTTTCTTTGCTCTTCTTTTGACTAAATAAGTTTTGATTCAGCGTTATCTTCAGTGTTTTTAATGTATACTGGTGGATAAGTTAAGGAAAAAGGATTTAAATATATAGACGACAAACACTGGGAAACTGTATTTATTTTTCTGTTGATCTGATGATTTTAGATAGTATTAGGGTTTCGTTTTTAATATTCGGGTACGGAAAACTAAAAACTTATTATTTGAACCAGAATTACAAAATATTTCGATTTGAGCTTGACTTTTTCTCGCACAACGACAGTTCTTTTTTCTATATGCCGATAAAACCCCACAATTTACAAAAAAAAACGTAATCATAAAACAAATTATATAAACGACTTTCATTCTCAATCTTACCAAACTTTAAAACAGCTAAATGTTCAGGTAATGAGGCGTTCAGCTATCAATCAATACGATTGCCGCAGCTTGATTAATGGAAGCTGTGAAACGTTCCGAACACAATATACTAAACTTATGATGTTCACGTAAAAGTGGGGAGTTGTTAATGGCAGGCGGCCGGACCACCTGAGCACGTTGAAATGTGGACCCACATTAAATGATAATGGTATATCACTTGTCTACCCCTGTTTTGGCGTTTGATTTTTAATAAACTGAAATATTTTTGGCTGATCTCTTTTCTCGTCTTTTTGAGTATTGTATGCAAGAACGCAATGGTCAGAATTCGTTTTAGACGTTGCTAAGTGATTAGTTTTTACACTCTGTACATTTTAGTCTTACTTTACCAACTCATCATTGGCCTAGCCTTTTCCCAACTATGTTGGGGTCGGCTACCAGTCCAACCGGTTTCAGCTAAGTACCAGTGTTTTACAAGGAGCGACTGCCTATCTGACCTCCTTAACCCAGTTACCTGGGCAACTCGATACCCCTTGGTTAGACTGGCTGTCAGACTTTTTCAAGCTTCTGACTACCTGTAACGACTGTCAAAGATGTAGGAATAACATCCGGGACCCACAATTTAACGTGCCTTCCGAAACTCAGAGGAACTCGTTATGACAAAGATAGTCACCCATCTACGGACCATCCGCGTCAAGCATAGCTTAACCTGTGATCGAATCACCTATGCGGTTTTGGCTTCCTTTTTCTTACTTTACCAACTAAGAATGAAATTTAAGAACCAAGTACCACCACTCAGGCCCCCAAGATACAAGTTTCAACTTAGTTTGGCGACTGTCGGCTTATGTAATCAAAATTGTTACTTATGAAACAATAAATTATATATTAAATTATTATATAAATTCAATATGATAAGGAAATTGTTCGCTTTAAAAGCTGCAATTGATGAATATGATAATAGACGCAGAATATAATGGAAGTAAATTTGTTTATATCGATATGTAGGTATTGTACTTCAGGTGTTAGGTCACCACGCTAAGTCCACTGTGCGATGTGTCACGGATTCAATTGAATATAACGAATGCTTATTCTGTGTCTGGGTTTGTGACTTACCCCTTTTTAGGTAAGGCGGGGTCCCGCTCCTTCATACACATTGTGAAACCCCCTGTGTACAAAAGGATTTCATTTCCAGTGCGGGAGTTAAAAAAAATATTTGTATGCTTTGAAAATTCAGAGGACGGGCAAAAAAAAATATCAATAAAAATTGATCAAATAAAAAAATTGGATATGGATTACACCTGTAATTGTAACTCATGATAATGGAAACCATGTCAAAACCTTATCCAAACAAACCTAATGAAATTATACAACGCCATAAACATTCCACAAAAATTATTAACCGATACCAATGTAAATTGAGTATTATCTCTCTACACCCAAGATTCAAAATTGCATAAAGTTATCTGGAAATCAAAACGTAATACACGTTAGGATTTCGCATAGGTATTTCCGAAAAATATGGAAACTGCATCCACGGTGCTTCTGATTTAAATGCAAAGCCTTGAAATGGAATCGCGTCGCTGGAATCCGATCATTTATCGGTTCCCTCCATTGTTGGGAATCAAGAGTATTTGCTATTGAAAATTATGATTTCTTCATATTTTCCGAATCGTTCAATGAAATATGATAAATTTGTTTGCATGGATTATTGCTTTTCAGTTGACTTTATAAGGCAAATTTTGTTTTACTTTTGTGTTTGTATTCGTTCACTTTGAAAGCAAATAATGGGTGTTAATGGACCAAATCTGTTTGCAAACAGATACAGCGTGTTTAATTTAATTCAGCCGTGATTAGTAACATGTTATTTAATGATAAATAAGTATTAGCCATACAATTTTGCAAACATGTAAAATACATTATGATGACGCAATATACATTAAAATTCACAAAAAAAACAACCTTAAATGAACCAAAGAAGTCGGGTGGGTTTAGGAAAATAGCGTCAAAAGCGCAAATTGTCAACAGTGCACATAGTCAAAGGCGCAGATTTTCAAAAGCGCACAATGTCAAAAATCTTTAACTTATTCAAAATATCATACATTCTCATTTCCTCATTTCCTTTCAAAACTCATCGAACCAAATTTAATGGGGATTAGTACTATACCTATATAATTATATTCACATACATTTGTACAGTTTCAATTAATAGTAATTTAAATCGTAGCTGCCCTCGAAACTCATGAATAATGTTGTTAACCGAACATAATGCGTTCAGAATAACATTTTATTACAGTAATGGTGGTTGGACGCGACGCGAATATTTATTGAATGGACAATGTGGAATTTTGCCTATTTAAAAATATGCATTACTTGCTTTTGAGGTTTAATTATTTTCTGTGGTTTTTAATGAACATAGGTAGGTAATTGTTTTGTGTTTTTTTTCTTTTTCCGCTATGGCTTATTAATACTTTTTGGTTTTATTTAGTAATTGACGAGCTGTCAATTTCGAAACGACACTTTTTTTTTCATTTCCAAATATGAAAATACGCCAGCTTTTTTATTTTATATTATTAATTTTTGCTTTTGTAAAATCCGCTGCCGATCGTAATATCCGTAATGCAACTCTGAAAATACATGTTGATGTTTTAACGTTATCCTATATTGATGATTCAATTAATAATAATCAATCAATATTTTAGTTGAAATAATTCAATTTAAACATTAATTAATAAATTATCTGCAAAAGAGATTAAAGCTTTTATTCGTTCGTTGTTTAAATTAAGCTATTTATGGATATTAATAATATTATATACTATAATAGAACAGGCTGATGATGAACCAATGAAACAAGGTTTATTTAAATTTAAATCTTTAACATCATCACTACAACAACAAAAAAGATTATTTTCCATAATTGTTTAATCCTCTAATTCAGGGATTGCATTTCCATTGAATATCAATATTCCAACGCGACTGTCATTTGTCTTCCACGACCTAATTACTGCTAAATGGCTGGGTAAGTAATAACAGGTAAATGTACTTACTGGTTGATGTAACATATTGAATACGGGATCGGATACAAAGCATTGTATGCACGAGTTGTTTAGGTCAAATAAATCTACACCATCGAAAGGACGCTGAAAGTGAGTATCAGTTTTGCTGATCAAGAAATTCGTATCTATTTTATTTAATGTATGAAAATTTTTTGTCGATTCAGAAAGGAACAATTCACAAGAAAAGATTTAAAGCTTACAATGGAATTGATCGCTTAGCAAAGTAATATCAATAAGGTCCAATTACTTTATCTGTGTGCCAAATTCAAATAAAAAAAATCCCTTATCGGCCAACATTGTTGGTAATTTGATTACAGAAAAGTAAAATGAAAAACAAACGCCATCGGGCTTCAATTAAATTCCTATTAGCGTACGGGAGGAGCAAACAAAAGAAGGAAGGCCGTACGAATACTACGAATGGTCGAAAAACGGATTCCATTCCACATTCAAAATTGACTGCAAAATGCAATCCGTGTGTGGACACCCTGGGGGGAGCACATAACTCACGACGTCGGTCGGCAGACTAACAAATGGCCAGCAATCTAATTGAATTATGTCACCTGGACACTACTACCTACCGTCTCAATTTAGACTAATTTATAACTACACCGCACACAGATATTGCAACTGTCCAGAGCAATTGGATAAACGTATGTGCTTTCAGTATATCTTGGTTGTCAGGCAACTTGTTTGTGGCCGCCGTTTGACCGATAATAAATATTGATCAGTAAGGATTAATAAGGTTCGGGCCTGGTTCAATTGATTTATTGTAAATTTTGGATTTGATGAATTGCTGTGGGGCATTCGAACATTATTAGTTAGCTAGTATGATTTGGAGCTGGTAATGTTAGATGCCCATTACAATGTTACATCGCACGGATAATTCATTACATGTCGAAAATTATACCTACGAATATGACAAGTCTACATATTAAGGTCACCTACTAAGAAACTGTTTTAAGAACCTCCAACACTCAGGCCCCCAAGATACAAGCTTTAGCTTGGGGACCACTGTTGATGAATGTTATAAAAATTGTAACTGTGAAACAATAAATTATTCTTATTCTTATTTCATTATGTAGGTTTAAATTAAAAAACACTTAAATTAAAGAAAAAAAAGCAATTTCGGTAACTGAATTAAAAGTGTCGATTACCTCAACGAATTACTTTACGTACCTAGTTTCAAAATGTATGTAGAGGTGATGAACGTTATGACTTATTAAAAACCAAATAGAGTAAAACACCCGAAAAACTCAACAAAAATTAGCGAAACGCAGTTAAGGAGAGGTCAAAATGATTCCGTTAATGTAACATCTCCTATGTCAACCATTTAAGGGCAGGCTAACTTTAAATTACGTTTTTATTGCGTTGCTTGGTAGCCGTCCTTTGTAACACTGAATTTACTCTGTGACGCGCAAATATTCCCATTATGTTACCCTCCTAATTATATTTCATTGGCCTGTTAACGTCAAGATTAAATTGCTGTTATAAATCTGACAAAAATTTAATTGCGTGCTACAAAGGATGAGAGGAGATTAAGTAAGCGATACTTCTTTAAAATATTCATTGCGAGAGACTTTTACGTTTAATTAACATGTTTGTAAGTAAGTCAACTTACTAGATACTTAACTTACGGGAACTTTAATAATTTATGTTTGCACTCGCGAGCTCAGTTTTGGAGTTAGTATATTCATACTGTCAGGGCTTTTAACCATATTTACAAGATAGCATTTTGAGAAATTCTTCATGAACTGTGAAAAGTTCCGTGTTACAATAGGACAAGAGTGATTTAAAAAGAATTGATTTATTAAAAAAAACATCACTTTTATTTTACAAAATAGTATATTTTTGTAAAAAAGACCACGAACTGCATCAAAGCCAAATAATTCAAAATGGAGGCAAACAAAACATCGCCGTCACAATTCGAAACGGGGAAGCTTTCGGGACTGGTTAAGTATGCTGTTCCAGCAAAACAAGTCCGGTCCTGAATAAAACTCAATCGTTGCAACAAATTGAACAGACGCAACGTTTACATTCGGCTAGTAAAACGAATGTAAGTCATGTAAGATAAAAGGTCCATCGATCTGAGTCTGTAGGTACGGGGCAAAGATGGATCAAGAATTATTCTTTCAACTTTACGGAAAAAATTACGATAACCTCAATTTTGTATTTGTTTTCAAACCATAAAACGTTCCATAGTTAAAACTTCCCCCACCATTAAAATTAAGTCAAGTAGGTAATGAACAATAAGACTTATTTCATGTAATAATGATGACGGCATAAATATCAAAAGCACAGATTTACTCTAAAGACATTCTAATCACACATACATTTGTATTATGAAGGAACCCGCAATCCTTTACAGTAAAACACGTTAACCCGCTGCACCGCGCCAATCGAGTCGTCTGAAAGACTTAATTGAGTACACGCTCAATTACAGAGCAACGGATGTACGGGTATAATACGGGTCGGATACGAACCGGTTGGATGCGAACGGGTATTATACCCAATAAGGTAGCAAGTTATGTCTCGGAAGGTATTTCCCACGCGGCCAACACTTATCTTCAGCCATAGGTAGTGATGGATCTTAATACAGGAATAGAGTGTCAACTTCGAATTACTTGAACAAATTAAATCGAAGCGAAATTTCAGTTTTGTTTTGTTATTTGATTTCAGTTACATATATTATTTTTTGAACTATTTTTGGTTACAGATAAGTTGAAGTTGCTGCTTTTTAAACGACAGATACAGTTTATGATTAACAATTATTTATGATTTGATCAATGTTTTTAAAGAAATTTTTTGGGAGTCGTACTCAAAGAGCGAAAAGAGGCCGGGGACGAAAGGAGCTAAAAGGGGCTGGGCCGAGCTCGGGGACACTACTATTAGTAAGGTGTCGCTTCATGTGCCATTCATGCATATATAACCATGCTGTACCCCTTGAATACTGATATATCTAAGACGACGTATTTCTGCTGCAATTATAACAATCGTACAACACAAATGATCCTTTTATTATCATAAGTCCTTCCCACTCTTGGACAGATTTTGGGCTAAGATATATTCTGCTGCATTAATACATTTTATTTACTGATTTTTAAGGGCTAGTCCGGCGACCACAAATCTCACAAAGGAGTTTGGTGATCGCCGGACAGCCCTTATACTGACGTTTCCTGGTTCGTATTTTGTCAGAAACATTAAGGAACTTCACGTAGATACTCCTAACACACTCAACATCGCACTTGTCGGTTCCATTACTAATAGAAATGTCTTTCAAGAAGCTATAGACGAGAAATACTATTGTTTTACGATACACTGGTACTATTCGAAGTATAATTGAGTATGAGGAGTTAAAAAAAAATCTGGGTTTGTAATACAATGTAAACTTCTTTGTTTATTGTACGGATAGTAGAGTTATAGGTCGTAAGTTCGAATCCCGGGAAACACAAAATGGTTTTTCGAATTTTGTGTGTGTCAAAGTTAATTTTATTTATTTTAATCATATTGAGAAATCCATCACACTTGATACTGTTCAAAGTTGTTTTGAGCCACGCTAGAACCCTACACGGACTTAAGGTCTGATCTAAGGTTATATTTCAAAGATGACAAATAATTGCGTAAGCTTCCTATGTTGATCGCCATCTCGCTTCCACACAAAAAGTAAATTAAATCTGCTCGCAATATCACATAATAATAAATATCAAAAATCCTATGTAAAAATTTAATGTACAAATTATTTAATTAATATGAGAACTAAGTAATATTATACCTGGAAGTCCTATTCAAATTACCGTGTTCGTTCAAACTCCACAAAACGTATTTGACGGGCCGTCATTCTGTTAATTAATTGTAATTAGGTTTAAGTATAATTCTCAAAATTAGCTAAGCCTGTACTACGAACTCTTCTAACGTGGCTGTTGCCGTTGTGGAAGCGAGATAGCGCTATTCATTTATATTGCGTATCGCTTCCACAAGCAGCTTAAAGTGAATGAGGATTGAATGGATTGAAATTGATACACAAACGTGTAATCAGTATTTCTAATAAACGAACGCCAACCCAATTGATTTATCTAATTAATTAGATTAAACAGTGGTAATTTTACATTACCTATTATCAGTGTTACAAATAGATAACTATAAATTATGAATGCATTGAGTACATTTCTATTGAAAAAAATACTATGACGCGACGCACGAGTGGAGGACGGCCATTTTGCCTTGGCAATTTTTGAAGTCCATTTTTGTGAGTGTATATTAGTAAATAGTAATTTAATTATTTCGAAGTCGAATTCGAAAACTAGTAGCCTTCTTAATTGTTGGAAACTGCTTGTTATAAATAAATTTTGCCTCTGAACTCTAACGGTATATTGACTTCCTCATAATTCCTTGCCTCCTTCCTTACTCATGAGGAACGCTTAAGGTCTGAAGCTCAATGGGGTTCTATAGTTTAATCATGTACACAAGTACGTATTGTGAAATCCAACATATTACTTCAACATAACATCGACCTTACCACAAATACTTAAGGTGTATTATCGCGAAATTGTCCCTCTACACGTGTGGTCGTTGAAATAAGTACTTTAAGGTAATCCAATCTATTAAAACATTGGCCATTAAGAAAACAAAAGCCGTACGCCTTATACGAAGATTTGCAGCGTCATATCTCGCATTAGCATCTCATTTGACGTCGTAAGGCCTTCAGAGGAGGCCCGAGTTGATTGAGAGTGAAATTATGTGTACATTCAATAACAATAGACTTTGAAGCTCTAAGGCTAACTAACGTCTATTAGCAAGTTTGTGCGCTCACATCGTGTGTGCTAATTAAACATGTGTGGATTAGGAATTGTTACGGTCTTATTTTTAATTCGGCTTTCTAGTGACATCACGAAGAAATTTTTTAAGAAAAAGTATACAACCAGGATTTTTAATGTTGTTTTCCTATTTAAAAAAATAATAAGAATTTATAATTAGGTATACATTTAATTTGTGTCTTTTATGTTATCAAAATCATAGCACAAATTTTTCTATTAGATAGATATTAAAATAAGCTAACTTTAAAGAAAAGAAATAGTCTTAATATTTTATAAATGACATACAATAATGTACCCTAAAGATATAACACCATTTGCAACTTTAAATAAATTGAAGAATATTGTAATTCAATCATTTTAACATTTTAAGCATGGTTCTTGGAGCAACTTAAAGTAGTTGAAGCTTAAAATGGAAAAGTGGCCTGTAGTTTGCTTATAAGCTATAAACTTCTCCGGAAAACTATTAAATTCTTTACTGAACAAACAATTCAAAAACAAAAATCTTTTATTTATTAATCATGTAACTAAATACTCAAATCTCAAATAGGTCGAGAACATAAAGGTTTTAATCTTCGTCGTGTAGCCTAAAATGCCCTTGAAGGTCCAGGCAGTAACTGTAACAGGATATAAAACACCCAAGAGAACTTGTCTCAACTCGCTGGTGTAAAATTTAATGAGCCCGTCAAGCGTCAAGAAGTTACGAGTAATTCGAATTAAAAAGTTTCACTGTGAATTAATTTAGAGTGGCGCAATCAGGGCACGCGTACGCATGACATGACATTCGTTAACATAATAATGTTACTGAACGGAATAAACAATTTGAAATAAGAACATCTTTTGTTTGCTTACAGTGCTTAAACGTGTAACAAACAGCCAGTCATGAATACTGGCTGTTTATAGATTTATAGACATCAAAAACCAGTATTTTTTTAAATTTCCACACGGTTCCAAAAACTCTAAACCCATTTTGATGAGTAGACTAATTAAAAAAATATTTCTGTTTTTAATGATTTAATCATTTTCCTATTTAACCTTTTTCATATCGAATAAAACAACTTTGAATAAGGTTACATATTAAGATTCATAACACAGTAGACCGACATATAACTTCAAACTCGACACACTAGTAAACTAACGCCGGTGTAACATCCTAACCCAGACTTATGATCTTGCATTTACATGAAACTTGTATCAGAGTGTCTAGTGAGGGGTTAGATCCTTGTATCGTCCTTATTGGCGGTCCTACCCTCTTTAGGAGCTCTTCAAACTTGGGCGATTAAACGTCGGCCTGAATTTGCCTGAATTTGCGTGCAAGTTGCATTAAGTGAAGATAATGGTGGTACTTGGTCTTCAGGGACGTTATGTGTGCGAGCGCTAAAGAGGAAAGTTTGAGGTCTCTCTCTACAGAGACGTTTGTTGGTTTAATTAAGCGAACGATCTTTACAACTATCTTGTGGAAAGATTTTAAGATGGAGACGAGGAATTTTATAAGTTTGTAGACTGAATTCTGTAACCAGAATTTATGAAAATGTAAGTATTTTTTTTCTATTCGTCAATAGTACGTTCAACATTTCTGAAGCAAAGCAAAAAAACGTCTAAACGTCATTGAGGCTAAGTTTGTGCTATTGACCAGTTATACAGAAAAATTTCTTATCGGTTCTTCTTCAAAAGTGTCACATTTTAGAATCGACCAAAGTCATATTAACGCTTCGACAGAGCCTGAAAAAAGTCTACTTGAAATAAAAAAAAATGATTTGAAAATACGCTGTAGTTTACTTCTCATCAATCTTTAAATATATACTACAAACATACTCGTATAAGACCAATAGTTGAACAATAAATGTATCCGAACATACCAACTCTCGAAACTGCAAAGCACATTTAGATCCAGCTTAGTTTGCTTACATCAGCAAAGGAAGACCCATTGGGTTCGAGCTAAACTCCAATACAACACATCGCAATACCTGGGAACATCAAACGAACAATTCCACTTCGAATACTGCTTACTAAGAACATTAAGATACATTTTGGAAGCGAACCTTACATTTAAATGTCCAAACTATTACCTAAAATGTCTTCAGCATTACCGAAAGAGTCTATTAGAAGCGCAATTCCAATCGTATCTTAAGATCGACCCAGACGATCAAACTTATTTGCCTCAAATGGCCCTTCAAACCGTGTCAACCCAAAGTGAGGTAGGAAATAAAATGTCATGAAACAAGCTTCAAAAAAAAGAATTTTCGCCAAACCTTTTTAAACCAGCTGAAACGATCAAACAAGTTTTAGTAGAACCAAAAATTACGTTTTTTCAACAGAAATGTTTGGTCGTCTTGACGGCCCTTTAGAAGCACATTCCCATCGTATCGTAATGACGGCTGAAGTAACAAAAAAACAAAAGAATGTGAAACAATACGACACGCATTTGCAATCGGCCCGTTAAAGCTAAACTCTAAATGCTCATCGAATTCCTTACGCACAGGAATTTCTTAAAACGTTCACAAAGGCCGAGCGTCCTACCTATTATCATATTTAATTGAACCCTATTCTGGTTCCGTAGTCTGCTTCTAAGATTCATATTTCAAAACTAATTTATCATGATCGCATAATTCATTAACGTTCTGCAAAATCCTTCAAGGGGGATTGGAGTTAATGTAATTATTTTGAACGAGAATATTGTCGGTGGTCTACAGTTGAAATAGACCTCTCTAAATTTACTCGGTTTTGGAACGGACTAAGGGATTATATGACGTATTGGGTGCCTGAAAAGGAGCTGATTTTCGTGTACCAAAGAGGTACGTCTGACATTGGCTGTATGAGAAATTGCATTGTCGGTTGAAACGTTCTACGTAACGATTTTTTTAAGTCAATAGAATACAATAACCGTGAAATGTCAGAAGCATAAAACGGACGATAAAAATTAAAAACCGAATTCTTTACTTCCAAAATCTTTTGTTTATTTAATGTAAAGAAAAATATGAATGGCCAGTATTGATGGAAAAGTTTTAGTAAAGCTTAAAGTGCTCTTACTCTTCCTATCAAATTCAAGTATTTTTTTATAATAGAAAAATATCTTAGGGTAGTAGGTGAGTACTATAAATATTCTTTCAGACAACTATAAATTGTGTGTCCATGTTTTATTTGAATTTATATGGTACATGAATGGGTTCAGTATTCTTACATAAACTTATAACTTATACTGAATCAGTAACTGCGTCTCGTATTGACTTAGCTGAAGAGAACCGGGTAACTTAATACATAGTTTTGCTTTCAAGTTGTTCACGTTGAAATGTCTTGGTAATAATTACAATATTACAATTAGTTTCCATCATCACAAACAAATTAATTATGAAGATTTCCTTTTGAAAATAATGTACTTATCTTTTTTACATGAACTGAAAATGCTTATGACTGCCACGAAAATTTTGTAGGTATGCATAAAAAAATAGCACAAAAACCAGGCACTTATTCAGGATTTAAAATGTGATCGGGGTCAATTTCAAAATTCTGTAATATTATACGCATACCTATTTATGTAACGCAACCTGTTTTGTTATAATAAATTAAACTGCCTAATATGCATCAATTTATTAAAGCGTTCTAAGATTGACAGACCTTCGGGACTACTTTTAAAACTAGGCAGCCAGTTCCAGAAACGTCAAGTAATATTATACGCGTAGTAAGATATCTACGAGTATGAAGATTCTATAATCCCAAAAGTCTGAATATGCCATGCCTTTCAATATCGCAGCACTTTGAAATATTCTGGTAACAATATTGTACTTCTCGAAGCATTCAATGCATTCCGAATAAAGTTCGACTACTGCCTTCTAAGACGTATATATCTAGACTATATTCTTGTTATTTCTTTTATATAAGTTTATTGGTTAGGTCAGGAGGAAAGTATAAGGATGTTGCGTGTTGTGATGCAATTTGGAGGAGGACTCTGGCCAATTGGACTAAGATAGGTTGTGTTGACTGATTAATATACTGATAAATAATATTTGGATTTCACTATGTGAAAAAGAATGCTGTAATTTTTTTTAAAGTAATTTGTTCATGTCGACAGAAGAATTTAAAATATGACCTAGGTCTGTATATCATATCATCAAAATTCAATAGCTTTATATTTAACAAGGTTCGGATAAAATTTAAAGAGGCGTAGTGCCGCTCAATACCTGATGGATAATCTCATTTTATCATTAAAATGAGATTAAAAACGCATATTTTGAAATAAAATACTCTCGTGCTTATTTTGATTAAACGTCACCTTAATTCCTATTCTAACCAACAAACAAATGCAAATCGGTTTCAAATACCAACAGCGTAATAACTAATCAAGTGGAATTCAGTTTTGAAATTTAGCCAGCAAACACCCCGTGTCGCCGTGTCGCCGTGTCGCCGGTAAACCACAACTAAATTGCGGCTTCGAGTGCACAAGATGTGTAAGGGCAGCTAACTGATTATAATTAGTGTGAACGGTCTAATTCTGTATTTACACGACGTAATTCAATTTACACTTAGGTTAATGTTATGTTAACTAAATGGATGTATTAGACGCGGGTGTTTGTAATCTAGTCTGCCGATTGACTAGGAGTAAACAGGGCGTTTGGTTGATTGGATTGACATTTGCGAATGTCTATATAATACGACGAGTTTCAGTGAATATTGTTTTAAATAGCACTGTACAATTGTCATGTCAAGAGCACGGTACTATTGGCTGATTAAACTTTCTTATGTCAAATCATTGTATCCTAGTACTAAGGGACTAAGGGGTTATATGACGTATTGGGTGCCCGAAAAGGAGCTGCTTTTCGTGTACCAAAGAGGTACGCTGACATTGGCTGTATGGGAAATAGCAGAGTCGTTTGAAACGTTCTATGTGTTTAGTCTTTGGATTAAAGTTTCTTATGTCAAATCATTGTATCCTAGTAAGTACAGAGGCAGTATTAAGAAGATGATCGATGTGCGTTTAAACACCTACATTCTTTTGCTGCATGAGCCATATTTGTCTACTGAAAACTAATCAGCAACAAACAGTCCAACTTTAAACCGGCTCTCTACCTGATTACACATTTGCATTCTAAAATAAAATAAGTTCAGAGCTCAACATTCGTTAAACTGTTAAAGGCTAGATACTGTTAACGGCGACTCTACTAAAAGCCATAAGCATAAAGGACTGCAATTTTCACCCGATTATACTTCCCCTTATTACAGTGTCAAATGATATAAAAATTAAGTGTAATTTTCATGGCAGGGAACAGGTACATGTACCTGTTCCCTGGTACATGTACGAGTAAGATGACTTTGTTACTAAATTTTCATGTATCTTGCATTAGCTTTGCATATTTTCATATTTCTATTCAGAACTGATTAACAATAAACGTATAACCAACGTTATAAATATTTCACGTAAATGTGTTTTTTTTTTTTTGGAAATGCAAAGGAACAAAATCTACACGTAAATTAAGATCATTCGAATTGGAGTATTCGTATGTCAATATGTAACACCTTCCAAAAGAAAATACCTGGATTTAGTGGTTTTCTTATACAACAATGGTATCACACCGACTTCTATGTGGAACTGGGATTGGACTGCTAACTCTGGTTGCCTCACCTTAAGATTACCCTCTGTAACTTATTTTTCAGCCATATTTACATTTTTCTTTTTACAACTAATTATCAATCAAATCAACGTGAAGTAAATTTTCTTAGGAAGCATTGTAAGGTAAAAAGAAAAAAGGAATGTATATTAACACTAATTAAGAAGCTTGTATTAAAGGGGGGCAGAAAAACAAAAGACCGGCTAAAACCTCTTTTCCAACACCCCGGACCTCACAGGAAATCACGAGGACCCTCAAAAACAATATCCAAGAAAAACCCCTTTTGTTATTTTCCGAGAGCCTTTTTTTATATTTTTAAATAAAATGCCTTGTAAATGAATAAAACGATTCAACGTTTGATGAACAACTTTACGTGTTAACTTTTAGGGTGGAAAATTTTCTTGTGAAGTTTGCCTCGTAACTTTTTTCGGGATGATTTTTTAACGGAAACCTCCGAAATTATGGGCTGAGTGTTCATTATGCTAATGTGAATCGGGGTAAAGCAGCTGATATTTTTATGAGACAGTGACATGTTACATTAAGATGATATAAAAAGCCCTGGCCTGTTGGTCTAGCGGTTAGAAGAGGGGGAGGTCGTGGTTTCGATTCCCATTTAGGACCATCTCATAAAGAGACGTACGTATTTCAATACATGTCCCAGTGTCATTATATAGAATACAGGCTTTGCTTATTTTGAGACTTGGTATGGTCTGAAAGTTGCGAAATCGGTAGTTAGTACAAGTTATTTACTGACATTAAATACTTTAGGAATGTGAATTTTTTACAGACTGATTCCGTCTAGCATAGCATTGCCTGTAACATCAGTTTTACTGAATGCTTGCATTTAGCCAAAAGTCCCTCAGGATTTCAACACCAATTTAGGTATAGCACATTAACAAAATTATATTTGCGACACGAGCCTTGTTTTCGACTGCAGTTCAAGTGCGAAGCGAGGTAGCCGAGTAAGGCCGAAAATAATATTCTCTATTTTGTATGGAATGTGTTCCTGGCAAGGCTGAGTAGGTCGTTACAATACGAAACTCACCCACTAAATTCGGTAATCCTTTGCATATTGTTGATCGTTGCGCTCCGCTCTACTTCCGCTCATTATAAAGCTATTTTGGATTTTATCATCAACATCATCCCTACCCTTTTCCCAACTATGTTGAAGTCGACTCCCAGTCTAACCAGATGCAATTATGCCGTATCAAGCGAAGCTTCACATGCGATCGATCAACTTGTGCAGTTGTAACTTAGCCACGAGCTCCTCAAGTTTCTTAAGCTATTGTGGTATGATAGTCCATCTAGTATTGTAGTATTTTTAATGTTTTTTTTGTATATCTGTTTGGATTTGCTCTGAAGCCGCACGGCTTGTCCGTCCATCTGTCACCAGGCTTCTCGTCAACCGTAATGGCTACATGGTTGAAATTTTCAGATATTTATTTATATTGCCGTCATAACAACACATTATTAAAATAAGCGGTTAAGTGGTTGCTTCGGTCATGAATGTGATTGGTGACGAATTTTTGTTGCGAATTTGTTTTTCTTACTTCTTGCTATTCATGACATACAGCCTAGTGACAAACGGCGGTGAATCAGTAATAAGGGTTCGGTTTTACCCTACTGAACCAAAACGATTATTAACATACACTACATAACTTTTTCCCTAGTGCTTAGACAAACAAAACTAAACATATTATTATATTTACATACATACGTTCCTTAAAACATTAGCTAATAAGGAACTGGAGTTCTATACGAGCCAGGTTCTCGAATTAATTAATTGCGATCGGAAGATGCAGTCGATAAACAAATGCAATCCGCCGTGAAATTATCCTCAATACTGGAGGAATCTAAACTATATCTCACAGGGATATCGGTCTCTTTATAGTAAATTCTATTTATTTTTGTTTTTAATAAAGCAAATCACTGTGTTTAAACTGTATGCTAAATCAATGTAAACTTTTTCTTTAAATAAATAAACATTTTTTATCTTTTGTTTACAAATGAATCAATTCAAATAAACTGCATGTTTTGAACAGATTTCAAATTAAATTTTAATTTTATGAACGAAAAAAACAATCGCACATTATTATTGTTATTGAGCTGCCGGATGTAACGAATGAACAAATTGTCTCAGAGAAAGATGGAATTCGCTTCACTGCAAGGGCCAGTGAAGCGAACTTCCATCTTCCTCTATACTGCATCTTTCACTTCCTTACATGTTGACACTTTTACCTATTACTTCAGTTGGTCTATGTTCTTTCTTCTTGGCCTTTCTCTGCTTATCGGTCCTAATTTTATACTATCAATAAATGACTCATTTCGAATAAGGCCGCCTATCATGGTAATACACCAAAATATACTAAATAAGGGTCTATACAATTGAAGCAAACAAATACAAAAAAAAATGCGTAAACAATTTCGTTCGTGTTTCTATTATTTTTATGGTCCGTAAAGTCCGAAAACATTGGTGACTTCCCGTCATGAAATTATAGACTTTCGCGAACCATTGATGCAGATGACGTTTAAAGTACATAAATAATATGAACCATAGCAAAAGCTGAACGAAACTCGATGCTAAAGCAATAAAATATTTCAATAGCCTACTAGATGATCCGTACTTCTGAACGGCAATATATTTATTTTATAAAAGTGTATTTTGATCACAACCGTTCATCAGTACTGTTTGCTCAAAATCTTTGTTTCAAATTGAATTCCGACATGGCTATTGATTTAATTCAAAATAAATGGAGAATTTTGTTTTGTTTACATTTGATCATATTTTTATGGTTTCGGTAAATTTTTACACACAATATTTGAGTTTTTAATAAATTTCGTTCTGGTGAAATTAAATTAATAATTTACTCTCCATTTACAATTCAGACAATTTATCTTACTGAAAATAATTAATTATTAATTATTAACTTCAAGATATTTTGCAACGTTTTACGATTTTTTTCTTACATTCTAAGACGGTATCTCCTTACAACATAACCTCAAAAAAATCAAACTCTTTACGAAGTTAAATTTGAAAAATTGGCGCGTACAATCTTTACTATGGTATTCTGGTAATAGACAAGAAGTCATGAAAATCCAAACAATCTGTAACGAATACTGGCCAAGTGTCCAAAGAACTACAACAAACAACTACTGACGGCAAATTGATCGATAATGGTTGGCGACCGTCTAAATAGGTGTATTGTGGCGGTCGTAACACACGGAACAAATCTGTGTGTTGAACTAAAGCTATAATTCAGAGCTGGCCAATATTTATAGCCTAGTTGTGAAGCTTAACACGTCCGTATGTTTGCAGCAACAACTATAAATCCCGTACAAATACTCGCCGTATTTTCAATTACACGTCACACGGTCTTTTTTATGTTATCACGACTTTAATTAAAGGTTGTGAAGTTTGCTTTCGGTGTATTATAGCGGAGAGGTTTGAATTTTATATATTTGTGTGTAAGGGATGGTGATATCTACGTGAGTGGCACTATCTCTTTCTGAAGATGGAAATGTTATATCAAGGTTATCATAGGGCAATTTGATTTCTTCAAAATAAGAATGTTTTAATAGTAGGTATATCGTTTAGTCATGTCATTAGTTAGTTCACTGGGCATTTTTTTAAGATGTAGCTGCGTAGTCTCGTAGAGAGTATATGCTTTTAAACTATCGAATAACAGCATAAACAACATTATATGCTGCAGTATATGCTGCCAACAAGAAAACTAAATATGAAAAGTGAACCTAAAACTAAATATGAAGTCTAAGACCTAAAGTTTGATATTCTACTTAGAAGAAATCATAACTTTAAAACCCTCACGTTGCATGTTCATAATAAAATTACGTAGCGAACATGCAATTTCTTTTATGATTTGACGTTACAAACAAGCTGCACCGGGCGAAGCCGAACTAATTTTATTCGGAAAACTACCACCGCCTGTCAAAGTAAGCTTAATGCATGTGTGGAAGTGAGATGCAGCACCTTTTGTAGCGCGCTGTCTCGCTTATACAATTGATAGTTTTACTATAATCCTTGGTTGCAGGCCCTAAGAAGGAATCGGTACTATGTAAAATTCTGTGTTCCACTCTCTACAATGCATAATTCTAGATATTATTCTATAGGAAGGGGAATTGAATAAAGTATATGAGCCGACCGGCGCCATGGTTAAGCGGGTGGAAAGTTCAATTGAATCGGACAAATATGTTTATGACTTGATATACATGTTTGTGTTCGAAAGTTGAAGGATATATAGACGGAATTATACGTGAATAGAGTCGCAAACTTAGTGATCTCTTACAAATATATTATGTATAGTAGAGGGGAATTTTATTATTTTAGATAGGCAGGAATATGACCTTCTTCTTTTCTACCTACTTGTAATTTGTGTTGTTAGTCATTTTTATTTTATTCCTACTTTGTTATTTTTGTTACTATGAAAAACGAAGCCTCCCAACACAGGTAATTACTTACGTAAAACTAGGTTTCGATGTAATATTTACTGTTTTAGCAAATGAGACAAATAACTTAGTTTTTCTTTTGTAAAAAAATTACTGCTTGCTACTCGCTCAAAAACTAGGCAATATCTTTTGGGTTAATTCAGATATGATTTACACTTGCCTGCGGTAATTTGAATTGCCGTTTCGCAGGCCCAGGTGGAAAGGAATATTGAAGCTCTCCGGTGATTTTAGCCGGTAAGAGCTCGAACCAACCTGGACTTGAATACCTGGAATTTTCTTCGACCTGAGGGAGGTGGGAAAATTCATGAAGATCTGCTTAAAAACTGGTATGATTTTCTCTTAACCTCACACAAAAGCTTCTTATAGATTTTCATATAGGTGGCGAAAATAACTCAATTTTTCCCCTCCCATTCTCCGTTCAGAACAGACGTCCACAATTTGGCAGACAGCTATTTAGAAACAAGAATGGCACATTACAACTAATTATAAAGCACAAGAACACTCTCAAAACAAGAGTCTATATAATTTGATTAATTTTTGTTGTTTGCCGTCTAGACAGAAAATTTATAATTTATTTTTTCTTCAGTAGGTAATCGCATTAAGAAAAAATTCTTGTGAGAAAGTTTTAAAAGTCTTTCAAAGAGAAAATGAAATTTAATACGAGGTACTTAGGTATATTTTAAGTTGATTAGTTGATTTGATACCATCAGCTCTCTAAGTAATATTATTGCTGTAATAAAAGAGACGCCACTATAACGTGAAGTGATCTGTCTCGTTTCCACAACTACATAAATACTATTTACTTTAACACGAGGTCGTATCTCTGTGCTCAGCAGAGCGTTTTAATTTTAACTTTTTGACCCACTTCAAGATACAATGAATCAACATTTTTTATCGATATTTTCCGCAGACATTCTCGATTCTTTTCACCGGACTAAAATCAATGAGTCCCATTTATTAATGACTAGCTGTTGCCCGCGAGTTCGTCCGCGTGGTTAGAAAATATAAGTAATGATTTATATCTGCCCTGTTTTTTTCCACATGTGATGATATATAGCCTTCCTCGATGAATAGTCTATTCAACACAAAAATATTTTTTCGATTTGACCCAGTAGTTCCTGAGATTAGCGCATTCAAACAAACTCTTCAGCTTTATATATTAGTATAGAGTATAGATATAGACTAAAATGATTTGAAATCCATTTTCAAAAATCTGTTTGCGTTGAATAGTCCATACATTGAGGGTCTAAAAACTATTCAGCATCACGCTACTAATGACCAAACAACGTGCGTGAACTGAGAGCACGAGGTAGTAAAACAAGTATATGTTACATGCAAGTTAGGTAACACATACTTGTCTCACTTCTTTACCCATAACGAATACACAGAATCCCAAAATCCCAAGTTTAATAATCAACATCTTAAAAACAAGTGCCTACGCACTGTAATAGGTAAGAAGAAATGATTTACTGCTAAACTTTTTGAAAGGCAACTTCCCTCGGCGGGAATCATGAACGTTAACTTCGCCATATGAGAATTTCAAACTGTGTTATGCACTAGACTTCTAGCTGATGCTAAGCTCGCATTTATTCCCTACTTACTTGAATTCCTAGCATAGATTTTATGGAAGCTGAAAGTTTTACGTATAAGATTTTTATATGCAGGTATGCAAACATGTAATGCACTCGTCTTGTTATGTTATTTTTTTTCTGTGGCACTGCTGTTTGTTCTACTGTCCATCTGACTGTCTGCTGTCTGTCAGCAATCTGTGTTGACTGACAAATTGTGATGACCCCCATCAAATTAATTTGTCACCCAACCGATTTTTTCTTTAGCCATTTACTAAACATCATATCAAAATCAAAACATACAAATGATTATTATTATCAGTATCATAAAACGCTTTTTTAATACATGAATAGAACCGGCGAACCAAGTTTGCATCATTGAGGTATATAATAATTGTTAATATCGATACACACATGGACAACCCTACAAGGGAAACAGTTGGGTCTATAATCTGTTATCTCTATAGTCAATCGAACTCGTCTTTGCTCGCGATGCCATATGTGGGTAGCCCTTATAATTATACAGTGACGTGGTGGTATACTAAACTAGCTTCAATTTAGGTGTCACTTGCACATAAATTTATAGGACTAATAATAATAACATTCCACAACTTTCACACTATACTTACCCATGCAGTCTCAAACTAAGCAAAGTTTATATTATCAGTAGTAAACTAATGATAGATAATTATGTATTTCTAAATACATAATATAAATAATTGCTCCCAGACATGGAACAAATTAACGTCCTCATCACACAAACATCTGTCCTGGGTAGGAATCGAACCCACACCCTCTAGTATAGCAGTCGAGTCCCCTGACCACTAGACCAACAGGCCAGTCCGTTAATTCTTCAATAATAAACAATCGCACGCACACATAGCGCCGCGAGCACAGACGAGTTGAACTATCTGTAGGATGTTAATCCTATATGACCCGTTTACACCTCGCCGTAGATTAGAACACGTGATTAATTTAATACAATTACGCCTACTTACCTTGAATGTAGCGAGATATTGTAATGGATATGTTATGGTAATAGGCTGTTTAGTGTATCTATTAATATACAACGTGTATGGGATATACGTAGGTTTGCTAAGCCACGTCTTATCCACGCAACTAAGGCTTCTCTGTGTGTTTGTTGGACATGGACTATTTCTCGTGACCTGCTATAGCTCTAAGGTTGAATTTTCGAGTGATGTATTTTTTTGTAAATAATTATAACCAAAATCATGCTTTGACATACCGACAGAAATATGTTGGGTTTCCTTTTACATGAAAATGTTTATTGAAAATATTTCCTGTTGCTGCTTCTGTTGCTTTGGTTTTGAAACAAACAACTTTTTAAAGAAACCTATGATTTTTTGTTCATCCGTAGGTATTACATTAGTCTATAGGTTATGTATGATGAAAACTATTTTGATTAAAAAGTGTACGTTAAATGACCTGTTCACCTAAATAAAGAACAAAAATTAAAATTCAATCCAGATAAAAAAATTTATCCACAAAAAACAAGCCTTTATGAAAAGCTGATATTGTAAATTCCAATTTCACATTCGAGAATTTAAATAGGCGAAAAAAAATATATATTCATATTTTTTCGGCAATTCGAGCGAACAATCAGAAAGAATTAGGCGGATCCATTCATTGGACCATGCTTAGTATTCCATCACCAATCACGTCGCTTCAGAGGGCGCTCCAAATACTTCATTAGCCTATTTCACGCACTTCCCCCCACCCCCCACCCCCTCTTTAAAAGGATAGCGCTGATGAGCAACATAATCAGAATTTTGACGATTTGTAAATAAAATCTCTTCACAATTGAGTTTGAATGAAGCAGGAATAATAAACATTTTTGTATTCAGTTCGAGTTTTTTGGGCTCTTGATGGCGGAAATGGCATTTTTATTTAATGCATTAATAATTAAGTTGCTGGGTGCTGTTTTATATATTATAAATAACAAATACTGCAATTTCGCAATTAAGAAGTTTCGATTTATAAATAAATCAAAACAGATCTGAAGAACAGCCTGTCAATGCAGTCTCACAGGACTAAACGACCAGAACCTTAATGTATGACGATCAACGTATCCAATGAATATGACGAGTTTCTATTGTTTTCCACGTAGGTTACAGTGCGTTTACTACGAGTATGAGGCCCATATTCTCTTGATGCAGGCCTGTTAGAATTGTAAAAGAGAGACGGTGAAATTCGGTGGTAGCAGTCCCGCTTATAATACTGAAGGTTTACATAATATATGCCATGTAAATCTAGTTCTCTCAATTCTTTTTAAACTTTATGACAACTTCTGAGCATGAACATTACTTATTGAAATAATGATCAACCTTAATTCTATATTCCATTGCGTCCATTTTACAGTTACAAAAAAAACAAACGAACTCATTGTATCTTTAGTACAATTTAGTTGCGAGATTGTGAAATACACCTTTTCAAATATTACCAATACAAAGATAATCTTACCGAATAAGTAGCTTCCTTACTGTCCAACAATAACCTGACAGGTTACAATTTTATACAAAAAGAACTTTATTACCAAGCAGTTAAGTCTCTATTTCCCCTGTTGTCACTATCATATGGTCACTGCATATAACACCTGTACAGACAAATACTCTGTTTCACATCTGAAACGATGATCCATGAATGGCCAAACTACCCTAAAAAAATACGATGTGCACCGAAAAGTTCATTGCAAAGCGTTTTTATTAGGGTTCCATACCCACACGGTAAAAACCATATTACTTAGGCTCAGCTGTCTGTCCACCTATACCTCCGTCGGTCATTCCGTTGTATCTCATGATCTATGATAGTCGATTGTTAAATTCACAGATGCTATATTTCTATTGCCGATACAACGAGAAACAATAAAATCAAAATCGATGTTAAAAAATGGCTGATACAAATGTACAAACATTTGACGGGTAACCAATTTTTTTACACTTTTCTTTAACCATTTTGATTTATTGTATTGAACCCTTCATGTTGCTAGTCCGATTCACACCTAACCGGTTTTTATTCACTGCTAGGTATTGTACTCAAACGGACAATTCATCCAGAAGCTAAAGTAACTTCAAAATGGCGCCAAAAGGCAGCTCACAGGTACTCGTTCTATTTTGTGAGAATAAAAAATAATGAAAAAATCATAGCAAAATTTAGTTTTCAACTAGTTATAAATTAAAACGTGGGAATCAAAATGGCCGGTGCTATGAAAGAAAATATTAATCGGAATGAGACAAATTGAGTTTTGCTAACATAAAATCGAATTCGTTTCGGTAACTATTTGTCTTTTATTATTATAATATGCTACAATAAGAACTACCAGCGAAATTAGTTAAAAGATATTTATTATTTAACTATTCTGGCCGTGAGTAAAATTATTCCTAAATATCTTTATGAAACTTGCCACAATCAAGGTTTCAATCTAAAATAAAAAAAATCTATTTTATTCGAAACAAAAAAAGAACGAGTACTACTCGCGACATTCAGGGATCCGTACAAATTGGATAAAGAACATTAAAACGGTTTTGCCATAAACGAGTTACAAATAACCTCAAATATCTTCTAATACATAAAATTCCCGTGTCACGATGTTAGTTAACGTAAGAAACGTTTCGACCGATTTTTATGAAATTTTGTATACATATTGGGTAGGTCTGAGAATAGAACAACATCTATTTTGCATACCCCTGAGTGTTAAGGGTTGCTCACACTAAAAAAAATATTTTATTTCCTGGACGATATTTTTCATTTTCATTTTTTTTATAATGTGGCATTAAAAATACATACAACTAGAAATAATTTATTAGGCAAAACAACGTTTGCTGGGTCAGCTAGTCATATTATAATTTTATGACCAACAATTCTCCTCACCTCGGTCTTTGTATTTACCACCAGCAAATCCGTGAAAATTTTCAGCTGTCTAATTCTCGCGGCTCACGAGAAACGTGTGACTAGTTATTTTTTACCCTTCAAATACCGAACCCTAAAAAAGAATAAACAGTATAGTAAACAATTAACAATAACAAAGATGAAAATTATATCTATCTCCTAGTAATAATTCAATAGTTCTCATAGTAAGATATTCGAGACAGAGTACTTACAGGAACTCAACAAGACCGTCCATAGATTGGTTTGTACTGGTTTCAGCTCGCATTAAGTATCCAGTAGAGTTGTTGCCTCTTCAGGAACTCTTGTACCGACTTACGTATTGTAGTACTAGGTGTTTTTTCTTTATATTACTCTTCGATTTATTGTTTTAAAAGTTTTTTTATGGATATTGTGATAGTCTATTGTTTTAGAATGGAGGAGAAATGTATTAAAGTATGAGTCGTTGGTAGAGCTTCGTGATTAAATAAATCTAAAATTAAGTTTGTCGTTTATAACAATGTGAAGGAACCGTCTAAGTTTATAATTACAATCTGTGTTCATATGTAAGTTTTTCTACGCGTAATCAAACCAATGATAATTTATAATGGAACTATAGTAAGTATTCAGAAAACGCCTGAGATGCAAATCATATCTGAATTGATAATAAAAATCACTCGAAACCGCATTACAACATAACAGTTAATTAACCTTTAAATAATTAAAAAAAAACTTAACATAAGTGATCACCAATTAAAGGTATGTAAAGCACGACAACAAAAAAAATAATAATAAAGGAATTAACAAACAAAAGCAAGTTGCAACCGCTCGCACTGTATAATTTAGAAGGCTGTTTCAGGAGCGGAAACGTTTCAGGATTCAGGCCTGAATACGCACAAGCCTTGCCCTTTACTTCATTCAATATGTAGTCGAAGTTTCGAGAGTCTACTTTGCACTGAATATGAAGCTTAGAATCTATTTACGAGTTTTACGACCGTTTCCAACGGAAACCTTTGTTTTTCTAAATAATCTATAAGTTGGTAACCGTGCTACCACATCCTCACTACTAACGTTACAGAATTGAATTCAAATTAATTCACAACGTTTCATTTCGTTTTAAATTTCAATGTGCAATTTGTGCAATGTACCCACGGGTATTTATCGGGAGGACCCGTCTAGATTTTGATCTAACCGGATCGAGTCCTTGATCGTGAGCTGACGCGGCGGGGTCGCGCGTCGAAATTTAAATAGGTACGCGTGAGTAAATCGTTGCATTATTTAATAATGAATCAGTTTAATAGTTACTATAAAATTTCTAACATACGCGTCTAAGGATAAAGTACTTATGTGCTATACAACGTTTAGGTTTCCATGCCTGAAGGGTGGAAACAGAGCCCTGTTACTAAGGCTATGCTATCTGTCAGTAACTAAGCTGAACATGAACCGTGATCGCTAGACAGTTGACATTTACACACATGATGACTATTGATGCTATAATAATAGGCAGGTTGTAGAAAACAAAATTAGATAAGTAAACTTTGACGCTCATTTTATTTTTGACACTCAACCGATTTGTTTTTCTTCAGCCATTTTTATTAAGACCCTCAGTTTCGCAAGTCCAACTCACACTTATTTTTATGGATATTTTTACTACTTTACTTCACCAATCCACTGTTATTACTAGTAACTTTTTCAATGATCTATTTTACTTTATTCTAGAGTTCTTAACTTACCAAAATTCCTGTGAATAGTAGGTAGCTTGTAAAACTAGAGACTGCTCCCATATGTCTCTGTTATCGAGACAAATGACGTCTCAAGCGTGATCGCTGATCGAATATTGTAAATGACAAATCTTACATACAATCTTATACAGTATGTATGAAAACCCAGACATACGAGACGTACTTAAAAATACTGAAAAATAAGCAATCTTCATATTAACATCACAATATATTTCTTTAACACAGAATTAACGACATATAATATCATTTTTTTTTTAAATTTCCTAAACGAAGACAATTCAATTTCAAGTAGTTAGCTCGATGTTATGACTTACTAGTTCTCAGTGCTGCCATGAGTATTATTTGTACGATATAATTAAAAAAAAAAATCCCCAATCAAAAATATCAATACTTTATTTCAACTCTTCATACATCGTGGATCTTTTATAGGATGCTATCTTACACTTCAAAAGTAGGAGGGAGGAGGAAAGTCTTAGTATCGTTTCCTGTTTACTTGTAATCAAAGCATTTGTCAAAGAATTGGTTCTAACAATAAAATGTATCGCTATCGAATAAAAAAAAACAGAACATGCGATACGTACAATAAATTATATTTAACTAAATATAATGGCCGCACATTTTATTTAACTACACGGACAGATTCGACATAATTTGTAATCAAAACAATTGTGTGGTTTGCAAATGACGCGCAAATTATAATTTAATATGGTATATTAAACTAACTCTACATTTAATGCTAAATACAGACTGAATGAAAAGTATTTTTTTTGACAATCAATGTTTAGTAGTAGAAGAGCTCGTGCCTAAGCTATAAATGCATAAGTGGATCGATCACAGGTTAAGCTACACTTGACACGGTTGGTCCGTAGATGGGTGACTATCTCTGTCAGAAGGAGTTCCTCCGTATTTTGGAAGTCCCAGCTGTTATTTATATATCTTTGACAGTCGTTACACGTAGTCAGAAACTAGAAAGTAGTCTGTCAATCATCTAACTAAGGGCTATCGTGTTGCCCAGGTTGAGGAGGTTAGAGAAGCAGTTGCTCCTTGTAAAACACTGGTATCCAGCTGATGATGATGAATCGATATTCAGTATCCACAAATGCTTGTCCTGATTCTCGATGTTACAAAAGAATGTCCCTGCTACAAAACAATAAAACTCATCACAACACTTCAGCTTTTTTGTTATAAAAAAGGTTGAAAACATCTTAATGCATTGCATTACATATTTTGGCTTTAAGTGCCTTTTACCAAAATACCACATCAATTACGGCTGAATTACCAATTTGATTGGACTAAAACTTCAATTCATGAAAAACAAATGAGCATCACATTTTGACATCAAAATTATTTATTTATAATACGCCACACCATCTAAGAAAAGTCTGAATACAGAATACGTTTCTCGAAAACGAAAACAAAAACAAGCGCTTATTTTTCTCCTTCCGCGCAAGTCTGTTTACTCCGACAAGCTAAATATCTATGTTTTTATCAGCCTCTACATACATGACTCTGAACTGTGATCAATAAACGTACATCACTTTATATTTAAGTCGTTTTCAAATATAATACGAGTATTTTTAAGCCGCTTTCTATGGATAGGACAAGTCATAAGTGAAGTGCAACTAGAAGTAGGAATATTTCTAGTAACAACTATTATTAACTGAACTTCAATGCCTTTATTTTTTTAATCTATCATTAAAACAAATCTGATATAATATAACATTTTCGTGTCACGGTGTACATAATTGAACTCCTCCGAAACGGCTCGACCGATACTCATGAATTTTTTTATGCGGATTGGGTAAATCTGAGTATCGGACAACATTTATTTGTCATACCGCCATTTTTTTATTCCCTTTTGATTTACTACGTCACAATTTCCGAATTTATAGTGGGATAACGTATACCACATTTTAAACGCATACCACATTTTAAACGCATTAGGCCTCTACAATCTTCTTAAATCATATGTCCCAGCACAACGGGAATCAAGCACTAAACAAAATACACAAATACATCAAGAGATAAGAAAAATATAATACATCCATATTCGGAGTTCTTTTGAATCCATCTCAGTAATGGCAGCAATACTTATCCTCTACATTATGTGATGGCCGTTAGCTTTCCGCAAATCTTGTCGCCGATTACCATAAACCACGCTAAGCCCCGAATATCTGAATAAAGAAAACACTGTAATAAAATAATTCGGTTTTTGCATCATTGGGAGCAATAGACTTACTTATATGGCCAATATGGCCATCCGTATTGCTATGCTAGTAAAAGAATGCTTACTGAGTGGTAGTCCTAAGGAGATAATATTTATTTAAAGCTACGAAAAATATAATAATATGATTTTGAATATTTACTATCAAAATAAATTTGTGTACCGTATGGTCAGAAATAATGTTCAGAATTTCGTAAAACGAAGTTAAATAACAAAATATTTGGGGCTTAATATACCATTATCATTAAGGAACAGTTTTAGGATTCAAACCAGGAGACCTGACGCCGCTTTTTAAAGTAAAATCTATGGCAGTACCCGAAGCAAGCCACTACAAGACGAAGAGAGGTATCTTGTTTACATAACTGCAATATTCCTAAGATATTCTACACAAGTATTCACATAATAATCCACCCACTTTTGCCTTGCACCACCGCAGACCAAGGTAATAGTTGCAACCAGCAGTTTCATTCTGTTGAAGCCGATTACGAGTTTCCCAGCTCTTACAAAGTCGTCCAATAAGAGTCTCCACTTGGATTCAACATGTGAGATCGTTCGGAAACATTGTTACAATATATGGTATCACGGACTCGCCTTCACCCCTAATATTTAATAAAGCCTTTAGAAATGGAATTGCGATTTCAAAGAAGATTACAAGTAAGATTGCGTCTGTATTACAAAAGTTTTCACTCGTTTGGTTACTCCGAATTAATGTAGTTGGTGTTTTTTTGTTTTTAGAAACTTTGTGAATATTTAGTCTTTTGTTACTTTGTTTTTATTTGCAAACCAGGTTTGTGTTTTTCTGTGAAGATAAACTTGCATTAATGACGGATTTGTAAAACTTTGAATTAGGTTCGTTTTAACTTTTTTTTTCTTTTGGAACAGGTTTTGGCTCTTTTGCTTTTTACCTTCTTTAGTTAAGGTCACATACTTTAAAAGTACTGTTTACAACGTGTGGGTTGTTTTTTTTTTAATGACAAAGGGTTTTTTTTTGTAAATTCTTCGGCTATGATATAATAACTAAAAATCAAATTGTTAGACATGTTTATATTGGTGTATATGTAACAGATATTGGTAATATCGGTATCCTTGAACCCAAGAACAAAACGGTTAATTAAATTTGGTGTTCAGACCCGCAATTAGTCTGATACAATAAATAAACTAGTACTAGTTTCTGCTTTGGATATTGAGTTCTGAGGACCTACCACCAGGACTTAGAACAAAACAACTACAGGTGTGGAAGCGAGATAACATACTACACTTGTAGAACGACGTCTCTTTTCCATAACGTCAATGGAAGATGTGGTTAAAGACCCCGAAAGGAAACTTGAATTCTAATTTGTTGTGGTCAATACTATCATGCTGGTATCGTAGCTTGGAAACTAGAAATTACTTCTGTTCGGTAAATGATAAATTGTCTGTTTGAATCTTATGAAGCATGATAGCTAAACAGTTGCAATTTTCACAGATCACATATTGACACTAAAAGTAATGATTGAGGATCAAAGATTGTTACGATTACATGTTGGTGGATGGCAAAAAAAGTTGTGGTTCTAGTGGTATCCACAATTTTATTTGTCACTCGGCCGATTTGTTTTTCTCTACCCCATTTGTCAGAAACCCTGACTGTCGCGAGAACAACTTGCACTGGACTGTTTTTTATTGAAATCCTATTTTGCAAGCGGATTTTCTTCAGTCCTTTACATGACTACCTTCACTGTAGCCTAATCTTATAGACAAACCATAGTATTAAAAACAATAAACAGCTCAAAGACTAAGCTAAGTAAATAGGTTGATTTTTATGTTCTAATGAGGGAAACCGTTTGACATTAATCTCTTGTGCGCAAAAAGTAGGCAATAATTTGTTCCGTAACAGACAGCGTTCGAGGCTTTTGGCAAAGAACAGTAGTTATGTACTGCGGCAATTAAGTCTTTTATTTGATGGTGTAGAAATTTAAAACTCTCAAATTATCTAACTCAATTCTCTAACTACAAACCTTGACGATTTACTTCATGAATACTTAATACATAATGTTATTTTATGACGTATTCTTGAAGGTGAAAAAAAAATGTTTACCTATTCGGTTTTACGAATTCCAAACTACTATGCACATGAGCATTCGATGTAATAACAACATGGCTGTTAATAACTTTCCTGTAATATACACTCATTTAAAAACATTCCATTAACTTAATTTATAGAAATACCACAAACATCGAATCCTGTTGGCCAGTATTTCAAACATAAGTCGCAAAGTACGAATATCTTATTAAAATGCCATAATTTATAACTTAAGCCGACTTACCGTCAAAGCCAAAGTTTTTAGATTAATAACGTATCTGGTATAGGTTTCCCGTCTCGATTCCTCTTTGACTACTTACTGTTAGGAACTTCAGTATTAATTGTTTCAAAACCAACGAACTGGGCCTCTACTAAGAACTCATCAACTACGACTGTTGGTGTTGTGGTAGGGGGGCGATGCAATACAATATTAATGTCAAGTTGTGAACGCAAATTTGTACAAAAAAACGTTATAACAGGCTTTTCACTTTGGATCGAAGTATTAGTCAATAATAATTAAACGAAACTAAAACTTTAATGGGCTGTGTCGTTTTATGGTGGAGGTAATTTGACTATTTTCCAGCTCGCGCAACAGATCAAATCAGTATCATTGTTTTGTTATGCAATACATACGCAAAATCCCTTATCAATCAGTACAATGAAAAAATAAGAAAGTACAATTAAACATTTATTTCTTTGTCGTTAATCAAGTGAAAGATTTGATTGACGGCTAAGAAACAAAAGTGACTTGGACATAAATAAAAAGTATTTACAATCTTCTATATATACTAATATATAAAGCTGAAGAGTTTGTTTGTTTGAACGCGCTAATCTCAGGAACTACTGGTCCAAATTGAAAAAATCTTAAAGATAGACCATTCTTCGAGGAAGGATTTAGGCTATAAACCATCACGCTGCGACTAATAGAAGCGAAGATACAATGGAAAATGTGAAAAAAACAGGGCAGGTATAAATCATAACTTATATCTTCTACCCGCGGGGACGAAATCGCGGGCAACAGCTAGTAATTAAATAAGTAAGTAATCGTGAAAACAAATTTTCTAAACTACTACTTGTAACACCATACTTCAGAATGACAACTTCGAAAAAGACACCAATCTCGCAATGAAGAGTTAAATACGACTATAAACATTAGCAGTCCGTTTTTCACCCAATGCTTACGGGACTACTGAACTTCACTGAGACGAGAGTGGAACACATAAAATGTTCTTTATTGAAACTAACCAGCGCGCTCAAATAATTTTAGGTACTGAAACTGGGATCTTACGGGTCTCTACCGTCTCAATACCTTCCGCTTGCATTTAGCAGTGGAAGGAATGCTGTGAAGTCCATAAGGGGATTGTAATTAAGTACTAAAATTGTAATAATTGAAATTAAGTAAACGCGGAGTGCATATTGTCATACAATATTAAAAACTTGAGCTTTGTACACAAATAACAGCGAGTCTAGCTTACAGTGTTACATTTTGATTCCTAGGATAAAAGTCCGTGATACTCCAAAATGTCAGTTATCTCCACGACCAAAATTATCCGAATCGGTCTACCTGTTTAAGCGTGAATTTGTAGCAAACATAGAAAAAGAGTATCCTTTATAACATGAGTGTGATGCTCTTCTCTGCCGGCTTTTAAAAAGTCTGTTTTCAGCCGTCCCTCTAAATTAACACAGCGCCGCGGGTAACACCACAGGGTGCACCTAGTAATCAATTTAATAACCTATGCTTACTTCAATACATTATATAATTGTTGTAGACCAATATCCGAGCATTTCTGTATTAGGAAACGGCTAGGTAGCAAAATGAAGTGCTCTTCCTATGGATCTGTGTCGATATTACTTATCTATCTTAATGTCGGCATTCCTTTATAGAAACTTTTTGGTTCCGATAAATTTATTTGCAACAATAAAAAATTGTTACGATATTCGATATGGCATTTCGTAAAAAAAATTGTCCTCTCTCAATTTTTGCCGGAATTGTTAACTAATTGGATTTTGCAAATGGTTTCATCCCCGTGGATACCTGAAATACTGTTCAACGGAGAATCAAAGTCATGACACGGAGGGTTCATAAAATCGTTCACTCCGTTGTCTAACCTCAATCTTTATTTTTATTATTGCTATAATGCCACTGACAAACAGACAGAAAAACACGAAAATCTTATACAACCCATTTTTTGCGTCGGGAGAAATTTATGACCTTACTAAACACGGCTGAACCTCAATCTTTATTACCAGCAGAATAAATTCACTATGTGTTTAAATTTCAACTGCCTTACTACCACGATTCGTGAGATACAAAATGGTGTGGTGG
This sequence comes from Trichoplusia ni, assembly GCF_003590095.1. Lineage (NCBI taxonomy): Eukaryota > Metazoa > Arthropoda > Insecta > Lepidoptera > Noctuidae > Trichoplusia > Trichoplusia ni. Next base: position 12,030,928 of record NC_039480.1, on the reverse strand, counting down.
TTTATCTCATACAAATAAGTGTCTTTCACTAAACAAAATACTAGACAAAAAAAATCCTTGCTAACAGTCTACAACCACTTAATCTAAGCCCAAAGCTGTTATTCCATTGAAAACGTCAAAGTTAATCAAGTTGGTCCATGTATTATGTGACGTATTTAACCCAAGAGGGATCAGACTTACCAAAATATTGTAATTATTTGTAATCCTCTTGGGACGTTAAATATATACGAGTAATTTCTCAACAGCCCGTCATAACTTGCTAATAACATATTACCTTTAGAACCACATACATATACATGGTGTGATGTAATTAAGGCGTGTTCACATACTTGGTCTCGGCATACGCCAACAGCGTTAAATTTTAAAACAAAATTAATCTAAACTTGCGGTTCTTTTCTTTTTTTGTTTGCAGCACGAGGAGCAGGTCCCATGCCTATGCAGGCAAAGAAGTATACAAGTTAAATCGTACTCATGATCGACTAAGTTCATGTGTATTTAATACACTTTGTTCTATATATCCTCTTCTGTATAATGCGCGAACAAAAATGTTCTTACTAAAGAAAGTAAATAAATAACAACAATATTTCACAGAATCCTTGAAAACTCAAGTTCTCTCATCTCAATATCTTTATAAAGAAAATATATCAGAGTTATATCCAAGCATCCTTTATTTCTCCTTACTTGAGCGGCATGATAAGCAACAAATATTTATAGTTCGTACAATGACTGGCACTATGATACACTTTATTTTATTTTCCTATTGTCGGAGCACTGAAAACTAAAAGCAATTTAAAAATGGAAGCCTTCAGCACGTCTCATAATGACGGCGTATTTGAAATTCTCAACTGACGACCTAACGCCATGTTTTTAATTGTGGAAGCGTGACAGCACTACATGACGTAGAGCGACGTCTCTCTTCCACACAGCGAGAATACTTCATTTAGAAGTGGTAGTAGTCTCTTTCTTCATATATAAGTGCAATTTTCACGTAAATCTCTGCGAAGCGAGTCTTGAAACGTCTACCCCCGTCACACCCTGTTTGCTCCCAATATCTGGGCAACATTAGCCACTATATTTAGGTTTTTACCCTTTTCCAAATAAGACACAGTTCGAAAACTTCCCTCGGAATTGACTTTTCTGTCGACATTGAAATAAGAGTTACATTCAACATCTCCGTTAAAGAAATATATTGTTAACTTTGCCTCAATGTTTCGGCTTTTGAGATGGAAAACGGTTGAATGAGATTTGCGTTTTCTTCGGCCAATTATCGTCTCGAAATTGCATCTCAAGGTCATTTAATGATCCAAATGATATCCATATCCAGTTGGTTTCTACCAGTCTCAAATTATTATGGAAGCATATACCTTCACATCTTCATAAATATTTGAAAGATACTTACATAGCATCGACTTTTCTTTTCATACTCAAGATTCAAATAAGCGAGTAGGTATCGCAGTATTTCTCATTGTGAGTGCTATTCTGATTTAAGGTATCAAAGCGTCTTGACTTCGGATTCCATACAAATGTAGATTTTATACAAGATTCCTTTATATCTCTTGGTATCGAGTATTATCTACACACGATGTTCTATTCAGTAATGTTTTACGTGGCATTTAAGTTACACAGAGGTACCATTTATTGCGGTACTTGTATAAACCGTGATTTTTTAGTCGTCTTACAAAAACAGCCCAGTTCATGTATCCAATGACTAGAACACGTTCATGATAAAAAAATAGGAATTTATGAAATTTGAAAAAAAAATATGCAATTTTTATTCAATATTATGATGCAATCCGTAGTCTTTTAGAAACACAGCTCTGTTGCGAGCGCGGTCCGAGCCTTGCAACAATGGTGAAGGGCGCGAGCGGCAGCAATTTTATCATTTTTAGGAGTTTATTTCAGATTTCTCTTGTTTAATTTTCTTCGTACTTATTATCTTAGTTGATGATAAAAAAAAATCGCGTCTAGAGGTATTTTACGTCGGATACATGAACTGGGCTGCTTTTGTAAGACGACTAAAAAATCACCGTGTATAGCGAATGTGCCGAGCAACTACATGCATTCGTGTTGTATAAACACAACTAAATGTTGTACAAAGTTGTACTGGTATGCGGGTATCAAACCCGCACTTTTTAGGAAGTAGAATTTGTACTAATTCAAAAGTTTTGAAAGAAGTCCATAGGCAATGTTGCAGTTAACAAAATAAAGCTCAGTAATATACTTACTCTAAAATCTTATTTATTGTCTATATTTTACAATAAATTACTTCTTTAATATTATTTTATAGATTCCCGCAATATAGAATTTGATCCTTGTGACGCGGTGATTCTATAACAACATTCAAGGTCCGTGCATAATGACTCCAAAACTCAGAACAAGCATTCGTAGATCACAAAAGTGCTTCTAGGTACTACCACAATAGAGTAAAACATACTAATGTGGTACTACGCTGGGATTGAACTTGCGACCCGTCGGGCACATAGGTTTATCAGCGCAGATCGTACCAGCGCGGTAAAACAGTTACCAAATAGAACAGTTTCAAATATCTCCCTTTCATTATTCCTAACTTTTTAATTTTCACTGCACAACATAGCAATAAAAACTCTTGTAATTCCTCAACTCCTATTTCCTCAAAGCACAGTATTTTTCACTCTTGCAACTAATTTACTTGACATTATTCGCTGACCTAAAAAAACAACTCCCTACATTCATAGTTATATAGTTTTATTTACAGAATGTTGAGAAAACACCACCGTTCACATAGTATCGGAATATATTTCCGCAATATATTTATATTTCACGCTCTGAATGTACAATCACAATGCTCATACAACCGAAACGTGAAAAACTCCTATTAAAGCAAATGTAGTCGTTATTCGGTATTGGCTTGAAATAAAGGATTTTCTTATTTTTAAATACTCAATTATTAATAAACTTCGTAATACTCACGAAATCAGTGATCTCCTATGTCAAATAATAGGGGTTTCACTTACCTACTGCATCTGAAATGCATAAAAAGACACCTTGGTTTTTATATATCTCACTTCTTACTAAAACTCAATAAACTTATTCTAAATTAAACCAGCGAGAAATATTCCCATCAGAAAATATCCAAGACAATTTCTGTCCTCGAAAAACGTAACGTAAACATACATAGAGACAATAAATATCATAAAACAACATTTACACAATCAGTTCGCAAAAACAGCACAATTTTCGCGCTGTAAACTTTCAAGCTAAAATATATTTTATTCATGTCGCGGCGTACGTTGTTCGAAACCAATGAATTTGTATGACGTAGATAACGCGTTTTATTGTCGCAGTTAGTAAATAAATTCTCTCTCGCCAATCATGTACTGGGCTCACGTAGTGCCCCGATGAAAGGTATAATCCAATCAATTATTACGCCGTGTTCCAATTTTGCATCGAAATGCAAGGAGGAAAGATTTAAGCTTGAAAAAGAGGCCCGCTCACAGATCGCCTGTTTCCTGCATGTTTTTTTTTTACTCTGTGACAGACGTAGATTTGTACGGTCCTACTTTGTCTCGACAGTTCATTGGAGCAGTATTCTGTTTTTGACGGAAAATATTGGCATGAAAGGGCTTTTTAGGCTACTCTTATGTTTCCGTCTGTTACCAAGCTGATACAGCCGTCACAAACAATGTATTTATGTATAATAAAACAAAGTATAATAAAAATGTAGATCATGACTGTTGGTAAGGTTTTTAATTTAAGTGGCTATTTTTCGCATTTGTTTCAGCCTATTTGTACAGAACAACCCTCAGTCTCACAAGTCCAGTTTTTACAAATATTACGAGCTTTAGATACATAACTAACTGAAAAATAAGTAGGTATAGAGATTTCTTCTCACAAAGTTCAGCTAATTAACTTTCCGACGTAAATACGTTTGCAAAGCAAATAGCTGCGAAAAATTAATTAAAATATGAGTAGAATCTCTTTTTAAACTCATCAAGGCGAAGAATATTTAAAAATTCACTTTGTCGTGAGGGTCAAAGTTTTAAGAGCATCATTCAAAAACTTTGATATTAGTGCACACGAAACTCTTTTCAAAAAACGAATTTAAAATTAATTGGCGAACAAAGTTGCGTTGCTTTATAAATATGTTTATGAAGACGTTCCCGGGGGTGTCGTTAGTAGTCCGTTGTCACCGTACTACGTCACCAGTCCTCCATGATATTGCAACACGTACTCATAAATCCCAACAGAAATTTACTGTTAACTTATAGAATACAGTACGCATTTGCTTAACAAAAAACCGGTACCGCTTCAACAAATAGACTCTCGTTTTTCTTCAGCGTCTCCCCTCCACACTTCCCCTTGTCTTAATAACGCCCAGACTAATTCCTTAAGTTTCCCGATAAATAAGAACAAACGACACACGTAACGTGGGTCAACTGGACAGCCATGAAAGATATATTAAGGTAGGCGGTAAACAAAAATATTTGCAAACCTAATTACAGGGAGGAAATGTAGGTAATATTCTGAAAGTTACCGGAAAACGCGCTACGTGCCGACCGAGTGCACGCAACAAAAGGAGTTTTTCAAGGAAATGAGTTAACTTTCTCAAGCCAGTGGGCTAATTCAACGCCTTACTGTGGCAAGTTTTACTTTTTCAGCTATATTAGGCGCTTCGTCATGATACCCGAAGTACAATGAAACCGCAACTTTGTCCGCAACATTTTTGTGAATATCTGGCATTATGTGCGCTCGTTGGAAATTGTTAGAACTCAGTGGCTTTCGGTTTGATATTCGTACTTTATGTTACACCGCATTTCAGGCTCTTGTTGTTCGACTGAATTGCTGAATATACTGAATAGACAACGCCATTGTCGTATTCAGAGTTCTCGATTTAAGTGTTTCGGATTTTGAATCTAATATATAAAATTTTCGTATCACAGTGTAAGTAATTGAACTCGTACGAAACGGTTCCACCGCTTCTCATGAAATTTTGTGTGCCTGTTAGGTAGGTCTGAGAATCGGAAAACGTCTGATATACCCATATTTTTTTATAATCCACTAGAATTCATTCCTATGCCAAAACAACCTTTGCTGGGACAGCTAGCTTTTTTACAATTTTTTTGAAGCTAACTTTACACTATCTTCCTTTATATTAAGTATTTTTCATCAACAATCAAGCATTTTTAAGATCTATCTTTCCCTACGTATGTACACCTATAAATCTACAGATCGTAGATGCGCCTGAACAAACTTAATAATACCGATTCTTGTAGCGATGTGCTTTATAAAAACCTATTTCAGATCCTTATGAAGAGTTGCACATGTGTATTGAATATATGTATAATATTATACGCGCACACTAAACAACTTCACTCCCTATAAATTTACATATAACTAGCTGACCCGGCTAACGTTGTTTTGCCATATAAATTATTTCTAGAGAATTTTTTGTGTAGAAAAATCATAGCGTAGACTTACCACTAAGGGGTATGAATAATAGATTGTAGCCGATTTTCAGACCTACTAAATATTCTGGTAAAATTTCATTAAAATTGGTCTAGCCGTTTCGGAGCCGTATGGTAACTAACATTGCGATACGAGAATTTGATTAAAAAGCACCTACCGTTTCATAAAACCAAAATATTACTATAATTATTTCTTAAACCAAGCTGAAATAAAAAACTACATCACCAATCATAATACAAATGTATCTATCGATTTATAACTATAAAATGCAAGAAAAAATGTCCAATTGCACCAATAAAACGCAAGGGAAATCGTCAATTTACTTACAGCAAGTAATGCTACAAATCGCGTGTCAGAATAGCGAGCGAACTATATTGATGGTGTTATTAAAACTTACCTGCATACTGATGCGAGCCGGTAATCTGTCTGGAGCGCTTTGTATAAACAACTTGGAGATTAATCACTATACACAACACTACAGGGTAGGATCATACTATTACTACACTACTAGAGAGATAACTTTCCTTGTGGATGGAGTAGTTTTGTTACGCGTTATTTTTTTTAACGACACCCGCATTAAGTGTTGTAAATCCTGGTGTCGCGGGGGTTTTATAAACATTCAAGTCACACGCACAAATATAACAAGACTCAAGATATCAAAATTTATGTATTCGTAGTTGCACTTTTTGAACGACAGAAAATACAATGACATCTATAGGCAACACCTCTTATATCTCGCCCTTCCTGCCCTACACATCGCGTACATTGGGTTTTGGCGTGGTGACCTACACGCTTTTTATTCTTGTAGTCAAATACGAATTGTAAAATACGTTACAATATAAATTATACAAATGAAACATGTTTCAAAAGAGCTGTTAATATATTACGGCAACAGGGGTGGCAACAGAAATAGGTGCATCACTTGTGAAAAAGCTTTATGAGATGCACCCCATGATCAAGCAAGGACACGCTGTTACTATGGCGAGGAACCTTAGTAGAAGCGTTCCAAAATCTCTTCTCAAACTAAAAATAAAAATCCGAAATTTCCAATATCGGAATTTCCAACATTCACGATTTAAGATTTTTAATGTTAGCGTCCAAAATAAGATACCAATCAAATTATTCACTTAGCCGTAAGCAAAAATTAAGCAATATTGTAAAGTACTAAATAAACTTAGAAGTTAACTAAACTTATTGATACCAACAAAGTACCTGTGAAGGAGCGATAACAACTTTTCTCTAATTAAAATAAAACAATAAATGTTGATTTAGACTTACCTAAAACCTTTTCACCTTCTTCAAACTTTCGTTTAGTAAATAAGTTGTTAGATTCAAACAATTTGTTACAATTTATTAGAATTTATAGCTAAGTACGAAAGTACTGTTGTAAAGATTCTAAGTAGCTTGGCAGTAGTAGGATGATTTAAAAAAATATATATATTACCAGCCATAAATGTACGAGTGACAACTGGACGCATCCCTCTTCCCATATAGCGAATAGGGAACGTTAAAGCACTGCGGGTTAGTGATTTCAAATTACATATTATATTTGAAATCCAGGTTTCCTTACGATGTTTAACATCACGGTTTGTCAGTTTAGACGTAAAGAGGCAACAAACATACAAACTCGCATAATTTGAATTTCTAAACTTAGGGTGATAAGTAATAATAGACAGATCAGCGTATTAAAAATAGATCGGTATTGTCGGTTTTATAAATATGCTGATTAAATATTATCTACGAATTTAAACGAGTGTGTTATTTTAACAAAATTTGAGATTGTGTTTCTTCGGTTCGGATAATCGTATCTTTCGTTTGAGGTAATAATGAGTGGGTCCTATTATAATAAAACATTATCATGTTATTGTAAGTAGTATTAAATACTTAATTCATGCTCCAGGAATAATTGTTTAATTTAGTAGGTTTATATTTTTTTGAAGATTGAGAAGGTAGATAATAGTTCCAAGTGATATTGTCTTTTGAAATAAAAATGTTAATTACATCAATGCGTTTAATATTTTATAATCAAAATTGCGGAGGAACGAGTAATCTTTAAACTCAGAAAGCAATATTTTTTGGAGTCAAGTAAACTTAAAACTTAACTAAATATAGTTATATATATGAACTGGCTTGTTCTGATATAAAAAAAACAACTCTTTAACTTTATAACAGTATTATATAAATACAGATTCATTACAAAAAAGTAAGTAACTTAATAAGTTCAAAATGTAAAAATAAGCCCTATGAATATCAATCAAAGCCTTATATAATCTAGACGTCCTTTTTGAAATAAATCTTCTTTACATTATGTACGCCCGTTCCATGCTTACATTATCCACTAAATACTTCGCAAAACGTATCTACAGTAAATGTTCCACAGCCAGATGTACTAGGAGTCTGGAGTGCTACCATCATATCGTAATGAAGAAGTGAGACGGCACGATGTACGTTATAGAGCAGCATCTCATCATTCATCATCAACAACAGTCGATAGAAAGACAATTGCTTTTAAGTTTTCATTACTATACTTGTTTACTCTGTACTTGTGATTCTAAGCATAAAATTGAATGCACGAGGTGCACGTACAATCCCAACGCAGGCAAGTGTGACCTTTTCAAAGTTATAGGTACTTGCTTAAACTAATCCAGGACACCACTGACGAATAGTGAAGGAACATTGTGAGGAAACCTGGATTCAAAAAATTGGAATCTGCGATCGCCGACCCGCAGTAAGCTAACGTGGTGATCAATGCTCAAAACCTTCGCTATACAGGAAAAGGCCTGTTTCGATCAGACAGACGTATATAGGCTGGTATTATATTACAATTTTCATTTGAATGGTAATCTTTCTAATGAGTGCTCAGTGCATAAATAAGATAGTAAACTAATTATATAATTAAACTAGGTATTATTTGTGCTTCATATTTGCCCACCAAATTAAAAGCAAATTAAGAGATCAATTTTATCTATGTTTAAACCATGTTTTACAAAATGAATTTCTAAATAAAATATATTTATCTTAATACTGTCAACTTTCGGTACCTTTATTATGCAAACAAATGTTTTCTTTCTTGCTCTTTCTCGCTCCCACAGCTGCAAAGCCATACTTAACGAGATATATGGTAGGCCCCCAGTACAGAGGTGGAAAATGTTTCAGTATCGTAATTGATTAGCTGAAAAGACCTCGGTGCAACCTTAGCCATTAATTGCGCCCCACTTTGGAGAACGATCGCACTTGTATTAATAGTAACACTTACTGAACTCGTAACACGTGTTATTTGTTATAACTGCTTGTTTTAAATAACTTTTTTTAAGATATTGTAACCATATGTGTGACTATGTTTTGTTTAATTTGGTGATTTGTGTCGGAAAATTAATAAAAGTTTTTAGTAAACATCTATTCAGCCCATTTTGACATCGTCATGCAGTGATTTAAAATAATATTTTTTAAACAACAAATTGACGAAAGTGAAATAAAAACTAAGGAGCTAAACTAAATGAAATAATGGGACAAAATGACATGTATTTCACGTTAAATAAAATAAAACATTATCGGTACATCAAGACCAAAGTGGTAACAAACACCTCCGACTTTTTAAAGTTGCTTAAAAACACAAATGTTCAAAATCTGTTTCATATTCTTTTACAATTTACATTGTGCAGTATTAGCGTATTCACAGCTAAAAGTAAAACATTTAACTTCTGATGAAAATATTGCTATAAGCTTTTAATTTTCAATCGAACGAAAAGCAATAAATAACTCTTATAAATTCACTTTAAATTTCGTTCACCGTACAATGGTACGTTTTTATTACAAATAGTATGAAGTTGTTCGGTCAAATGTTTCTGAGGAAAAAACAGAAAAAGTCATAACGATGTCCAAGTTTCAGACTACTGTTGCTACTTGCTATTTTAATTGTTAGAAGGTATCAGTCAAGAAGACATTTGATTAGTTTAATAAAGCCATTCTACATTAGAATTAAACTATTGATGCTGGGCTTTTACAATGATAATTGTAATTTGATTTTTTTTAGTCTATAAACCAAAGAAACAATCTCCAAATAGGCAGCACGTTCAGGATCAAACTTACCAGAACATCTGAGCGATGCCATAACCACGAATAATAATCCATGAGACTAAGTCCTTAAGCCACACCTAATATACTCATTTCCAATCGAAACGCATCTCGAAAGACTGATTCCAAAAATATTCCGAATATTAAACCTCCCCACATTCCGATGCCATGGTAAATGAAGCCAAGACTGGAGCAGCCCTGTTTGCGACGAACACCAATGAAGCGGAAACGGATAAAAATAAATAAAACTCGACGTACAATCCATGAAGTTTGAAAAGAAACGATTTCTCGCTTCGAAAACTTCAGTCTTCAGCATTGCATCCCAGTTGCGATCAAATAAAGAATAATCGGCTTTCATTAGAAGTCGCTACTGATTTCTCTGAGGAAGTGATCAAGTCCCGGCTTACGGATTTTGAAGAGATTTAGAACGCGGTTCGCCAGTTTTCCTACGTCAGCGAAGTTAAATGAGCATTTTTTTACTTGTTTACCAAAAGCCCCGGTTTCAACTCCGACTCGAGATAACGGAAAAGTTTGTATAATGAATCAGTTCAATGTAGAAATGTAGGATGACCAAGACTACTGAAGTTTCAGTTGTATCTATGCACTAATGAATGTAAACAAACCGTAGTTCATAGTTGTGAGAATTTTAACAATACGGAAAACGTGTTTTTATTCCTAATTTAAATAAGGAATTATTAAAATCATTCATTCATATAAAATCAAATGTAGGTTTTCTTTTGTAGACCTACGATTGTTTTTTGATATTGAAATTAATTCTCAGGCAAGTAATAAGGTATTTCTCCACACTGTACACACAAAATATTAAATGAGGTTATTTTCAAAACCGAACGTATAAATAAACTGGCTAAAATTATTTCTTTTATTTTTATAAACGCGAAAGCGTTTGCTTGGATTGTGAGAATATTGCTAACTTTATAATTTTTGGTTCCAATTAACATTACCCATTCTCTCATCAAGGAAAAATAATTTTATTATTTCTTTAAACTTAAAAAAAAATCTAATAGTATCGATATCAATTTACATAAGTACTTTATTTGCATAACCCGAATTTTGCTAACTCCTCCAAATCAGGCACCGCACGAATATATTGTGTATAATTATACGGAAGCACACATATCTACCTACAAACGTATAATATATTCTCAAAGTAAGAAATTCTGTTGTACATAGATGAGGGTGTTAAGTCCCATGTCAATAGAGGACGATAATATTATGGCGGGAGATACCGACGAAGTTACAACAAAGTTATACTTAGGTATGTATATACTGAGATAGGAACAGATGGCTTTACATGGGGACTTCATCCATCCAAAATTGTTGGGGAACCTACAAATTTAAGTTGTTTAACTTGGTAATATGTGTAAACATAATCGTGATGAGTCGGTTTGTAAAAGAAATTTAACAACAAAAAGTTAACAACTTTTTAACTATTCCGATGCACATTATTAAATTGATGTAAAGGGTTTTTTGAATTCTGCTTATTTTATATTCAAGTTTATTACGTCAACCGATTTTAGCGAAAGCACAATTATAAAAAGGTTGAAATCAAAATGTCACATACAACTTACTATAGCTGACATAGCTGTACATAATTTAATGTGCTGTAAATCACTTAGACACTATGGAGTATACCTATGCATGCATACGGCGGTGCCTTCATAAAAAACAATAGCAAATTCAACATCTTACAAAATCAACAATCTAACTCGCGTGCTACCATTGTAACTGAATACGTCAGTTTTCACTAATCCATTACCGTACAAAGATGTTATATACAAACGCAAGAGTTTATCAAAAACCTTTGTAAAATCTCCAGGAAAAGGTACACGTATCAGCTTTTTGATAACATTAAATCGTGAAGGTACTTTGACTTCAAAAGATCTTTGTAGGATCATATCCTGCTCGCAAAACGTATGTTCTTGGATACGTACCAGGCTAGAGCGTTCACCTAATGGAACTTTGTATTGTACGAAAGTTTGATCCACAAAAGGTCAGCAGACAAAGACACAAAGACAAGCCACGACTTCTCATAGGTTTTTTATTTGTAAATAGAGTCTGAAGTAGAAACTTTTTGGTCAGATCTGACCGAGTTTTTCGTTTTCGCCGGCATCCGATGCACATTTTGTCGTCAGCGCCGTTTTATTTTATTCACGGAATATTGCGCTGCTGTGTAGTTGCGCTTCGCTCTTGGCTAAGAACCTTTTCATTAAGTATTATTCGGAACTCTTTCATTCTGCTTTTTACATCAAACTGCACTTACAAGTGGAATCCATTAAGTATTCAGATAAACTACAATGATGTCGTTTGATGCAAAATATGTTGTTAGGGTGTCGTACACAAATTGAATAGACGATTACTGTGTTGAGGTACCTTTGTCGGTCCGACCATCACCAGGCAGTATCCCTGAACAGTGATAGCAATGTAATGTTCACAGGTGATGTATTTCTGTAGGCATTATAACAAGATCAGTTTTGAGCAATGGCTGTTACTGTTACGGTCTTTTTTAGTAACAAATAAGTTTGTGTGTAAAATTGTCAAATTTATTGGTCAGCCAAGCGATTGTTTTTCTTCTTGAATGGTTTTATCTGATTTTGTGTTCAGAAGCTTTTCCTTTGTTTAGTTTTTTAATAAGTTTGTTTCAAACAACACACTTCAAAGACATTTTACAACACAAAGATCAAAGGCTTTCAAATGTTATAATTTCAATAATTTCCAATTTTCATTTTCATTCATTCATTACAATAATTAAATAACGCGTTTTTTGTAAATAAAATCCACAAAACCAATTCTCAACTCCTTTATTTTGACTGACGAATAATCTCTAAAAGACTATGCCTTTTACATTCATCATTTAATTAGTGGATACAAGTATTCTAACATATAAAATATATAATAATTATAACAAACTATCATGTATGGTACGGAGTAAGCAGTGTTAAGACAAAATGAAAACACATTTTAACTCCAAATGAAAGTAAAAGTTGCAATAGAATAAAATTATTATTATATTCAAACATTTCGATATTCTACAAATTCAGGTTGAGTTTCAAATTCAAATAATGTTAGATATGTGTAGTATGAAAAGCTGCGGTCATCGTTGAATATTTTGAATTAGTATTACGAGACAAACGTGGTCTGTGAACACGTATAAGTACAGTTGTACACAATTATTAAGTCATAGTAAAAACAGCAAAGAAAATTCGCCTGTTGTCATATCAACACGTGTAAAAAGCAAGTCGAACAGTCTCGAATAAATTCCTTTTCTTAATTTAGAGCTTTGCATATTCATTTTGACTCAACAAAGCATTTACTCAATTCTTTCGCACACGAAAGCAATGCAAGTTGCCAATACCCGATAACTATGAAAACCTCTTTGGTAATCTATTGGAGTCAGAAGTTATAAGAGTTTTGCGTCGCCGCTTGTGCCAAAGACCTGACTCCGTACCATAATACAATGCTATGCATCCTTAGTCTTAGTTAGACAAGTCTACACAAACCATAGGGTAATGATATGTAGATATTTTATATCTATATTGTGATAACGTTCTTCACATTACATATATTACAGTTTGGGTGCACTAATGTTAGGGTAAAGAGGATGGTTAGATATTGGAGTTTGTTAAGGCAGAAAAGTATCGTGAAGCAAGAATAATATGTACAGAATATAGACTTTTTTCAGCTCAAGAAACGATTACAGTATGTTCCAGGTTATTATGGTATACCATTTTGAGTAATTGTTTTAAACTTTGTTGTTGATGTGGTTTTGAAAACGGAGCCATCTCTACTAAACGCTCAAACTTACGTATCTATTACATGATCATGACAACTTCGGAGTTGACCAAAGAGTATTTATTCTTTCCTTAACATATCTTATACTTTTAAGGCAAGATTGAAAAATAAAATGGCGACTCAAGTCGCCTAAATAAAGAAGCACCGTTATTTGTGTAAAGAATTGTTAGTTTGATTACTTTCTGATAAGTAAAATCTATTAACAGTTTAGTATTAATTTAATGTAGGTGATACTCGTAATTATCGTTCAATTTCGTAAAACAGACCCCGGTCATATTCAAAACACAGTTTCTCCGGTCTGCTTTTGTTTCAGTTGTGCAAATTGTGACAGCGCACTAGACAAATAATAAATAATCATAGCAATTGCCCATGAAAATAAATAATGAGTTAATATTTCCAAAAAAAATATATACATGCCAATTTTACACAAAGACACCTAGACTTAGAACAAGCTTTCGTGGATCCGGGGATCGAATCCGCACTACGTTGTTCACAGCGGGTTCGGCATGACCTTGGTGATGGGCTCCTTTTTCCGCACCTAGGCTCCAAGTCGGCCCATTGTGCGTATGGCATGACCTTTACCATTTGGTTATCAGTGCAATTAATGTATGGCAAGTACAGTTAAGGATTTCGGAATTAACCAATTTTCCTGACTTCATCAGTTGATTTTCATGCATAATACGTACGAATATTTAGAATATGACCTGGGTGTGTCTAACACGTGTATAAGTGAATAATGTACCTACACTTTCACCTAAATAATATGGTAACACATTCATGAAATAAATCTTATTTAGTATTGCACTCAGTGCAAAACAAAAGTGTTGACGCACTTTTTAATAACGTCCTTACTCCACATATTTTCATTATTATATAGGATGGTTCTAATTTCCCATTTGCATAATGTGGTGTGAATACAAAGTTTGATGTATTCTGCACTATTTATATACATGTTGTTGTTTTTTTTTAACTTTAAGGACATGATTAATGTATGAAGAAACGTGTGCAAAAATCAATTAATAAAACTATGTAATACAGTGTAGGCGTTGAAAAAGATGATTAAATATAATACGTATAAGGTATACTTCATAAAGTGGTGATCTTTATAATCTCCGAATATGAGCAGTGTTGCCCAGTAAATTCTTTTTTTATATATTTGTCTATGGTACTCCTAGTCTATGCTTTTCACGTTAATAAAAAAAGCTATAAAAGTATACGAGGAATGACTATAATTAATATTAATACTTATAAATAAAACAATATTATATCTACAAAAATGATAACAATTATAATGTTCTAGTAACAGTTTTAAATATGTGTATGACTATCGCTAAACAGTGTACAGTCATTGGCTAAGTTTTTTAAAGAAGTTTTTACTTTTTTTGCCATATAACCTCATTTTGAAACAATTATAGTTTGTTTGCTTGTATTCTGAACCAAGAAGATGTGACAATTTTTTTTGTGGCAAGGAACAAAAACTCTTTTATTTAAATATCAATGTTGTAAAGAGGTGAGACTTTTTCCTTTTTTTAAAAGACTTTTGATGACTGCACAAAGTTGCGTGGTCAGACATTTTTTGCCACATTTTTACATATTTTTAACTACTTACATACTATCACAGGATGTTCTGAGCTTAATATAAAGACTGACATCCTTATAGAATATTTATCTACTAACTATGTATAATAAGTACTTATATTTAACAAAAAAACATACATTTATACAACAAAATAACATTTAATAATTTCAAGAGTATACTGGATACAATATGGAGTAATTTCAAAGAGAATGATTTAATTTTTGTTGAGCAATTCAAATATTTTTCTATACAATGCAACAATAACATTAAGCCACATAAATTTTATTAAACTGAAACCCGACGAAGGTAAAAAGTTAAAATCTCAAAACGTCAAAGATTTTTAAATCGATTGACGTCGTATAACATCGAAGGAGGATTCAGTAAGATATACAATAGATTATCCAATTTATAATCTCAATTTATTAGCGTTGGCAACACTGTAGTCGGGTCACTAATGTTAAGTAATGCGATCCACGCAATATATCAATGACTACAATTATTTGGCAACAACACGGTGGAATATTTACATAAAACACTCAGTGCTCATAAGTTACTACATACAAGATTTACAATGGACGATGAAAAAGGCGTAAAACAATGAGATTATAAACTAAACCTACAATAAATATTAACTATTAGGTTTATAACCGAGGAACTGTTACATTCACCCGCATTCAATTCTTACAGTTCAATACACATTGCATCAGTCATTGACAAACTCGTACTGGCATTTCACACCGCACAGCGATCTAAATTCAAATTCTGCATTGTTCTTTAAATAAAAAAACTTACGTGGGAACTAAGTTGCCAGATGCATAAAATGCTAAGTGCGCAAGGCTTGCAACACTGATTAGGAGAACATTATGGGAATTATGCGTACTTTTGTCTGGCAGCCCGCACTCCTGCCCGTTGTATTCGAAGCAGAAATTCTGAAAAGAAGGAAATAGTTTTAAAATCTGTGTTTCAACGTGAGATTTACGAAATTATTATTAAAATTGAACACTAGCATCAGGAGCGCATGTTTTTCTTTTTAAAATGCAAAAATCAAAATTTAGAAAGCAAGTAAGTTCGAGTTTAAAGAATAAATTTTAGAGTTAGTTGTTGTACGAATACAATTTTCTGTTTCCATGATAAATGATCATAGAAAAATATTTTACTTATAATACTGAAGAAAACAAGATGGTCGTTATAGGACACATAAAAATTTACAGCGCTACCCGCAGTTTTGGAGTCACGAACGAAATAGGAAGAGTTTCGTATCACGACATTGTGCTTCCTTCTGTTTGGCTTCAGAAAACTCGTGATTTTGTGGAAGAAATAATAAAGTTTCGGAACTTTCGAGAACTCTCTTTCAGTCTCGTACAAATGTAATACCGCCAGTGCACTTTAGAATTAAACCTTACATTAAATTTTAAAACGCGATACGTTACTCGAATTATTTATCTTAGAAGATGGAGCGTGAAAATAAATATTTGCACAAACTTCATTAAGAAACAATCAATAATTATATTTGTTTTCATTTACAGATTTCATTATGTTTGATGCTTAGAATGTCCACTTCCCCAAAAACAAATCGATTGTTTGCCAATCGAAGTAAAACATCGACTAAAATGCTTCCTGTACCGTTAAAATCAGTTTAGAAAAAATAAAATGATTAAAATATCAAACCTTAATAATATTTGAGGCCATACGCTTGAGGAAAGCGCTGGTAAACAACGCGGCTTCATCGCCACAGGATCTATACACCGTCTGCTCAGAGCACATCAGGTACTCTTGGAATGAACTGAAAGGAACAACATAATTAAACGACCATCAACAACAAAATCACCCCTAACACCTAGAATACAAGGTCCAAAATCCCTGATAGTTTTTAATTTAAAATATCGCCCCATTTGCATAGAAGGAGCCTAATGAACTTTCGGATCAGAATTTGCTACAGTTATTAAAGTTCAGTGCTTTAGAAGAGAAAATAAACTCCGTTATAATTATACGGCCACACTTTGTTAGTTGACGGTACACAACTTCCAGTAATTTCAGTAGTTTCAGCTAAAATTATTATTATTAATAAACCACCTTCCCGCCTTCTTTTCGTGGTATTGAGAATAAATAATATGGATAAATTCTTCAAATGAAGAATGAAGCTTTGAGCTTTTGAGCGTATCACGTGTGACGTGGTTGACAGTTGGCATGCGGCAACCATTTTAATATTTTGATTGACAGTTTAATAATTAAACAAATGACTGTCCTTCCGAAAATTCAGAAATAATTATTAAGCGTAGAATCGTAATATCAGTAGAATTATTTTCTTATAGCCGTTTGTGTTATTTTGCAAAATTGACATTGCCTTCGTTATTTGGGCGAGAGAAGGCTACTAACGACGTCTTTTACAAGAAAGTAAATATAAGCCTACAGAAAATAATACGTAGAAATAAAAAAAAACTAACCGACGCAAATTAACATTTATCAGTTTTTTATTCGTATTAATATTTATAAAATGTTGTTACTGTAATTAATTTATTATAATTATTTGTATTTTTTATTTTATTTAAATTAATAATAAATTAATAAAGTACGTAATATATATTATGATCTTGTTGCCGACTGTATGCAAATTATATAAAGAAAAACTAAACAGTTCACTCAATACACAAGGAGATATACCAGACAATAAAACCTCATGACAAATTGACACGCCCTATTTATTCGACAATATGAGGCAAATTGATACCACTTAGAGGCACAGTACATTGAAGTTCGATCGCCTAATAAACCAATCTCGTGTTTAAGGCCGTGCTCCTAATGAGGGTACTGTGTAGTATTGATGTTCTATAAACAACCTATTTGAAGCGTATTCTTTCTTATAGCAAAAAATATTTTTTTATTTACCGATCTCCTTATGAAAAGAAATAGGGTTTTTGACTAAATCTAATTATATAAATCTGTTTAGTCTGTAGATAGATTTCCCAGATAGATATCTCAGATAGAATACGTATTCATTAAAAAGGAAAGAAGATAAAGAACACTTAGGTATGGTAGTGGGGGCTTAAAACATCACTTGCTAGTAAAAAGCATGAAAGCTGGGAAGTGACGTCACATGAGATTTTAAATTAAAGTATCTCCTTCATGTTTTATTTACAAGATGAAAGAAAAAATATGTATCCAATATTTTTGGGATATCTTCTGATGGAAGAAACAGTATTTTTTGTCAAATACCTATTCTTCTAAAAAGCAATCGAATTATAATTTGCAAAAAACAAGTGATACAATAACACAAAGCAAAATTAAAATCGATATATAAACGGGAGTTTTTAAAAATCGGCAAAAAATACTTTTGAACCATTAATACAAAAAAATATTCCAGACATTCCGTTAAAACAAAGTGAGCATAAAATTAAAAATAATAAATTGCGCGATATAATTCGACCAAAGTCAGCATAGTTCGCGCAGCAGTCAGTTTTTTTTTCGAGTGAAAATAGTACTGTTTTTGTTCATCTTTCCATTGTGCCAGTGCATGGGCAGCGATGTATAAATCCTCTGATAGTGAACGAATATTTTAACTAGAAAACACACAAACGTTCCGATGTAAATAATTTTCTCATAAAAATACTCGGGGTATATTCTTGGAAAACATAATTAACACAGCGAATAAAACGGCTCCTTAATGTCAAGATTAGATTAAGACAAACTGAGACAGAAAATACATCGTTTTCCTTTCCCCCAAATCAACAAATGAGCGACAAATTGTAGATTCAATTGTATGGAACGACTGGGATAAAGGCGTCATTAACACACCGAAAAACTCTTAAGTACACCACTAAATCCAAACTGAATCTTAATCAGTGTTTAATGGTTAGGCGAGGGCGCAGAAAAATGTCTTCCGAACAGCCATCTTACACCAGCTTATCCCGCAAATTCCCCAAATTTACGTAAACCCGATAAAATTAATGAACGTGAGATCATTTAGTTGAATAATATACGAAAAAAATATTGAATTTAGCCCGCCTTCTCAAATACTGCCGCGGGTCGTAAACATCAAGCTTAATTTGACGGAATATTTGACTTCCATTCAGGGCGATCTTTATATAATAAAAGACTCAGTCAAAATCTAAATCAGAAAAATTATATTACAAAGTAGACTGGCTCACGAACCACGGCCGGGCGTTGTTAATTTACATGTAAATTGGTACAGATAAGTATTATTATCAGTGGAAATCACGCCTCAGACAAGTAATTAGTTCGTGGGGCTGGGAGCCAGTTCGATTTGTTGAATATTTTACTAACGCGGACTATTCAATATTCAGGACTCTACCCGACTCTTTGAAGTACCGACTCTCTAGGACTTCTCTTGATAACTTTCATGACAGTTTAATTTGCGGAACTTAAAATTGAGTGACGCCTTGTCTAAAGGGATATTCGGAGAGACGAAACACGAATTCTTTTACAAAAAAATCTTATTGTAAGAATAATAATACATGTGAGCGCGTTAATTCCCAATGGATATCGGCCTTGTGCGTTGCCAAAAAACTAAATACTAATCTTTGAATCGGCGACGCAGACTACGATACAAGCGAGTTTGTTCGACACGTTCCGTATAATGTGGATCTACACGAGATTTATAATACATATTAATGTATTTTTTCGCCTAAGGTTGAGCTATAGTGTCGAATGGAATCTAGGACATTACGTGACTATCTAAAATCAACTCGTAATGTCGAAGTGTTATAAGCACGCAATATTTTTTACCGAACACTGTTCAATTATTTTTTAACTCCTCAGTAAAAGTGCTTACATATACCTATATCAAGAGCACATAGATATACATCTTGTTAACGTCAGAAACTTGACTACATCGAAACAATCCGCAATGTATGATTTTCTTATCTTATTCAGGCACTTCAGGCAAGATTTAATTCGAATGTGTCAACAAGATTTGAATTTTCCTCGCTACCGCACACGGAAAAGCCTCAGAAAGTTTCCGAGCAAAACAATTTGTAGAATGTTGTCTCTAGTAAGTCGGCGAACGTCGCACTTAAAGCAGTTAACGAAAAGCCTGCATTTATCAGTATGGATTCTACTATAAGTGCCTGAACTCAAATAAAAGCGGGAATTGTTGGGAACTTTTAGAGCGCTGTACGTACAGCACTGGTTGTAGCTTTTGTAATACTTAATTATTCGTGCATTGTAACTTTTTATACAGACCTGACTATTGTTCATACATTGTAGAGTCAAAATGTTATAAGCTATACGAGTTTTGTGTCGATGTGACACAATTTTGTTTTTAGACCGCGGTTAATGATATTAAGCACTTTAGTAGAGACAAACTGAAAATCATCATTTGTCAAGTGCCTTAAAACGTTCTTTACATACTCACAAATCTTATCCAAATTATAAACAGTGTAAAAAATCACGAAGAAAACTAAACTACTACTGTTCGCGTCACGTAACTCACGTACTGTTGGCAACGACAATGCTCAACTGTTCATTTAATTTATGTTATAACTCAACACACACCTTTAAAAAAAAACTATTGAGGAATCTGAATACGTACACTCTTTTCAATCTGTTTCAATTCAATTAAAATGACGAAAAAGGTTTTATTTGTTTTCAAAATATATACCAAGGAGGTTCATTCAACCCCAATTTTAAGTTCACAGAAATATCGATGCAACAATGCAAAACAAAATATCTAGGAATAGGAAGATAGCAGATAATAATGTTCTAACAGTCTGCCTACTTGATAACAATTGACTCGTATGAAATAACGGTCTCTCTAGTATCTCAGTAACGACTACTAGGTGTGAGTGTAGTCTTAACGACCAGACCAAGATACTTGTGGAAGTACCTAATGTGTACATACAACTCCATTTGGAGTATTTATACCTGAAACTTCAAACTTTGAAGGATACAGTCAATCTTTCTTAAACATGGGAGGCCAACTGAACTTTCAGAGTCTTTCATCTTTTGCAAAGATTTTGCTAGTAGTAAATGGTTAGCTTTTTAACAAAGAAAAGCCTAGCAAACATAGCAAAACCATCAGTTTTAGCAAATCTCAAAAAACCACCCTAAGGACCCAAATAGGACTTCTAAGTATATTCAAGAACTATCGCAACTTCTTAAAGCTTCCACTCACCAACAAACAGTTCTCAGATGATCTTCATGGCTGGTTGCGAGAGCAGCTTGATCAGTCTGGTACTGCTCTCCCTGCTGATGGTTTCCCAAGGTCATCAGCGTCACCTCGTAGTTCTTACTGCATGTCTCATAGTCCGACCTGACTTTCTTCACGCAGTCAGCATGCTTCAAGTACTCGTCTTGGTACTTTCCCCTCGCGCAAAGATCTTGGACCACGTCGGTGATGCCGGCATAAATTCGACGGAATACAACTTGTTCCTGCTTCTCCATACAGACGTTTGTGTAGTTGTCTATACATTTGATGCCCATTCGGAGTTCTCTGTAACAAGAGGATTTTGTTAAAATTTTGTTTTCCATACAAAGATCCTACTACATCTAATATCTATAAGTAAAGCCATTAGAGTTGTGTAAAGAAGATGCCGCTTTATATGGTATTGTGCGCTGTCACGCATCAAAAACTAAAATAATAATACTTTAAGTCGTGGCGCTAGTTCCCCAAAACATTCAAGTTACGGGCCTAGCAAAAACCAGATCGTTAATAATATTCGTAGCATTTCTGATAATTCCAAAGGGGTGTCTTTGTTGTTTATTTCTATACCGCAGACACACTCGAACATTCTGAAGTGGAATTATACACTAAGAATCCTTTAGATAACATCATCGACATTTCCACCTAATTAATTAATTATAACGTTATTTAGGTTGAAGTGGTCCTTTATACTTTCGTCCTTTCTCAGCACCCTTCCAATTTAATATCTGATCAAGGGTAGGCCAATAAACTGTCGCCAATGCCATTGACAACCCTTTCTCAAGGCCGCAACGAGGAGCCATGGAAACCTCAGTCCAGGCTTTATTTGAGTACAAACTTTTCAGTGAAAAACATCCTTGAAAATATTCCTCATGAGGAATTTGTGATTTATGAAGCAGTAAATATTTACATAATAATAGCTAATAATTACGACCCACATCATAAATTATATTTCAAAACCGAAACTAAGATTCTTAGATCCTTTAAATCATATAACCGAGAAATTATAATTATATTTTAATCAATTACAGTGTAGATCGGACAATTTGGTGCCATGATATCTCCCGGTAACTGCACAAATTCAGCAGGGAAACTAAATAAATACAATTTGCGTATATTAAGGACACTAATGCCCGATCTTGCCAGTCTCAACGTTGCAAAGATAAATTTGTTTGTAGAACTTACAAATTTCTTTATACTGACACGACGTTCAACAAATTAGGAATCCTTGCCATCCTTTACTAAGTCTTATTACGAAATTCAACGTACATTCTGTTCCAAGTTTCAGGCACTACATTTATGGCTCTCTGTCATGAAACAAAAAAGTATTTTATACAATACTAGCTGTTGCCCGCGACTTCGTCTGCGTGGTTAGAAGATATAAGTTATGACTTTTTCTTCGCTCCTATTGGTCGCAGCGTGATGATATACATAAAGCCTAAAACCTCCCTCGATTAATGGTATATTCAACACAAAAATATTTTTTCAATTTGAACCAGTAGTTTCTGAGATTAGCGCGTTCAAACAAACAATCAAACAAACAATTAGTATATACATAGTACATACATAGTATATACATAGTAATTAGTATATATATAGTACAATTAGTATATAGATGCCAACGATATCTTCGCTACGTTTCATCGATTTTTAATTTCTCGCGCGGAGATTTTAATATTACGATAACTCATTACCTATTAACATTTTTGGCGTAGTGTAAAAGGCAATTTTGTTCTATATTACATGCATGATATATCTAACTTATTTATTTGGATAAGGATTAATACTGTATTGTTAAAAAGAGGTTCGTAAGTAACCAATAATTTTACTGTATTAAGAAAACACATAAAAATGGTTATTGTGGGTTATCCTTGGAAGATAGACATATACCACCGCGGACTTTTTTGTAGATCTATTAAAGAGGTACAAACTCGCCATACATTGTTTTGTTGTAACTCAAAAGGTTTTGGCAGCGTTCTCGATGAAAGCTCTCGAATGGCTTAATTTTTTCCGACATGTTTAACTAATATCGCTGTAATATCGTCAGTTTACACAAAACCTAAACTTATTATACACTAAAACCTTCCTCAAGAATTGCTCTATCTATCGTTGAAAACCGCATAAAAATCCGTTCAGTACTTTTCTAGTTTATCGCGAACAGACAGACAGACAGACAGACAGACGCGGCGAGGGA
Source organism: Trichoplusia ni (assembly GCF_003590095.1). Taxonomy (NCBI): domain Eukaryota; kingdom Metazoa; phylum Arthropoda; class Insecta; order Lepidoptera; family Noctuidae; genus Trichoplusia; species Trichoplusia ni. The sequence continues at coordinate 12,007,669 of NC_039480.1, read as the reverse complement.
CTTTGTTTTATAATATGTAAGGATAAGGATAAGGATAAGGATAAGGATAGCTGTTGCCCGCGACTTCGTCTGCGTGGTTAGAAGATATAAGTTATGACTTTTTCTTCGCTCCTATTGGTCGCAGCGTGATGATATACATATAGCCTAAAACCTCCCTCGATTAATGGTATATTCAACACAAAAATATTTTTTCAATTTGAACCAGTAGTTTCTGAGATTAGCGCGTTCAAACAAACAATCAAACAAACAATTAGTATATACATAGTACATACATAGTATATACATAGTAATTAGTATATATATAGTACAATTAGTATATAGATGCCAACGATATCTTCGCTACGTTTCATCGATTTTTAATTTCTCGCGCGGAGATTTTAATATTACGATAACTCATTACCTATTAACATTTTTGGCGTAGTGTAAAAGGCAATTTTGTTCTATATTACATGCATAATATATCTAACTTATTTATTTGGATAAGGATTAATACTGTATTGTTAAAAAGAGGTTCGTAAGTAACCAATAATTTTACTGTATTAAGAAAACACATAAAAATGGTTATTGTGGGTTATCCTTGGAAGATAGACATATACCACCGCGGACTTTTTTGTAGATCTATTAAAGAGGTACAAACTCGCCATACATTGTTTTGTTGTAACTCAAAAGGTTTTGGCAGCGTTCTCGATGAAAGCTCTCGAATGGCTTAATTTTTTCCGACATGTTTAACTAATATCGCTGTAATATCGTCAGTTTACACAAAACCTAAACTTATTATACACTAAAACCTTCCTCAAGAATTGCTCTATCTATCGTTGAAAACCGCATAAAAATCCGTTCAGTACTTTTCTAGTTTATCGCGAACAGACAGACAGACAGACAGACAGACGCGGCGAGGGACTTTGTTTTATAATATGTAAGGATAAGGATAGCTGTTGCCCGCGACTTCGTCTGCGTGGTTAGAAGATATAAGTTATGACTTTTTCTTCGCTCCTATTTGTCGCAGCGTGATGATATACATATAGCCTTAAACCTCCCTCGATTAATGGTATATTCAACACAAAAATATTTTTTCAATTTGAACCAGTAGTTTCTGAGATTAGCGCGTTCAAACAAACAATCAAACAAACAATTAGTATATACATAGTACATACATAGTATATACATAGTAATTAGTATATATATAGTACAATTAGTATATAGATGCCAACGATATCTTCGCTACGTTTCATCGATTTTTAATTTCTCGCGCGGAGATTTTAATATTACGATAACTCATTACCTATTAACATTTTTGGCGTAGTGTAAAAGGCAATTTTGTTCTATATTACATGCATGATATATCTAACTTATTTATTTGGATAAGGATTAATACTGTATTGTTAAAAAGAGGTTCGTAAGTAACCAATAATTTTACTGTATTAAGAAAACACATAAAAATGGTTATTGTGGGTTATCCTTGGAAGATAGACATATACCACCGCGGACTTTTTTGTAGATCTATTAAAGAGGTACAAACTCGCCATACATTGTTTTGTTGTAACTCAAAAGGTTTTGGCAGCGTTCTCGATGAAAGCTCTCGAATGGCTTAATTTTTTCCGACATGTTTAACTAATATCGCTGTAATATCGTCAGTTTACACAAAACCTAAACTTATTATACACTAAAACCTTCCTCAAGAATTGCTCTATCTATCGTTGAAAACCGCATAAAAATCCGTTCAGTACTTTTCTAGTTTATCGCGAACAGACAGACAGACAGACAGACAGACGCGGCGAGGGACTTTGTTTTATAATATGTAAGGATAAGGAAGGATAAGGATAGCTGTTGCCCGCGACTTCGTCTGCGTGGTTAGAAGATATAAGTTATGACTTTTTCTTCGCTCCTATTTGTCGCAGCGTGATGATATACATATAGCCTTAAACCTCCCTCGATTAATGGTATATTCAACACAAAAATATTTTTTCAATTTGAACCAGTAGTTTCTGAGATTAGCGCGTTCAAACAAACAATAAAACAAACAATTAGTATATACATAGTACATACATAGTATATACATAGTAATTAGTATATATATAGTACAATTAGTATATAGATGCCAACGATATCTTCGCTACGTTTCATCGATTTTTAATTTCTCGCGCGGAGATTTTAATATTACGATAACTCATTACCTATTAACATTTTTGGCGTAGTGTAAAAGGCAATTTTGTTCTATATTACATGCATGATATATCTAACTTATTTATTTGGATAAGGATTAATACTGTATTGTTAAAAAGAGGTTCGTAAGTAACCAATAATTTTACTGTATTAAGAAAACACATAAAAATGGTTATTGTGGGTTATCCTTGGAAGATAGACATATACCACCGCGGACTTTTTTGTAGATCTATTAAAGAGGTACAAACTCGCCATACATTGTTTTGTTGTAACTCAAAAGGTTTTGGCAGCGTTCTCGATGAAAGCTCTCGAATGGCTTAATTTTTTCCGACATGTTTAACTAATATCGCTGTAATATCGTCAGTTTACACAAAACCTAAACTTATTATACACTAAAACCTTCCTCAAGAATTGCTCTATCTATCGTTGAAAACCGCATAAAAATCCGTTCAGTACTTTTCTAGTTTATCGCGAACAGACAGACAGACAGACAGACAGACGCGGCGAGGGACTTTGTTTTATAATATGTAAGGATAAGGATAAGGATAAGGATAGCTGTTGCCCGCGACTTCGTCTGCGTGGTTAGAAGATATAAGTTATGACTTTTTCTTCGCTCCTATTGGTCGCAGCGTGATGATATACATATAGCCTAAAACCTCCCTCGATTAATGGTATATTCAACACAAAAATATTTTTTCAATTTGAACCAGTAGTTTCTGAGATTAGCGCTTTCAAACAAACAATTAGTATATACATAGTACATACATAGTATATACATAGTAATTAGTATATATATAGTACAATTAGTATATAGATGCCAACGATATCTTCGCTACGTTTCATCGATTTTTAATTTCTCGCGCGGAGATTTTAATATTACGATAACTCATTACCTATTAACATTTTTGGCGTAGTGTAAAAGGCAATTTTGTTCTATATTACATGCATGATATATCTAACTTATTTATTTGGATAAGGATTAATACTGTATTGTTAAAAAGAGGTTCGTAAGTAACCAATAATTTTACTGTATTAAGAAAACACATAAAAATGGTTATTGTGGGTTATCCTTGGAAGATAGACATATACCACCGCGGACTTTTTTGTAGATCTATTAAAGAGGTACAAACTCGCCATACATTGTTTTGTTGTAACTCAAAAGGTTTTGGCAGCGTTCTCGATGAAAGCTCTCGAATGGCTTAATTTTTTCCGACATGTTTAACTAATATCGCTGTAATATCGTCAGTTTACACAAAACCTAAACTTATTATACACTAAAACCTTCCTCAAGAATTGCTCTATCTATCGTTGAAAACCGCATAAAAATCCGTTCAGTACTTTTCTAGTTTATCGCGAACAGACAGACAGACAGACAGACAGACGCGGCGAGGGACTTTGTTTTATAATATGTAAGGATCAATTATTTAAAATATTGAAGGATTAAAAAAATCACTGTTCTTTTCATAAAATTTCCTTATCGTAAATGATGAATGCTTTGTCAAAGATAAAATGATTTCAGTGTCACACGTTTTCGCAAAACATTGAACAAAATGTATGTTCTAGAGATAAGGAAGTAATCCTAAGATTTTGAATATAATCGAGTTTTTGATTTTAGTATTATGAATGGAGGTCTTTTAATCATAATGTATTTCCTAAAAAGATAGGCCGGTCATACAATTTAAAAGATTAAATATATACGTAATTCGGTGTCTGTTACTTTATCAATCGGTGATTCCCCACGCCACAAATATCCGATCTCACTTAAATCTACATTTTCAAGTGTCAATACAACCACGGTTGTCCACTATTTTCCTTTGCTATATCGTCTATACAAAAGCACACAAAGCGAGCATGTGTCATATCATTATTTATTACAACAAAACGTATCAGAAATCGTTGCATAGTAAATACTCTTGGAATATCGCCAATACGCTTCAGTTTATAAAAATATCATTAAATCTTTATGTAAGAATACATAGTCGTAGATAAGACCTGGTTTAGACTAAAGGCGTGCATGTAAAATAAAATATATCTTTATAAACTTGACGTTTTAATTCTTAATTTGTTTTTTTTTTACCTTACAAGATTTGCTCGATTTTTATAATAGGTCCAGACAATTACATCGAGTTTGGCTCAGCAGCTTTTTATTCCAAAGAGGTTCAAACATTTTTTGTTATTGGTGCTAGACTGTTTAATGCTCGAAACGGATAAAAATTGAAAAACATTCAGAAACGTCTTATGTTCGTTCACTATGACCTGACCAAAAAACTACTATATCTACTAATGAGTCACGGGTGATTCGCAAAAAGTGAAGTAGTACTAGTAGTAGTTTTCATCAGAAACAAAAAATGCATAGTAAACAGACGAGGCATCACTGGCGTCTATCATAATAATATTATCATCATTATTTATTTCTACGAATACACTACTGTAAACATCGTTGCGTAGGATCAAGAAATACACCTGGATTACAGCCAAAACGTTTCAAACCATACAACATCATGTGCATAAAAAATTACTAGTATTAAACTTGTTAATATCCCGTAATTTCATTGTTTGCTGACCCGAGCTCACTGAAGTGCCTCATTGGCTATTCAGGCTCTCTATGAAACGCTGAGTGAAGTCCGACAACTAGTTTCAAATTGCTATTTACCGCAAACAAGAGTAGTAAATTAAGATGAGCTAACTGCGTGCCGACCACGCCATTCCAGCGTCGAGAGCCTACCACCACGTCTTACCAATATTATCGTAAACGTGGAAGAGGGATGCCGCTCTACGTCACGTAGTGCGCTATCACGCTTCCACGACTGAAATAATATTAATTTAAGAGCTAGTGGTAGGCCCCAAAAGTTACTCGTTTCCGACGCTGGCAACTCTTTAACTAAACTTACTCTCGCTAAGTTCTTGGTTCGGCGTAAATGAGAGAGATTGTTGCACTATGATATCGCTGGAGTGAAAAAGGCTAGAGCGGCCAGTTCACTGAATGTTCGGGTAATTGGAAATTAAATAGCCGCCGCTCGTGAACTTAACTCTCGGACTTTTCACTGTACTTATGATTTTGTAATATGACTTGAGGAAAGTTCGAAATTGTGTAGTAGCTATTGTTACTTTGTGATCACAGGAAGCTTTTGAATTTATACTAAGTATTTTTTGTTTTTTGACCACCTACAGTTCTGAACTTATGATCAAATGGTGAAACATTCACAGGATCTGATCTAACGACACCCAAAAACATAATTTGACTGGACAGATAACCGAGTGGTTGAGGCCACCACGCCAAACCCCTATCCGCGACGTGACGCAGTTTCAATCCCCGCGTAAGACAAGCATTACTATTATTCACGACTGCTTATCCTGAGTCTGGTTGTCTTTGTGCATGTTACTAGAATGTTTGCGAAACCCCTCGGATTAAATTCCATACTACTGTGGCAGTAGTTTTTTCAGGTACTGCAAAACCAGCCAATGCGAATTTCGAACAATAATTAACTTGTTACTTTGTTAACAACTCATCCGTAATACACGGAATGTAATTACGATGAATTAGAACTCATTAAAGCAATATTCGACGTTTCTTCTGGAAAATACTTACATGCAACTTTTGTCCAGTTCTTCCCTTGTGAGTGCGAAGGATATTTCAGGGGAACTTAGCACTGGAAGTGCCATCGAACATCTTTGTAGGAGGTCCTCCTCCCTATTGCAGTGTTCTTTGAGCGCTCCTGTCAACAAAAACAATAATTAATTAAATATCACGTTTAGATGGACAGTCGCGTCGCTTGACAAACGTAAAATTAATTTAACTTCTATTCATTTGTTTTCGGATACATCATTAAGAAGAAACAAAAGACGTTATTAAATACAAAATGATTTATGTTCTAAATTAGAAAAATGTCTGGAGCAAAGTACCTAAATACGTAATACAGTATTTGTTATATTTTTGTCCTATGATATTAATACGAGCATGCTCAATACAGTAAGAATTGTTACTGTATATTTATGTAAAAAAAAAGAAAAACCATTATTTTAACAAATGCAAGCTTTTACATTGCCTTTTTTTCAATTCAAACGAACGCTCGACGATGTATTTTCCCTTTTCAGCTACAGCATCAGATTAGCTCTGTCATATCATAATATTGCATTATCAAACCGTCAAAATTTGAGGACAATAGTAAATCGCGAAGTGGATCAAATTTTACTTTCAACATTTGATTACAGAAGGACAACGGGTCACTTGAATAATAGTGACTAATAATTTGACAAAAGAATCCTCCATATATGGCTCAGGCTAGCCGATATACTAGCAATATACGCGAATAGAATACTTTCAAATTCTAACCGATCTTCAGCTTAACTCGCCACAAAAACGTTTCGACCAAGTATATAACAAGGTATTTTACAGAAATTGTTAGTACACAGCTTGTATAGTTACGTGAAAAGTTTAAATTAACTTTCGTTAAAGTCCCTTTGAAGTCTAGAAACTTATAATTCAGGGTCTACATGAGGATTCCTAATAGGGTACGCTGATGTATTTTAAAAGGGCCAAAGGTAGAATACGGTCAAACTTGGGTAAGCTCGCTTAATTGCTAAGTATTTAATTGTAATCTATAGTTAAGGCAACCATTGATATTTTTGCCAATAATCCTCTTCGTGTCAGATATCTGGGCCAACTCAACTCTGCGAATCACTTAATATTTTAATAAAGGATAAATTTTGGTACAAGGATAACAATGTTCTCAATGCTCGGTTCACAAGTACCCGCTGAGTGCATCGTCGAAAGCAGGTGCATGACGTAATAAAGTGTAACTCGATCGAGCACTATCTATACAGATTCACAGAATTCTGAAATTGAATCGCGTCATTATAACGCTATAGAATTGAATACTCAATTTCGTATACTATTATTGGCTAGAATTGTTCTGGACACGGGGACTCCTGAACTTGTTTGAGCATTTCTTCTCAGAGAAGTCAGAGACCCCAAAAATGATTTCAAGTAAAAGTAGTGATATATCATTCTAAAGCACTAGTAATGCGCTTATATTATTTGCGCTATTTCGCATTTTTCCTTTCAATAACATAAAACTTACAGGAAAATATAAAGTAAAAAGGAAACAAGTGACATATTATTTATTAAATTTAAACAACTCTTCAGAAGCACTTGAAGATGAATTGAAACATAATTTAAGTGTCCCACTCAGAAACAGCTGTTCTTACTTTGTCGGACTACTGATAAATGATAGCCCACCTATTGGAAACCAGTGATGAACGATGGTTCTATTACACAGTGGGAGGCAGCTGTTGAATACTAAAACTAATGGCTAGATCGTCTTCGATATCTCATCCGTCTTTGTCGATTGATGTTCGCGAGATCGTAGTATTTTTGGCTAAGATTTTGTAGTTTTTAAGGAGTGTTTTAAAATTTGAGTTTTGTTTTATTGTATTATAAAAGTTTTGTTTTGAGCCTTCGGTAAATTGTTACCGACATAGCGTGTCCGTATTTGGGCAATACTTCCTTAAAAATGGGTTTCCAGAAAGAATTGTCATGGGTAATCAAATGGGGTTTTTTTTAATAGACTTTTTGTGCGAAAAATATTTATTTACAAACCTTATATCCTATTCCTTATACCAAATAGAAATCGCATGTATTTAATTATAGTAATTTTTTTATGAAATTAACAAATTTTAAACAATTGCAGCTTTACAGTATTTGTAATTTTTTATATTTATCTGCGGTGCCCATCTTTCTGCAATTTTGTAAACATCTGTCCTGATGTGACTTGGAAAGTAGTGTTATCTAGTCCTATACAGCGCGCATGCGCGTGTCACCCACGCGCGATCGTGTTTCACGTGGCGTCCACGCAATCAGCTGTTTACTCACATATGATTGGATCGGAAAATTTTAGAGAACCTACTATTCCATAGACCAGTGTGTCTTTCCATTGATACAATTGTTGTATTTACCGGTAATTGTGACAAGTTTGATAAAAAAAAATGGGTCAAATCAGGAAGTTTTGGGAAAGAGGATGAGTTATTGATACCAGGATAAAAAAGGACACAAGGCCCTTCACAAATTGGCAATGGCCTCGAACGTCATCTGACAACGTGTTTATCTTGTCAAACAGGTAGTTATTTTTAACAGTGCCGTTCTTAGCACTATGCATTCCGATGGTGTGGTGGGGAGCCGAGCCCACCACGCCGCTTTCTGTCATTGGCTGGCGCATATCGTACGATGTTTTTGCATGTGTGCGTAGCGTGTACACATTATGCCATACGCTCTCACTCAATCGAAGCATAATCGGGGACTAATTTAAGAAGTATAGAACGGCATGGCTTGTCTGATTGAATTGCTCCGATGCCATAGGAAGTCATTCTTGCCTTGACACGATGACGTAGCCACTCTATTTGTTTTGATTCATCGTTAACCTTATATTATTGAGTTTATTATAGAGCAGTCAGCAATTGTGTTGTTTTTATTTTGCATGGTCAGATCATTATTGTTCCGTGTTGTAGGTATTTCACACGGTTATATTGATGCCATCTGCATACTTTTGTTTAATAAACGGTTGTGAGCTAAAGGTGTTTCATTAGAAATGCTTGACTGCCCTTTGCCTACGGTTCGAAGTAGCTGGAAGTCATAACGCTCTGGAATATTCTATGAAAGTACAGACAGAATAAGAACGAAAGATAAATTAATAATAAAATTTCGCTACAAAGAGTTGATTGAAAGCCACGGATGACTTCATACAACAAACATTTAGGATTCCAGAGTACCTTATAAATGTGCATCGAGATTAGAAACAGAATTCCTCAGACGGGCATTAACTATCCAGATTACTAGACTGGAAAATTATTGTTTTAATTTGTAATGAAGTTTCTTTGCGGCTTAAGTTAATTAATTAAATAAGTTTGGAACAAAATGGAACGATAAATACGAAAACAGACGTGGGCTGCTGTGTAAAGTAATTTATTCAAGTGTTTTTTTTTTTGTATTTGGAACACAGTCGAATCATTTATTTTTTGAATATGAAACCATTAATGTGGGCCCAGTTCTAAAATAAGATAGCACTAACATCGATATACCAACTTAAAATCATTAGCTGAATACTGAAACATTATTCAGTTTTTAGTCGCCATTAAATCTAATGCTGTCTCGGTCACTTAAAAGCGTTTAGTCGAGACAGATACATATTCCAAACGTCTTTTAAAGTCAAATTGCTTCAAGTATCCGTCGGTGATATAACGACACATGTTCCATCCCACCAAAAACATTAAATGTAAAAAAATGCCAAGTCTCTCGATGCAGTCTTTCCATCGTAAAAAGTTTTGAGATCTCATAGAAGCCAAGTCCTATTCAAAATATTTTGTAGTTATAAATCAACATTTAGTAATTGTATCAATAGTTTTCTTTATATTATAATTATAGTGACTTGGCAATGAGCACAAGAAGAAACAAATAAAACGGCATATTTGTAGGAGTTGAAAGTTACACACACCGCATGCGTAAACATTAATATCACAAAATTAATTTTCTTTTGGTTTATCCGTGTCGTCCCAACCGAATTTCGGCAACGGCAGTCAGTCTTAGTGTACTCTCGATTCATTTACTTTCATAAAGCGATGGCCCGTAAGGTATTCTTAATTATTGTATTGGAGCATGTAGTCGGTAGTGACCATCATGATTCACACATAACAAATAATCTGATCACTGGTCTCGTCAGTAACATTTGCACATAATTCCAGGCATCAAGCAGCTTTTAATTTGTGCTCATTGCCAAGTCACTATAATTATAATATAAAGAAAACTATTGATACAATTACTAAATGTTGATTTATAACTACAAAATATTTTGAATAGGACTTGGCTTCTATGAGATCTCAAAACTTTTTACGATGGAAAGACTGCATCGAGAGACTTGGCATTTTTTTACATTTAATGTTTTTGGTGGGATCTCATTTATTTTTTGTAAGTGTATTTCTTTCTTTTTTTTAGGTGTCATAATTTCTAGGACTTCAGCTACTGTTTTGCTTAGAACCCATTCTCTATCTCTATCTCTTTTGTTTCTTCTCTGAGACTTCGTTACTTCTAATGTAAACAAGCTTAAACTTATATATATATATGCATATATATATGTAAAGTAAGACCTTTTTGCTCTTCCTTTAAATACGCGCGCGTTCATCTTTGACGTTTTGTCAAAGGATAGCTTTTAATGGTGACAGCACGGCTCTTAATATGGTTTCTCTCTAGCTTGTGCAACTAAAGGCGCAGCATTGTAAAATAAAATATTAATTGAAGCAATAGCATTTAACGTTGTTTCTTTTATTACAGAGCAACAACTTGGTTTTTTGTTTCAATGATTAAGTAACCATCGTATTACAAAACAACGTATTATATATCTACTAACTTACAAACTATAGTTAAACTAAACTAAATAACACGTAAAGTTCTCCGAATATCAATTATCACTACAATATTTTTTAGTTTCGAAATGGTTTTTCATAGACAGGTGGCGCTATCAAATGAAAATTATCGAATTATTCTGAAGTACTACTTAGACTGCGCTTTGTAACGAAACCATAGCGCGATTCAGACACGTACAACGCCATCTATCGAGCGCGCATACAATATTTATCGCAATACAATGGAGTTTTAGCTTTATTAATTTAATGAATTATGAATTTTATGTATTAATTTGTATTAATGATAGTCTGTGTATTACATTTATATTATTCTTTTCTATTCTATGTATGTATTCATCCAATTGAATAGGTACTTAAACAACGAACAAAGTTAACAATGCAGTCAAAATCCATACATAATGTTCTTGCCAAACCGCAAATATAAAATTGTTTTCTATGGCATATTATTTTTTAATGTTTTTATAATTTTTCCTTTATATGTGGCTAAGGACCTATCTTGGTGCAAAATTTGAAGTTTCTAAGTCTGCTAGAAGTACCTTAGATTTTTGATGATCTGTCAGTGAGTCAGTGAGTGACAAAATGGTGTAACTTTGATCGACCGTAACTCCTAAACCATTAATTCAATTGGCATGTAATTTCGAACTTAAGCTTGTTCTAATGCCTACTATTATTCCCCGAAAAGCTAAACTCCTAGCTTTGTCCACGTCGAAGATACAGGGGGGGCGAAACAGCCGCGAATCGCTTCGAGAAAAGATGGTACGGCCGTGCCCGTTTTGCTCGAGACTTGGCAGGGGCACTGCCGTGCCCTCAGATAAGCTTCACAGCACCTTTACGAGTCTATAATTAAATTATTTTTAATGCCAGTTTAACTTTTACGAGCTTAAAATTTAAAGTAATTACTGAGGAAACTTCCTAAAGCGCACACATAAGTATCTTAAACGGAGGTTTTTGGGAAAATAATGAAAATTGTCTTGCTTATCTCGAAGGGGTGTATTTACTAGATGACGCTAATGTTTGCGTTTATTACACGATCTTACTATCTAGTGAGTGATAATGACATTGATAACGCAAGTAAATACACCCGTTTGAGTCGGTGACTGTCTATTAAATGTGGTGTGATCTTTTATTGTTTAACCTACTTATTATTTATCACGTTTTTTGTTACGGCCAGTTTGCAATTACACACAGTTTTAGATAGTGATTTTTTTACAGATAGTCGTAAAAAAGGTGTTCGAAGTGTTAAAAAAGTTTATCTCTGCAAAAATTTGAATTTCTTGAAGTGACTTTTCGAAAATTGTTAAGCATGTTTTATGGCAGCGGCTTTTTTGTTTGTTAAATAAATAAAGCTTCTCCTTGAGAGTCTTGTAAGGATTCTATCTTTAGCCCATGTATTGAATCGGTTTATAAATTAATAAGGAAATGTGGGGAAAAACCCACAGCCAAATATACCTACATGATCCCTGAAAACATAACATTCCTTTTGATGCGTAGTCGTGTGAAAAGCTATTATTATTGAATATCATATATTATTATTTGAATGATTGAGGCATTAAGGTACCGCATTTCTTCAAGAAAGTGTTTAACTAAATCAGCTGTTAAATTGACACATAAAATAAGTGAACATAATGTAACGGTCTGGTTTTCATGGGAATCTTATTTCATAATAACAACAGTATACACGTGTTAAAATTTGTATTTGTACTGCTTAAACTGACACATAACAAACAAAAAAAAAATGACATGAACTGTCACAATCTGTCAAAACAACAAGTTCTCTTTGAAAAAAAAAACACAATCAACTTGAATGTTATAAACTTGTCGTATTAGTTTTAATGTATTACACGTATGCTAGTACTGTAAAGTTTATTTAGTTTGGGGTTGATTGAAATAATGGCGATCATGATATGCCCTTTACTTTTGGAAAAAAGCTCTCTATCTCTCTCTCAATATCCACTTTAAAAAATATATTTCTCCAATTTTAGAAAGCTGGTGTCCCATTTCCTCTGACCACCCTGCACAGCATATAAGTTCCCGAACTGTACATAGAAATAATCAATCTCATGCACTTTTGACGTGATGAAATCAAATTTATCATATTACGTTATGTGTTGTGACTGTTTTTCATATCTATCTCATCTTGTTTTTTTGTGATCGTCCTTGTCATGCGATACAGGTTAAAGTATTGCATTTAATTCTAAGGTTATCCATACTTAACATGTAAATATGACCTGAGTGTGTGATGAAATCGCGATCACTTAATTATAACAAGTCACTTTCCGCTTAACCTCAGAGAATTACAACATGGTCTAGACTTAAGAGCCCGGTAAAATAAATTAAGACTACGGACTAAAGAAACGGAATTAATAAAAAAACACAGTCACAGCTTTAGCTTGAGTGATGAAATCGTACTTCTCAAAGTATAACAGAACAGTATCAAAGAATGCGCGTATAGCCGGCGAAATTATTGCAAGTGTCCCGCGTTCGTTCCCCGCGCAGTACAAGCATTTCTGGGATCCATTAATGCTCGTTTTAAGCGTTTGTCTTTGCGTCTGTGTCTCGAATGTTTGTGAAACTTCCCCGCGATACGGGATGCGGGAGTGGTTTTTCGTTAAAAATTGAATATGAATACTGGGGGCCAATTACGACCTCTTTAAATAAAACTGTTGCTGTAGTGTTTAGCGGAACCCTACTGTACACGTAGTAGTAAAACACCGCCGCACATCATCTCGCTTCGACAAAACAACAGATTTAGGCTGCGTTTCCACTAAAGATGTGCGAGTATGCGTAGAGAGATGTTTGTAAAACCAATAGAATTACCTCATTAACCTCGCCACAGCTCTGGTGGAATCGGTTCAGCGGATATCCTCGCATGACACATTTCCATCGCACATCTCTGGTGGAATCGCAGCCTTACTTAAAGTCATGGTAGCAGGCCCCTGATGTTTGACGTTATCATACATATACCTTTGCATTATTTTGGAGGCTCAATGACCGAAGCCCAATGTCACCTCTAACCTAACCAGAACTTGCAAAATGTAAACCCGTTTGCGATCTTTACTTGAAGATGATCTAAAATAAGGAATTAATAAACACAGCAAGTGGTAAATGATTAAACATTTTTGCTGCAAAAACACAGTTTTTGTTTCTGACGTGTATGTGATATCAGATGTAGATATTTGATAAAAAAATTATAGAATAAAAATAACACCTGCATGTATGAGGAAATACACGAAATTTGTTTAGTATTTGAGTAATGATAAATGGACAGAGAAATAATCTTTGCGCAAATACGCAAAATTCCAGCTTAATTCATCTTTTATTTCCTTTATCTGCCGGTCCAGATACATGTGAATGAATTTTAAAATAGTTTCGCTCGTGTCACATTGAATCAAGAACGTATTTTTAAGTTCTGAGTCAAATCGTATCAACAAGTTCTTTACTCTCAAACATTTTGCGTTTCATTTTGTCAAAATAAACAGTTTTTTTTTTCATCACCTTATTTGATGATCCAAACTTCAAAACAAGATAATGCCCAATGACATCGACGTAAAAATTGACGATCAGTCAAAAATAAAAGCTATCCAGTTGATTTTAAGTTTGTTTTGGCTCTCTTCGACATGAGTGACTAGATTTCTTTGATTATAGTGTAGAATGTAGCCTGTATGTATGTATATTTTTTGAGGAATCGATAATTGCGCCTTTAGATCATACGAAACTAAGCAAAACCTTATGGTGGTTTGAATCAAATTATAAGAGCTTTAATAAACCTTCTTTAAAATTATTGTACACTTTTAATAGTAACGCGAATGAAACAAATATTGCATTCGGGATCGAATCATTTGCGTACAACGGAAATCCCCCCAATAGCTACTGATGATTTCGGCATGTTTGACTGTGTTAATGAATATTATAGGAACTTCCTTCTAACCGTTAGTAAGGAAAAGGGAAAAGTACGCGAAGCATTTCAATTGTTATAATTAGGATGAATATATTGAGTACTATGATTTTCCTACTACTCTAGTAAGTGTTGTTATATGAACATTAAAATATACAACAAAATATGCTTTCAGTTCTTTCTCGTTTTAGAGAAAGTCATTTACACGTTGTTGGCTAATTAAAATTCTGGTTTGTCGTACAACTGCAATCATTTCTAGAAATTTTTAATGCCCGAGTTAAAATACTGAAAATGAAGCTTTGTTAAAATTAAATTCATGGAAATATTTAATTCTTAGTTACAAACTGACGAAATAGCATGATGATAAAACTTTCGCACCTTTCAGCCGAAGATTAAAAGTTTTTATGCATTAAATGTCCGAGCAGAGGTAAAAAGATTCATGCATTCAAATCAAAAGTAATGCATTTAAAAAAACTCGTTATTTCTTGAATTAAACTTTGTATTTTTTAAGATGAAATTTAATGTTAATTTTCCGAAATAGTAAGGATGTAGTTTTAAGGTGTTAAGGAAAACCTACCGTAAAATTATTTAAATTAAAATAATTGATGGGCTTGAGTCAGATGCGGGACGTTTTAGAAATACCTTATGGGTCACATGAAAAGAAATTGCTACGATTAAAAGACGTAAAGAAATTTGTCTCTTATCTAACTAATTTGGAGAAGATTTCGTATTTTTATCCCGTAATATTCAGATACTACGGAAAATAGGTAATCTTTGATAACTATGTAATCGTAATCATGGTAGATAAACAGTGCCATTTTTAAGAACGAAGATCGATAGGAATAACAAATTCAAATAGACAAAATAGGGGTAAAAAAAACATTAGGTACCAACAAATTTATCGGATTACCCCTTGATAAAGACCAAACACTGGAAGCACAATCATTTGTAAAACTTGATCATAATATCATAATTACGTATCTATATTATTAACCCACATAATCTATCAATAAAAGAATCCGATTAATAGTAATTAATTGGCAATGCGCATTATATGGATTTGCTAAGGAATATTCCTCAATCATTTTTATCAGAGATTACGATTCACCATCGGATGTTTTGTATCTAGACGTACGACAGCCTTATCTCAATTATCGTTATGGCTATCAGCTTTTATATATTTGATAATAAGTTATATTTATCACTATAGAATGTTGGCTAGGACTGTGTATAGGTGAGAAACATGTTTAATAAAAAAACAGCATCAAAAGTGAAAAATTAATCTGACTACATACTAATTTGACCAAATTCAGTGCCATGCCTTATTTCGCATTCCTTGTATTTTTGGTTAGGGAATTTAGACCTCCTAGGTATTTGAAATCCTTTAACAATCTGATTTAAAGCTTTAAACATTTCATTTTTATCCTCGATCAATAAAATATAGTTTACGTGTGAATATTTGGAATAGAAACAAAAATAACCAAACTTTTAATACGCATTATAATTAATTTAAAAACCCACAATCCACCCTGTTTTAAAAATAACAAAGTTAAGCGATCGAAACTGTCGGTAAGCCGCTAGTTAAAATAGTTGAATTTAAAACATCTGTACTAAATTGGCCTCCAATTTATATGTAAATATCAGAGGCGAAGCCGCAATCGTCACATACAAGTTCATTAAAAGTTTCGTTCGCGCATAAATCACGGCCATCAATCCAGATTCTAAGATGATATGAACTGGCAAATCTTTTTCATTCAAAAGCTCTAGCGACGTGAAGAAATCACACAAAACGTGATTATGAAAACATATCAATGTCACAGTACATAAAGGGCCGAATGATCGCGAAGCAAATCGTCCGTCCCACTGATGTCGCGGCGCCCGCACTGGTCATTTGTCATAGTGCTCGGATCGGGTAACTTTTTGTTCACACCGCTGACTTCATCCAGAGTTTTGAAAGGAAAACGAGCCTTATTATCACACCCCGACACTAATGCGACCCATTCTTACCGCTAATCGTCTCATTTTGCGAAAAATAAATTCGCAAAAATGCAATTACAGCCGAATCATCATTTTTCTTCGCTGTCAGAAAGCTACACAATCTGCGTCGTTGTTTGATGTCATCTGTTGACCGTATTACGTAACAGCAAACATGTTGTTAACACATTACTGTTTTCATTTATCTATACATATCAGATTTACGCGGAAAATGTTTAAGCCAGCCTCCTGTGGGTAATAAATTTGGATAAAACAATTTCATCTGACTGGAATCGCACCCCAAACTATGCGGCTTACCTCATAAATCCCGATTAGCCTTCGGGTGAAAGAATGAATCAATAGATTATCCGACAATAATATTTAACTACAAATAACATATCGTTGATTTCGCTGGACTTAAGTTTATTTGTTGAAAGCATTTCCATCCTATTTAAACTGAGTTAGTGTTCCTTTGTTCGCAAACTTTTAAGTGGAGTGGAAACAATTAAGTCTTTTCGAAGAAAAAACTATTTGAATCAAGCGCTTGGAAAACCGGCCAATCCACACAATTGAGACGAGTTAAACTATCCTTATTACGAAATTGACTTAAAATGGTTAACTCCTTGGTACATAGTTGAAAAAAGGAAACTTTTAATCTTTACTTTTCAGTCGTGTTTTTGCCTTAATAATTTGAGGCGTCAATGTATACAAAACCTAAGCTTTATAAACGCATCCAACACCTTCAAACTTTAAATGAATGGAGCTTATATAAACACACATTGTTGGCGCTAATTATGATGCATATTGCATTGTAGGTATGCCACCTGCCATATCATTTTGTAGACAGGAAATTTATCACTATTTTGTGCTTAATATAGAAGGCATCGTTAACAGGTAATAAATAACCCAACAGTACATCACTCCCCAACTTAATGAAGGAATTTAATTAAATTATGAATCCGTCGAGTGGCCGGCTGAAGTGAAAAACTGGTGTAGTAATGAGGCCAGTACCAAGTCGGACACTCGTTGAAAAGACACACAAAATAGGTCGAAACTCTTTCGAAAAACAAAACCGGTATTAAATGTATTAATTCTGAAATCTTTCATTCAAAAGTATGAACCCAAGGGTTTTGGGTTTTGTTCGCTTTGTAATTTAGTGGAGCAAACAATACCTTTATTATACTGTTTACCTAAATGTTTTAGATGTGTATTACGGGCAATATGATGGGGCATTATACTCCCCAGACAATGTTTCTAATCCCTCGACTTTTTGTTATTTTATTACATTCAATTCTCGTGTTCCTGAATGTTAGGATATATTTCTCAAAGTACTTTGAAACGGCTTTTGTAACATGTATTTTATTAATAAATCCTTTCTTTCAAAAGTACCTTCTCTAATTTCCGTAATGTATTTTCTAATTCCTGTAATCCGATTTCATAATCATTTAATTCTCTATTTATTTCAATAATTAGATTTCGCTTCGGTATTCCACTTTTTGTGTTTAATTTATCAATGCAATTACCAAAATCACATCTAAAGCCATTTTCAATTCCATCACAGCGAATCTGGTAACAATTCAACCGCCGCACAAAATCGTTTATGTGGTCGCAGTTGAAATTGAATATTCAATCTATATCGTTCAAAATTTTGTTTGATTACGTAAGGTTTTAGGAGCGCCAAATTGACCGAATTCATGCCTCGGGGTGGGTGTAATTTTCCTTTGCCCGATCCGGCATCGTGTATTGATACCTAACGTATACCTAACCTATTTTAACAATTCAACACACAGCCTGGAATCCAATTGTACGTGAGAATTTTTATTGTGGCCATAACCATACTGTAAGTGCGAAAATGACACGGTTTGACGAAGATTTTATTTAGAAGGCTGTTGAAACGAAACCGACATGAAAGTCAGATAATTTGCTCGTTCGCTTTTATTAAATCTGTAGTAAAATTAGAATAATAGGTCCTCGCATTCCCTCAATGTCTTTTGAGTTGAAATGTTAAACAAATTGTGGTTGTCTACATTAGAATTGCGTTCTATTAGTATTCTGGTCTCGCGACATCTTCCTGTAGTCCTTAACTTTAATCTGAAGGTACTGATCGTTGAAGAAGTAATTAGGCTTAAAAAATAAACTTAATTAGATATTCTTAAATTCGAAATTTAACGTGTTCCAAACCGTGGCACAAGTTAAAACTGCGTAATATTATACAACCTAAATTCTAATTCGAATACAAAATACAAAGCAGTTTTTATTCAAATGGCAAACATTATGTTAATAATAATGAATTTATACATAAATATAAATCTATCGAACATCACACCACTGAAAACACACCTAAAATCTATAGATATTGAAACAAATGACAACGTTTGTTTGAACAAATGCGACCGTTTCTTTCAGATAATATGTATCCATTTTTTCAGAGCGTCGTCGTACGCGGCATTCTCATGAAAAATAAACAACAGTTACATAATAGAAACTTGTTCAATAGAGTACTCAAACCCATTGCGAACAAGGGGTATTAAGTGAAATGGTCTTAAGGTAAATAGGAATTGTAGTTCATTCAAACGTTTTTCAATATTACTTTATGAATTGACCGCTCGTTTGGTGTACAATTAAGCGTAGAGTGTGCTGTATTTACGCGAGTGAATGAAGCAACGTTCATCCAATGATGGGTCATCATCGATATTCATCACGGCGCTATTGAATCGAATAGGGCATAATTGCACACCACTAGCACAGTACTGTCGGAGGAAAAATTTTTTTGCTAAAATTTGTAATACAATTTTGACACGTGCTTACTTACTGTATCTTTTTTTAATGATTACAGAACAAGGATTTCACAAAATGCTACCCCCAGTGTCGATGCTTATCAGGTATCCTAAATCAGCGCCCTCGGGCCAATCAGCCTGGTAACCTCGGCAACAGAGCCATTTACGATGTTTAAAATTATTCTAAAATAAAATGTACCGATTTTAAACTGTTTTCCTAACCGTTTCGAACTGTACAGTTTGTAGTACAAGTGTAAACCAAATAAATTGTCATTGCTGAACAATGCAAACATATAAATCAATTAAAATCGATAAATTAATTTATGGGACAATGCCTATAAATCGATTCCAACGATTCTGTTTGAACTAGTCATATAACTCTACGAACCCAGTACTGTAAAGCTACAACCTTATGTTTCCACGTGTCTCTAGTAATATTTAAATGTATTTTTTTCAGAACCCGTTATTGTTTGCACGTGTATTAGTAGTCTGGTGTGAGTTGATGCGATATACAACAAGGCCAATGAATAACTACGTAAATAATGTTTACAGCTGTATACTGCACAGAATATTAAATATTATCTAGTGGAGCGTATCAATGAGAACGGTGACCGCGTCACAACCGTGGGCGTTTGGACTCGCGCCCGAAGACGGCAACGCCACGCCTCGAGTTTATAATAAACAGAAAAAAAAACTGCGATGGTCTATGCTATTCCGATGAACTTGCAAAGCGGCGCTAATGAGTTTAGTACTATTGTATCGGCCGGCGCCATAATCGTTGGCTTTGAAACCTTGTAGTCATTGTTATTTCTCATAGCGTATATAATTATTATCCTTGTCATGATAATTTCTGATGTGACGCTTGTGTTAGTGTGTTACCCATGGCGTGAATTGATAATAATCATTTCATTGATTTCATGCGGAAACAGATAAGATATCTATAGCTGTATTGAAGTCTCTCTTGAAAGGATTTTGATGTTCCTTTTCCTGCTTTCCAACCTGACTTTTCCGTCTTAAGAATAATAGATTATTGTAAGAAGCTCTTTACTTATTAGCTTTAGCATTATGTAGAAAGACACGTGTTATAGTTTTCCGGATAATCTTGGGCACTGGATCGCATAGCGTCTTACAGTATGATAGCCTAATTATTTTAACAAACGTAGTTCTGCATCTACTTTGGATTATTCATATTTGTTCTGCCATAGAGCGGGGGGAATGATCCCTGGTAGGTAATATCACGATTTAGATTAAAGTTCTCAACAGGTGAATGTAAAGAAAAAAAAGTAGATTAACGTAGTCATTAAATCATTAATTTTGTATGCACTAAAATTAACCTGGACCTACACTAAGGACAGTCACAGTTTTAAATATACACATACCTTTTTGTTTAAATACAGATAGACACACAGTACGGCTTCTTGGAACATATCCAGAAACGCCCTCTTGTTTCGACGTAGGCACATAAAATTATATTAAATTTCCTCTACAGGCTCAAATGAGGGGCGAATGAATTTCAAATAACCAACACGTGGCTGAAAATCGTTATTGCACTTGATATTTTGACTGTAACTACAGCAGTTAGCCGTTTAACTTGCTATAACATAAGGATGAATGGGACTGTAATGGGGACATGTTACTGATATTCCCATTATGAGTAATCGTGTTAATTATTGTATGTGGGAAACACTGTATGATTATAATAGAAGACGATGTTATGTGCCATTCGTTGAATTTAAATATTAAACCTGATATTTGTAACAAAAGTTAGTCTTGTAAATTTTGATAGTTTTCTTTGCTAAAACCTGTACCTATGTCACGGTTACATTTAAGATAAGATGAAGTGGAAATATTGATACACATACAGTTATCTAGATTTAAGATATATATGTGGGAGCGTCAGGAACATTTTCCGAACAGTCTAGGTTGGCCTCCATCTTGGGCGTATGAGCGACGGGATGTTCGAAATAAAAGCGTCAATGTTATCTTGTAGATTGTATAATGTGAACTTATAACATTATGGAGTAGAATACAATAGGACGGTTGAGATGGAATATTATTTGGAGCCAATAGGTTAGTACGTGCTCGCTATTTTTATGACAACTGTCTTGACAAGCAAAACGAACGTCGTCGCACCTAGCGCCACCTACTACTCTATTCGGGGTAACCCGCTCCCTTTTATAATTTACCACTTACTCATTATAATAATAATTATGGACTATCTTAATACACATTTCCACAATCAATTAAAATCGTCTAAATAAACAAAGTATTCTCAATTAATCCGCGCGCCGTCACGGCCGTCCTGCGTCGTCACACGTCCTCGTGTGTCTCATGTGCATCGTTGTTGTCTGCAAACATTAGATAAAATGATACACTACACTCTCGTCTTGGCCTTCCTGACCAATTGGGTGACTGCTGATCACTTATCATTTCTCATAAGACACATTTTCCACAAATCTATCTTAAAAATTATAAAATCCATCTCCGAACTATACTCCAACTACAGCTATAGCTATAGATTAGCAAATATTAAACACACCGGCTCACCAATGCCACATAGGCCCTTGAATGCCAACCAGGTTCGCCACCCAGGCTAGTTTGTGCCACACAGGATAGTTGTCGCCACACAGGCTAATCGTCGCCACACAGGCTAATCGTTGCCACACAGGCTGGCCACACAGGCTGGCCACACAGGCTGGCCACACAGGCTACTTGCCACACAGGCTTGCCACACAGGCTACTTGCCACACAGGCTCGCCACACAGGCTACTTGCCACACAGGCTTGCCACACAGGCTATTTGCCACACAGGCTATTTGCCACACAGGCTATTTGCCACACAGGCCATTTGCCACACAGGCTATTTGCCACACAGGCCAACACACAGTCCAATCGGTGCCACACAGTCCAACTGATAAATTGAATCAACTGCTAAGTAGTGATCTCCTCTAACCACACAAGTAGGACTCACTTACCCGCGCCGTCATCGGCACATTCTACTCATGAAGTATCCCAGGGACAAATTATCAAAACTACAAGAAACCAAGAACAAAAATTCACTCAGTTAAGTTCCAAATTCAGGCTCCACACTTACGTGGATTGGGTCTTATTTGACCAACGGAAACCTCGTAGCTCAAAATTCAACATTTGTTTTCAGCCAAGAATATTTCTTTATGTTTACTTATGAAAAATATGAAATCCTAATTTTTAGGACAAAGTCATTTAAGTCCGCACGGCCACGGCCGCGTTGACTCAACCCAAAATATCGCTACGTATTGCACAGCATTGTATTACGTTAGCCTGGAAACTTGTCAGCTAAAGTCTGCTTTATTAAAGATCATTATGCATCAAAGAACAACACAGCAGTACTCACCACTCGGTCATTCGTTATCATGCTTATAATAGTTGACTTTATCTTAACATCTGTATCTTCTTTACCAGAAACCTTTCATTAAGTCAGAGCTACCAAGTAACTCTACAATCTTACAGTTGCCACCAGCAACTCACTACTGGAACTAATCACGAATCTCAAAGCAGGAATCTGAGTCATACAAAGTCCGCACGCATTCCATGTGAATACTGAGTCCACCCGACTCCATGGCCTCTCCAAGACCCAATCTCAGCCAGAGTCACCATAGTCTCTTCAGTCGCCACCTCTGCCATAGTTAACACGGTCTCTGCTTCGATCCCGACCATTGACCTAAAATTCTATACTATCACCATTCTCGACCTCGTTCTTTATTTGGAACGGTACTTAGTTTTCGGACTAAAGATATAGGCACTTTGGATAAAATCTTTACTAGTGGTAACAACAGTGTTAACAGCCTTATACTCAGAACGCATAACTGCCAATGACATGTGCAATAACACCTATTATCATTCAAACAATAAGAAACTTATTATAACATATCAGTGCTTAACTTTGATTAACCCTGGGAAATGTTCATCATCACACTTATAACTTTAATCCAATCATAAGCATCAAACCAAAATGACCTCCCTCCGGGCATGATCATGCAACCTCCTTAGGTAACGATCACAACGGGTAACCTCTATCCAGTCACTACCACACGTAACTTCCATCCGGTTACAAACACAACACCCACTACTAGAGAACCTCACTTTCTCAAACCTTGATCAAAATAACATTAAACTTGGTTCTTTCAATTTGACACTTTATTTGTCCTATACATAGCCCCTTTTGTAAATCAATAACTTTAAAATCTTAAATAACCAACTTCTTAACGAAACTGCCATCAACTCATACTGATAAATATGCCGCTCCTTATCAAAAATAAATTGTAATCGACCCACCGTTGTGTTAGTGATCCTAAGGAAAGCTTGACCATAAGCACCCAGTTCAAATTAACTCGATACTCGCTGGAGCTCACACAGCGCAACACGATCAGATCACTCTCCGCACTTCGCACCAGTTTCCCTCGATGACTTTAAGGTACAGACATAGCGGTCGACATAGGTCGCTCCTCCTCCGCAAATAACTGTCTCTTTGAATCGACATTATAAGACGACAAGCTTTAAACGTCTTGCCGAATTTCAATTTAGTACGCATTGTAAGACAGCAACGTAGTATATAGTTGGCCAATTTTCATTTTCAAATCTAGATTTCAAACCAAATCAATCCGCTTTCTTCCAAATGCTTGATCTGTCAACCTGCTTTTTCTCGTACAAACTGCTTTATCGTCGATACCGATTTCAGAACAACCTCACTTCTGTCTTCTAGAAGCTTATACAGGAACTTGATTGTTTTCTTTATACGGTTGCGGCACTCATTCGATACGTAATCCTGCTTGCCACAACTATAGGCCTTTGGAACGTCTTCTACTCGTGACTTCATTGCCACTATCGGCGAAATGGTATACTCATACATAGTAGGCTTTGTTTTCTAAAAGTAAGCGTGACGAGTTCTTGTTGCAGTCTACTGCGACTTTTAATATCTGTGGTAAATGCAATTCTGTACAATCGTGGTTCTATCATCGCTGCGTGCGCCAATGTAAAAGCAATAGCAGTCTTCTCCACTGACAAGAACTTCATCCGTGCGGTTCAGGTGCTCATAACTCATATCAATCATCGACTTCTATTGAGTAATCGCCATAAATTTGCAGCTGGTGTTTTTCAATTGATCAAATGTTGCCAAAACAGGTCTTCAATTCAGGCATGCTATTCCAGGAAACGGTCTATATTATCTTCACCAAATGTATTTCGTAGTTGCATTGCAAAAAGATATTTCCAACAATCGCAATAATTTTCTGAGGACATATTTTCATGCTGACCTGTATTTATCTTTTACGATGCGTCGCTGGTAATCCCACTTCTGATGTGGGAGCGTCAGGAACATTTTCCGAACAGTCTAGGTTGGCCTCCATCTTGGGCGTATGAGCGACGGGATGTTCGAAATAAAAGCGTCAATGTTATCTTGTAGATTGTATAATGTGAACTTATAACATTATGGAGTAGAATACAATAGGACGGTTGAGATGGAATATTATTTGGAGCCAATAGGTTAGTACGTGCTCGCTATTTTTATGACAACTGTCTTGACAAGCAAAACGAACGTCGTCGCACCTAGCGCCACCTACTACTCTATTCGGGGTAACCCGCTCCCTTTTATAATTTACCACTTACTCATTATAATAATAATTATGGACTATCTTAATACACATTTCCACAATCAATTAAAATCGTCTAAATAAACAAAGTATTCTCAATTAATCCGCGCGCCGTCATATATAAGTCGTTTTTTTTTAAGTAAATATGTCAACATGAGAGTTAGAATATTTAGTTAGTTTTAAAATCAAGAAAACCTAGAAATAGTGAGTTACTGAATAATTAAAATAGAATCTCCAGCTGGTCCGTATGAGTAAAACCTCTATTCTAATCTATTGATAGAAAACTTTTTTATTTCAAAGTTTTGGGACACGAGGTTATTGACACTCAACTGCGAACTCGATTTGACACACGTGTTCGTTTAGCGATATAATCGTTTTGCCTATGAAACTTGTGCAACCTAGGTGCTAGTTTTGTAAGCAGGTAAGTTACTCATTCAATTACGAGTAAGGATTACTTGTTGGACACCTGATATGAGTTATAATTTCATAACGCACTTCGTAAACAATGTTTTCATAACATCGCACTGGTCTTTTTTCTGCATAATGTTGAGTTTTCAATCTTTCTTTCTCTATACTAAGGGAAGAGGTTTTTGCCCAGCTGTGGGAAATATAGACTGATAAAAAAAATTACAGGTGAGAACTTTAAATTATTCTACTGCTTAGCAGTTCAAGAAATACCTAATTTTATCACGATTCAAATAACAGTTTGTAATCAATCAATTAGACATTTTATACTTATTTTTCCTCAATTACTTTATTGAGTAAAAAACTTTAATTCACGTAAGTATTCTAAGATTTTATCTATTGAATCCTTCATCATTAAGCAAACATTTCTTCTACATTGTAGTCGCCGGCTTTAAATCTAATCTGTTAAGGAAATATTTAGCACAAAAATAAAATTGGCCTGAACTAAAAAATAAAAGACTGACGTGACTGGTCAATAATAAAAAGTCTTATCAGTTAAAACAAAACCTGTGTTCAATGTAATAATTTGCTCTCATGATAACTAAATCTACTTTAAGTTTTGTTTATTAGATTAAGTTTCTTTTTTTATAATATTCTTATGATTTCAACGTATAAAAGAAGGTAATAATGATAAACCTTAAATTTATCAATAATGTTTACATTACAATAAACTTAACATGATTGCACTTAATAAAACCGTTTAAACTACTGTTACAGCTGATCGTAGCTAGCTCTGAACAATATGATTTTAAATTGGGCAATTAAAAGTATTACTCACACGTCTTACAATTCACTGCCAACCTTGGTACGAAGCAAAACACAACCTTATCAACGTGATATTTATGAATAAAAGTTGCCGGACTTGTTATTTGTTTAACTGCATATGGCGAACCTACCTCTCTACATTATAATTTATTAATTCTTCAAGGCCGCAAATAATGTTACGTATTTTGATACAAAATTTAATCAAATTATTAATAAAAACAAACTTACCAGTAGCACTCAGCATTGCAATAACTAGAAGACAGCTTAATTGAATGTTTCTAGACATCTTGGAAATCAACTGCACTTTCTTTTAACTATTGTTAAATTTTACCATTTGTTTAATTATAAGTTTTAAAAGTAAGTTTCTTTCACTTCAGTATAACAAAAGACATAAAAACTACGTGGCCATTAATAAAACTACACAGAAAAACTCATAAGTTAGGAGTTGAAGTCACTTTCAGTATTTTCGTATCTAAATACGTAATTTTGAAAGTTTTAATCGCAGCACATCCGACTCCTCCTCTATATTTATTTCAACTGGTTGAAGAACGAATGACATAAATGCCGCGGGAAATGGAAAGGGAATGAAGCGAATGAATGTACGATAGCGTGAACCAGTTGAATGAAAAACCTTATCTGATCTCGCACTTGCCGAAGCATCGCCAAGCCTATTCTGATCAACAATAAACAACCATATACATACATTTTTCAATATTCTCTATATAAAAAAATATAGAAACTGATACAACAATATTTTAAAACAAAATTATTTCTTACTTTTACTCCATCTATGAAGAAAAACATCTGTCCTGAAAAACCAAAACTCAAATAAAAATAAAACTCTATGCTTGTCATTCGGCAGTGTCATGTCAAACTGTAATTCATCAAAGAAGGCTGTCAATTTTCCCTTGGTTTCAGCTTATTACTTTAGTGAAACAATCGATATTAAAATAATTAGCTATGTACATAGTTATTAAGTATTTATTACTGTAGCAAAATATACGTACACAGTACATTTTAGTTTGTAGTTCATAGTCAGTAGAAACCCCCGATAAACATAACCTAAAATGGCAACGAAAATATTGAGTAACATTTTGAAAACTAGACCTTATAATATGATGTTAAAACGCTGGGAAAGTTCAGAAAAGCGAGTTACAGTTCATGACCCGTTCTACTCAATGCCAAAGAAAGACAAAAAGAATTATCTAAAGGTTATAAAAATGTTCGAAGTCAGGGACACAAGAAGACGCGGTCATGTTGAATTTATTTATGCTGCCTTAGCAAGAATGAAAGAGTTTGGTGTACAGAAAGACCTAGAGGTGTATAAGGCTTTAGTTGACGTGCTGCCCAAAGGAAAATTTATCCCTTCTAACATTTTCCAATCGGAATTTATGCATTATCCTAAACAGCAGCAGTGCGCCGTTGATTTACTGGAACAAATGGAAGATAACAGTACTTATTGTTTACATTTTTCGCTATTCTATGATATCTTTATTAATTTAAACTCATTAATGTTTACTTTTGATGGATAAGTAAGTAATATATTCCTTTTCTTTGAAAGTATAGAAGTAATGCCTGACACCGAGATGGAACAGATGCTGCTAAATGTGTTTGGCACTCGAGGGATACCTCTTCGGAAGTACTGGCGCATGATGTATTGGATGCCCAAGTTCAGGAACCTGAGCCCTTGGCATTTACCTGATGAACTACCCAATGATACATTGGAACTTGCAAGACTTGCGATTGAAAGAATCACTTCTGTTGATCCAGACAGGAAAATTGAGTTATGGCAGGTGATAATTGTTTTCAATGTTTTTATAACAAAAATTTTTATAGTGATTCCTTAATATAGGTAGTTTTCAAAGTTAAAGGCTAAAATTATTAATATAACCCAATGACCAATGAACCATCAGTTTAATTGCTTTATCCTG
This sequence comes from Trichoplusia ni, assembly GCF_003590095.1. NCBI lineage: Eukaryota > Metazoa > Arthropoda > Insecta > Lepidoptera > Noctuidae > Trichoplusia > Trichoplusia ni. The sequence continues at coordinate 11,979,661 of NC_039480.1, read as the reverse complement.
GGTAATAAATTCTTTGAAAAAAACATTTTTTTTTCAAGATTTTATTTTACCAGTCTACAATATGTTTACAAAATAGAAACTTTACTATAATACTAAACACCCCAAATTTTTGTCAGACAGAAGAAATTGAAGCTAGTTTAGATAAGACTTGGATTATAAGTGCACAGAGCGAGTCTCAGAAGATCCTGCTATCTGAACAACCAGCAGATGAGCCTTTAGTAGTGAGAGGGCCCTTCAATGTGTACCTGAGGGACCAAGTGGTCACATACTTTATGCTTCTTGGAAAGACAAGGCCCGAACTCAAAGATGATACTGATGATGATGGTAAGATACCTCTAATGTAATGTATTGCTTGAGAAAAAAAAACTGGTATTGTAGAAGATTTATGTGGGTCGCCTACTTGGAAAAGATCATACGCGAAATTAAAACATACAAGTATTTTTTTTGTGAAATTCATATAAGTGTATGATATTTTCAGATGTTTCTAACATACCCAAACCCCTTGGAATACCAGGACTGGTAGGTAAAACTACACTACCAGCTGTAAGACAGACAGTACATGAACAAGATGATGGTACCATTATCTCACTGTGCGCTACAGGTATCTGTCAACTATCAATTTATTGACCTCTCATCTTCATGAAAATTCCCTATTACATGTTTGCATGCATTTTAAGTAGTATAACATAACCCTCCAACTTATAATCAATCATTATTTGGTATTCGTGAATTTTTACCACCTGCTCAAGAAATGAGCTTCAAACTGAGAAAGCGAGATGGCTCTAAATCGTGCGTAAGGGCGTCTCGCTTGCATTACAGCAACTTTCCACAGAGCATATCACCACCTTTTACGGTAATATAAGTTACTACCGTTGTAGAACAATCACGCCACTCTCGGGCTGACAGACTGGCAGTAAGCGCGCCTATGCAATCACTTTCTGATGTTGTTACATATCTTATTCTCCCAATTTCAGGTACATCATCAAGAGATTCTCTTCTCTCATGGATTAGATTGCTAGAAAAACATGGCAACCCATTGTTATCAACTCTTCCAGTGATATTCACACTTACTGCCCCACCCAATGACTTGTCCATCGCAGAAACACAACCAGCCATACCAGAAGAAGAAAGTAGGGCTCAATAAATGTTCATATTTAATTAAGTAGAGTGACTCCCGGTTTCTGAAAGGATGATCAATTTATATTGCCAGTGTTACCTAATGCCTACTGATCACGTTCCTTTGTCGTGGCGTCCATATGCTGCGCAAGCGCACACGCTTATTAAACGCCTACAAAAGAGAATTTTGCAGGTAAATGCCAACTGTTAGCTCATGTACTAATCATAGAACATGCAATAAAGTTTGACAAGAGAAAATCTTGTGTCAATCAGCCTTTCAGAAACTGGTGGTTTGTGTAGTAAAATAAAACGTTATGTTTTAAACCCCTGGTTTTATTACAATTCAACATTTTAATTGGTATCTTTGTTAACATTAAACCAATCTATTACAATATTGAAAGTGACTTTTACCATATTTTATTTACAGTACAACAAATTACATTTAGAAGTTAAACAAAAGATTGTATTAGGGCATAATCTAGAAGGAACATTGATAAGTGTGTAATTTTCATCTAATATCACTATGTCTCTATGATAAATTTACATTTGGCTATAAATTTAATCAATATAATATTTATTGCAATACTCAGTTAAGTTAATTTGTTTTTAGTCTCATTTAATGTCTCTTTTTCAGATGAAGAAGATTGTTTATGTTGATAAGTCTCAAAGGGCTCATTTATACAACAGCAAACTCTGACCAATAAATTATTATGTACAGCAATACACTGTATCTTAAATATTTAAGGGTCATAATTCTTTAATAAGGAATTATACCACAGATTCTGCTGTAGCATAAATTGTCCCTAATTTTCAACCTTATAAATCACTGTACACCTCACCTCAGTCTTAAATCTAATATAGTATTTCTCATCACACAACACAGTTTAGTACTTGTACCACAGAAAGTCAAGTCCACTCATAATCTTCGTCTATCTCAAATGATATTGTACCCCACTGTCAGGTGATGTTGTGCCAGTCAGCCTGGGGAAGCAGGTATGTCTCATTTGTGCTGCGGATAACTGTGATACCTGCTCCGTAGTAAGGTATTACATATGCTGAGCCATCAGCTGGGCCCAATACCTGGAAAAAGAAAAGGTAGGTGAAATAATAGTATATATTAGTATTCTTTATAAGGTAGAAATGGTAATTTGTCTATAGAAATTTATGACAGTTTTGTAGTTTACAAATTGTGATAGTGAAACACTGACTGTATAACTACTATCAGCTAGTGTTGATTTTTTTCATGCTTATAATTTATGAGTGGCAATTACTATGCTGTGCAACCAAACAGGATTTTGCATCCAAGATTTTTTTACTAGAATGCCTTGCTTTAACTTATAAAATATCAAAAAAAGAAATATACAAACAATTGAAACATACCTGTGCAGCAATAAGAATGACATCCAATAGCTGTCCTAAGAACATGAATCCTAAAGTACACAGCTTGGCTAATCCCATACCAGGGTATCCAAGATAGAACCTATCCAAGCCAAACATACCAAGAAACACTGAAAGAAGGAGAGCTATCTCCAAAGAGTATCCATTCCTGAAAAAAAAAACATTTTTGAGTGATTGTAGAGAACAATCTTTTGGTTGGCTGTATTAAAGATTGTGCATTAAATACGTATGTTGATCCAGTTAAAATGATAGGCTGGTTATGAGTAGGTAATTGTAATCAGAGGGCAATTGTTTAGTACCTTTCAAGCTAGAAGCACAACCTAATCACTACTGACTGATGAAAAGTTTGTAGTCTGCACCCCTACCAACCACAAACTCTATCCCCCTCTTCCTTGCACATTCTTTTATCAGTATAAGATTGTAAACTCAATATTGGTATAACACTTACGTCCATTTACATGGCAACTTTCTCGTAAATGTCGAATTATTTGTCTCATTGCAAATAATACCTTCTGCAGCCAGACATAAAACTGAAATTAATTAATAAACGATTAATACTTGTAGCATTCAAATATAATTATTTTAAGAAGTACGTAAGCATAATTTGTTTGATTATTTACCGTCTGCTTCACCTTCAGATGGGATTTCTTTTCCTTTAACACATCCTTTAAACTGTTGTGTCTCTGGACTAATTTGATCTATGTTAGGATCGGGACATATGAACTGTCCTAACCGCAGCGTGCTACAGTCTACGGCTTTATCACTTTTCGACTCATCTGAAGCCCCAACACTGGAATATAGTAACACGAAACAAATATGCACGAAGTGTATTCGTGACATTGTGATCTCACAATTCTCTCATTTGAAGTCCAATTTAATTAGTGCATATTGTTTAAACGTTATAGTGTCACGTAGTTTATCGTATTTAATAATAATATTATTTAATTCCTTTAGATTTTTTGTCGCTGTGAATCACTAAACAATGCACAGACAGCTGAAATCAGCTGAATGACAGCGTTGACTTGACAGTCAGATATAGACAGTTGTAGGGTTGTACAACCATAGGTTTTAACCATAAACAACTAGTTTTTGGTATTTCATTCAATTTATTAGATTGTTAGATACAAAGACATCCCAAATCACAGTTCTAATATTTAACTACGGTACATACATTCTATCTATATATATAGAGCTCTTTCGGGTGCTTCGATGACAGAGACTAATAATATCATTCTTTTTGCGTTCGGGGTTAAAAATAGTCTGACCTCTGTCTTATTTTGGAGGTATCCTGTAAAAATCAGTTTAGTATCTACATACAGGGCAAGTCAGTAAACAAATAGTCGAACCAGCCAGGCAGAATTACTTCATCATAATAGTAGTAGAAATAATTCAATTGAATAAGCATTAATTTATTTTCAATGTTCTTTACAATTTTACAGAGTTAAATATTTACAGTACAATCATTTGCTATATACAAAAAAAAAACATAAACAATAATTAAATCAATGCATCAAAAAATTCATCGGCATCGCTGCCGGCTGGGAGTGCGCCCAAAAGGCTGGCAGCATTGCCACGTTGAATGGCAATGCTAATCCTCTGAGCGAGGTAAAAGCCAGCCTTTGGGTCACGAGAAGTGTCAACGAGACGCTTTGCTAGGTCTTTAAAAACCGTTTTGGCACTCGGCCCCCACGGCCCAAAAGTTTCAACCCTAAACGGCTCAAAGAATTAACCACCAACTAGATTACCATAATTTGCGCCGTTTGAGGTTTTCAGCAGCCGCGGCAGCAGAGCCAGCGCAGCTCGAAGAGCCGGGAAGGTGAGATGGCGCAAGAGTATCGACAGAAGTGGCGTCCCACACTAAAGGCCTGCCCTTCTTCTAAGGGAACAAAGACATACCATCATCGCGTACCAAACCATTAGGTTCTAATACAGCAGGTACGCCGACGGCAACAAGAGCTCGACGGATAATGTCATTAATATTCGCGTGACGAGCCATGCGACCTGCACTACGGCTGCATGATAGACCGTGGTGTCCGAGGCTGTTGACTACTTCACCACAGTGGCAGCGATGCGGAGAACAAGATGAAGCACCTAGTCTTAAGGCAGCAGCGAGACGGAAAGTTGTGTCGTCGAACAAGGTGCCTATATTAATTTATTGGATGAACTTGATTTGCATTTATACTTGATAAATACAAATCCCTATGGATAGGGTAATAAGAAAAAAAATTAGGCTAGATTATAAAAGTGATTACATTTTGATGGATTTGTTTTATTAAATCCAACCAAAAATTACGAGGATAAAACGATACAAATATGTGAAACGTATTGTTATTTGTACTTACGCGAAAACACGTGTTCGATATTTTTTGGCAATCGATCTCACGATCCAATTTTAATTTTTTGAACAAATATTCAGTGCTTTTTATAATACCTATTTTTTATACCTAACTATAACTATTTAATTAAGATTGTTGTACTATTGGGCAGAATTTTACCGTCTACAACAACTAACTATTGCAATAAGGATCATTTATTAATCTAGCATGCATGCCATACATTTCATTTTAATCATCGCTCTAACCACTACCAGCCAGACTCGTCCAATATTTTGATACTAGTTCAATTTCCGGAACAACCCCAGTCGCAGAAATAATTCAAATACATTTCGTGATCGTACATTTCCAATTTCAAGAACGAAACTTGTCCTTCATTTAGTTGGGCTGTAACAGTATTGGGTGGGTACTTAAATGCAATTGAATTTTATCCGAAAAATTGACTCGTGCTCGCGTGAAACGTCGGTCCTTATGATGACAGAGAGCCCTTGTGTCTACTTCACATTTATGTAGCAGCCATTTTCATGTTCCGGACGAAATTAATTGCATTTGATGGTGCAAACTGAATGGTCGTCATAAAATGTTTGTACGCAGAACATTCGAAATACCTACGTTTGTAATAGTTACGTGGGTATACTGGGTATAAAGGGATTACACTCAAATATAAGTTGGCAATTAGTTACTAAGCTCATTATAAAATATTAGCTGCTGCTCGCAGCTTCGCCCGCTAGTAGTTGTTGGTTAAAGCCTTACCCTCTTTAACGAAGTCGGATAATAGTAGCCATGTGTTGGGTAAAATTCAAAAGTCCAACATACGTACCAATTTCGTTTGTTTCGTAATAAGGCTTTGTCAGAAAAAGACAAAAAGTCGTTGTCTCGGTGTAATGAGTTCAATCTTGAGGTGCTAAAAGCCCCGTTGTAATTGCAGGCAAGATAAATGCAAGCCATTAAGAGGAACAAGTTTTGTTTATACCAACACCTGCACCCGGCGTATACCTTGCCTTTGTGCGAATATAATAGGAACTGGTTGCTTTTGTTTTTGACTTCGCACTCACTCACCGTGATAATTGAAGTTTATCGTGAATTTATATACAGCTTTTCTTACGATAGCGGAAATCAGAGATAAGTAGGTACCATATGATATGACCCAATTTCGGAGAATGAAATTAAGAATCTGTCCGTTTATTTACGTAATAAGTTTAGAAGTCCTTAATGCGGCTGCTGAGCTCGTTTTTTCGGGTTTTATTCCTAGTGCAATGTGTTAAATGTAGAAAAGCTATGAATTAATGAACTAGCTGTTGCTTGCGGCATCTCTCGCCTGGATGGCGAAAAACAGCGGCAGGAGTAGCGTTACCAGGTCGCCAAACCTAATAGCCGGACAGACCAGCCAGTTTGGCCGGACATTTGGTTAAAAAAGCCGGACACCCTATATTATTGAGGATTTAGGTACGACAATTTTTTATGTAAAATCAGGTCCGTTTGATTATTAAAATAAAAACTTTTTCTCTTTGAGTTGCACAATAAAATTAAATTCAAGATAATAAAACATTTATGAACAAATAAGACATTTTTAACTAAAAATAAAAATAACTTCATCATTTTACTTATCGTAAAAAGCCTAACAAAAGCCGGACAAGACGAACACCGTTTATTTTAGCCGGACATGCAATCAAAAAGCCTATCTATGTCCGGCTTTATCCGGACGCCTGGCAACGCTAGGCAGGAGCATAGACGTACGTACTTCTTAGATAGTGGCTGCCGCCATATAATTTAGTTTTGATCGGCCCAGCTGATGACTATTACACGTCAAATAATACTTTTGTCTTTCTATAATAAAAAACTCATATAAATATTGGTGTAACAGATAGGTATCACAGACAAAACCTTATTTTTCATGTAGGTAATGAAAACAACGATGATCACTTACTGAAAGTATAAATAGTCGGTGCCTAAACATTGAATATTTCGTGAAATCGTGGGAAGATCTCAACTTCGCCTCTCAAGTTATCACGGACTTCTCAATAATTCGATCGTTCGCTCATTAGTGTAAGTAGGACATGCAAAAAGTTGTCCAACGGACGAAAGTTTTTCTAAACTTTGTTCGGAATCATTATACATTCAGATAAGTCACTAACAAACCGTGAGAAGGCACAGTTTGCATCCGGACACTGAGAGTTATACTAACGATTCAACTTTAACGAGTCCACCGTTGAGTCTGTGACCGGGTTTAAATTTTATCAAGTAACTTTACTTATTTGGGAATGAGATGGACCGATGTCCCAAAAAGTAGTTAGCTCGGATTGGATACGAAAAGCGGTGAAACGGTCGTTATGGCACGACTTGCATCGCGACAGGCTGAGTTGAATAATTGAGACAATGGCTGCACGCATAGCCGAGTGGTTGAGGTTACCACGCCAAACCCACTGCGCGCGTCGTGACGCGAGTTCGAACCCCGCGTAGGATAAGCATTTGTGTGATCCACGAATACTTGTTCTGAGTCTGGGTGTCTTTGTGCACGTGATTTGTTTGTGAAACCCCCGCGACACAAGGATTAAAATCCTTAATGCGGGAGTAGATATTTAAAAAAAAAAATGTTTGTGAAACTATTTTGTAATTTGTTCAAAAGTTAGTACATGAGTGGGTGAATACTGTCATTGATAGAAAATATTGTTTTTTTTAAACAGATCTTGTAGTAGCTTGAGCGCAGGTTTTGATTGCTGGTAGTTGAATTCTCTGTTCATCCACAAGTTGGCGTCAAATATGCAAGTCTTCATTAGATGATTCTTTGATTAATTGTGTTTATTTTATTTATGTAACCAATGGGTTTATTACTGTGGGTCTCTAGTATTTTATGAAGTGTTGAAGGAAACGTCCATTGTTAATGAATTCCTCTTGTGATTTTGAACATTCGGACTTATAAGGACAACTTACGTAGGACACAATTTACTCATAAAATTATCAGATACTTCAGTTGGTATCTATACAAAAAAAGACCACACGTCAAAAAGATTATATGTTTTATTATAACCACTCATGCAGATTATTGATTACAATGATTAAACAATTGACATATAAAACACTTTCCATAATATTGACATTATATCTATGTAGATCAGATGGCGGTCTTCTTTATTTATCCTCTCCAAGCCTTGAATGATGGTGACCTGGGGAATAATAAAAAGTATTTAATTTAAAGAAACAAATTATTGCGGAAATGGAAAAACTTGTTTCTGGACTGTGTACTTAGAAAATAATGTAAAAACACAAATATACTCTTTGTTCGAGGCACAAGGTCTGTTTTTCAATGGAATTAGAAAAATAAAATACATACGTATTGAAACTGGGTTGCTGTGGTTGTGGCTGCGCTGACTGCTGAGCTAAGTTCCCGAACGTAAGAGTATTCTGTGTTGCTAGGTTCTCGAATGTAGCGTTGGACTGTGTTGGGGCACCAAAACTAGGGGCTGTGGAAATTAATATTAAAAAGAGTGAGAAAGAGAAATAAAAGTGGGAAAATCTATTTTTTCCCTTTTTTATTCTGATTTAGATTTCTGAACAGTAATTAGGATCACTTTATTTTTATTGACCACACTAAGGAAAAAAGGAAAAGTCATTAATTCCAGGCTAAGGCATTCAGGATTCTATCTAGCGCTTTTGGGGGTCAAAAAACACTGGCCGGCACCCTGATTCTTCCACCCTTCATCAGTTCTTTAGAGCTCGTGCATAACCAACATATAACGAACGTCTTCAAATATATTATTGTACTTTTAATAATTGTAGCCAGTTTTGGGAATACAAGAACAAAGCTTTTAATCTACTTACCGGGTGCTGCTCCTCCAAACACTTTGCCCGGCGAAGAGCCACCAAAGGCAGCGCCACCGCCGAAAGTAGCGCCTCCGCCGAAGGCCGCAGGTGCGCCGAACCCACTGGGACTCTTATTGAATCCACCAAAAGATGAACCAAAGCCGCCGCTAGGAGGAGACCCGAACCCTGATGGTTGCCCAAACACCGGCTTCGAACCAAACACGGGTGATCCGCCGAATGCTGGTGCTATACAAAGCAAATAATTTTTGTATAGTCAAATACATTGCGATTAATAATTGTGTTTGTACACGGCGTTGTACGATAAATTTACCGGAGTTCATAAAGTATAATATATATGTTATAGTTTTACTCTGAGAATTAAATGTTGCGATAAGTCTAATAACTCCAGTGAACATCTCCAGTATTGAATTACTAGTACTGGTAGTAAGCATTTAACAAATTGGAAAAAAATTATCGTCTTTAGAAGTAAATCTCTAGCCTTACATTATCAGCTGTGAAATTAGTTCAAAGACATCACATTTTAAATTTTTTCTTAGATGACACATTTGTTACTTATCATTCGTACACTTACATGCAGATTGTTGTTGGGGTGATCCGAAAACCGAAGTGTTGTTATCCCCTGACCCGAATGCTGGTTGCTGCGGACTACCGAACGCCTGGCCGGCGGGTGACGGGGTACTGAAACTACCGCCTGTAGTACCGCCGAAGATTGATGACGCTTGAGTAGTGGGCTGTTGACCTGAAGATTCACCAAGAAAAATTGTATATTTTATTGCACAACAAGGTATTAAACGCGTGATCAGAAAAATAGAAAAGTTTAGTAGATTACGAAAAAATTTCAAAACGCAACATTCATAGCCTAAACTCCATGCCTACAGGTTAAGTTTGTAGAATGAAATAACTAAAATGTGATTAGCAAACCTAGTTTCATGTCATGTGTATCAATATAGTATATACCTTAATATAGGTGTCTATGTTCACGTGGATTGTATGTTTGTGAATACCCCCAGGTCACAAGGATAAAATTCCTTACTGCTGGATTTATTTAAAGAAAAAGAATATAAAAAATTGTCAAACACAAAGCTGCCACTACAGCTAGCTTCATTACTTATATACACAATAATTACCAAATCCAGTAGATCCAAAGCCACCCTCGGTGTTGTTGCCACCAGACCAGAAGTTGTTAGCTGGTTTCTGTTGTCCGAACGCAGTGGCCCCGCCACCGCCGAAGATCGCGGCCGCTGTAGGGTTCGGCTGACCGAAGGCAGCCTTACCGCCGAACACGTTCGTACTACCACCGCCGAATACTGAGCCAGATGATCTAGTAAGTGGATAAATATTATTATCACGTTTGGAGATATTTTGAGTAAGAAGAAAAAAAAATCTGCCAAAAGCTACTTACCCGCCGAATATACTGCCACCGCTTGTAGGAGAAGGAGCACTAGTAGTTGATATACTAGCAGATGCAAACAAATTAGCCTCAGCACCGCCGAACAGGGAGCTACTCTGGGCAGTTGTAGTGGGTTGGGCGCCGAACACTGACGCTTGCGTTGTAGGAGCACTTCCAAAGACCGAGGCTTGAGAAGTCGGTACACTTCCAAAAACTGACGCTTGTGAAGTCGCGATTGGCGAACCAAATACGGAAGATTGTGTCGTAGCAGTAGACGAACCAAACACAGACGCTTGCGTCGTAACCGTCCCAAAAACTGATGTCTGATTGCTAGAAGCTTGAGATCCGAAGACAACCGGTGATCCTGTTCCGCCAAACAAAGGCGGTTTTGTCGTATTAGCTGCGGCACTCGCGAATATACTCTGTGCACCGGATGCTGGTGTAGTTGCAGATGTAAACGCACTTGCAGTACTTGCTGGTGCACTTCCAAATACCGACGCTTGTGTTTTTGCAGTCGTTGAACCGAAAACAGAAGCCGTCGTTGTAGTTGACGCCCCAAATACGGAAGCTCGTGTTGTAGGCGAGGTACCGAAAACTGATGATGTAGTTGAGGAACCGAAGACCGAAGTTGGGGAAGCAGCAGTTGTGGTTGAAGCAAAAACTGATGGCTGAGCGAACGAAGAGCTGAATATTGAACCGGCTTGCGTGGTTGTTGGTGTTGTACCAAACCCGGAGGTCGGTGAAGACGGCGTGGGCGATGATGGTGTTGGCGTACTAAATACTGAGGGTTTAGTCACATTTCCTGCACCACTGAATACCGATTGAGCAGTAGAACCGAACACGGAAGCTGTTGTTTTCGTCGGTGAAGTGCTTCCAAATATCGAGCCTTGAGACGAAGATCCAAAGACTGACGTTGATGATGACGATGACACTGCTGAGGCAAATATGGACGCTGCAGGTGAAGAAGGCTTTGATGGAGATGCAGCAGCTGTTCCAAACACAGACGCGGCCGAAGGAGTTGGAGATGAAAATAGAGAAGACTTAGAAGCACTTGATTCTGTGGTTTCTGAGGTAGTACTTTCTGCTTTTGATGGAGTTGGTTCAGTTTTCTCTTCGGATTTGGTAGCTGCAAAGAAAACATAATTATTGAAGAAAAGTAACACTAATATTCTTAAAGATTTAAATATTGGAGTTGTATTCACCTGTGGCAGTTGCTGGACTTGCTGTAGATGTGCCAAATATAGAAGCAGCAGTACTAGTTGATGACGTATCTGGCTTTTCTGAAACTGCGGCTGTTTCACTTTTCGCACTTGGTTTTCCTTCTAAAGGTTTTGTGGGTGAAACTGAAAATAATATGATTAATAAATATTTTGTAGGTAACTATAGGATATACATTAACAAAGAGGAATAAAAAACATACGAGGCCTCGCAGAAGCGCTTGATGCAGCCTGTGATGTACTACCAAATACAGATGATTTATTTGGAGTCTGTATAGTAAATGATACAGATAATTCTTTACTATCGATAGCCGGCTTTTGGACGACTTTCGGTTCAACTTTTTCAGGAACATTCTCCTTTGCTTTCTCCTTTTCAGCAGGCTTATCTTTATCAGTCTTCACTTCTTGAGTAGCTTTCAAAACATCAGGCACAACTGGACTAGATATAGGTGTAGACGTTTTCATGGCAAACAAATTCGTCAGTTTATCAACTTTCTTAGTAGCAACTCCTTTACTGTCTTCAGGTTCACCAGTTTCACTAGATTTAGGAGTGGAGAAGATAGAAGTTTGCTGTTTAGGCTCTACAGAGAACGGCTGGGGTTTCGATGAAGGAACAACAGTAGGACTTGGTTGAGCCGTTGCTGGTTTTGGTTCAAATAGTTGTTTCGGTTCAGGAACAATGGCCTGAGGTTTAGGTTCTTGCCCGAATGCTTGGGGTTGAAATTTGTTGAACATGTTGTTGATATCCGATATTGGCTTCGCTGTGAACACTGATGGTGGTGAAGTAGGTGTAGTTTTCGTTGCAGTTGTTGTTGTTGGAGAGACTGAAATTAATTGACAAAATGTAACAGTTGTTGAAATGAAATGAAATCATTAATTCTGCAAATAGGATATATCATCAGTTTTACGTGTCTTTAAATGTTCAAGAAATAAAACGATTGAATTGGTAATTTCCCTTCCTAATCCTTTGAAATATAATTATTCATTAGCACTGCTCGGATAGCCGAGTAGCATAAAACATGAAACTATCAATGCCCTACGAGACGCAGTTTAAATCTTGGGATAGGAGAAACATTTTTGATCCAGAAATCCTTGTTCTGAATCTAGGTGCCTTAGTGCATGCGTTTTTAATGTTTGTGGAAGCACCTCACAACAAACACGCAAAAGCGTTAAAACTATTAAAATTTTTACTTTTGGAATAATCAAAGTAAAATTTCTGAATAACTAACATGCAAAAGACGAAGGTGAACATATATTCTGTCCCATGAATGTGTTGGCATCGTTCTTGGCGGCTTGCTTGTTCTGCAACAGGTCTTTGAGTACGCTGCGCGTTTCCGCGGGCGCTGGAGTGCTGGAGAAGGCGAATGCCGGCGCCGCGGGCTTCGGCTGAGGAACTTGTGCTTGTGGCTTCTGCACAGGCTCTTGTTTTGTTTCTGTAGGTGGTTATAATAATTTGTAGTGAGTTTATATATCCAAAATTTGCTTTTAATGACTTTTTTTTGTGAAAAAATTTGTGAAGTGTTCGTGAAGAAAATGGTGTATTTCTAACAAAAAGTTACTTACACTTACAAACCTTTTTTTTTTCAAAAAATTATACTTCTATATGTATACATACGGAACCAGAGAAGTAACCACCAAACTGTCTTTAGTTGTCTGTCATTTATATTTTTTCCAAATTCAACCTTATGTACCTTGTATACAAACGTACAAACATACATACAATGCAAGTTAAAGCTTGAAATCATCTACTTACGAGGGAAAAGTGTCCTAGCGACAGGGGGCGGCGTTGGCATGACTTGCGGTTTGTAGGGGGCCGCTGAAGCGAATGGTTCCGCTTTTGGTGTAATGATTGGACCTGAAAACAATATATTGTTGAAATAATTGTCTTTAAAGGCCAGCACACTTATTTATGAACCGTGTAATTGAACTGTGTAGTACATAATTATTTTGAACATTGTGAACGCCGAGAAAGCGAGAGCATATTGGTCTTAGCCAAGCAGTTACGTACTTTCCAACAATAACTTTAAAGTCTATTTTCGAGTGACATTAAAAATACCTGCTCTTATTTTCATCAATGGCCAAAAGAGACTCATTCAAATCAATCTGTTACCAATTTTAGTCTGAGTATAATTGTAGTCATGCATAGTCTTGTGCAAAAAGAACTTACTAGGTTTATCTTCTAACTTGACTTCAGGCTTGACATCAGGTTCAGTCTTAACCGCCTGTGCTTGAACCTTTTCCTTCAAACTCTTTTCATAGTTAATTCTCATGGTTGCTAGATGCTGTCTCATTTCTACATTCACCGGCTTGATCTTCACGGTTTTATGGTTTGATAGCATGTCTCTTAAAGCGTCAAGTTTTTGTGATGATAGTAGAGGTTCCTTTTTCTTATTGTCAGTAGTATCGAGACTCATGTTGAGAATGTTTTTGGTTAGTTTGGACAGAGGATCCCTGAAAGAAACACTATTGTAAATTATCACTAGGACAGTTACTATCTCCAATGCAATGGTAAAAAGGCTTAAAGATTGTAGACTCGTAAACAATCTTAGATAAACAAATTAAATAAATAAAGGAATGTCATTTCAGTGGCATATTTGATTTGGTAATCCTTATTATTGCTTCACATTGGTTTTTAGTCGGTTTTAATTTTCGACAAAAAAGAGGACACTTATTGTCATCCGTTTTTTAAAGTAACTTAACAAATAGAGCATACATAATATCTGACAGAAGTTATACAGGCAGATATTTCTTTAGCAAATATACCTACACTTTATTAACACAACTTACGAACATTATATAAACACAGATTAAAACCTACTTGTTCTTGAACGGCGTGCTTCGCAACAACGAGGTGGTCTTAAACATGGGCGTGACGTCACACTCGTTGAGCGTGTTCCGTAACGTACGCAGTACTGCTTGCTGGCGACTCAATATCTCCTGCTGTTTCACTAGAGGCTGGTACACTTCGTCTAAGATAGGACGGATCATACGATGTCCTGGCCTGAGGGGAAAGAAATACAGTCTTTAAATAAGGTTTATTTATGATGGTATTTAATTACACATTTCTAGTTAACAATTGTGCCAACGAAATTTTATATGCAAAGGTTAAAAAAGGAGGTTCTTAATTCGGTTTGTTAGACTGATGTTTTCTGCAGCTTTCTATATGTATTTTTTTCCCAAAATAGGCAAAGCATGGAAATGGTCCATTCGCAAAACCATCACTGAAAACTCGTGGAGGGCGGCGCAGGCGATCAAAAAGTGTAAGTTGCAAGGTATTTGTGAGAGGGAGGGGGCATGACATCTTGCGAGACTTTGAAATCATTTGTATTTGTGTTTAGAAACTTTGTCTTGGTACCTTTGGCTCAAGTGTTTCGTATACCAGTTTTAGTTAAGCAACTCAAGGTCTACTTACAATATCTTCTTCAGAGCCCCTTCGGGCAAGCAATTTACCACCTTATGTAGTATAGAATTTTTAATATCCTATAAACTCAAATATTTTCACCACTTACTTATTAAGATTGTTATCTCTAGACAAAGCTTCGTTCCACTTGTAATCTAGCGCCTTCTGCGCTTGTTCCAACTGCGTTTGTACGTAGTAAGCGAGCTTTTTCACTGACGCCACTCGTTTTGTAGTCAAAGGATCCGCTTGAGTCCACTGGTGGTATTCTTTTGCTCTGAAAATTTAAAAAAATTTAAATATCGCATGGCTATCATATTAACTGCCCGATCACAGAGGCCTACGAAAGTCCTAAGACGCTTCTGGAGGTCAGATGGTTGGACTGACAGCCTCCCAAAGCCACCCGATGCACAATGGGTCGACGTGGAGCCTACGTGCGGAAACAGGAGCCCATCACCAAGTAATAAATACTGTGGCACTGCATGATAAATCTAATACATGAAGGCATCTAACATGTTTAATTCAGAAAGTTGTTGTGTTCCCATGTCCATCTGAATTTAAATCTGAATCTGGAATTGCCAACCCGCAGTAAGTAAGTGTGGTGATCAATGCTCAATCCTTCCCACATAGGAAGAATGCTTTGCCCCGCATTTTCAGACTGGTAGCATTAACTCCCTGAGGAAGCAATGGCGTGACGATCGTAAAGCTTACCACGCGGGCGTTCCATGAGGCCCAGAACAGAGAATCGTGGAAGAATTTGGGGGAGACCTTTGCCCAGCAGTGGGGCACAGTGGGCTAGATAAAAAAAAATAACTCTCTATTTATAAATGACTGTACTTACTCAGCATGTGTCCTAGCTTCAGCGATAACCGCGCAAGCTCGAACTAGTTCCAATTTCAGCTGTACAATGGCACCGCGGATCTCCTCCGACGAACACTCCTTACGCAACTGTTGCGCGTCTTGAGACGTGTAGTTGAAGTTCGCGTTTATTGAGTCGATATCTTGTTGTAGCTAAAGGAAATTAAAATGTACTTAGATAGCAGGTTTAAATTTATAGTTGGTTTTATTGTTAGAGAAACGGCGAAATAGAAACTTAAGGAATGAAGAAATATTTGGAAGGCACTGAGTAAATGTAAAAAAAAGCAACTCCCGTTTTAGGACTTTTAACCCTTGTGTCGCAGCCTCGCAGGGGATTTAACAAACATTGGGGATCGAACCCATTTTGCGGGTTTGATTTCCGCGCACAGTGGGTTTGGCTTGGTGACCTCAACCAATCGGCTATTCGAACACCTTAGATTTCCACACATAGCAAAACGCAAATGTCACATGTGACAATTTTTTACAAAAAGGCCTAGTCTTTTGATAAGCTTCAATAAATTAATTCAGCAGTATTAGTTGTTGTTATTATTATTCTAGACCATTTTGAGAAATAAAGGAAAACACTACGAATTAAATAGTCTGTCCCTCCACTCATAACATTATCGGATAGCTCACCTTCGCCTGAGTCTCCCTCGTCTTAACACAAAACTTGTACAGCTCCATTTGAAAGTCATTCACTTCTTTGACGAGCATATTCTTTAGTTCCTGGTTTGCTTTCATCTCGTTAATTTTCTCTTGTTCTGCTTTTAAAGCGGCGTTCTCTTGTACTTGCGGCGGCAGTGGTTTAGGCGCAACGGGTTGTGCTTGAGCCTGTAAAATTAAGTTTATGTATATAGTAATAATATGATTACTATTGCTACGCTTATGGTTATGGATTAGTACAGAAATTAAAAAAGTAATCGTGCCATCTGGAATGAACAAATATTGAGCGTATTGGGATGGGATCATGTTTTCATTCTAAAATCTGCCTTATACCTTTATCATAAAACTTAGTTTTCTTACCTGTTAAATACTAAACGAAACTTGAAATATAGCCAATTTTTGCTATTTTGTCCTCCCACCCTTTTCTTATACTTTTAAAACATAGGTTCAATTATACCAAAATAACCAAGATTTTTTTCTCTTAAAAAAACAATAAATTTATTACCATAACAGGTTGAGGTGTAGGCTGTACCGGTGTGGGTTTTTGTTCTGCCGCTGCCGGCTTTTGATCGAAGTTAGTGGAAAAACTGGAGCTAAATGACGTTGAGAAACTGGGTTTCGGTATGTTTAAGCCCCCAAATTGCTGCGGCTGTTGCACCGTCTGCGGCTGTGGCTGCGGCGCCGATACAGGGGCGGGTTGCACAGGCTGCGTGAGGAACAATGTATTTTGTAAATAAATATCAAAAAGTTTTCATTGGTAAGCATATAGGTGATAACGTTATTAATCTGAGAAACATAAATGGGTAAAACAATGGAAATCTGTATTCCGCCTTTCGAGCTTCGGCTTTTTCGAGTGTTGACACAAAATTTTTGAAGACATGAGGAGATAATTTGGTTAAATAAATCGATAAGATTTGCCATTTAACGATAATATTACCAATAAAATATGACTAATTTATATATTTTGTGTAATATTTAATTGAAACTTTTTTCTCTATATCCTAAGACATGCACCTTTTAATACGTGACAAAGGAGCGAATGGCAATCAGTTAGGTCAAAAAAGGTTTACCTTTGGTTGAGCAATAGGAGTTGGCGCTGGTGGCGCAGCTGGGGTTGGAGCTTGGGCGGCCTGGCCCGGAACCACGCTAAACAATTTATTAATTTATTATTAATTATTTAATTATATAAGGCTAGATTTTATAAACATACTCAATTACAAAACAGGCCTTAATCCGAATGTTGAGTATGCACCGAATCTTATAAGACAAGAAACCACCGTAACTATGGACGAATTATCGTGTTTTCATAACACAAACGACAGATAGAGACAGAGATTTCTTGATTGAATTACGATTATTTAGTTACCTGGACATAGCGGCTGCTGGCAAAGTCAGTTGCTGTGGGGCAGTGCATATCGGAGCAGCCTGTTTGTTCAAGTTCACGATGTTAAATATTGTCAACAAGCCAGTTTGAGACACGACGTGCAACAATGGCATGTGCGGAAGCAGTGTGTTTTCATCTGGAAATTTAAAGAGTTGATCAACTTTGATGTAATACGATAACTTGACTTATTGACATAGATGAACCAATTTTAATTGATTGAAAAAAGTTTTCTACTGTAGTTCAATTGAAAACTGCCATTTTTAATGTCAATATTTTACCAAACGTGCAAATGTTGTATGAAACCAGTTGCCTAATGGCTTTTCTAATACATACCCCACTGTATCTGATGTATTCCACAGGTGTCAATAGAGAGACCCACAGGAAAGTTTTCTATTTTCTTGTCTGTTAACGGCAGCTCTGGTCTTGCGTCATCGGGCTATGAAAAACATAAATAGATGTACAAAATCTTCATAAAACAATACATAAAATATAGGTTCCCTGTAGCATACCTTTACAAATTGTATTGATTTAGACTAGATGTTAATGTGAACATTATCTAAGGCTATTGCATGATCGATTATTATAATCATTAACTTCATAATTTATTTACTAATGTACATAACACACTCAACATGAATAAATAAACTTACCTGGAACCACTGACACCAAGTGTTCATATCATCAGATGACCCTAGAGTTGCTATCTCCATACTATTTGATGATGAACCTAATATAATATTCCTGTGAAACAAATAGTGACAATGAATGTAAGTAGTAATTTAAGGTAATGGAAAATATGTGCTTTTGTTAAAGAAATAAAGTTTCTTTTCCCTTACCAGGGCAATCCTCCAAGCAGGTAGTAGAACCAGGGTCTGTTTGAACTCATGCTGTAGCAGATATCTCCGTAATATTGACATGTTGGTGCTCCAGTTTTTGGTGTTTTTATGAATGTTACAGCTGTAAAAGAAGATGATACAAAATCTGTGTAGGGTACATAATAATATGCAAATGAGGATTGCTTACATTAGGCCGAAATGAATAGAAGAATAGGATATCAATATGTTTGTCGAAAATAAATAGTTTCATTGCAACTAAAAGTTTTGCCAGAAATTTACACAGAATTAAGATAATTTATTTAAAGTATTACCTGGCCGGGTTTTATCAGTAACATTTATAAAGACCACAGCAAATTGATAAGTTGAAATCCAATGAATTGCTATGGCTTCTCCTAATTGGGACCCTTCAAATTGGTTTGGTGCAGGGTAAGTCTTAGCTGGTGTTAGATCTGGTTTGTATTGACTCAGTGTCCCATCATTGTTGCCGGTCACAAGTTGCTTCCCTTTTGGACTCCAGCATAGGCACCTGAAGAAAAAGGGTACATGAAGTCAGTGTTGCAATAACTATGTATATGAATATTTTATATTAATTAAGCTTCTTTTAGTTGTCAATTAGATGAGTGAAGAGATAACAATGAGAATAAAGGTGTTTCATTGGACTTCATGGATTTAATTTCCTTATCACCTTAATCTAAATATAACAATAATATAATTTCCTAGAGCAAGGTTTGAGACAAAATTAGGTTAAGGCTCTAATTAAGAACTGTCTTTCGTTAAGAAACTATCTGTACAAATAAAAAAACAAAAATTTACTGTCCTAAATGAAATAATGCATTGGATCCACTACAAAAATCAATGATTTAAAGTATCTTAAAGCTGGAATCAAACTGACCTTGCTTTAGATGGTACCTTCTTGATCTGTGAAGTACTAACTTGCGACACTAAGAGAGTGCCGTCAAAGTAAGTCAGCCCAATTGTGTCCGGTATGCAAGGGTTCCACTGCAACCCTGACACAAATGTTGAGGGGCTCACTTCACATTTCAAGGTTAACGATGGTGCCACATTCTGAAATTAAAAACCGATTTAAAGAAAACAGCTAATAGTGAGTCGTGACAAAATGAAACCAAAAATAGTTAGACAGTATTCTGTCCTGTAAATGTCCTACTGCTGCAAAGGCATGTTCTAATAGGTGTTACTATGTAAAATTAAAATTTTATTAAAATTAGTGAAGCAAAACAATTTATACCACTGAAATTAAATTGGTCTCAATTAAAGATTCATACAATAAGAAAAAAATCGAGTCTAATAATGAATTCATAAATAACTCAAAAGTAGGTATATTAACATTACCTGGTTTTGAAAGTCCGTAACCTTGTAGATAGTTAACAACTGTCCACCAGTAACAACCAGCAGTTCTTGGTCACAGTTAACCGCAACATGCGTTGGCTTCTCCTGAAGTTGTACTGTGAAGTGCTGGGGTTCACATTCCTTGTCAACCAATTGTTTTAGGTAGTAGACTGAAAATACATCAAATACAAACCTGTAGTAAATAATGCATTTTAAAATAATTTGGTATTTCTGTTTGATTACTTTCAGGTGGCTTTGTCACATCTAGTAACATTATTTTACATCAAGGTGCTAGTGGCAACACTATGCTTGAGAAATTGAATGACAAACAGAAATCCTTCTACGGGAAAAGGACCACCACACTCACTAATTATCTTCAGTCGGCAGTCATATATGAGATGAGAACCTTTCCTTCAGACTTTGGACTGATTGAATAATAGAAACAAACTCCAAGGCATCTATTATTAAATATTCTCTATAAACACATTATTCTCTATAAATACTCTTTTGTTTGCAACTCTGACTTTGTAATACTATGCTCATACTTACAAACAAATAATATGTAACAAGATTTTGTTTGAATCTATTTGATAAGTTGAAACAACATAATTTAAATATAGAATAAGAGAATTACCCCACCCCTATTTCACATGATTGAGCAAGTTTATAATAACAACATTCTTTAACAGGTCTTTAAAATGACCTGCTACAATAATAATTGTTAAATATGCTTTTTAATAGCATTATTTTATAATTCTAAATATAATACACATACCTGATAAATATCCATCGGGTGAACCAACAAAAACTAGCCCATATTTGCTGGAGCAAGAAACCAAGTTATACCCCCGGTTTGGTAAGGGGTTGGCAGTATTAAACACTTTTAATTTCCGTTGCAATTTGTATTGGATACTCTGTGAAGTAAGAAAATATTGGAAAATATTCCTATAGTTAAGAATGTAAACTTAACCTATATTTCATTTACGCGACAGAGGATTGACAGTGACAAATACCTCTGATATCCTTTAAATAATGCTTATTTTAACATTTAATTGTTATAAATACACTTTTATATTCAAACTACTGTAGTATGAACTCAAATAAACTTTACATACCGGCTCCTCGAACGAGTTAGGTCCCAAGGTAACCTCCATGACCACAAAGGTTTTGCGCTTGTATGCGCAGTTGATATTATTTGTCTGATCTTTTGAAATGTTACTTAAACCACTATTTTATATTAGTTCTTTTGGAAAAACTACTATTTTAGCAAAGTTATCGGAAAGTATCTGTCAAACGGTTATGAATGTCAAACATGAAATTTTCTAGTATAGTAAGATGTTGCTATTTTCAAAAATGTGAAATCAATTTTTGGATTTCGTTTCTTCTTTGGTCTATGGTAGTAATATTTTAAATACAAAAATTATTTATATAACTCAAAATCTTACTTTAACATAGTACCTAATAATCATTTTTATTTTTCTAATATTCTGAATCAGCTTTTTCGATAGATTTCATGAGGTCGCAGGCACCTAAATTAGCTATTCCTCGCGGCTACGAGCTTGATTACATTTCTAAAACTTGCTACATTAACAAAAATGCTAGTCTCAGAGTTCGATCAAAAAAGGGGTTTAAAAAGCTATAGAAATAACAAACTCCTAAATATTAAAATTAATGTTTTATTTAATTTTCAGGAAAATTAAGAAACTTTTTAATTAGCCAGCTGGTAACGCCTTCTGGTAGCGGCAACTTGAATAGATTATAGTAAAACATGTATCTCCACGATTCCACTTTGTAAAGGGCTTTGGGACTCTCGGACGTCAAAGCTTTGACGAAGGTCTCGATGATATTTTCATCTTTCAAGGAGTCGTATCTAGTGTTATGTGACGACGCCGACTGAAGATAATTAGTGAGCGTTGTGATCCTTTTCCCGTAGAAGGATTTCTGTTCGTCATTCAATTTCTCAAGCATCGCGTTTCCACTTGCACCTTGATGTACAATAATGTTACTAGATGTGACAAAACCACCTGAAATCAATCAAACAGAACCAGGTTACTAAAGTATGCTTTATAATTAATAAATTATTTATTTGTTTAAAACAGTTTCAGGTAGATACGTTCCTAAACAGACTCAAACTCAAAGTTTGCATTGCAAACTTGTATATTTATAACTATTTCAATATACAAGTATACTTTTGAGTCGTAATTTCTTTCAAATGTGATATTAATTAGATCTAGCATCTGTCCTCCTCTACCTTCTGACACCACTCTATCACGTAAAGGATACTATAAAAAATATACTCCATATTTTTTATAGAATCCGAGATTTTGTAATATTTTTTAAATAATAATTACCGGGTACAAAAGCAACAACGCCGAGTCCATGTTTCCGATGTTCTAGTCTCAAAGCCTTCGTGAGCCCAAGCACGCCTGCCTTGCTGGCACTATAAGCTGCAAAGCCTGGTAGAGGCTGCAAACCACAATGGCTCGCCACGTTTATAATTCTAGGCACTGATGGCACTGCGTTCTGGAAAACAAAAGAAGTAGGTATAAGGATGTTTACAAGGTTTAAAATATAAGTTACTTTGTTTAGTTTGTGAGGTCAACAAAGAAAGACGATGAACAAACGATTAAGTATACCTAGACTAAGTTTAAGAATGACTGTAAGGTGTTTATAAAACCACTGGTCTTCCAATACTGGGAGATGGCATTTGGTTGTGTGCCTTGTTGATCTTATGTGATCTAACTAACTGACGTACTGTCAGCAACAAAATTTTATCAAGATTTTATCTTTGTTAGAGTTAGTTACTAAAATTGTTATACTCGTATTTTTACCTTTATCTGAACCATAAAAATAGATAAAGATACCTAAAGTGCTTTAAAGTTTAGGACTGCGGGCCAGTGGCGAAACTGTGTGAAATAGCTAAATTTTATCAAGGAGTGAAGACCAGTGATATTTTCACATTTTCCATTCACTGCATACTGTCTAATATTATAGCTTTACTCGACAAAGAAAGAAAATGCATCCAGTATAAACCTAATTTCTTAATTTTAACGGAAGAAAATAATAAATAAATAATATTTTATATCCACAAAAACATTCATAACACCAACGAGATCAAAACAATAACAAATTTCAACAAACAAGAAACATAATCTCATCAAATCCAGGCTTTCGGTTTCAATCAAATATTTTAAATTATCTTCATTGACATTTTCCGGGCCGTTATTATTTCCTGGCTTATGATACTCAGCGTTTTTCCCGTGGACCTGTGTAACCTACCCGTAAGGAAAATAACACGTGTTTCAAGAAAATAATGTTTACGAAGTCAATTTCATTTTGAGGGCGAATCCCATTTCATTGTTTACGAAGAAATCACACGATTATTTCGGCGGTATCAAATTTTCTATCGGTATTATTTCAGTACTTGGTCCCGAGAAGCCGTAATAAAATGAATTTTAACTCGTTGCCATGGTTACGTTATTTTGCGTACGGTAGGACGACATTGGGATATTACGTCCGTATTCATATGAAATTATAATAATGTTCGGTTTATTTATTTCTTCGCAGGTGTATTTTATTCTATTTATGTTTTTTTTTTCGGTAAATTGACTGCCTATTATGAGAAAATAACTTGTTTGTTATGTTATTTTGTACGTGGACTGGGAACGAGTATACATATTACGTGAATTGTAAATTGGTTTCTTCTTGGTAAGTTGTGTGTTATTTATGGATTGCTAAATCATATATTATTTACATAGCTACTTAAAATGTAAGTACTTCTTCTCTTTGGTTCTGATGAAGTGAGTGAAACTTTGATATAAAAAAATACAAAGTGGATTTTTACCTCCAAAGCACTCCGTCTAAGATCGGGTAGGAAAGCAGATACGACTCTCATGGTACCCATTAAATTAACGTGAATGGTATTTTCAATCATAGTCTGTGTTTGCCATTCGTAATCACCAATTGTCATCACACCGGCGTTGTTTACTATTGCGTGTAATTCTGAAAAGCATAATTAAGATTAATAATACCGGATAGTAATATTCTCACGGTTGAGCAAAGGTTCATTAAGAAATGGATTGGGCCTAGATTACAATTTAATTATAGTAGTTTTGATAAGTTAAAAAGTAAATTTTGAAATAAAAAAGAAATCCGAGTTATCTTGCTTTATCGGAAAGTACAATTTCATTTAGCTTAGATACATAATTGTTATACTTGCAAATGTCTTAGTTTAAGACAACGGCTCACAAATTCATTACCATCGCCGTTACTCCAAATACGCCATTGGAATAAACAATATTATCAGCTTTACACAACTAAAAACAAAATCTTACTGTAATTCGGATTATCATTCAGCAAGCTTTGAACATAATCACGAAAGCCGGCAACACTGTCAGGGTTGGTCACATCTAAAGAACACGGATGAGCACACAACCTCCTTAAACTCTCTGCTGCCTTGGTATCAACTCCGTTATACATTCCAGCCACGGTGACCAGTCCCTCCCGAGCTGATCTAGCTGCTAGCGCCCATCCCAACCCACTATCACAACCTGTTATAGCCACCACTCGCATAATGGACATTGTGAAACAAAAGAGGAATTTAAAATAGGAGAGATTTTTACTACGAACAATAGTCCAGATAAGCACAAAGCTCGTAAGGAACTGACGCCGGTGAACGCGATCCTCGACCGAGTCGTTGCATATGAAACGGGTTTCGGGTTTCGTTGCATATTTACAATGAATTTCATGTATTTTTTCTTCTCGCTCGGTCGATATTGTAAACAAAGTTGATAGAATATGTATAGGCATGATTTATTTGAATTTTGCTTAACTGTGAATTACCTTATTAGATTTACTCTTCCAGTGGTATTCGAGACTGCTAAACTGCAAAGTCGAGATTGCAGGATCGAATCCCTGAACGCATCAATGTCTTATCGAGTTCTTGTGACTAATGAAAGTGATTATCCATTGCTTAAAACGGTGAAGGAGAAGATGATAAAAATAATTTGAAGTATCCGTAACCCTCGATAGCAATGAATGTAGCGGATTAGCTCAGGAACATAGCGATAGCAAGAGCTTGGTAGTCTTAAAGTATTGAGTGCAACTTCTGTCCGGTTGATCTTAGCTTGAGCTCTGAAACTTATTTAAGTCTTAATCCTTTTATCGAAGTGGAATTATTACGTAGATTATTTGTGTTTCTGATCTGAATCCATCGATATAATTTAAAATTCAAATAGACAACGAACGGCAAAAAAAACTTTTTTGGTCTAAAACATTTTTGAATTCCAATTGAAACTTAGAAATCACCGAGATGTTTCAACAATCACTAAAATTCGTATAGTAACCGATGAAAATGTCGAATACTTCGACAAAGAGACGCCAATAAAAGAGGATCATTTCAGCACGAATACCCATCTGAGAGATTAGACCTATTGAACGGAAACAATCTTGTATTTCTGCTTGACTTAATTCAGGATCGGATCTGTCGGCCTAAAAGTGTTTTACCAAATACACCACAAATAATATGAAACCCTTCAGCCGCATGTTTAAACCTTAACCTCGAATTTCAATTGAAGAGACCGAATAAATATAAAAAATAGTTGCGGGGATTACATGTTCACGCGTTTGTTAATAATTAAACTCTTTCATTGAACAGAATACGATATTGGAATAAAAACTTTTCCAATTATAGAATAATTGCTCACTGAGCGTTTTGACTGAAAAATGATTTCAAAAAACGGATATTTTCGCTTACACACCCGTGACTGCATGGACATAGGCGGATATAAAAATTGAGGGACAAATCGGTTTTAGTTGGCGCATCGGGATGTAAATAGATTGGGAAATAATAAAATGTCGGGCCCAGCACGACACGCGCTAATTGTGACGTGGTGCGGATGTTTACCGACGCACCGTTCTTTATTTGTTGCATTGATTTTACATAAATTTGCCACCCGACGGGAGGGCCGACATAGATTGTGAATGTACCACGATATTGGGATTCAGGGATCACAGACGAAATCGCTGATAAATTGTGTTCCCTTTTTTTGTGAGACAGTTTTAGCCTGTCAAAAGTCGATTCCGTTGTCTTTTGCCTTTTTGTCGTTCCGCCGGAATATCATCCAGTTTTTTATCGGATCAACATGAACGTATTATAAAGTAAATTGTGAATTCCGACGTACAGACCGTTTAGTGGATTTTATGGGGTATTAGAGTATCATCGTTTTGTAATGTTTTCTTTGTATTCGTAAACATTTTGAAGTGGCTAAACTCCTTGTTTTTTCCGTAAGATATTCCCATTTTTTAAGTTGAAAGAAGTCCGTCGGAAGCTGTGCGGTAAATAGCGGTCATCCGACCGGCACTTTTAAGGAGAAGGGCACTCCTGGGAAATCTGTACGCCCTCGGCTCAGTTCTGATAATAGTGTTTGCTCATTTGAGTGTTCTTCTCTCGGATTGTGTTCCACAACGTTTAATAGCATAGGGAATGCGGAGCGTGCCTTTAAGAGCCTCGTAGAGAAACCCGCGCGTGGGAGCATTATGCAAACACGCAAAAGGAAATGTATTAATTACGTTCATATTAATTGATTTCATAGTATCAGAAAGATTCTGTTTACACAATCGCGGCTCTTTAATTAACCATAGCGTCCTGTGTAAACAGAGACTGTGTATATAGTTACGATCTCTAGTAATACGATATTTTCGTTTAATGTTTCTGCTTAGCAACAAAATTGTTCGCGTTATATTGCTTTTTGTATCGCTTTTGCTAGTAACGCCACGAAAGGT
Organism: Trichoplusia ni; assembly: GCF_003590095.1. NCBI lineage: Eukaryota > Metazoa > Arthropoda > Insecta > Lepidoptera > Noctuidae > Trichoplusia > Trichoplusia ni. The sequence continues at coordinate 11,953,117 of NC_039480.1, read as the reverse complement.
TCCCACAATCCATCATCATTCGTCAAAGGCAGCGCCTGCCTTAACTCCGCCTAAACACATACTTGGATAATAATTAAGCTGTAAGTATTTTGATGTAACATTTACTGAAACATTAAGAAGTAATTTGCTGTATAAATAGTGTTTGTTTACATTAGGAAATCTTGCGTCTTTTATGTGTATGCTGCGAAGGCTGGTATTTGAATTGTATAGCTGTTAATTAAAATCATGTATGACAGTCATGAACATTCGAATAATAGTCATTCCAACTCACTTGCTTAATGCCTGTTTAATTATATTTAAAAAAGTATGTAAAAAATAAGTATTTAAAAAAGTAAGCAAATATAAAATGTAAACGATTAGAACGTCGGTGCGTATAATTGATGTGAACCCCACACAAGCTTATCGCTCTTAATTGGAGGGGTTATAGGAACACTACCACCGTACATTGCGCCTAGTCTTTATACAAAAACCCTTTCATCACTGTCGGTTGGTGTTTAGTACCAATCAGCTCTGTGCTTTCAGACACGTGGCGGGAAATCTCGTGATATATTATATTTCTTATGCAATTTACTCCCCTACTCATTAAAGGAAAACATGTGTCGGCTGTGACGGATCTAGTAAAGAAACTTACGGATATTTTTTGTTAGAAATATTTATTCTACAAGTAGCAAGGCTTTATTATTTAAGAAAGTATCTAGTTTTTTAAGTAATTCAAAATGAATCTGAAAACTTTCATTACACCTCTTTCTATAAAAAAACTCAACAGCTACACGAGTGCTCGGACATGTAATTGATAATATCCCAAATAGATTTTCAATAAAATTAATCTTTCACATCAATGCACAATTCTGCAATCGCTGAATACGTTGGCAATTTATGCGGCACAAAGCGAGCCTGCCAACGCCATGACAAAACAGCTACAAAATATTGCCACCTCGAATTTTCTGGTGCTATATTTTTCAGTTCATAAAAGTTTATTTGCGCTCGATAGCTTGCAAAACCTAGCTCTTGTGAAAGTCAGACCTTACGTAGCCTGCAATCATTCCGCAATATTATGCTACATTTAACTCACATACCGCCCGTTCTGGCATAAGGATTCGGTCGTACGAAAGCCTTTTGCTAAATCTATTGTGTGTTGGAATTGAAAAGCTCTTCTTTTTTATTTAGATTTACTTGGAAATCACAAACTGAAAAACAAAATTGTAATATAGCTATTGAGGTAATTATTTAAAGATTTTTTACGTAATGTGTTAAACATTTATTGCGAGTTACGTATCATGGTTGATTCAATCCATTCGCGGTAGTTGTAGACGCTCGTGTAGAGCGATGGTACTGATGTGCCACAGGGCGCGTCTGCCCTCTTCCCGCTCACAACACCCACTACTTCATATTTCCCGCCGTACATGGTCATGAGAGGTCCACCAGAGTCTCCTTTGCAAGTATCCTCGCCAGAATATCCCGCCGCACACATTTGCCGCCTCGATAAGTTAGGATAGTACTTCACGCATTTCTCTTGTGGTACTAGGTTGACGATTGTCGATTGTTTGATGTTTGACCGGTAGCGGCCGTTTCGGCCCCAGCCGGCGACGGCGAGGCGAAGGTTGAAGAAGTCCGGGTTGTCGATGTCTATCGATGGCAGGCAGATGGGCCTTATGTAATCTGAAATATATTGTAGATATTTAGAGAAGTAATATGAAAATACTAAGTAGTTACACCTTTTCCATATTTGTTTGTCTGGCCCATGAATTTCTTTGTAATTTTTGTCGAATAAGTTATCGTTACAAATATGGATGAAATGAAGGTAGTGTAAAAGGTCCTTCAATACTCAATCTTTTAGAATGTAAGAATTAGTGTCGGTACAGGTATTTTTTCTCTCGCTTCTCAAAAGCCATAAATTAATAAAGTTTAGAATGGTTCCATCAGTGGAATGAATAGTAATCATAAACTTGAAAACAACACTTTTGAAAGTTTCCTCAATTGCTTGTTTACAAAACAAGTCTAGAAGCTGTTTTGAACATAACACCAACAAAGTTCGTAATTCAGTTGGTTTGTATTCCAAATTGCTGAAATAAGATGTTCAATTGTTAACAATACCTCAACCTGACTTCAGGTTTAAATAATTAAAACGGAAATAACGAATTGCATAAAATCAAGTACAAACAAAACAACTAGGTACGTATCTATGTATGTATATGCAATTTATACCGAAAAAATGTTACATTCACTCTTATGGGGCTCAAGAAACAAGTGCAAACTGATAAAAATATACTAGAATTTGTAAAAGGTACCTACTATGAAAGTACAAAAAAAACTTCAAACTTAGATACTGTAATCAATGACATTGATTTACTTCCTTTTTAATCTAGGAAAATAAAACCAACGTTTAATATTATGAATCATTCACACCACTTTTGCACTATACAGTACCTCCTTACAAAGTTATATAATCCTTAAATTCTGTACCAAACGTCCTAATTAAGCCTCACCAAAATACTAAGAATTGGCTTCTCTAAAGGATTGATTACTTCAAGTAACGCTTGTTGAATACAAACTATCTTGTGTAACTTTTCCCGATTCCTTATCGAGCACTCTTGAACCGTTCTAGAACGATCTTTGTTTTATTTATAGATCTTTATTATTTTCTGTCGGATTTTGTTTTTGTCTTTGTGTATTTTGAGGTGGTAGAAAGAATAACAGAAATTAAGCGGTTATTTTGGTATCTTAAAGACGGTCTTTTGCTGTTTGTAAGCATAAATGGGAATTTTTATATCACACGCACAATAACATATATGAGTAAGCTAATCCAAAAACTAGGTATGTAGAGTTTTATTTTTTTGTGCTATCTATATCTTATACTTATACTAATATATAAAGCTGAAGAGTTTGTTTGTTTGAACGCGCTAATCTCAGGAACTACTGGTCCAAATTGAAAAATTCTTTTTGTGTTGAATAGACCATTTATCGAGGAAGGCTTTAGGCTATAAACCATCACGCTGCGACTAATAGGAGCTAAGATACAATGGAAAATGTGAAATGTGAAAAAAAACAGGGCAGGTATAAATCATAACTTATATCTTCTACCCACGGGGACGAAGTCGCGGGCAACAGCTTGTGTTATATAAGTGTATAATCTAAGCATCTAGCTTTATTTTGTTGATTGTAAATAAATAAAGAAATACATTTAAAAATATGTTGAACTAAAGAGCTCTACATTGACTGAAAAATTGAAATGTACAAGGTAATTGAACAGATGCCGGCTATTTATGTTCTTGCTTTTGAAGACGAAAATAAGCAGCTTTGCAGCGACTTTCTTTACAAGTGAATTCAATAAATTGGCATATTAAACAAACCTTTCACCTGATAGTTTTTTTAAGAGAGTACCTGCTATAATTTTTTCAATAAACTTCTAAAAAAAGTTGTGTATTTTTATGTGTAGAGCCACATAGAATGTACGCATAGAGTAATAAACGTTCAGGGCTGACTTACCGGTGTAGGGCGCGTTGCCTCGTATCTTTATCAGGGCGATATCATTGTTGAGGCGCGCGTCATCATATTGCGGATGTAGTATTACATCTTCAGCTTTCATCACGACATTTTCTATACACTTTTTGCCTTGACCCAAAACATTTTTGCAGTCTTGCGGGAAAGTTCGCTTGTCAAATTCGGCGAGGTAGATGTCGATGCTGTAATAAAAATGATAAATATTAGATATTTATTTAATAGTTTATGTACACAAAACGGTACACACGGTTATTTCATAAGAGATCTCTACCAGCAGACCTGTAGAGGAAAAGTGGTTGTTTTAAAATTTTGCAGTTTGTTTTTTCATTATTTTGTGTGTCGTTTAGTAAACAAATAAGTTATCGATAAATACGGCATTAAGATTTTGCAAGAAACTTTTTTGCCTTTAACATGTACAGATCAATATCGAGGTACGTTATAGTATTCAGTTAATGAGAGGATACACAAGGTATTTCAGCTCAAATGACAACATCTTCCTAAGAAAGATATGATCTATGTAAAAGTATATTGATTAGTATTAGCTTCGTTATTTTTAAACACTGACGCAAAGAGATGTAGATGACTTGAACAAGATAGTTCTAAGCTTCATTTGATGATGAACTTGTTGGCGGGAAAATGGGATACGGAAAACAGATTGTCAAGTGACAGTATCAATCTTAGTCTTTTGAAGTCTTTTTGGGTTTTTGTCAGGATAATTTTTTTCATTTTATTATGTTATTTATAACTAATACAGTTATAAATAACATAATAAAATGAAAAAAAATCAGCTTTACTTACTCAACTACTCTGCTTCCCTTTTCGAAGACACAGTGACCGGCGGTGAGAACGAACTTGTTGCTAAGCAGGGATCCCCCGCAGTTAAATCCAGATCTCTTGGTTCCATCATCAAATGTCACTAGAAGTAACACCAGCCAGGGGAACTGCTCCAACTCTGTTTCCCGTCCACCTGAAAGCATATATCACAGATGATTTCACGGCTCAAGGAACTGGTGTTTTGTATGTAACGTATTAACGGTGAAGTTTGGTGTAGGTCCACGACTATCCTGCAAGATTATGTAAAATTGTTTGCAATGGATATTGGCGTACTTTTTTAAGAACGACGACGCGCGACTTTTCAATCTGATTTTCTTAAAAAAAAAACAATTAATTTTTAGAGGAAGGATAACAAGAAAAAACTTTTTACGAATTCATGCTCCTCATTTTCATAGGTTGCTGTGAATAACAACACTTTAACACAGACAAATATTTACATTCTACTTGTTCAAATTTGAAACTTACAATATCATACTGACAATATAATCGATTAGACTAATTGCTTGAAGCATTAAGAAAGCTATCGTTTTTACAACAACGTTAATTCTAAAATACTTAGTAACGGATCGTATTTAGTTAATAGTATTGGAATCTCCACATTTGCGAGAATTACCAATGACAGAGAAGTTAATAGGTTGTTAATTAAAATGTCTATTACACGACTCCGTAAATTGTGGTATTGGTTTACAGATAATGGATTGTACGATACTTGAACTAGTTTTATTTACTTAAAAGACTATTTGTTCTGAAGAATGAAAAGTTAATAAAATGGGTTTCGAGAGTATTATTAAGGTTTTGGTTACGTGAACGTTATTGTTTGCAAAAATAAATTTGTTGCTTTTATAGGACTGTTGTAAATTATTAGGGAGGAATTATCAAATTTTAGCGTTCTTGCTCATAAAGCCACAAAAAACCACACGAAAATCAGCCGACTTTTCACATAAAATTTTTTCATGTCCGTAGAAACATACACAATTTCTTTGACGGTGACAAGGTCAGTCGGGGCCGCAAAAGCAGATTTGAGGGCCGGGTTTAAAGCTATTAAAAAAGAACCTAAGTTACCTGCAATCCGATTATCAATAGAAACAGCTGGAACGTCGGCTGCAGATCGAGTTACTCTTGTCAACGGCGAGTTATAGCTTGGTAGCCGGTTATTATAAGATGGCCAGCGTGAATTGTCGTAAGGATTCGGCCGTGGAACATAATTTGGGTTTGGCCTGCCTGTGCAAATAAAAGAAGAATGTGCAAATAGAACAGAATGTGCGAAGCTGTGCATTTTCAATTTTTGTGGTGACTAAAGAAATAAGTCTCCAATAAAAATATCCATACAAACAAGAAATAGTGCATCTACAGAATTGAAAGTTACGAAAGATAAATATGATTTCCTATCATCTTATCCGTGAAGTTTTAATTAAAATATCAAAGCATCCTGCACCTGATACAGCACGGTATATTTAAAAGTAGCCACTTTGCTCCCTTTTGTTTTACCTTTCACGTTAAAAGCAACACGGTGAGTAGTTTAAGGCAACTTACCGATAATCCTGTCGGAGTCAGTCGCCTCCCGTCCGCAACATCCAGTTTCAGGCTTCGGTGCGAAGCTTGTTACCGGGCACTGCCCACCCTGGTTGCTAACACCACCCATATCACCTTGCCCATTGCCCCCGTAGAAAGGATTTTGTCTCTCATACGGACTGTTACCGTTGCCGTTATAGTAATTGTTTGGCGGTTGCCTGTTTACTCCTTGATCATAGCCTCCGTATGGCGGGTTGCCTTGATTCGGATTGTACCCAAAATTATTGTTACCCCAAGCATTGTTGGGTTGTCTGTTATTTCCTTGGTCGTAACCGTAACCAGGGGTTGGCGGATTTGGAGTGGGATTGTAATTATTTGGATTATATCCATTTGGATTGTAACCATTCGGGTTATTGTTCAAGCCATTATAATTTGGATATCCGTAGTTGTTATATTCAGGGTGTCTGCTATCTACATTGATCCCAGGGGCAGGAACACTAGACGCATTCGCGATGGCTTCGGAACAGCACACCTGAAACAGACATGTTCACGAAAACATGAAATAATTACAACATGATGTTCAGTCACACACTGGAGAATGTTAATTATTTTTCCAATATTTCCATCCCTATTCATTGTCGCTGTTTGAGTAAATACGTGTAACAGCCCGATGGATTCATAATTACACAGTTATTTATGAAACCATTTTATCGCGTTGCATTTACGGTCCAGGTATTAATAATGACATATTTGTTGATTAACGGTTATTCTGGGACAAAATTGTTTTCGTTGATTTTCGATCAAATATTAAAGGTTCACGTAATAAGTAATGCATTGTATATTTACAAAGTCTCCTTTGGCGGCCTTTGCGAAGCCGAAAAGCTTGCTGTATTGCTCGTCACCTGCTGCTGTGCACGGATACTTTATTTGCCAAGCATCCTGATCTAGTTTACTTAAATTTCCATACGCGGCACATTCTGTCGTCTTAACGCACTTGTGACAATCTGGAATCACAAATTATCGTTTTAGCATACAGGCAAACTTCATAAAAAACTTACAATATTTCGGTCTAAATAAATTAAAATATTAACACGTCACATCTAAATTAAACAGGGTCTGCTGGTATAGAGATTTCTGATGAAATAAGCGGCACCCTTGTACTTTTTTTCTGGTTTTTGTTGTACAAAAACATTAAAAGTAAAGTGTGGAAACGAAGTTTACCCTCAGCAGTGGCAGCATTAACAAATAACGCTACCACACAGCAAACAGCGATTATGTTAAACATTGTCCTGCACTATAAGAGCTATATCAACACTGTCAAAGTCCACAATGTATTCTCATGATCATACCCTGACGACTGCAATCACAATACTGAACGATTGAACTCAAATGCCTGGCTAATTATCCCTATGGAGGAAATCTGACCACTTCTAATTACATGTCGCATTGATGATTAGACTAATAGTTTTGATGAGTACATACAATGACACGGCGATTAAGTTTTTTTAATTATCACCTTCCAAGAAAGAAACAATACTTTTAGGAGTTTGTTTATCGAATGCCTGTAACGTGTGTCATGAGGAAAATTTTATATTTTACCATTTTCCTTTCTCATTGTTACTGATGTAGTAGCAGTACTTACGAGGAATGTTTATGTACTTTAAAAGATTCCAATGCAGAGGACTCAATAGTATATTCTTATAGAAGACGTTTTTTTGCCTTAGATTGATGGTATCTCTTCCTAAGTTTATTATATTGACTTCAAGTGATTACCTACATCGATGAACTTTCCATCTGACATCTAAAACACATTTTACTGGCTCTTGAAGTAAGCAAAGTAAAAAGTTTGGGGGTAAAAAAATATTTTGAAGAATGACACTTTGGTACATAAGCTAAAGGTTCATTTTTAATAAACTCAACTCATACCTTAATTGCACTTTTAGTTGTTTTACTTACGAAGCGTCTGCTGTTTAATCTCGACTTTGCATACTAAACAGTTGAAAAACCAGAAAAAGCATTTAAATTACCTTTAATTAAAGTTTGAAAGAAGCAAACAAGTCCAAAAGCAGGTACATTTCGAACGGTTGCACACAGTCAAATTTGGACTTCACAAAGTGAATTGAAAAGCATTGGTAATTGGTCAGTACCGTTCCGTCCTTTAGCGGAAACGGAAATCTACGCACGGGGGCGTGTGACGGAAACTCAATTAGCTGGGAAATACACGCTCTTTAACATACGAAACTACGTTTGAGCTTTCGTGGTAAATGACAAACAAAACACTGTCTCCCTCATGGGAATATTTTACTTGATATTGGTTAAACACATTCTGAATTAATGGACTATTATTATACATAATAAGACATATTATTAGCTAAATACGGCAGAAAATAGTATCTTTCCCTTATAGATTCCAATATTTGAAATCCAAGTTTACTCACTGATTTCTTTCACCAGTTGTAAGTGATGCCTATCATTAAGAAAGTACATACTGTGTCGGGATCGAATCTGCATTTTGAACATGTACGGGATGCCTATTTTGTGTTTCATTCCTGAGCAAACTTATAATAAAGTTTTTGAGTCTGGTTTAAAAAAAAAATGTTACCTAACATCTTTTTGATCATTTAAGTAATGTCTTTAAGAACTCAACAAAGAAAATGATTATGTAAACGACAATAGTTACAAATTAACTTACAAGACTATAGTTCATAATGACATCAGGGAACAATAATCTGATGCACGTCAATTAAACGCCGTTTATCGGACTCATTAAAGTCCAATTATACGCCTTGAGAGGGGAGTAGGTGTTATAGTACATGAAATAGAGAATGTTCTTCGGTCGGAAAAACATTATTATTCTTTGCATCGGTCAAAGAACAGACTTTGAAAGAACTTTGATAATCATAAAAACAAGTGCACTTAGAGTCATTACTGTAACGTTTTAAAAGTGCCTAGAAAAAGCCCTTTTCGACATGAGAACTTTTAATTTTGATTTTAGTGCAGTACATCGAAAGAAATTAAAAAAGAGACACAATTTAGTTAAACTTTAAGATCGTTAAGCTATTAGCTAATTAGTACTTTAAAGCTCCTTAAACTTAATTCTTCCGTTTAATTACAATGTCATCTACTTATATAATTTATTCTGTCTGAGCCGTTATTTATGGAAGTTCACTATAACCGAACGCCGGATAAGTCTTAAAGTATTTAAATGCGGCAAAACTTCGCTGTTCAGTTTAAAGGGACAATAGAACAACCAGCCAATTTAATTTAGACACTAAATACTCTGGAGACCGTCCAAAAACTCTTGTATTACGGAACGTGGGTTGGTTGAGTATCAAGAGTGTATTCTTGACACGTTGAACTAAAATTTTAAGACTAAGGTATTTCGTAAGGAGGTTTTTTGAAAACCTCAATTTCATCTGTATTTTGGTGATATTTCAGCCAGTTTTGGGAAGAAAATCTGAAGCATATTGAAGTCTTTTCCACTGATAACTCTATCATAAAAATTAGATTAACTGATGTTCAGTTTTTGTTTGATAAACCAAATTTTGTTTAATATGATACAAAATGTCAACATGAAGTGCCTCTCTACCCTATCGCAAGATGATATCCCTAACTACAAGGAGCTAGTTCGATTTGTTCCATGATATGACACCAACTTCCAGAACTTTCCTCCATAACTGACACGCCGATACCTCTACCCCACAATTATTTTTCTAAGATTGTACGCCTTTGACGGCACTCGGCAAATATCTGGTTTCAATTTTCTCTCAATTAACTTCAGGTTTCGTGCAATTCGACAAGTGGCACTTAGTTGTAATGGGTAGCTGGTGAGGGGGACTTGCCGAGGGTCCGTATTTACTGTTGTATTGGAAGGGTTGCTTTTATCCATTGTGACCGGCCGCGGCGCTAGATTTTCTGAACTCTCACTTGATAAAGGATACATTGTTAATGTGTTTGTACGGTTTCTTGTTAGTTTTGATGATTACGTCAGCAGGTTTGATGGGGTCTGTGAAATTGTTTAGTGCACTTTTGGTAATATGTGGTCAGGGTGGCATTGTACTGAAATTGAAATCTGTTTTCTTGTTATTACTTAACTTCAAATGAAAGACATTTTTTTGTCGATGTCCGTCTTGTAATTTATAACAATGGATGCGGTTTTTTTGTCCCCCTAGCATAAATTGTTTAAAGTGCCGTGAATGGAACGTGTAACGTCACTTTAAAATATAAATATGGCCCAGATCCCAATCGAATAGAAATATTAAATGATATTTGTTTTCCACTGTGTTTGTGGGTGAAGAACAACGTAACCTTATAACATTAAGATTAAAACTATGCATCACATCTTTTTATCATTATTCCTCTACTGCAATGTCTAGTAGTGTCGTTACCAGAACCTTTTAACTTATTAGCTTGTTTACCGTTCTGATTCGATTGACATGACTCCGTCGACTCATGTCCTAATGGATAAAGTGAATAAAACAAAGTTCTCGAAAGGACCCCTTTTTGTTAGAGAAGTCGGGTATTGCAGCTAGTTTATACTGTAATAAACAAAGCAAATGTGTTAGTCGACTATAAATATATAGATAGTGAGCGAATGTGCTTTATATTTGGGACTTTATGTTTTGGGTCACCGAATTTTGAAGGTTTTGTGAGTCAATAAATGGAATTTATGACGTATGTTAGGGATTTTATTAATAATACTGTGTATAAAGAAAGTGTAGACAATTATTGGATTTTTTTAGATTCTTGGTTTTTGGGGATCTGCTGTCTGTCCTTCATCAGGCTGTATCTGATGAACCGTGATAGCTGAACAATTAAAAAATTCACAAGCGATTTATTAATATTTCAGCTTTAAGAACGAATACAAAAAAATAAAGATCTACTTTAAGCAACGATTGTTACGGTTATAAACTTGTGTGTGGCAAATAAATTTAAGAGTCAATTTTATTTGTCAACCAACCAATTAGTTTTTCTTTAGCCTGTTCGGCTGGAACCCTGAATGTCACAAATCCAAAACTAGTATACTTGACCGGTTTTAAAATTATTTACAATAGTGGTCTAAACTGTTATATACAACTACATGGTTTATAGCTAAGCTGCTGAAGTGTAGCTTAGGAAAAACTAAGTATGTTTAAATCAGAACTGCTATAAGTTAATTATAATGTATCAAAAATATCTAACACGTACTAAAGCGCAACAATTTCGTTAACAGAATAGGCAAAAGTTAATAAGTGACGAACATTTCCCCCGCTGCACGTGTCAAATCATCCATCATGACTCTTAGACGAAAACAGGGGGTCTTACCCCACGCCAAAAAATCTTTTATAATGCACATGTTTGTTACGCGTTACTTGATAGAATTCAATAAATAAAATTGGCAAATATAGAGTTTACTTGTAATGTCTCATTTCTAGGCAAAACTTTTTCTTCTAGTCTACTGTGCCCCACTGCTGGGCAATTCCACCCCCCAAATGCTTCCACAAGACTCTATCCTACGCCATCTGCAACTAGCCTATTCTGCGCGGTATGCGTTTGGATCGTTTTTTGTGATAAACTCAAGTTTGTTCTAAGTCTAGGTGCCTTTGTGCATGTGAATATGACTTGAAAATTTGTAAATACCCCCGCGATACAGCGATTAAATATATAAGTGCCGGAGTCGTTTTTCAAAAATAGAAAAAAGTTGTCCTTGTTTGACACGCTAAAAAGTTTTCAATATATGCGATACACGCATCAAATGCAATCGTATATAGTCGTGTCAACAGATCGTCGTTAGGTAAATAAACTATATCAAGAGCACACAACTGCACCCTTCCCCCTAGACTTGAGAATACAGTGTGATACAAACAAGCAAACTTACGACGCCGGTGTTGCAACTAATTTGAATGTACAGAACTTTGAACTTATACTCTGCTGCAATCGGCTTAGCAGTGTACTGTTATACGTACGTACTGTCTTTTACGAAGTTTCTAGAGAAATAGTGTTGGTTAGTAAGTCATTATGATCTAATACTGTTAATGAAATTATAAGTTGTGTTCATATCGTATTGTAAAGGGATGGGTAATAAAGTAGGTGATATGTGAACACATTGTTTTATTCTCACCTATGTATGCTAAACCTTAGAAATTTTGTGAACGCGGTAACGCAAATTTTGAAAAGGCAATCTTTGAAGCTTATATTGTTAACTAGCTGTTGCCCGCGACTTCGTCCGCGAAGAAGATACAAGTTATGATTTATACCTACCTGCCCTGTTTTTTTTCACATTTGCCATTGTATCTTCGTTCCTATTAGTCGCAGCGTGATGGTTTATAGCCTAAAGCCTTCCTCGATGAATGGTCTATTCAACACAAAAAGAATTTTTCAATTTGGACCAGTAGTTTCTGAGATTAGCGCGTTCAAACAAAACAAACAAACTCTTCAGCTTTATATATTAGTATAGATATAGATAACTTTTTTGTGCATCGAAGTTGATCTTCAATATTATTTGGGTACAAGAGGGTCAACCTTCCCATCTTTACGTAATATAATATTACTTTAAGATTTGGCGGTAGGCCTCCAGAAACAAGTGTAAAACTGCATCAATCAAATTTCATTTCAGCAAAAACTATAAAACAAAATACCTCATAAAGGACATGGCCGGAAATTGTATGAACCTGTGCCCCAGCATGTACACGAATAAAATCTACGTCAATTAATAGTAAATATCGTTAGAAACAAGAATAAAAAAGATTTATTTTGCTCAGCAGTCGCTGACAAAAGTTATGAAGGTTGAAAGTTAAGTAAGGTTAGGTTGAAAGTTAAACTATGGTTAAAGCACTTTTATGTTCCTGGTATATAAATATTTAATCTAGACATTTAATATTCATAATACAATCACTTGAACACTGATAGCAGCATTATTTTTCAATTTGAGTAAATCTAATTGATTGGAAGTTAGAACAATATTACACAATATTATTCAACTGATAACATTTTGGATTAGACAGCAAATAAAAGAAATTAAATTGTTGAAATATTTAATATTAGTAAAACATTATAAAACGCGGCTGGTGAAAAGACAGCTTCTTGGTATCTCGTCCATACCAAGTACCAAAGAATTGTCAAAAAATGAGCACAACATCCAACAGTCCGGTTGCTAGATACACAATTACACCGATAACTTAAGATACCATTTCTAAGTTGGTCTTCAAATGAGGGAAGCTCGTCATATAAAAAATACGTGTAATATTCACGCCTGGACGTATGACTCGATTTAATACGTCCTCTTAATAGAAGAGGATGATTTTCTTCAATTTCAAGTGCTGCGAAAGTATTTGATAAACTTGAGTTCTCCAATAATAACTCCCATTCATTAGAATCCGCATAAAGCTTATTATAAATCAGCAAGGCTGATTTAATTAAGGTAGGCACTAAATAACCTGCACTTTGCTGACATCCATTAAATATGCATCGCCTAGATGTATTAGCACAACATCTATAATTAGGTAGGGAAATTGATGAAACATCTTGACCTGGGCCAAGATGAAGTTGTGGAGCAAGTGGTGGAGGAAGTTGTGGAGGAGGTGGTGGAGGAATTGGTATTTGGATATTTTGATCAGGTTGGTGATCTTCTAAGGCGTCAAAACGGTTGGAATCAGTAATAATTCTTCGGCTTACTTCGCTGTTAGCTCTCATGTAACAACCATGACATAAAAAGTTGGCTGCTCTAACCTGAAAAAAAAGATGAAACTAATACCACTCACACTTGACAATCAATAGCTTGACTTTCTATATATGTAAACTCAAATGTATATACATAACAATATTATTACTTTATTGCCAACATCAAACCAGACACATATTACAAAATAAAATACCCCATCTCATCTCTGTCAATCAAACAGATATTCATACAGTTTTTACCAATATATAGAGTGATTAATGTGGAAGGTGAAAGTATATAATACTGATAATACATCCATATTATAGCATAGAAATACAGAGAGTTCCGAAGATTTGTAAAATCCATGTGGAGTCAGAGTAAATCACTAGTTATCTAAATAAGGCAAGTAAAGACTTGTCCTAACTGATTCTTAATTAAAAATATTCCTCATTACTAATAATTAATATTTAATCAGCATTAAATATTACATCATAGTAACTATATTGACTCGCCTGTTACATTTTGAATTAGAACTTCAAATAAGTTTAAATTATTTAATGTGATTGACTACACTATTAAAACTGTAACAATTATTCACATGTAGATATTTAAAAACTTATTCCTAACATGTCATCATGTAAGTACTGCCACAGTGATACAACTGAGGCGAGAGGGCTTCCCTCCAGAATTTCGTGTCTTTTGGCACATGTAACTGATTTACCACAGCCACAACAAACATTGATATGACCGAGTTGTCTTTCCCTGGAGTTCGTTGCAAGACATCTTGATATCTTGTCATAACACGCACCACAGACATGGCTATGAGATGATAACTGTGAAGGTAAAATAAGTATCTTTATTAGTCTTGAAATTGTAGATAGGTATTTGAATAATATGAATGCTGTAGGTATAAAAAAGATTTAATGATGCTACAACATACCTCGAATGTTAACCACTCCGATAAAAGAACAGTCATATCGGGAGGTAATGATGATAAAACATGTCTCCTGATACGTTCTCCGATTGTGATCCGGTTGTAAAAGGGCCATTTTCCTTAAGTATACACAGTACGACTAGTTAGTGGAGCACTCGCGTGGGGCTACGACATATTATAAACGAAAAAACAAACCGGCGCAATGACAGTTTATTGTTTACAAAGTGAGAATGTGATTTGACATTGACATTAGACGCTCGATATTCATCACTTCAATGTTGTCAGCACACAAGTGACTATCTTCCTTTGTACGCGAACTTAGTTTTATTTAATTAATAATATTTATGGTTTCATTTATTCAAATAAATCAGTAAGCTTAAAAAAAATATATGTGTCATGTAAGTTATAATTAATTATGAACATTTTACATTTTAAGCTCGATGTCAATAGTGACGGACTTTCCCTACTTTGTTCTTTGTGAATATTATGTGGCAACATTAAGGGTACTTTTGAGTGGAGTACAAACGAATAAAATCTTTTTATTGTATGTTTTTTTCTCCCGCTGCTACAGTACATTGAGCTATTTTCAAAATTCCTTATTCGTTTTTTTATAATTATTGGTTTTATTTTGGTTCTTGTACACTCTGGGGCAGAATCCGGCCAAGTCCTTAAACAGCCCAAACTGATTGAATTGTCCTAAAATCGATTGATTTTACCCAAATTCCCTATAGAAAATGACCTCGTACAGTTTATGTCAGTGGCCGGTGGCCAGAGGGTTATAATTCAGTTATGGCCGGGTACATCGTTAATCACTGCGGTCAAACAACGCTCACCGTGCTCCTAGATTGATGACCGTTTAAATACGCATGATGGCTACTAGATTTTCTTGTTGTTATTCTGTGACACGTTCTGATTGAGGTTTAATTAATGTTGTCTTTATTTTTTATTAGATTAAGTTTTTTATTAGTGTGTTTGTGCTCACATTTTTGGAAATTTACATTTCTATTTCAGTTTGCTTCGTAGCGCGTTTGGAATAATTTTATAAGTCAACATTATTAAATTATGAAATAACATTTACACACTATTTATTTTTTTATGTCAGTAGGTATGGGGGACGGTGTAAATTAAAGTTATTTATGGGGATTTCTTTGGTAGAGAAAACAGTATTATGAAGTAATCTCGAATCGGCTACATGCACAGCAATTTCCTCTTATTCCTATCTAGTTTTTCTATATCCAAATCGTGTTAACGGAACCCTATTAGGTAGGTACTAAAGCTCTGATGTCTTTCCGTCCGACTTTCACGACGCTGTAGCATAACCCTTGAATGCTAGGCAGTTTTAAGTTCATGGATGATGTGTTTCTGTTGCCTTATTACATAAAAAAACATCACAAAGGTTAAAGAGCAGTTGGTAGTATTATAATTTGATGGGTAAGCAATTATTTTTTTCCTTTACCCTATTTTTACCGAATCAGTGTTGCAAGTTCGATTCGCACTTGACTCGAACACAACAACATTAATATTAGATATTTACGATATTGATAATATATACAGCCACCAGCCACAGCCTTAATACAACTAATACCTCCAAGAAGTTTGTAGATTACTTATAATTGTGAAAATATAACAAGGTATCATGTTATCATCTTACAATAAGCTCGATAACTTCAAACACGGCCATGGATTTGAAGATCAAAGTTATTAATTTTAATTAATTAAGCTAGACTACACTAGGCCTGTTTCTATAGCAACAGTTTTGGTTTGGAGTATTTTAGCAAGTTTTAAATACCATATCACACAATCATTTGGGAATATAGACTTAATTTACCTAGTTTTTTTGGTTCTTGAAATATAAATATGTAACGACTGCCGATATTTAAGGTCTTCAATATAGAAAAAAGGATTTAATCACCACTGAATGAAGACCGCTATGAAGCAAAGTATATAAAAAAGCTACTCTATATATACAAGAAGTTGTGTTAGTTACACTTATACCTTTAGAACGGCTAAACCGAGTTTAATGGAACTTGGTACACGGATATTCTAGAGCTTAAGAACATAGGCATTTTATTACCAAAAAACAAACTCTATCCGTAACGAAATCCATGACAAGACATGCGAAATATGTGTGTGTTTATATTTGTTACCTGTTCACACCCAAACGGCTGTAAAGAATTTGATGAAATTTGGTATGGAGTTAGATGACACCTTCGGTTTGTATGTGTGTGTTTATATTTGTTACCTGTTCACACCCAAACGGCTGTAAAGAATTTGATGAAATTTGGTATGGAGTTAGATGACACCTTCGGTTTGTATGTGTGTGTTTATATTTGTTACCTGTTCATACCCAAACGGCTGTAAAGAATTTGATGAAATTTGGTATGGAGTTAGATGACACCTTCGGTTAACCCTTCGGTTAACTATGTTAAAGGAAGGCAATGGTTTTGCATCTATAAATAACATTCAGGCGGGCAATGCCGCAAGAAATAGCTAGTACAGAAATAAATTTAGACATGAAATAATTATTTCTGGCGCTGTAGGCTTAGGAAGAAAATTTAAAAACGGGAAGGACTTGAGACCTTAATTTGAAGAGAGGCGGCGACGGACCGAAAAATTTACTTCGCGAGAGAACCATTTTTTTTTGGTTTAGTTTACGTAACTTCTTTTTGGATAGCGGTGTACTTATAGTCATAGCTTTGGGAACAGTCAGCGGAGCGTGTAACATTATCTACTTAGAAATAATTACTTTGATATATTTTTATGACGGCATGAGTAATCATTGCCTGGTGTTTTCGAATTTTTGGGCTATGTTAAGATGAAATTTCTGTGTCTTATTGTTAAATAGGCAAGAATTATTCTAGTACATTAATGGAAGGTAAAGTTCATTTTAATTTTTTGTTACTAGTTACCACGCAGCTAATTCTATTCTCCAGATAGATTTTAGTTATTACGACAAGTCTGTATATTTTCTCGAGATTGAATTCAACCTTCCTTAATGCCAAGTTTTATATACCTAAGTTCTGAACTGATGATTTTGAACGTAATGGACTGTTGAAGAGAGTTATTTTTACATGACGTGGATAAAAGTAAGTAGGTGTTTGCATTAATTATGGAATTCTATGCCATAAAACGCAATAAAAGTGCCCAAAAGATCTCAAAAAGATAATAATCCTTAGTTCAAAAGTTGACCACATCCTCAAAAGCGCACAGAATCAAACAATATCGAAGAACGAAACTCCACAAACCATAGTGACCAATTTCCCAATGATTTAATTAGCATATCACCGCTGAAACCGTAAGCGCCTTAATTTTGCCGAATAGACGTGAACTTTCCAAATTCAGTTCCGGTATTTTGGTAAGACTGTCGCATCCGTCACCGCAGTAAGCCGATTTGTCTTAATTCGGGAACACCCCGATATTCATTTCCCTCGGTAAACTCCATTTTCTAACGTATTTGAGCGATTGCCGGTTTAGAAGCATCCCCAGTGAAGTAACTGGTTTTAGGGAAAATTATTTTAAAGTCCGCTTGACTTGAATTACCTGTTACGTGAAATTAGTCTGGAATATTCAATGAGGTATTTGTGTGTCTCTTTAATGGGATTTGGATAAATAGTTACTTGTATTTAATGGAATTAGGTAGTTTAGTTGGCTCTTGTTTATAATTGCCATTTGTTTTCTTCGCAGTGGTTGTTTTAATTGTATTTACCTCTGTAGCATCACAAAATTTTATTGTTTATTGTACCTATTTTATAATTCATTAAATATGATTGTTTAAGTAGAATGCGTTGTAAATTACTACAATACCAAATATAGATTTAACATAATCCCATAAAATAACCTTCGTTTCAACAAAGTAGCTTATCAGGCATAAATTCACCTAAACTTTGGTACCGAAAACTTTTTATCGAACTTCAAAATTATGCTAACGCCGTGTCCTGATTCGTATACAAGAATGTTTTAATGAAATCAAATTGGATCCTTTTATGCGCATATTTATGGTTCGCATTTAAAATATAAATTCAGCTCTCCACAGCAGCTGTAAGCGATCCGGCGAGGCGACATATTGCGTCCAACACACATACGTAATACGAACAAAAAACAGTTGACTGTGCAAAAAGTTACTTTCATCCTCTCTGTTTCACTTCATAATACATAGTTCTATGTTATGTTGGACGGAGTCAAATGTTAACGTTTCAACTTTCAGTGTTTATACGGATGTAGCAGTGAATGGGAATGAAGTAGAACACATTACTTCAAGTATATTAGTGCTTTGAATAGAAGTAGTTGAGCTAGTTTAGGCAGAACAAGACTATTGTTGAATTTTAGGTCCGTAAAGGACTAAAATTACGGAATTTTGTGTTCCGATTTAAATATATCTCAGCAGAATGAGTAGTTTAATTCCATTTCAGAATGTATAAATTTATTATTATCAAATTGTATGACACAATTTTTGAATAAAAGGCTATGTTTAGAAGAATATACGTATAACTGTGTTCGTATGGTCGTGTCAATTAAATTTCTGAATGGATTGTTATCAACCAGCCATTCCCCTTACCTGCATGATTCGTAACGAGTTCGACTCCCTGCACCGGACGTGCGTAGGCATTGTCTCGATTTAGGCTTTTTATTACTTTTATAATTGCTTCTCAAAGGGTCTGTCCACCCTGATGTATACATTATTAAAGCCTAAAAATGTATTTTAGAAAATTACGTTAAGTTTTTGTAAATATTCGATAAGTGATTCAGAACCTGGTATGTGCTATGTAATACACATATTTTTAAAAGTCTTGATGACATCAAGGTTGAGATAAACGTATAAATAAAACACATGTTGATATTAAGAAATTCTGACCTTCAAGTACTGGAACATTACGTACTACCGCTCACATTAATAACCCCATAGAAAGTTAATCCATACTTAAACGACTTTTTTTAAATAAATCTCTTTGCGAGCCTCATTTTCACACATCATAAAGCGCGGGTTCGTAATTTTGAAACACTCCCCGAGTTTGAAAGGGCTCCTCAACTGTGACTCCGTTCCGTACAATTTTCCTCTGCTTTCCGTAGCTCCGCGTTTCGAGGGCGTTTGTGACCGGCATATAACAATGATCTTTTGACTGAGCCAGACCCAGCCAGGTGAGAACTCGAGAACTTGAAACTATACGAGTTTTTAAAGTGCCCGTTTAAAGCTCCAGAAAATTAGACGAGGAAATAATAGAGAGATGGCGGCGAGCGAGCGGAGCATTCTTTTTCTTTCATTTGTTTCTATCTTTACAGGAAATTCTTTATTTTTCATTGGCATTGTTGAATATATTTGCTGGTAGAAGTTCTTTATCCCACTGTACTTTATCCCAAAAAGAAGTCATAATTTAAAAAAAGTAAACATATATTTTATTGTAGATTTGCTTCCTGATGTTTTTAACGCATCAAATAACCAACCATGGCCAAACTTTCGCCACCAATCTCTTAACCTTGCACTCTCAGTAAATAAAGGTGATTACTGCCTTCTAGTGGTTATAAAACGGGCGTAATAAAACATTATGCGTCCCTACCGTTATTTGTGACTGCACTCTGCTTGGGACGGCAATAAGGCAAGAACACACCAGCGGTGTCGCAATAATGTTCCTCAGAGTTACGATGTGACAGATACTTTACGCCTGCGGTTATTTTGGAGACGGTATCCCACACAATGCGGGTTGTTAGGTCGATATGCGGCGAGTGTACACGCGGCTTTACTGCAAGGGGAGCAAATGAACCCTGTCTGTACTTCGGCTATGATATTTGCAAATCTTTAATATTGAATGTGGTAAGGGGAACATTACATTGTTATCTATGTTCCACAGCCCAGTATTTACGTAGGGGTACGTCGCCAGATAGTTAATTTTAATTAATTGGTTGGGATGCGTTAATTACGTTTGGTTACATGTGTGTCTGTATAGAGTAAGACAGTAAATATTTAATAAGATATGTAGATAATTTATTGTTACCAGATGCACAGCAACATTAAATTCAAATACAATGTAAATTTAGTGATATCCGATGACAATTTAACAACGACAGTTATTTATCCAATATTGGATGTTTCTGCTTCAGTTAAACTATTTTCATCCACCTTATCAATTACAATACATCTCGTCTACCAATACCAAATTCTAACTAATTAATTGACTAGCTACATTTAATAACAGTGTTTTAATATTCCTAATCAAAATAGTCTATCTTCAAAAGCTACTTCGCTTAAACGTCTATCTCCGCCTCGGCCTAGTCATCTACTCACGGAATGCACATATATCTCCCATTCATCCCTCTATCCGTCATCTCAGCACACATCCTTACTTACTCATTTTATCCTCATACGAACCATTCGTTTCGTCCTTCGCCTCGGCCCCGGCGGATGCCTATGCACCGTCATATTCATCACTCTTTTAAATTGCTTCCATCCCTCCTTATAACATGGTCATATCACTACGAAATGGTTCTTTCTTAACTTTTTCAAATAAGTACATAAGTAAGTAGGTACGTAGTAAGTATTGTAATGACTTTCGTTTGGCGGAATTGTAATTAATTATTTATTAATGGATTACTCACACGTGTTTAACGGGGTAGGCTAATAAACACGCCAGTTCGACTCGTAACCTCGCCGCATCAGCTCCTGATTAAGGACCCCGGTTGGAACCGAAACTGTTTGGGCTATCCCGATATATACGTACGTAAGGTAGGTAAGATAAAATCTATTACTTGAATGTAGACGAAGACAAGAAAATTGAGTATGTAAAAACGTGGGAGCTATATCCAATCAGTCTTGATATGGTCTCTAAATGTGGTGAATAGCCGTAGTTAAAGCAGTAGTTATTTAATTAGTCTATATTGATGACCAATTAGCTTTCTACTTTCCCGTTATTGAAAAAGCATTCGTGTCCAAGCGTCAAAATTCCTACGGAGATCGGTCGTTCTTAAAATCCTTAGGTATTATAAGGTAGGTATTAGGTAAAATACTAATTGCAGCATATTAAAGCACTCGGTCATACATTTGATTGTGATTGATACTAGTGTTTAATTAAACTTGTAAACGTTTAGTACACTATTGAAGATACGATAATGGATACAACATAAATTTACTCGTCACTATATTAAACGCAGCTAAACTTAACGCTCAAAGTGTTTTTACTTTTGTATAATGACAACTTAATACTCGTAGCTATTATGAATAACAAGTCGTATAATTTTACGCAGCACTTATCCTTTAGGTGACGTTATTAAATTAAAGAAAACGCAGCTATTACGCCGAGTCGTTATCCAAAGTTCTGAGGTTTACGAGATACGCGAGCGGTCCACCGCAATCAAAGCGTTTCCATTGCCGCTTGCACAGACTTAGAAGATCAAGAATGGTTTACAATAATGGGAATGTGCAACGAATAACGTCTTATTGCGATTGTGACTGTACGGGTGGAAAATTAGTGCAGGGGTAAGTTGCTTGTAGTATATATATATATACTTTCTAGAAAAAGTGGCATAAGAGATGATTTAAAAGACTGTTCGACAAAAAATAAAATTTTGAATTATTTATTGCATTTTTTGAGAGATCTTACAGGGATTTTTAAAATTTTAGTAATGTAGAAATAACAAGTGGCACCGGGTATAAGATGTTACGCAATGTTAAAAGACCTAACAATTAACGACCCTTTAAAAGATTTATACCCATATATAATCTATATATATAAAGTTGCAAAATAATAAAATAATATCGTTTATCGTTAAAAACATTCATTGGCACCATTAGTCGACCTCACAAACATACCATCACAACCTAATCATTGCTACACACAGGGAACATTAATTTCCAAACAAATGAGAATCACAGAATCACTCACACTCAACATTTCATTAACGTCAACAAAAAAAAAACTCTCGCTAAAATAACGTATCGGTGTCACATTTATAAGTAAAAGCTTATCTTACTTACGAGGGTGATAATGCTGTTAACGTGCCCCATAAAAACCATTAACACCGTTTTTATTTCGATGTATTTATCGGAAAATGCGATACATAATGCTAAAGATATTAGCATCTACGTAAATGACGTTGTGGTATTAATAAATAGGTTGTGTTTTATTTTAATGTTAGATTTATTGAGATTTTAAATTCGTGTTGATGAATGTTTTGTAATTTTAGATAATTCTGTGAAATAAAAAGTTTAAACGAATATAGTTAATGTAGGTTAAAAACTAAGTTAACTATAATTTATATAATTTCATTTAACGTTTTTGACATTTTTGGAAATATTGAACGGTTGAATTTTAAGAAAATCGGATCGGAAAAATTCATAAAATAAAAGTTCTTTTCCATATTTGGTCTATATAATCTAGTTTTAACTTGAAAACTATTGATAGATTATGATTATTACAACCAATTAGACTATTTATGAAAAAAATACTTTCACTCATTCATTATATTAAAAAACACTTTATAATAAATCAATGGTTGTACACTCATTTTATTCCGACCCACAAAACTTAAATTCATCACAATATTTTCTAAAATTATTTCTAACATTTAATGCTTATCCAGTGACTCTACATCCTTGTAACAGATACGTCTTAACTAGTAAGTTTAGATGGATGGTTCCATTCCACAGTACACGCCTAATTGCAAGTCCACGAAAGTCAGGGTGAAAGGGTGACGCGCGGTTGTAATAGAAACTGCCAAGTTTACACTATTGTGGCTGTTAATTGATAAATAATATCATTAAGTTGATTCATTTACGTTGTGTTGGGTTATGCAAGTTGTGGAGTTTTTGTTGGTTTAATGTGTGTGTTTTTTTTTAAGAATGTGTTGAAAAAAGGAACATTTAAAACTGCATTCATTTGATCTGATGTCTTGAGTAAGATACCAAGCTATACTGTTTAGTTCAACTGTTAAGGGGGTAATAAAAAATACATTGCAAGTAACATTGTATAATGACAAAAATGATGATAGGACAATGTATCTTTCATTGGGTTGTTTCTGTCTTCTGATTTTACTTATGTTTTTTTTGATTCACAGTTTCTATTGTTTTTTCTGAGCTAGTATTTCTTCTAATATAAACAACTATACGTTATTGTAACACAAATAAATTAAATATGATTGACTTATGACGTGTCAAATGACGCATTTCTTTTTAAAAGTTCTATAGCTATAAACAAAAGGACTACAAGCCTGCAATCATCTAAGTTAAGCCCACTAGAGGGCAAACAGCAATGAGTTAAGCGATGAAGTTGAGGAGCGCTTAGCTAATCTTCAGATCTTCAGATTTACATCGATATGATGCCCATGGGATAAGCCAGTTATATGCAACGGCTAACTTATCTTATTAAATGGCTCTTCGTTGATATAAGGTCGATTTGTAGGTTCAAATCACTTGCACTCACCGGGTTTCCGTAAAGGCATGTGTATCACTTGCTTAAATGCAAAAGGGTATAAGCGGAACCCTATTACTGAGGCGTGGTCTGTCCGCCAGTAACCAGGTTGTATCTCATGAAACATGAAAAAAATGTGAAGGTTATGAATATGTTGGATGAAAGATATTTTTTTCATTTGAAATCTATTGTGAATCTGTTCTTTAGCCTATTTGTGCTGAATCCTCATAGTCACGAGGACGATTCGCATTTTAACAGTCTTTTTGCTACGGGTTTGGTAACTAGAAAATTCCTTTCAAACGACTAGGTTTCCCAAGCTTATATAAACCAAACCTTTAACTTATTTCAATTACATACATCACTTTAAACTACAACAAGCGTTTAATTACAAAATATTACTTAACGATGTAAATTAAACGCAAACATTCTAAGGTCAACATTTGACCCGTGTTTGTCTCTATAACGCGACTGTTTTGGATGTGTTTGAGGGTCCTTAGCAGCAGCCTCTGCTGGTAGTCTTGTGGAGATTTATGCCCAGACCCTCGCAATAAACAACGCCCCCGAGACCTACGTACTGGAGAATAGCAAATCTTAAGGTATGTGCGTCTTACGAGGAGCTAAGTTTAAATTATCGTGACTGACTGAACGTTAAATTGAAATTAAGTATTTACTATCTATGTACTCTACTCTCAGGTGGGGATTTTAAATTTACTGAATGAACTAAAAAAAACTGGAATTGATTGGTTTAACTTTGATTGCTTTCACAGATTATGTATCTTTTTCTTTTGCCGATATAATAACAGACAAAAAGAAAATTTTGGGGTTAAGTATCGCATTTACCGTCATAAATTAGATGAGTGACTAGTTTGATTGCAAATTTGCTTTTCTTAAGGATATTTATACGGAACCTTCAGTATCGAAAGTCTGTCTCGCACTTTACCGATTTTATTATAACAACAATATTAAAGTTAATCCTAGAATAAACTAGTGAGCAAAACGTAGCAGATAGACGAGGTTATTACAATGAAAATACAAATACCATTTTGTTGAAGTTATTCAGGGATTTTCAGCAGCAACATATGCCCAAATATCATTAGTTTGGACAGGTTACGTGACAACGAACATTTGTTTCCAATTCTCTTGACAATTTACATTGTATATTTTTATATAAATAAAGCTGTATCTACACTACACTAGCTTATTGATTATTTTTTTTTTTTTTCTTTTCACTACAGATTGTATGAATTTTATTATTCTGAATAAGTTCGTCTATTAATGTTATATTCAATGTTATGTTAAATTTTCAGTCGAATGAAAGTAAACTTATTAAACAAAGATTCAAATTTGGTGTCTGTTTTTACACTGCACGGATAGCCGAGTTTATAGAAGTCATCACGCCAAACCCACTGTGCGCGTAAGGACAAGCATTTGTGTGATCAACGAATGCTTTGCTTGGGTCCTGGTCTTTGTAAGTGTGACTTGAATGTTTGTGAAGCCCCCGTAATATAAGGATCAAATTCCCTAATGCGGGTAAAAAATAACATACAAATCTAACACAACCATATTTAATTAAGCAACGTAGATAAAGTCACAGTGTAGATACACCGTTACGAGCCATCACGACAAAGTTGGCGTCTACGTGGCGGGTGTGAAATCGCAAAGTTACCTCCCTGCATCTGTTCTATCTGGATCCTTAACTATTTGCCTGGTGGTACTGAATAGTTGCTTTATACCGGAATGCCTCACCTAGCATCGTGGTAACGCGAGTTTGGTATTGAATAGTGGTACCTAATGTGTAGATATCTCGTAGTAGTACATATATTAAAGTAAGGAGTTTTCAGAGTTCTGTTAATTCTACTAAGGACTGTTTTGTAAGACCAGGATTTGATTTAAATGGATTAAGAACGCTAAGTCAGTAGAAATGAGGTACCTACGTAATTTGAAAAAGAATAATTGTCAATAACAATAAAAAAAAGGCCAAAAAAATATTTTCTACAAATAAGGCTTTGGCATACCAACTTAAAACAATGAAACACCCAGGTATTTTGTATTAGTAGAAACCTTTAAACCATAATAAATGCAACAGAACACTTAGCCTCGATGCAGCCTTCAGTAAGTCACACCTCTTTGTGATTTATTGCTACAATCTATCTTCTCCAAACGTAATTCTCTCCAGCTTATTTGCGTACCAAAATCCGTGCAAAAATCCTTTTAGTGAACAAAACTATTACATTATTTCTACTCCATAGTTGTGCGTAATCAACCCCTTGTAAAAAAATAAACATAATACATGACTAGAATAGCACCCCTTCGCGTAGATTAATAGGCCATTATGTATGGTATAACGCGTACCTTAATAAGATCTAACGCAGCACAAACAAAAGACTGTCGGCGCAAGCTGTAAATTTCCTCTTACAACTAAGCAGTTAATTTTCCGGCAGAAGCTAGTAGCAAGTTTATTATCTCGGGGGATAATATTTCCAGTTGCATTTGCTCAAAAGCGGGGATCGTTTACAAGTCAACGCCGGACGAGATGCAGGCTGCGTAACGAGCAGATTGACTCGCGACTTCCGCAAGTTTAATCTTCAGGGAAAATACTGGAGTCGAGTCCTCCCTTTAACTTCTAAGCTCGCGGCGCGCACTGCCAGACATTTGAATACGGCTAACGCAATTTGACGGGTTCGTTTTGTTTTATTCGATTCGAAACGTTGAGCTTTTGTTTTTATTTGTGGGTATTCTTTTGTTTTCTCTTACCAGTAAAATGTGTAAAATGTCTTAGATTGTCTAGTTCATGATTGTACTG
Source organism: Trichoplusia ni (assembly GCF_003590095.1). Lineage (NCBI taxonomy): Eukaryota > Metazoa > Arthropoda > Insecta > Lepidoptera > Noctuidae > Trichoplusia > Trichoplusia ni. Next base: position 11,926,499 of record NC_039480.1, on the reverse strand, counting down.
CATCTTATCCAGTACATTTTTAAAAAATCCGACTGTTTTCGCTGTAAACTAATTGATTACATATTATTATGCAAACATTTTTCACTTATAATAAAATCTTCTCTAAAAGTGCAAATAAAAAACTGTCAGCATCAACAAAACACCTAAAAATTTCGCTTACAAATATGAAACGTAGCAAGCTCTGGGCTTGAACTATTATGTCCCTAAATAATTTCATTCAAGCCTTATGTATGAATATATTCAACTAGCTACTAAATAATTTCCCCTGTGAATCCGGGCATCGTTAACTTCTATTCACGGAGTGGCAGTCCATTGAAAAACTGTTGAAATCAGTGTGTATTTGTAAAGTGCAAAGGGGAATGGTAACAGGATATGTTTAATTTTATTTTTTAACATAGAGTACTAAGTAAGGAGGTTTTAATAAAAAGGTTCACAATGAAAATGGTTTTCTGGTTTAGTTATTTAGAATCGTGTTTGTTTCACGATGTCTTGATATTTTATTGATACTGTATTAGCAAAATATGTATACTTAGTATAGTTTTTTTTTATTTAGTTAGTTTTTTGTTTTTATTGACTAAGTTTTAAAAGCGAAAACTAATATAAACAAAGAAAAAATATAAGCAACTTAATTTTTCTTATCCTTTTTTGGCTTTTAAAATAAACCAATTCTGTTTTGTTAAAAAAAACGACTACCGAAGTAAGGAATTTAATCCTTGTGTCACGAGAGGGGTTTCATAAACACACAAATCACGTGCAGAAAAATCAAATTACAAATCTTACCTACTCAGTTCAATGAATCAATTCAGCGTATCGAAGTCCACAGCTGGACATAGGTCTACTCTAAGTCTCTCCACAACACACCGTCCTCCGCCTTCCGCATTCTGTCCTACCCAAGCTACCTTTTTATAGTTCATAATTATATTATTTAAAATAAAAGATATGTACGTCGTTTTCCGGCTACGTTCGAACCCCATTCACCACAACAGAATCGGAAAGCGATGAACTTATTCAATTTATATTTCGAACAGAAAAACGTGGCTGCGTATAGACAATTTATTTATCTGTATCAAATTGTTGGGTACAATATTGACAAACGTTAAATGTCGCGGGAAAAGCACTCTCAAGAGTAGCGAAATAAGACCTGTCAAGTGTGAGACGGACTCGCAAAACTTAGAGTTCCGTAAAAATAGGATAAATAAATAAAATTTGCAAAGAAAAATGTCCTCCCTTCAAATTTTACCAACTATTGCTTACTTTACCTCCATTGTCATTTTTATTATTTGTCCGGTGGTATAAATTATTTGTAAAAACTGTGTAGCTATCATGGTTCATAGTGATTGCGTACGAAAAGAGTTCCATTTTTACCTGTAATATACGGAACCCAACAAAAAAAAGGGTTTCTTTGATAAATTATTTACCTTATGTTCCTGACTCCTGATAGATAGGAATTTGAACGTAAATCGCATCGCGTACATTTTCACTAAATTCTGAATATATCAAAGACGTTCGCAAGTCGATGTCAAAGAGTTGAATGATATAGCCGAAGGGTTGCGAAGGGTTAGAATTTCGCAGTTCGCTTGGAATCTGTGTGATGTTGAACACTGCCACTAAAACTATTATATACAATTCTATTAAGAAATTCTTATCGTGTATAGAGAAGCGATGTGACACAGCCGACGTGTATACCAGAGTTTGTGTACTCACTTTGAAACTCAAAAATCTTAAAATATTTTAGCTAAATATTAATACGTGTTGGCAGTGTTTGATTACTTTATGGAAAATTGAGAAATATTCAAAACGAGAAATTTCTGCTGTAAGTTCAGTTTCTCATAGTTAGAGGCATACTTATAATGAGCAACACACATTTTAATATTTGTAGTTAAATCATTTAGTCAGGTAGATTAATAAAACTTTATAAGACAATTTCTCGTAAAATAGACCCACATACCATATATTTACATACATCTTATATCTATCGACAGTCCTCGGAAATATTATCTCGTTGCATCTCATCATATTATGACGTCACATTAAAGCAAATAGTTTTTACTACAACGCTACAAACTGTATTCAAACAAACAGTAACTGAAGTTCTAAATACAAATCACACGTACATAATTATGTTCAAGTACGTTTCTCAATGCATGAGAGGTGCTAAAGCGTACACACTGATCCTCAAAGAAAACATACATTTTATTTCTTTTCGAATGCATAAAGCAGGAAATAGTGAGTGTTGCCGGGAAATTAGCTACGTTAGCTTCGTAATCTGTTTAGCACATAATTTCCTTTCCTACCTCGCGGAGCGCTTCACTGTAAATACGATTTCCTTTAGCGTATTTATTGTGTTTAATGTAAATATAAGCTATGTTGTTGGAAAAAAGTTTCGACCTGTTTTGTTTACTGCATTTCGCATTAGCGATTATTTTTCTACTTTTCGATTCTGAGAGCTGGAGAAGCTGAAGTTTTTGCTTTTTTTGTGTGATGATTCTAGTTGAGGTCAGATAACAGTTGTTCTGAAAGCATTATTTAAAAACACTCGTTATTTTATTTTGTAGTTTTAATCACTTCAAGTGAAAGCATTAGGTACATATTTTGTTTTCTGGACTCTTAATTAAAAATAAACCAATAAAATATACAAGACTTCTACTTCTTAAGACTATTGATTAAATACAAACCAATAACCATAACCTAAGTTACAGCTCCAACACAGGTCACATATAAACAGAGCCACAACGTAGAGACAATAATTCACAGACGTCAATACAAAGCAAATCCATTTACCATAAGTATTAATATTCACAAGTTGAGCTATTGGTTCATTAGTGCATTTCGCACGTCGTCGGCAGTACAGTGCACCGGCCAAGCGGAGGCGATTGCTCTAATTAGATAACGAATTAACGTCTTCACAGCGAAGCGTTGCTTGTTTGCCTCATCACGATTGCTTTGCACAGCGTTTCGGGAGCATTTTGAAAGCTGATCCGTTGCTATGTTTGCACCAACGGTTTGCTCGCGCTCTACGAAGATGCGAGGGGACAGTGTGAGTTACTTTTAATTAAACTGATTAAAGCTCGTGTGTTAAGAATGTTGTGTGAGTAAAGAATTCTAAGTGAATGTTTGTGTTAGTTAAGGTTTGTGTGAATAACGTAGATTAAGTTTGTTTTATTTCGTTTAGTGATAAAAAAGTAAACTTTGTGTCGTAAAAATACTAACTGCTATTTGATATGCACATAGTATGTTAAGTACTACATTAAGATGTATATCTAATTATTTAGCCCTTAAAACGAGTTTTACAAAATTTCAAGTAATTCACTTTCACCCAGACTCCAGAAAGAGTTTGTGGTTCATCCAAAGGCTTGTCCTATGGGACATCCTATGGGTTATGTGATTATTGAATCTACGCCACTTCGCGAACAGTGAGTTCGTCATGGTGGCCTTTACTACTCGGATGTCAACGACTACGTTTCTGTTAATCCTTTAAAAACAAATACAAGAAGTATTTGTTGTTAAGTTCTTAAAATAGAATTAGTTCTAACTAATAACTATTCACCGAACAAAACAAAATAGTATTTATTTAATAACGATAAATACGCGTGAGTAAACTGTTATTCAATTAATAATTATGAATCGACCTTACGAAAATTATTATATTAAAAGACAATCTGATTCCTACACTCGTGTGCTAAATACAGTCTTGCTCGTATTCCTAGACCTAATTTACTCGCTTAGTTAAATTGAACTTGGTTGCATGACACGTAATTACAAACATCTATACATATAATAAAATTGTAGAAAAGTGAAAACTGTACATTGAATATTTAAAAAAAAGAATAATTGCAGGGTGGTCTACGAACGATTCCGATGCCGAAAATATAATTTTTAGAATTTTTGTCTGTTTGTCTGTTTGTCTGTATGTATGTCCGGAAAGATCTCGGAAAGTACTGGATAGATTTGATTCATATTTTCAGAGAATATCAACAAGAGGTCTGGTCAACATACTTTTTACTTATTATCTCGCTTTTCGTTACAGGGGGTGAGCAGGAGCCTTTTATATCTATAAACAAATATCAAATTATCTCATAAACTACTGAATATAATTCGTTCAAACTTTGAATGAACCTTATCGTAGACGTGATAAAACAAATATACAAAAACCATAACGCTACTATGCAGGGGGCATGAGCAGTAAAGTTTTAAATATTTGGACTCACCCGTAACATCGTTTAATACAATTATGAGGTGTACTTTCACCCCATTGAGTAGTAGGCAGCACGGTCATCAATTTACACAAAAAACTTCACGCTATTTATCTTAAGACTTTAGGCAGAGCAATAATAGGATTTTTCTAAAATAAATCATTTTCACAAAATTAGTCATTTTATTCTCTTTCAAGTCTACCGCGACTACGTTTTTTTTATGCAATTGTTACCGTAATCGGTACATTCTTGAAAGATAGGAACTTAAATTATTTATATTTTTATTGATGTATACTAAAATGACTCAAGTTCAAATGTGGAATGCCGTGATAGATTTTGTATTTATTTACGATAGGTGTATATACCTATGTCTTCAAGATCAAAACATTCGTAGTGACACTCAACCCAAGTTGCATGTAGTTCACATTGATCTCATCTATAAATATGCAACAATAAATTACTGAACGACACAGTTAATTATTACCTTGGTTCATCTGTAACAACTAGCAACAAAAATATAAACATTCAAACAAAAAAAAAAGCCTTTCAAACAATGAAATAATGTTTTCTTAAATTTGCAACATTACATAGGCCAAAAGTATTTCGGATAAAAAAGCCCAGAAAACTTGCATAAAACTGCATAATAGGTATGCATTGTGAAAGATCTGTACGACTAAAGCGTACGCTAGACGGTTTTTGACATTATGTATCTATTGATAGAACAATAACGATTAGAATTTTAACGATTTGATCGGTCTACATCCGCCACTACAGAGACCGCACACGTGGTCATCATCATTCTCCTGCCCTTATCCCAATTATTTTATTTGGGGTCGGCGCAACATGTCATCTTCTTCCACACCTTCCTATCGGCCGTCATCTCACAAGAAACACTCTTTACAGCCATATCGTCTTTCACACAATCAATCCATCGTTTCTTTGGTCGTCCTCTTCCCCTATATCCATCCACATCCATGCTTAACGCCTTCCTTACCACATGATTTTCATTCCTCCGCATAACACGCCCATGCCATGACAGCCGGTTACCACGTAGTTTCTCTGTAACCGGTGCCACTTTCAAACTTCCCCTTATATACTCATTTATTACTCTATCCGCTCTCGTAACACCACACGTGGTCCTTCCAAAAAATCCTTTAACAATTTGTTGTAATCTCTAATTATTTAAAATTTTCTTCTTTCGTAGCCTGGTAAAAACAGGGGAAGGAACGAGACTGAATGAGTTTCTGAGATCCCAAAGCTAAGCCGACGAGGATTAGGAACATATTTTTGGAAATTTCCCCAATAAGTCTGATAATAGCGTGTAGCTATCAGCACATACATCCGTCATACAATGTCTGGAAAATTCATTTTGGTTGTCGGTATCGACAGCGTAACCTCACAACCAACCTCATGTAGTCTTTATTTAAGTTCCATTTATGCAGTAGAGATGACGGTATTTTACTTCAATGATCGTCAGGTAGGTTAACGAATAAAATACGTAATTTTTCTTTGTAAATTGGTACAGTAAATAGGACTCATGCGCATGAAGTCATTTTTATGTTCATATTTTGCTTTGTCGTAACATCATAAATTACACATATCCTATACTTTAGATTTTTGTCATTGTCAATTTAAAAAAAAAGGGGTGTCTGATATTTTTTTTATTTATCAGCAATTTAAAGGCAAATCATGATCAAAACACCAGGGGGCCAAGATAACACGTTTACCAACTTTTTTATTTTGGAAATATTCCAAATGTTTGTGAGGAAGATCAGTTTTAATATTAAGAGGACAATCAAACATAACGTGTTTCAGGAAACCGTTTATCTGGGCGCAATTTTGCAAAATCTTATATCTTATGACACTATGTAAAATCCACAGTTACCGAGCCCGACTCTCACTTCACCAGCTCCATCCCACAAAAATAATTTGACATCTTCTTTATATCGTCAGAAAACATCGTGTGTGAAAATAACAACTGTCTGGCTATCACTGTTCCTGAGAAACAGCCAGGTGACAGACAGACAAACGGACACCGGGGCCTCAGTAATATGGTTCTGGTTTACCTCTTTGGTTACATAGTTTAGTACAATAATAATTTTATGATTCCTCAAAATCACTGTCATAATCCGTCTAGCAATTTCAGGTGTAGGCCGGCCCAAGAACAGACGTGCTCGAAAATCATAACCCACCCAATTAGTAAATGGAAAATTTCGAAAGTAAAACATTTTTAGCAGCAGTGCTAAGACTGAGTTATACCTTTTGTTATTTTTTCCTACTTGCAACCCATTTTTAAACGGCTCGATTTGTCAAACATGTCTAAACGAACACTCGCACATAATTCACGTTTAAATTAATATAGTTCAATTCGTTCGGAAGCTATGATGTTATAGACAGACAGGCAGGCAGATATGTCAAAGTTATAAACCTCTCTTTTTTTGGGATTAAATAAGAAAAAATTAAAACAGCTGTGAAATATTTGACACCAGGATTGTATCGTAAACGATGAAATGTGTTTGATTCAAACATTTGATAGTCTTTGGGCCGCACAAGATTCCTTATAATTTTGAAATAAAAAAAGCAAGTTTAAAATGTAAAAAAAGTGTTTCATTTTCAATATTGCATTACATTTTTGCGATGATCGTTATTATTAAACTTCATAGTTTTCACATCTTGAGAATCACGCAGACAAAGTCGCGGGCAACAGCTAGTTCAGCAATAAATCTAGTCGTGGATATTACTTATTTTTATGTTATATGCTTGATCTTGGCAGCCAATAGTTTATTAGAATTTGAAGGTGTAATATGTACCTAAATACAGAAAATAAGTTGTCATTAAGTTCTCATTTCATGATACGATTCATTTTTATAACGCACATCTTATAACCACGAAAGTCACGCAACAGCCAGTTAACTTAACTAGCTTTTTCAGCAGTTCATCAGGATAATTTCATCACTAGTTCTACGAATGTCCTACAGCTAAGTAATGTCCTCCCTCATTCTACTTCAACTATCGCCAAACATTAGTAAGCCTCGTAAAATAGCATTAGAACCTGATACAGAACTAGCACAGACATAAAAAATAAGCAAAGAATATTTTCACTCATTTCAACATAGCCATCAGACGTCAAATCAAATAACACATTTAGCGCGTTATTTAGGCCCATCTACACGAACATTATCCTAACACGAAAAACTAATAAAAGTAATACTAAGACGTTCGAAAAGAAAGTTCTGCATGAAAGAATAAAGGTTTATAATAAATCTGGATGGAGCGCTGTGTCTAGACGCGATCGGCTCAGTCGCGGTCGCGATGGGGATTTGTCGCGGGAACATGGCTTCTTAGTACCTCACACAACCCCTAATCTCAGATGATATTAGACACACAATACGGAGCGCCGCATAGACACTAAGTAAGCACTCCAGACTGCTGTAAAGTTCCCCGAACAATGACACTTTTTTCCTATAGGTAATATTCTGGTATAGGATATTCGATTATAAAAATCCAGTTTAGTCCGTCAGACAGGTTTTTCACAAATATTGAATATGTATTTTCCATTTTATCACAAAACTTGGAACGATTAAAAGCACTAATTGTGATGAAATTAATGCTAGTGGGGGCTAGTCTAATATCACTTGTTAGTAAAAAGCGTACTGGTACGTGACGTCACACCATATTTTATTTCACTGTATCCCCTTCTTTTTTGTTTACGAGGTAAAACAAAGGTACGTATCTCGTATTTTTGAAATTAGTCTGACGAACTAAACAGTTTTTTTTTTGTCAAATACCCTATTATGATGTCAGGTTTAGATATACGCTTGCTAGTAAATGTTATGTCTTTCGGTTTCACTAAAAGTTAAGTGTACTCTTAGAACTGTAGGTATAGTACCAGTGAGGTTTTATTTGACATGTAAGCAAGCGGTCCGTTACAGTTTGATGGCTCATCCATAAAATCGTTTTATCGCAGACGGGTGACAAACAAACAGTTTTATTCTTCAAGAAAAGTCACCGGTATTAGAACTTGTTGATACTCGGTCGAGAACGTTTCGATATTTTTCACCCTGTCTTCGCCGTCAGGTGCGAATGACGATGATTTATGTCCTCACAGAATTGGGAACATTGAATGAGTTTTGGCTTGATTCCGAGAAATTTATTTCTTTCAACGTGTTAATATATTACGACAGATATATTTTATTACGAGTCTTTCTTAAGGAAAATCGTGTCGCGATTTTGTTTTCTGTAAAATGAATTATTCTGTTCAATAAAGGTAGCGAAAACGTAACACTGGTAAGTTTTTAAAAGAATGGAGTAGTCAGTATAAAGGTTTACGAAAAGAGACTAGATACAAATGAAGATAATTTGAAGTAAGTGTATCTGATCTGACATGCGATGCATGGAAAAAGTTTGAAACTGTCCCATAGTCTCGTCTAGCATCTAGGTATATACAACTAACTGCTACATCAAGCAAGTATCTCTAATATACTAAAGTAGAGACTAATTATTTTACTTCATCTTTATTTTAATCCAGCTCGTAATACTTCATTTTGTTCCGACGATTTGAATTCATTCACCAATTTACAACAAGGTTCTATGCGCTCCTATCTTTTCTCATCTGCAATAAAAAAAAAGTTTATAAAAACGGACTGCATTCACGGCTCGAATTAAGAGAGAAAATGGAATTTTTAAAACGTCCTTTTGTGTTAAAGGAGATGAAAAGCATGTCATTATGGAGGAGTTTAAAATAGCTAATTACGTTGGAGAAAAACCCGGCACCAAAGTATGCTCAAAACTTCTCGGCGTGCGTTTAACTGTTACCATTAAAACTTAAGCACCTTCTATCTGTTCAGAACAATGTCTCAATACATTATTTATTTAGCTGTTCTTGATTCAGACGTCGTAAAAATTAATATGGCAAAGTTTCACAATTGCGCTTTTATTGTTGTTGCGGTTCGCAATGCTGGTGTTTGTTTTCGTTTGTTAAAAGGCACGCTATGAAACAGAATTTCGTATTTAGAAAACCATTTGAGCAATAACGTGATTGTTTAGTTTCTTTTTCTTTTTCTTGCGAACGTTGAGAAGAGATGCTCCATAATATATTTTCCTTCATATACAATCTTTTTTCAAGTACCTCTTGTATCCAATCTAAGCGAACGTATTTACGCTTAATAAGAATATTTATCTCGAGAAACTAATTATTTGCGCTCATCACTCATTTCTTTAGATTGTTCTCTTCCAGATCATTTAATTCTTGCACCGGCCAGTTTACGTTGACCTCTAGCGTTCTTATCCTACACCAATTAATCAAGGGACAGGTGAGGTCACTGTGAGTGGTCAATGTGCTAGAACTAAGATAGTATCCATGGTTAATGGCCTAACTCGATATTGTCTGCTTGTCTGCTGTTGTTTCAAGTTCCGCTTAACTTATGCAATTACTTTTTATTTTTCTTCGTTATCTTTAGCTATAAACGTGAATATAAAAGTGAGTCATAAAATAATTTATGTAACAAGATATTTCCATACATTTCTGTTAGAGTGAAAAATATGAGGATCACGTTGAGGTTGATGTCGGTTTTGCGACGCTAAATATTATATCATGTTACCAATTAGTCTTTGAATATAAACATTTATTATAGAAATGTATAATTATAATTAAAAACTACTTAGTGTTGCTCTACTTCACAGTTTTACTGTTTCTGACCGACAAGTTATTTTAATAGTAATGATTCTAAAATTAAATTCAGAAATAGAAATATTTTTTTCTGGCAAACGACTGTATTCTGACATTAACTTCTTTCAATGAGATTTTTATCATGTCTTTAAATTCCTAGTTTCAACGTATAATATACAAAGTAACAAAAGACTTATAATCTACTGAGAGTAAAGCATTCCTTTCAAAGTCAAAGCATTTTATATTCGGGTTAAAGTAATAGGCCCTTTGTAATAGAAGACTTTCCGCTTTAGTATGTGACGTCAATGGGGAAGCGACTGAAAAACATGCACAATTTGTACGCTTCTTTTCATATTTTTTTGTGTACATTTTTGTACCGTAAAGAGTTTTTCTATAAGGTCGACTAAGATAATCTTTATTATAATAGATGCGAATAAGTAGTAGTATTTTTTTTGTCGTAAAATATATAGTGTATTGTATATTACTAACACTATATACCAATACTTTTCGATTGTTTACTAAATAAGAAAAAAAAAAATTTCGTAAAGCCGTATATTGCATATCTCAGTTCGAAATTCAAACTTGCAATATAACGAATACAATTAAAAATAAAACATTCCATTCCTCATTCAAACGACATGTCAAACATTTTAAAACGGCTGTCACAACAGCACAATAAACACATTTCGCGCGGTAATTACGCTGCGTCTTAATATTCGCACGTTCTTTGTTAGTTTGCTTCACAAAATTCCGCCATAACACTTCCGACGTCATTAGCCGAGAGTGGAGCCTCCCGTTATATTTTACGAGCGGCCTGGCGACTGTTACTAACCCTTTAAATGCAACTCGCTCTTAATATGTAATAATAAACTTTAACGTCCGAACCAATTGTCTTTAAAACTGAATTTGGATGTCTAATTACAGTTTTGATGATGTTTGAAACTTGAATTGATAGTTATAAATGATTTAATGATGGTATTAGTACGTATCTGTTCTCTGAAGATATATCAATGTTTTGTCCATCCGTGTCATATACAAACAAGTTGAAAGCTCTTTGTATTGCATTATCAAACGGGTTAATTACATAATCAGAAGTTTAAATTTGTTTTTATAAATTCTATCTCTCCAAATAACTCCCTTCCTTCCGTTAATTTGCGTTATTTTTTTAAGAATTTGGGGAACAGATGCATTTTAGCTTTCCTGTCTTAGTTTTTTAGATTAAAGCAATCAAAAAGAACTGTATGCCCTAAAAACAATAAGACATTTAATGAAGTAAACTGCAACCTTTGATCCTTCTATGACCGTCTCTGTTCTTTTTTTGTCCTCCAATTTTACGTAAACTTTGATGTACTAAACATACATTGCTGTTTAAGTTGGCGAGTTATTTAGCGCATGCATTACAAGTGACCAATGTAACTTGCCGATTACCATGTTAATAACTTTCGCCGCGTGTTCCGTAACTCAATTAGTACCAGTGCTAATGCCGAGTACGTAATTTGCTGAACTTTAATAAATTTCCATAACGGGCTAAGAATGGAGAAATATTGTAGGTATTTTAAATGTAAAGTTTTTTATGACCGTGTTGCTATTGAAAGAGCTTTTGTTTCCTGACTAGTGTTTATAAAAAAGTAAAATAAACTTATCTTTTCAACTGCAGTGCGATACCATTTTATAATTTGATTTATCTTATTTGTATTACGTCCTTCGGTACTGCTGTTTTTTTTGTATTTACCAAATTATTGCATTCATAAAAAAACAAAACAGGTTATTAATGGAATTAATAACCTGTTTCATCAATGTTGTTTTGTTTAAAAATCTGTAAAAGTTATGCTAAAACTAATAAAACCTTGAAGGGCTTGAATATCATCCAAAAATAAAATGGTCTATGCAAGCATGACAACATAATGGTGCAAAATAAGTATGCAGTATACGAAATCTCCACTTACTTTAGTTTAGGAAATCTTCGACGAAACAACAGAGGTATACTTTCATATTCCTCTCTGAACCTCAGTAATGTCTTATAAAGACTGGCCATCCGAAAACCTCAGAAGGCTTTTATAAAACGTGACGTACAACGTGTGATGCAAATTTCGGCGATCAACGTACAAAATTCGAGACAGCTCTCGAAGTTTCGAGAATAAATCTGATAGCTATGATCGTTGTGATACCCAGAAGTCCGATTTTATATTTTTCATAACGACTTTAGTTCGGTAAATAAAAGTTGTTCGCTAGTTTGGTAGATATATTTTTACGAGTTACTGAAGTTGATGACTTACATTATTGGGAGTTGTATTTGGTTTTGCATTTTATTTTATTGCTGGAGTGGAGTTTCTAAATTGTTTATACATAAACACATCATTATGTTGAATGTTGTTTGCATTTTGAGGATTATTAGGAACATGGTTTTTCAGTGCTTTAATTCCATTAGACATTTTTTTACCAGCAGCCCAAATTTGTTATATCTCTACAATTTATCAAAGTTTGGTAGCTATTTTGGGCTTTCTTCTATAAAGCATTGGTGAATGACCCACAGATTAAAGTTCTCAACAAGGCCTCTGCATATTGGACCTAAGTCCCCGTGAACACCTTTAAAAGATACCGGGTCTATTTCTGTGAAGGTATACTGTAAATGACAAGAGATACAAAAAAAAACAAAAAACGTAATAATAAAGAACAAACCCCCAATTGAGTCTCCACTCGAAACAATTTTCCGGATTACCAAGCAACCAACAAAGCGAATCCTTTAATTTCTTTTACCAATTTATTCAAATTCGAGCATATAAGGTAATTTCATTATAAGAAATGACTTCTCCACGTCAAATAGGCGCCGAATTTCCACGTGCCGTCCTCGAATCTTAATACGGTACACTAAAAAGGTCACGCGTCCTTTCGCGCCAGGCCTCCGTATAAACCGAACATATATTTTACATTATTCCTTTTCGCCAGAGAAACAACGGCTCCTCAATTCGCGGACAGTTTTCTCCGGAGGGGAAAAGTGGGAATCTTCAAGTTTATTGACATTTACTTTCCGAGGGTAAACATAGCGACGGCTGCCTGTCTCGACTTGGCTCCGCATAATGCGCCACCGCGACACCTATTTACGGACATGTGATATTATTTATTACCAATTCATTCCAGTTTTCTTAGCTCATAAAGGAAGGGGTTTAGTACGCCAAATTTACGTTTTCGCAACGTCGGCACATTGTAAAGACTCAAAGCGCTTGAATTTATATGTGGTTTATCATGTTGATATATTTTGTTGTGTACTGCCTCTTCGTGTTTTCTACTCTACGGTTGTGTGTAAAAGATTTTATTGAGTTTCTCGGATTCGTTCCATAAATGGAAATTTAGTTGTCGGTTGTTTTATGGTAAAGAAAAACAGTGGTTGTCTTTTGAGGATAATATAAAAGAGTTTTTATTAGTTAAATAGTGATCGATGAATTCCCTGTCGAGTTTCGAAGGTAAGCAACAAAAGGATTTATTGGAGTTTTATTTAAAGCAAGGTACTGAAGTACTGGTATAATGAAAAAAAGTATCTTATTACACTTAGCAAACAATGGCTAATAAGATCAAAAGTAAATGCAATTTCTTGTCAAAACACACATTCTATTACGAAACTTTCTAATTTTTTCCGCAGATTGTGTCATCAGAAACTAATTAAAAATTTCGCTTCACTTAAAACTTACCGCAGGCGCTGCCCCGATTCGCAACTTCCATGAATTGATAAAAAAAAACTTTTTGTTGATCCTTCGTGTTATTCGAGGAGCGGCAAAGATTTCGCGTTAAGTTTCCGCAGGACGGAGGGCTGAAACAATGTGTCGGGATCAAACTAGCTCGAGACGGTGGCTAATGCAATATGTATCAGCTTTCAAGTGCAGGCCAAGACTAGCCGGAGGCCAGAGTACCCTGTGGGAAGAAACTACTTTTTATTTATCTGAAGTACCTATTGAGTTTATCCGACACGCAGGTAAACTTTCAGAAAAATAGGACGAGTTTGTTTTGGTTCGCCGCTCTTCACCATTTTTGAGAGTGGAATCCCAACACTCGAATGTACCTGTGTAGTGTTCGAGTTCTCGTAGCGAACCTTCAGCGATATTGAAGTACATTCTGGTATCGTATTCATTGCAAAATAGGGTTTACTGTGTATGGTAAATCACTCGAAATTGTACCTATTTGTATAAACCTTTAGATGTTTTTTTGGTATTTATTAAATTATAGTTTCTCTTTGTTCTAGCCGTTCACACTAACTTATGCTAAAAATACTGCATGCGTCAATTTAACACGTGACTCGTCCGTATTGCGTAATAAGACTCCGTGACTGACTGTGTTGACATACCCTTCACAGCAAGACGAGTGTCGCCAGCGAAATAAAGCCACACATTCTGTACTCATAAATCCTTAGGTTCGTATGACGCGCTGAGTAAGTAAGGAGCAGATCTGTTACGTTTGAGTAATCCATAATGCTGGGAGACGCTGACTTAGCAGTATGCATTGGTATTCGGCCTCGTAACGTACCTATTTGGAATGTATTTGGCTCCTGAAACATCGCTTGGCGCGAGCACAAGTGGGACAATAACAAACGGAGCCGCCATAAAGTGGCAGTGTCAATTCCAACTTGTGCGCTTTTTCACTAGTCTAGACGCATTAACTAGCTATTGTGTAACATTTTTACATTAATGTGCTTGTATTCTGCAGTTTGTAGTACATTGAGATTGGGTTCAGCGATGAAGTTTCGTATAATATGGCCTATAAAATTTTATTGAGTTAATCAGGTCATTGTTCCCAACTGCCTTAGTCGCTTTATATTTTGGCAATGTTTATGATACAATATTGGACTGTTCTTAAGAATTATGTAACTATAAAGTTTAAAACAACCATACCTACGTAACTTTATGTAAGACAGAATGTGCAAAAATTGAAACATTAAATTATCAGTGGAAACATCACGCTACCTCTGCCGACCGCGTAAACTTTCCTCTCCAGCGTGTTCCAAAGTAGCAGAGGTAAAAAGTTTTCACGGGTACAAACATGATTTGACAGATTGAAATCTATAACACCGTGGGGGCTGTCGACGTCTGATGTTCCAAACCGCGGGGGGATGATAGAGATCAAATCGAATGATTGACACGTCACACACATTTCATTTTCTCTATTCTTTCTTCGCATTTCAGTTCGCATATTGTCACCTATCACACAATATTTGCGCAAAGAGGAAAATTCTATCCGTAAACGAAAACGGGTAGCGAATAGCGATAACATAATTTCACCCCTTGTTTTACATACAAAGTATAAAACCGTCGAACAGCCTGTAAATCTGATTGTTTACACGCGTTGAAATATTTTTGATTCATAAAATTTCATTGGGAATATTTTCGGGGAACTAACTGGGACAGAATGGCGGTCATTAAGCGACCGTTTAAACATAAATTAGGTCACCGGAACTAAAATAACGGTGTGTGTTGCGTAGGCCGGTGCGGGTTGGCATCGAATTGTGATAGAGGCTGGCTGCGTTGCCAAATTGCCCTGTCCGCTTATCATCTGGCTTACGTATAGCGCACCACTATGTTCCGTGCCGAGTTACATTTTAAATTTAAATATAGACTGGGATTTCAGAAGTGACTCCTAATTCATGAACATCTTGAATAGGAAATAGGCTTGTTTGTTAAGTGTCTGCGTTTCTTTTTATGTCTAGACATAGTATGAATGAAGTAAAGTCTTTTTTACTAATATCTTGAAATGACTTAAATGTGCTATAAAAACTTCAATAAATAAGAAAAGAATAGCCCTAAACAATAAAAAAACACGTTTATTTTTAAATAAATCACTGAAATGTTTCCAGAATCTTTGTTTAAATTATGTCAGTAATCAAATAATTTAGTTAATACTGTTTTAATCGACTAGAAATCATATTTTTTGGTCGATGCAGCACCTAGACACAATTACTTTGTTATAACGTGCAGAACTATTGAAATTCTGCAATTTCATTACAAATTCACTAAAACCGAAAAAAAATCACCAATCACAACAACCAACATGGGAAACAATCAAAAAACTACTTTCAATAAAACTTTTATCAATTAATAAAAAAAGCCAACAACTACGATTGTTAATCCTTCAATTTTGATATCAAGCTTTTCTATTGCTACGGGATTAAAACGAAATCCCCGCGGCGAGAGCGCCGGTGACGCGTGCTCGGCTATGCATTTAAAAAGTCACTGTGCTGCATATTTTTTTACAAAATTGTGGATTTTTCCAGGCCACGGGGCTTAAGAGACCCGATGACTTGGAAAACATTGGTCTCCGCTCGATTTGCACTGTAAATTGATTTTCATGTGGGCCCAGGAAACCTCTTTGTGTTCCACGCTATTTATTAAGTTGCTTTCGATATTTGATTGGTACTGGTTGTAAATTGTTTGCTGTCCTAGTTAATGTTTCCGTAAAGGGTTTTCTTGTTTCTTTTTCAATATTAAAAAAAACCTTTTTTCACAACGGGTTGAATTTAAAAGACAAAGACGTAGGTATAATACCTGCTTTTCGCACGGATGCCTATGTCTTGTTGTGTACAAGTCAGAGGCTTCTGAAACAGTTATCTGTTTAATTGTTTATTAAAGTGAATGTGCATAGCAATGACTCAAAACATCAACAAAACAAAACAAAAACCGAATTTTGTAAAAGTAAATGCTTAACCACCAAAGTAAAAGACAACAAACTACATAAATATATTCGTACGCTTGCATGGTACTTACCTCACTCGCTCACGTCACTAAATACCTCATTCGCAAAAACCTACTCCGGATTCTCGTTTACTCACATACTATTATGTTAACAAAGATTTTGCCTTTAAGTCTGGATAGCTGCGCTCCTTTTGAGGGCCAGAGCGGGTCGAGCTTCCTGCCGGTGGAACATAATCGTAGTCGCTTTTTGCGCCTTACTCTGCCTTACAAAGAAAAACGTACGGCGCGCTCTCAGTATCAAACGTAGGCGTTTCTCTACAGCTCTTTAAATACTTCATATTTACTTCAGAGCATGAAGCTCAGGTGCTGCGTTGGGAATATTTCGAAAATGATTACGGGTTTTAAGTAAAGCTTTATAGGACTCTTTTCTGTTGTGTGTCAAAATTAGGTACTTTTGCGGCTGCAGGAGATTGATTAATTTTTGTAAAGATATACGAGATGCCTTCACGTAATATAATTTAATAAATTTAATATACCTACTGATGGCGCGTCAAGATACCTTACTTTATAATCAGCTTACGCAGCACCTGTAAGCAAATTAGTTGTTATACGGTTTCTGCGAGTGCTTTGTTGTGTGTATCTATACTTACAAATTGGTTAGGGTGTAGCGTATTGATTGAAGTACCTTTACAGGTAATGTAAGTATGTACATCGACATATTGCTCAATCAACGCCGTCGGCTGACAGTACGCCGACAATTTATGACCCCCAATCCCTTCAACCCATCGGGGAAGAATTAGCGCGCTGATAAAATACCTGTGCGTGTTACTACATACAAACTATACAACGACGATTTATAACGCCCTTGATATATTCATTACTTAAGTTACTGTTTCAACAAATTATCAAGGGACCTAATTAACATCTAAAATAGACCTCATTCTAACGTTGTCAAGCTTTAATTTAAGACTTGGGCTTTCGTAAATAACCGTTCATACGAGTATGTAGACTAATTTGCAAAGACAAGATAACGGTTGCGAAGCTTTAAGTATGGTAAGATTCCCGCCGAGGCCTTTGAAAACATTTATTCACTGTCTGAAACCGATACATAAATGTTTAATGTGCCCCAAATTCTAAGCTGCCTACACAAACCACTATTTCCAGAACCGTGATTTTCAATGATTCTAATTAGTATCAAAGTGATACTCTAAAACGAAAAGCCGCCAGCAAAGTCTAAATTTATTGCTTAGATAAGGATGAAATTCTAAGATTTATGGGGACTTTACGCACTTATAATAAAGCATCTCTCATCCATCGGAAGTTGGATGTTAGGAAAGCCTTTTTGCTTCCTAAAAACGGTCGTATAATTGACGGCGGGATGGAGTGTGACCCGGGAACATAACATATCGATGGAATATTTCTCGAGGAGACATCGCCAGTGCGTCATTTCCTGCGAACCCCACAGGAGCCGGAACGTAATAAATCATCGGTCATTGTCACGAGGGGCCAATTGAAGTCGACTTTTGTTTTTTGACAAATGCCCAATGTATCTTCTGGATTTAATTTAGTTTTCGAATGTTGATTTGCTGGATGCAGATTCTTCTGCATTGTTATTGATGTATTCATTTATGATTCTGTTTTTTGATATCTAGAAATTGTCTTAATTTGTCCTATTTGACATCACTAACAGCCATTACCAGCGACTCCACCCGCTATAATTCGAAAAAAGTTTGTTGTTCTATCGGTGCACCCAATAACGTTTACGTTAATTCCTAATAAATGTAACAAAACTTTTTGTTATATTACACTTCTCCTGATTTAACTAAAACTTTTGAAGAGTGATTAGTTTTCCGGATCGAAAGCGCCTTATTTGAAGATACCTCTTTGGAATTTAATTCAAATCCATTGAGTGGTTAGATCAAATAGTTAGATATTAGATGGTACGTGCTACGTACATTGTTCAGCAAGCAGCTTCTATTCAATTGGTAATACTAACGCTTGAAGTAATTTGTTATTACCTGGTAATGAAATAGGGATGGATCCATGGTTTAAAAAAAATAAGTTTGTTTATAGATCAGTGAATCAAAATTAATTTATGATTTCATTTAAAGGACAAAGGTTACACACAAAATGAAACAAACATTTTAGATTATTATAAAAAATTGTGATATATTTCTTTGTTAGACTATGAATATTTAACTGTACAAAATACACGGTGTTTCTAATTTACAATTAATATTAATTAACAAAATAATATAATTATATTATATTATACGCATATAAAACATTACTCGATGGCCGGTGACGAGCGATCATTTGTTAGCGCTTTCCTTAACTTCACCGTTGCGAATTGTTGTGGCCTGCGGGGGAAAACGGAAATGTTAGCATTTCACTCATTTATATCACAACAAAATTGTACTCTGATTTAGAAGAATTCTTTACCAATATAATTTTATTCAGTATTGGAAAATACTATCACTGATTGTTTATTTACAGAACCAAAATTTAATTCTTAGATTTTTTTAATAAATGTTGATAGATGATAAAAATAATATTTAACTACGTAAAATGTCTAGACAAAAAGCAGCAAATAATAAGATATTTAATGCCCGACTACAAAGAGGAGTAAACAAAAGAATATCTTTAAGTAATTAAAAACAAACCTCCTTTACATTACTTGTAGACAGCTGTTTCGCGTCCCCATAAATCGTACCACGGTCCAAATGTATGGCCTTCCTCTGGCAACTCATTTCCTTCTGACGGTCTCTTTAGTAGCTTGGTACGCGGGAGTAATTGTGGTCTTTGTTGTTTTAAAGCTTCATTAAACTTTTGGTCATCTGATTCGCTGTATGGTCCCTCACTACGTCTATCGATGAAACGTCTTGCTTCAAGCCTTGCCTCTTCTTGACGGATCTTGGATTTTTCTGCTTTCTTCGAATCAGTTTCATAGTCGTACCGCGATGTTCTGCGTTCCTGATCACTGAAGTACGATATATTTGACTCGTAGTACCTTTCCTCCCGACGTCCATTATACGGTAAGGAGCTATCGTCGTAACTCCTGTTTGATTTATTTTTCCTGGCATCCCTACCCTTTGTATCAGTGAATTCTTTCTTTGTTTGGCGTCTGTCTAGCGAATAATCGATTCGCGGTTCACGGTTTTGTTCATATGGTCTGCCATCTTTCTTTTGGGTTCTTACCTCAGCTTGTGGATAATCTTTTTTGTGACTCTTTCCATTTTCAAATGTGTTTGTTGTGGTATGAGTCTTTTCTTCATTTGTTTCGTTCCTTACGTTACGTTTCTTATATTTCAAAGTTCCCTCATCGTGACCGTTGTAAATATCCTCATTACGCATTTCATTATTATTTCGTTCAGTTGGGATACCGTATCTATCGGTGTGCTGTTCGTTGTCTTTGTACTTCAGTGTTTCAGATGACGCGGAAAATGTTTTTATTTCTTTGGAACTGTCCTTGAATGTTTTGAATTCCATTGTTTTTGGTGGACTTCTCTCGTGGGAGTTTTTAGTTTTTTCAGATGACAATGTAGCACGAACATGTGGTTTGATTGGAGTTACCTCTATTTCTTCAAACTCCGGCATGTAGGCATTCTCTTTGCGTTTCTTAACCTCTTCTTCAATCACATGTGTTTGTCGACGTCTGTCTATTTCTTGCTGCTTCCTTGATGTCATATGATCATCTACTATAATACAGTCATATGGATCAGTACTCGAAGCAACAGAATTAACGTCGGAGCTGCTATCATTGTCATATTTCTGTAATATTTCCCTTCGCTTTACTGTTTTCATGACAAAACCTTCACCATTTTCGTCATTGTAAAAGCTGTTTTCAAAGTTGGTTTTTATCGTGCTTGTGTTGGTTAAATCTGAGTGTCGTGATTCATTGCGTGGCGAGAAATCTTCATGTTTCTCTTCAATAATAGATTTTTCAGACATGCTCTTTTTGTTCATTGTTTGAGTTTGATGGTTATAATTATCACCTCCCTTTCTGTTCTTTTCAATTCTTTCTTCAGTTTGAATTGATCCCAAGCTCTTAGCCTGACGAATGCCATTAGGCATTTTCATGTCTTTTCTGTCAATAGTTTCTTTTGGTCTTGGCGGTTGTCCGTTTTCGACGGGGATCGTCTTTTCTGGGCTTGTTTGCTTGGGAATATCGGGTGCTGGACGCAGTTCCTTCTTCATTTTCTCAAATAATCTTTTCTTATACTCTGGCACTGTGTCAACAATATCTCGATGTTGCCACAGAGACATTCCTTCCATAATCTCTTCAGCAGTAGTGCGACCGAATTTCCAGAATGATTTAGTTCTCTTCACTTTTTGGGAGTCTTTGTCCATGTCCAGCATGTTACGAAGCATTAGCTGTTGATCGTCGGTTAGATATCCATTGGCGGTGTTACTTGGTTTAGGACCTCGTTTCAAGCTTTGAGTTTTAAGTAAGTATGCTTTAGTGTCGTTCGATTGCAGAGCAGATTTACTATAAAATAAATAAAAGGAAAAAATAAATGGAACTAGCTTAACTACATAACAAAACGAAAATAAGTCAAGCAACTAGGAAATGAAACAAAAAACACACTTATGCATATTTAAGGTTGAAACTAAAATTACCTAATTGGGACACGAAGTCTTTGAGCTTCTTCGTCGCTGTAGTCCACGTCGGGCTGTGGTGGCGGCTCGTTGGAGAAACCAGAATCGTTGGAGCTGTGCAGTGATACATTCCCTACAGCACCTACTGCACTCACTACGGTCTTAGCTGGTCCTGCTTTGTTCTGGGCGACCTGCATCAATACATAAGTAATTTGAATCTTAATAAACTGAACACAAGTTATGAGTTTATTGAACCTCTGCGAGTTTGAGATTTTTATACCTGAGAACGCATAGGCAATGTCTGAGGCCCGAAGCTCCTTGTTTCTATAACAGCATGAGTTGTAAAACTGGCTGAAGATGTCGAGTTCTTAATAGCACCGGTAGCGGCTGTGGCCGGAGTAGAAGCGTGGAATGTGGCGCTTGCTGAAGAGCTGAGAGCACTCGGTGAAGGTGCTGGTAGAGTTGGCGGCAAGCCTGGTGAGCCGGTTCCTAGACGACCCTGAGAATATAAAAGAGTTATTAATAACCAGCATCTCTGAAGATTTGGAGATAGTTGTTGAGTTGAATGTTTGGATTTTTACCTTTGTAACGTGATGAGCAGTGACTGTGTCTCCAAACATGCGTGCTGGTGGGTGCGAATGTGAGTGTCCCGTTGCTGAAGGTGTTGTTTGCGCATGCGCGATGGGTGCTGGCGGTGGGGCTTCTGATGGTGTTTGGACACAGCTCCAACGGGCCGGGGAATTACTGTAGAAATAATTACTTGTTAATTTAAAATTAAAATTTCAGGTTGGAGGTGGGTGTACTTCTACTAAACAAATAAATAAACGAGTAAGTACCCGGTTTCTTCGTTAGGGATTGGTTCAGTGTACGCAAGAGGGAACCAGCCAGCGTGGTGCGTGCGTAAATTTTCTCCATACTGCCATCCCTTAGTCCTCTCTCCAAGCAGAGCTAGAACATCTGCTTGTTGGAAGCTGAGCTGGTTGTCTCCAGCGGCAGAGTAAGCATACAGAGCTCGAGCGAGCGGCGGGTCCCGAGAAGTGCAGGTTGGTGGAGCAAGCGACGACGGACGTGTAGCTGTGCGTGAATCAGATACTGAAAAGAAAGGAAAAAAAGTAGTAAACCTTAAGCAAAAAAAAACGTGCTTGAAATTGAAAGGAAATGAGAAGGACATAAGATTTACCTTGATCGTCAATGTTGGAGCTGGCTTGAAGATTGAAATCAGATTTGGCCCGCGACAAACCTTGAGCTGGTGAACCCAAATCTCCAATAGACCTAACATCAAGGCATGAAGCATCCACAGATCTGGTTTTACGTAAAGCCGAGCCGACTGAAGCGCGGTCATCGTCGTCACCGTTACGAGGGCTCGCGTATACGTCTTCATCAGCCCAGAACGATACTTGCTGTTGACAATAGAGTAAACAAGTTTTATGGCAAGACTTCTTTACTGATGGCCCATTAAGATGAAGGTTAACTAAAGTCCAAGAATTGAGTTCAGGGTTTATAGCTTAATCAGTCTCAGATAAACAACCATTAAAATGGCTCATTCGTATTACAAAAGAATACTCTTTATAACAATTCCCTTTGTGTTATTACATAATTTACTGGTTTACCACTCTTGCAGGTCATTTAAAAGGTCTGTATAACAAGTACGAGCGCGTAAAAGTATTTTACGCTAGTGGAGACAGATTTTTATGGCGCTACACGTCACGAGCCATGTCGTTTTATTAAAGTTATGAAAAATATTTTTTACGCTTTTCTCTCGTACTTAAGCTTTGAAAGTGCTCAATGACGTTAACGCTTTGACTATGTGTCTGGACTTCTAAGCACTTAAAGCTACTAATTGACACCTTTGACAGTAAGCAGGTTTTACATTAAAATGTTAATTTAGTTTGAGATATTTTATCTGTAGTATATTTTGGTGTTTGGAATCTCCTGGTAATTTTGTTCTATACCAATTTTTCCTTACTTTTATGACTTTTTTTTTGTGAAAAGATATTTTATAGTTAAACAAATCTCTTTCTTACCCTCATTCTACTAACAAACATGGCTTCAACATTCGGAGGCAGGAATTCGCGGGTCCTGGACACTTCGAGCCATTCATCCAAGCCAGTATTATAAGCCGCGGCACCAGCAGTGTGGTAAGCTAGCCAGTGCTTAGCCAGAGAACACTGTCGTTCTAGCACAAATCCGTAGCGGCGACGCTCCTGTGTCATGGCCTAAAAGAAAAAAGAACATTCGAATATCGTCTATGGAATACGTTTTGACGCGTTTATAAAGTGTTCCAAATCCAATGTTTGGCGGCTGTGAGATTTCCCACATCTTTTTTATTAAAAAGAGGTGTAGCACAGTAAGGGTATAGTTTTTAAAAAACATGAATTATTTCAATGCAAGTGTTTTTAACAAAATTCTGTTCGCAAAGCTTATGTGATTTCTGCACGATTAGCTACTGCAACAACACTCGATAACAATGTAAAAGTAAACAATATTTCAAACCCTCGGGAAGCATTGAATTATTGTTTTTTAATACAACATCATTGCTTACGAGCTTCGGACTCAGTGAATAAGGGTTTGATTGAACGTAGTGCCACAATCAATAAGAGTTGTTCAACAATATTTCGTTTGCTTTCCTATTGTGTAGTAACAATTCGTTGTTCGTTGGAAAATACTTACATTCTTCAAGCTTTGTTCGCAGAACGCATCCAATTTGGTTTTCTCTTCTTCTAGAATCTGCATGTTCTGGAAATAAATTAACAATGACTTTAATGATAAAAAACCTTGCTTTTTTATAACCCATATTGAAAAATTCTTTGCAATTGAAATTATTTGGAGTGCCTCCACTCTAGATTGCGAAATTTTATTTCGTCCGTCTTAATTTATTAATTTTGCACTATATTTCTTTCTCTCTCTCTCTCTTTAATTTTATTCTTTCGTGATCGCCGTTGTGTCTTGCTTTTCTTTAATATGATGTGATTGGCCAGTTTCTGGTCATAAATTATCATAAATTTCCGTAAAACCTTTTTAATTGGTTATAATTATGCTTGTACCAATAAAGCGATTCGATCTACGGTCTTTATCACACAGAACAAGTAAATTACCATTATTACATCGTATTTCATGTTAATACGAGAATTTATTTAAGCGATCTATTATTATACCTATTACGTGATAATATGTCAGAGCGTTCGTTGGTAAAATGTTCTAGCAACTGATGTTCCTCCAGTTTCTATCATATGCTTTGAATAATACATACATTACTAGTTTCCTATTACCATTGAATGAGAATATGCGCAGAATTTAAATCTATTTATAAATTTGAATTTACCACCAATATTATTCTCTTGTCGTACAAGACTAGTTTTATTTAAATGTGTTGTTTTAGAGCCTCTGAGACGATAAAATTCATGAAGTGTTTAGTTTGACTTAAACATGTTAGGTCGTTTATGCACCTGGTTTAAAAACTTTCATTTGTCGAAATTATGTTTTTTTATAAAGATTTATTTGTATTAGAATTCGACATTACTTTGAAAAAAACACCTTCAAACGGTTGTATGGATAGCCGAGTGGTTGAGATCACCAAGTCAAACCCACCCTCGCGATTTTTCGCGGTTTCGATCCCCACGTAGGACTAGCGGTTTTGTGATCGACGAATGTTTGTCCTGAGCCAAGATGTCTTTGTGCATGTGAGTTGAATGTTTGTGAAACGTCCACGACGCAAGGATTACAATGACTACTACTAAGTTCGATCTTCTTACTGACCCTTTAAATATATGTTATATATGTGATGAAATATTCTTTAACTGTAATACCTTCATCTCCTTATCCATGGCTGAACCAACTTTGGTGACATTTGGCTTCTTCTTTCGTTGTTTCTTTATAGTCGCGGCGGCTTTGCTGTAACTCTCTGAGCGCAGCTTGTGTTGCTGTAAAAACCTCTTTTGCTCCGACTGCAACAAAGCGTAAACGATCGTCATTTGTCAATTATAAAATACTCGTTATTCGAATTGTTTCTTTTTTTTTAATACAAGTAATAATAAAATTTTCAATATTGAAAGCTTGCTATACTCGTAAAAGAACAAAAGCGATTTTAAGTGGTGTGTCAGAGTAGTATTCATTACGTTCTCGTTAATTTAAAAGTTCAATTCGTTGTTAATGGAATCATACATTTTAATGACTGTGATAAGAATGTTTTCAATATTTAAAAACACTTTGATGCATAACAGGATATTTTGTATTTTAAGGTGGTGCTCAATATACTTTACCGAAAAAAAAGTTCATAGTTTTACATGTCCTTCAAAAAGCTGACCACAAAAATGGTTCTTATTAAAACTGAAAAAAAAATGTTTTTGTATGGACTAAACTTTGTAAATAGCTTAAGTCAAAACAAACAAACTACGCCATTTATAAAAATGTATTGTATACTAGAAGCATTGTGACAAAAACTTTTTTAATCGAAACTCTTATCTCACGGGCGCGATACTAAGCTTATTTGAACTCTCCCTTATCCTGTAAACAATCCTACAACTTGGAACTATCCACATAAAAGATTATGAAAGGAGGAAAGCAAAAAAACCTTATTGACTGACCTGTACTACTTTTGTATCTTTCTCGAGATTAGTTTCCAAGGGGACCAAGAGGTCAACGTAAAACGCCTTCAACTGAAACAAACAAATAACTTGCAGATTATTGGGACACTCGACAGAAACTCATAGATACTCCTTGGAATGAGGATAATAGGAAACTATGGATATACATAGCCAGGAGGCAGTGGGCTGTTTGTATCTCAGTTTTCCTCATAAACTTACGATATTCATTTGCTGATCTTGTATTTCTCGGTACACCTCCACGACCTTCATTAGGGCAGTACCTGTAAATTATTGTTCTCGTTTAGATGGCTAATTAAATTAATTCTAAAATTATTTCACTTTTGTTAAACGATTTTGTACCTTATATGCTACAGCATAAGGTACAATAAAAAGTTAAAAGTAACAAAAATCTGTATTCTGAAATTATTGCCAAGAGTCTTATAAGAAAAATAACAAATCATCACAAAAAGAACAAAAATTGAAGCATTTGATTGACACGACTTGAGGAAAGTCTTATAAGGAAAAGTTCCAATGAAATAATACCAGTAATACTAGACTAGTAGGTATTTTTTTATTAAATTTGAAACAGTCTGCAAGTTTTTGTATTTGACCTGGGTACTACACCATTTTAAATTTTAACAATATCTCTTGCAGTCACAAAAGCGCGCTACGTGGTCTAGAGCAGCGTCAACAGTCAACGGTCTTACTTCAAGACACCATAGTAGGCCCCCGCTTACTTTTACACAATTTTGTTTTCTTTAGCTATCAAGTTTAAGTATCAATTGCAGATAGGGTCGGCAGGCACCTGGGTACCCATTCGTGTGATATTACATGCATAATATATGTACCTATGTCGGCACATCCTCCCCATGTGCCCTGTTGTGCTTGCCGGCCGAGCTTCCCCACGGCGTCAACATAGAGGCGAGATGCCGCGGCTGCACCTGTGGGACAAATATTTGGAGATGTTTAGTATTACATGAATAATGTACAAAACAGATTATTGAAGTAAACGTTCGGTTGAGTTCATGTCACATTCGAGATATTTAGAGATTTTTAAAGTGTAAATTTCAAATTTCGATAATTGGAATCTTAAATAGAACAGTTCAGAACAATTGAAAACTATCAGACAATATTATGATTAACTGACCGTGTTTTAAAGTGTGTTTCATACGGTAAGAAATCAATAAAGTAAGATCTACAGATGTGGCCTACTGCAGAATGTGATGAAGAAAAAAAATCAATTTATTAAAGAAGCTTAAATTATTTTCTTGAATTAGGAATAAATTTGCAACATAAATAATATTATTTTTATCGTATTATTTTACATAAAGCCGCCATTACGACAACAGCGTTCGTATTTTAAATGTGTTATTGTATCGCTCGATGTTCAAAAAAAGTAATAAAAAGTGGTGAGCAAAAAGTTTCGATAGCGGATGTCGATTCAGAACACTAGTAAGTATAGTTAACGATACTTATTTTATTTCATATCGAAGTTACGTGTACACACTGTGCTAGTTGCTCATTTCCTAAGCAGTGAAAGTGATTATTAATATTAAATTATCGCATTAGAAAAGTAGATGTCTTTTTGTGTTTCTTATGCAATTTCAGTTGTTCAATTCCGTACTTTCTTTAATACATTTAAAAGGTAAACTGTACATTTTGTGAAGCAAAAGAGCCAAAATGTAAGGCCATAAAACACATTCCTATTCGCAATTACACTCATTATATAAACACATATTTACGTAAACAACTTGTACCTAAGTAATTATTTATTTTTTATTTAAATACCTAACGTAAAGTTGGCCATGCCATTATAGACAAACGTAAGTAGGTTAATTATCTGTGGTTACGTAAATAAGAATACAACTTAGCTATTTAGATATGACATGAAGATATTTATTGTAAGCATATATGTTTTATTAAGGAGGTTATATAGGTGGTATAATAAGGTAAAGTTAAAGCAAATTATTTGCGAAACATTTACGATATTATTATAATATTGGATATAAATATAAACATATAGGTGGAAAGGATGTATAAGAATAATTTGGGAGGTATATAAAGTATTTGGCAATGGCTTATAATAATATTATAGGATAAGCCAGTTTGATACGCTAACTTATCCACGCAAACTTATCAAATTCTAAGACGCTTAAATGTTTTACGAAAATATTAAGACTCACCTAAATCTTAGAAAAAAATATATACATGGCTACATGCTGATCAAGCAAGATACCAAAAAGATTATAAGGAAAGGAAAAAGGACATCGTGGATTGATCAACTTTATCTTTCGCTCTTTTGAGTAGTGTGATACCAAGTTAACCCAAGCATGACAGATTATAGTCACTGGCTCCAAGGAGGTCAGCACTTAATAAACTTTATGGCCTATAAGCATTAAGAACCTGATGACTACTCATATCTTAATCCATTCAATATCATACAAAACGCGGTCGAAGTAAAAGTGTTACGAGCACCTATTTGGAGCCCAATCCTTAAGTAAACCACTTGTTTTTACCATAAAAGCGCAAAATTCTTAACGTTCATTAGAATAATTAACTGAGAAGTACTTTTATTTGGCACGAGTCAATAACAAGTAAGGTTTTACGCCGATGGCCGTTGTCCTAAAACTGTCTGCGAAGTTCGATCAACATTTTTTGGTCCCTTCATGGCGAAATATTCAGGCCAGATTAAAAGAGGTCGGTGGTATTCGACGAATCTGCAAAGTGCCATAAAAATGTTAAGTGCTTTGAAAATTTCCGAACGGGGGAGTTTTAGATGAATTAAATTTTAATATTCAATTTACTTAACTTCAATGGACGTGTATTCAATCCGTTTCGTTTAAAATTGTAACGTGATAAAATGATAATAGACTAGGATGCGGTAAATAATACTTAAATTTTACGGTTTCATTATACCCCTGCTGATTCCTATGATTTATTCAGGCAGCTTTATTAGCAAAGAGGGAGCAACGCTAACTAAAGGGACGCAATAAATAAACAGATCACTCATTACCCTCATAAAGTGCGAGATAAAACGAAATTAACCGCAAAACATGGGAATAAAGTACACACATGGAGGCCTCGAGAGCAATAGATCGCGGGAATGCCCAAGTTTATTGCTGCTAGTGCTGGCTATAATACTCTAGATAAGCCAGCAGAGACAATTTGGCACAAGCCACGCCCTAGTTCCGCAGCCAAGCAAGCGGGGAACACCGAGGTTTTGCATATAGATGCGACCATTTGGCTTACACTACATAAATTAATTGTACACGTTTCACTGAATACGCATCAACTAAGATTTGGTATCGTCGCGATGATTTCACTTTCCTATTGATGAAGCTAATTGTATAACTCGTCAGGTTTATATGTGAACCGGTATTCGACAAAATGTGTGAGACTTATAAGTTACTTTTATACCAGCTTTGTCCGTATCTTGGAGTTTTTGCCTGCTCTGTATAATTTGAAGGTTGTTAAGAAAAATGTGTTGTACCTACTCCTTTCTAATGATTCAGGTTATATTACTCAACTTTATAAAAATGTATAACGTAGCGAGATTTAATGTATCTAGAGGTTTTTAGCTATAAATGTTGTACGTTCTAAAATCTATCTATATATACCTACGAATATAATAAAACAATGCTTGCTGGGTGCTTTGGAAATCTTTTTTTTTTCAATATTTGTATGCTTGTTTGTGCGTGTTGCCCCTAGTAACTCCTTATCCTATTTCATGTATATATAATTATTTTTCCATAATTCTCTAGAGTCACTTTTCCACGCGCACGTTTTGATAACGAGTCTAAAATAAAATAGAAACCTATACTCTTCACCATTAAAATCTCCAATTGCAGAAATAACATTACCGTATTCAGTGTTATGAAATGCTTCTTAAACATAAAGAAGGCAACATTGCAGGCATTGCATAGTTATGCGTTTCTGCTCAAGATAGTACCCAACACAACTGCGCAGCTTGCTTCATTAAATAAATAGTAATACTTACATTCTACATACCGCATAGAACCTTGCAACCAGTCTGCGATGGTCGTTTACTATATAATTCAAGCCGACAATCCACGCAAGATATCTTATAAGTAATAAAGTCACGATTACGCATAATAAAGTTTATTAAATGATGTTAATTTCAAGTCGAGTTCGTGTCGCAATGATAAAAAGGTACTTACCATGTAAAGCTTTGAGGTAGGCTTTTCCAGCCGTTATCATTTGCCGAGCACCTGGATTAAATTTGTCCAGGATATTCTGAAACAACCAAAAACAACTGTGAGTGTAATTTGTGGGGAATATACTAATGTTTTAATGGGGAAAGTTATTATTGTATACCAAAGTCAGTTTCAAACGGATTTCAACGGATTATCAGATTTAAATGAACTGTCCACTTTCTAAACTATTTACGATTTGTTTTTGATTATGAGTAATTTTATTGACGTTAAGCTGATTGATTGGACATTCGATTTGAATGATGAGTACGAAAGATTTTATGTTTTTTTTCGATGCAGGGCGAAGAATTAAGACAGAGTGGTTATGACACGCTCAGAGCAAAATCGAAATGACAGACAAAATAGCAAAATAAAAAAGTCATAAACTGTCATAAAAACTAATTAATATTAGAATATCGAAACGTTTTACTATCTATCAAACAATTGCAATCAATTATTTATTATGTTAGTGAAAGTTGCAAGCGTTTTCATAACAGCCTTACAAAATATTATTGTTTATTATGTACTTGGTGTATTCATAGGCAATGGAAAATGAGGTCTTAGACCGTAAATAGGCTTTGGTGTTGGAATGCGGCCTTCAAGGATGCTGCTGGTTGCGGCCTCGTCGAGGTGTGGCGACGGCATTCCATTACAAATACTGCTTTACGTTTCTTCGAAAGCATTTAATGAAAAAAAAGCCGGTCAAGTGCGAGACGGACTGCATATTGGTTGAGTGGGAAATCAATTTTTGGGTGGCCAAAAATGTAAGAGTCTCAGATTTTTTTTTTCGCTCACATTCAAAGTTGTCTACGTAACAACCGTTGCTAACAGCAATCTTTATTTTTGTTACAACGGCACATGTATCGCCTGTAAAATTTCAATTGTTTAGCTGTCACGGTTCATGAGATACAGCCTAGTGATGGACGAACGGACAAGGGGTCTTCAGCAATACGTGTTTTTACCCTTTTGATTTGGAACCCCAAAAAAATGCTAATATTTTTTAAACGCGGCTTATCATTTAAATGGCCTTTGCACACTTTGTTTTTATAATGAAAAGTGTTGCTTATGTATGCAAATTGAAAGCATTTTCACTTTAAAAAGTCAGAATAATAATGTTGATTGAGACGAAAATAAACTTCGTAAATTTAGAAACTAAAGTCAAGTTCAAAAGTGGTTCTGGTGGGTATAAAATTGATTTTTGTTCGAGATTGCATTTTAAAATAGATCTTAGATTGCTTTCCCAAAACAACAGCTTCATATATAATATGTGCTCATATTTTCAAAGACCTAAATCACGGACTATAAGAGTATCTCAAGGTGTAGATTTGTGACGAGGAAAAAGTCGTATTTCATCGACAACAAAAGGCGCATCTTTTCTGTATGATGACCCAGAAAAAGGTAAAACAAGGGTCACACATGCGGTAAGATGTCGAAAACTTGTCGCCACACAGGACCGGAACAGGCGGTGCCAAAGTTCACCAACAACGTCGAACTTCACAGACTGATACAAGTTTTGAAGTTTCCAAATCGTTTGGGTCTAGACCTTTTTAGGTGTCTCTAATAGGTATAGTATAATATTTTTCTCTTTCGTTTCACGTTAAAATTATCAGGGATTTTTATATGTACCTAGAACTTAATTTATTTAATAATTACTAAAACTGTTTGATTGTTTAAAGAACAGCGACTATATTCAGCAAACCCTAACGGCTTATAAAAGTATATATCCGACGTTTGAACATAGATTCTGAAAAATGTTGCCACTACTGGCTGAGAATAAATAGTTTATAAACCCGAAAAAAAGTCCCAAAGACCCTTCGAATATCGAACTCTCTAAATTTAGCGACATGACGTCTCGTATCCTATCTAAATCGATACAAAATACGAGGCGAGAAACAGGCCTCAGCTTTTATGCCCTACTCACCCCTCTGATAACCGAATCGAGTAATGTAGGAGAAAACAAAACACTGTCAGAGGACTCTGCGACTGGAATTCACCGAAACACTCCAGCAAATGTTTCCACTCCACATATTTCAGAAAGCTTATACAATTTTCGTCCTGTTTAGGAGTTATACACGTTTAGATACACAGTGTATTCGGAATTCATTTCGAATGAGCATTGGATACCAACTTGCATTTAAGTGTCGGCATTAGAAATCTGTTAGAGAAATCGTGTGAAATACTATGTAGTTTACTATACATAATATTGGCTAACCATAGAAATACTTTCCTGTGCGCTATCGTATATGATTTAATCTCGTGAGCTCGCTTCCGTTCGGTAGCCGATCATTGCGAAATCGTCTTTACGAGTTTATTGAACGCACCGCTTTATTGAAAGGCGAAGAGCCGTCTTTCAACTAAACGTATAAATATAAAAGCTTGAAAATTACACTCTCTCCGCATTGACAACTTAATAAAGACAGTTTGTCTATAAAAGTGTTTGAAGGTTTAATGAGTTTCTACTCGAGAATGTCTTGTTAAGCTATTTTATAATCAAACTTAATAATACAGAATTTCTACCCTTCGGCTAAAGCCGTCGAGTAAACAACGAACATTACGGAAACTATTTCCTTATTTCTCAAACTAATACGAAGATATCATCTTAGTTTCACATAACCTATTAATTTAAGCGTAACGTTCCTTTATACGCGTTTAGATACGAATAGCGCAGCGACCCCAACGTTAAAGATTCTCCATCGTAAGCATGTTAGGGTATAAGAGAGTGCGTGGAACGGAAAATGGCCGAGCATTCCGGAATGGCCCATCCTAATCCCCAGGTTATTGCCATATTACAAAAAGCCAATGCATTTTCCCTTCTCCAATATTTGTTGGAGCTGGTGTGTTCCTAACTACGTGTTAATGTGTTTTATGGGCTTGCCGACTCTATTTTTTGTACCACGAAGGCGAAATATTTTGTTGTTGTTTTAAAACAAGAAAGTGTCGGCTTTCGCCCAAGTATTTACATTAATTTGGCTACGAATTTCGGAATTTGTCATAGATTTACGAACTGTAGAGTTTAAAGGTCAGATGGCCAAATTAAACGATGTTTATCTTTCATGTTTTGCTTGAATAATTAATTTAACTTGATAGTGTTACGACCTTAGTTAGAAGGAATATTTATTTATTGATATTGTGTTACAAGTATAATTATTAACATTCTCAAATTAAAATTAAAAGTCTGTTGGTTCTTGGATAATACTTTGAGATATTTGCAATATTCTCTAAAGTAATTGTTGGCAAATTTGTTCATATTGAAAATGAATGTTCGTGTAACGAATGCAATTTATTATACTAATTACTAATGTTCCATTAACTTATTAGACCTTCGAATTAAAAACTTATACGTTTAATAGCTTATATCAAATCAAGTGGTAATAAATGTAATTATGTATTAAAAGTTGTCTGACTCATATTAGATCGTGCACACTCAATCGTGCTCTGATGCAATGT
This sequence comes from Trichoplusia ni, assembly GCF_003590095.1. Classification (NCBI taxonomy): domain Eukaryota; kingdom Metazoa; phylum Arthropoda; class Insecta; order Lepidoptera; family Noctuidae; genus Trichoplusia; species Trichoplusia ni. Next base: position 11,893,124 of record NC_039480.1, on the reverse strand, counting down.
TGTACTAACAAACAACGTTCAGTTGCCTTCTCTATTATTAAAATTATACGCTTGTATATTGTTTGTACTTCAATCGAAGTATAAAATTATTGTTTGCTTGTTCCTTGCCGTAATATTTACGTTCGACCCGTCGGATCCTCGCAGTTCGCACTTTCACCTTTCCTCTCGACTTACTTTTGTTATTGAAAGCTATTTCAACGGTAAAACCTTTCTCGAAATACTTGAAACATTCCGTATTGCCACGTTTACTGCTTATAAGGGCTATCTTGGCACTAAGTACAAGCGTATTACCGGATAAATGTTACGGTTTATGACGTCATAACTGTAATGTATCGTCTACGGTTTTGCTTCATGTGGTTTGCGATCGGTAATTATTATAAGGATACGACATGCTTCAGCGAACGTATTGTTTTGCACCCTAGAAGTATCGATATTACTGTCATCAGCATTGTCTCAGCTCTAGGACGTCCGCTGTGGATACGTGGATATATGCCTCCCCTAGTGGTTATAAACAAAGTTCGGAAGCTCGAGCATCTTTTAAGTCCAATACTGCAAAAGGTAGGCCAGTGACAAAATCTACAAAATATCAGTTCATTCTTCATGCCTTATCAAACATTGTCAAAGCGTGGGCTGTCTGTCGTAATAATAAACACTTATCGCTTTAAATAAGTTATCTGTCCTCATCTTCATGGCCGTTCAATACAGGACGATGACTGAAATATACGGCTTCTCGGTCGGGCGGGAGGGAAGCAATTTTTCACCGGATTCAGACGTACCTTTTTAAAATACCGAACAGGCTGCGTCGTAGGTAGGCACGCTTATTGCTCGCGTCGAGAGCGTAAATCTTGAGGGAGATTCGTATACGGAAGACGGCCAAGGGTGAAAAATAGATCCGCACTTAGAAAAATTAAGCAACTCGCGGAGGGGTGCCGTTCGAAATATTTTTGGGGATATAATTTATAGCTCTGGGTATTCTCTAGCCGTTCAACCAAAAATGGGTATTGTGCCATGTGTTATGAAAGATACAACGTTTTCGTTACACAAAATAATAAAGTTCTAAAAATAACACAAGTCATTTATCTTTGCTTAAAAATCTTTTTGGGAGATCACGTCCGTCACAAAAAGATGATGTCTCCCTTGACGTAGGTGAAATACGCATATGATATTGTATCGTGAGGCGGCTATTCTAATGTAATACTGCGACTTTATCCCATCCTCTTTATTTGTCGGGCACGTAGCACACGACATTTGGTACAAAATTGCTTGGGGCGGACTTCGTGACGCTACCGGCTTTCCTACCCTTTTCGGGCTAATGTCCTACGCACACGTCCGATATTTTTTTACTATCTACCGAGAGTATTGGCCATTGAAATTCATATGGAATTTTAGTATGGTTGAGTTAGTCAAAATTCTATCTTACCGACATAACGTTTGTGGGGATCAGTATTGGTTCTGTTATTTTCTAAACTTACAGAGCCGTATTATTTTAATTGGTATAGGTTTATTTTTATAGCTATAACAACAAGTAAAATTTCGTTTTCATGTAACACAATTGCTATTTGAATGATGTAATGTTAGTAATTAACTCATACGCTGTACTAATGGAGGCATTTATATACGTTACTTTAATTTATGCAACTAATTACATTTTTAATTATACATCCTCGCTACGTCACACATATTGCAAAACACACATTCTAAAAAAAGCCGACGTCAATTTATTAAAATTAAAGTTGCAATCACATCTAGTGCACAAAAATGTGTTCTAGATCTGGACATTTAAATGTTATATCCATTAAGTTCACACAATTCCCTGTAGAATTCACATCAGTCATACATGCATAAATTAAATTATATTTCATAATTCACACGAGCAACGTTGCGGAATGCTTTATGAATTTAATTATTAACTTTGATGACAACCCTCGCTGTGGTGCCTGATTTTTAATCGTTTTACAGTCCGACGTTAATTATATCAGTCGAAAGACAATATTATTACCTATAGTTTGCTACGAAACTGTTTTCTTAAGTACGGAACAAAAATTTCAAGAAAAATAAATTGGTAACCTATTCTTGGTCGGAAGGTACCAAACATTTGGAGTCATATCTTTTGGCACATCAAAGTACGTTACTCAAAAATAAAGAGAGTTTAGGTACTTTTATGAAAATTCTGATCGAATCATAACGACCGATGTACACTAAGAGCACTAAAACTAAGTACTAAAGCTGGGGCTACACGAAGTAATATAAAGTTCCGAGCAATCTCAAGATTTAAATCTTTCATAAAATGTTTTGGTAAACATGCAACTTGTACGACGGGGAATGTTTGCACAAAACACTTGTTGCCACTTTAGACGGCACATCACTATGCTATGTTGTTTACAACGCCTGCAGGCAAAGTTCGTTCTTAAAAAAAGATGAACAACTTTTTTTGTAGCCTCAAACCTGTCTACAAAAGTTAACTTAGAGTTTTGTACACGAAAAACAAATTTGGGATGCTTAACTTTTATGTTATATCATGAATAGTGTGAGCGTGGGGTATAGGTATAGTGATTATTTATTTATTTTGATTTAGCTTTTGAAATCTAAGGTGTTTGTCTTTCATTTTCAATTTGTTTATCTCTATTTACGATAAATGTTCGACTAACATAAATATCAACACATGAAAGGTGTTTATAGGCTAGTATTGTGATGGAATAAAACACGGGTGAAGCTATTGATATTGTGAACCAGACATTCAACAATCAGAATTCAGTTCTCGGTAGTATTAAGTAAGCAATAAGATTTCGTAATGCGTTGTTTAATCTCTGTATATATTTGACAAAGACAACTTAAACAACTGTCAAACCGCAAGCAGGTTCGACTACTTAAGTCATTTCAATGACAAATTCTTCTGATGATTCTAAATAAACATTGCCTTCATTTTTTTACTTCCGAGAATGCAGGATAAAATTGCAAACATCTATTTAAATACAGATAAAAGCTTGATTTAGTTCTAATTACACTGTTACGAATCAAAAGCTTCATTTACATCTTTCATAGAATTCAGCTACAATGGTCATCAATTAAAATATAATATAGTCTAATTAATTAATTCCGTCCCCCCGTCGTCTGCAAATCCATTGCTAATTCTTTACAAGAGTTCCAAATTGATTGCGATCGGACAGATAACTGTTAAATTCCAATCTAAGCTCCACCCCAGACGGCCGTTCTTAACGTAATCACGGCCGTGCAATTTGTTACGGATTCAACAATGCACCTCTTAAGTTCTTTGCTGGGGCAAAATAAAAGAGTTCCTTTAAGTTCGCTAAATGAAGTCGACTACAAAAGGCGGGCCCAGCGTAATTCAAATGAACGCAAGCGGTCGCCGCTCCTGCCTTTGATTCCGTACTTTTGAAAAGTTTAATTTTTGCAAAGTTTCACTCGCAGGACTTGGCAAATACTTTTAGATCTCGTTCGAACTCCAACATCTGACTCGATGGTTTCACTTATAGGCATAGTATCAATGATGGTCATTAATCATGGATTGTTTAACTCGTCAACGACGAAGTTTTTTGGGTGGTACAAAAAGGTTTTGTTCAATGTTGAAAAATCTTAAAAACAAAAGATAGTGATTGATCATAGTGACGGAATGATGGTGTGTTGTGATGTGCTATACGATAATGTAGTATGGATTGGAAGGTATGAGATTTATCTGCATCGCAAGGTCGTCTCTAAGCAGTTTACATTCCTTATTTATGTATGTAGTCCGTGCAGGCGTACTTCGGCAGTCCATTGTTTGTTAGTCGTCATTATTATGTAGATCTATTTGTTGCCATTCACTAGCGTTTAGTACGACAATTAGAACAGACGCAAGGTCAGGCTCATGCCAAATTGCCTTTGTAATGGGCGATTTGTTAACAAAATACTGTCTTGTCACGATTTGAACTTGAATTCTTGAAAGTTTTTTTATAGCAATAAAAAACGTTAAGAGGGTCATAAGTTTATAAGAATTATGATAATTTTTAGAATCGTTTTTATTACCGTTTGCGTTAATTTTCGGATAGATGGATGAATTTTAATAAGTGACCATAAAGTAAGTACAAATTACGAACTACATAGTTAACCATTTGCGTGAGTTTTATTACAACTTAAGAAGATGTACTGAGGTCGGCGTCGGTTAATGGACTTCAAGGCCAGTATTCAACTTAATCTTAATAAAAACCATTCTGGACTAAGTTAATCCTGTTGGTTTCTAGCAATAAAACAAAATAATTGGGTATATTGGAAACGAAGAAATTTATGGTAGTCATTATTAAAAGCGTTGTGTTATCACCTTTTATGTAGAGACACATTCTCTCATCTAACTTAAAAATAATACAAATAAAAACTACGAATTTTTATTTATTAATTATCCGATGTTAGACAAAACCGAGAAAAATCGTAGGAAGGACATAAGGATTTGGCCCGCAGTGGGGCACTAATATCTAACATAACTATTTTTACAACTACGTTGCACAACCCGCCTCTATCCCGAAGCATACCTTAAAGCACAAATATTACTGTTGCGGAAAAGAGATGCCACTCTCCATCATATAGAGCGCTATCCCGCTCCCACAACGACAACAATCTTATCTACTTTAAGTGGTAGTAGGCCTCAAAGCTTAATGTCGGCATTCGCTCAAAGCATTGCAGTTGTCTATGAAAGGTTGTGAGTTCAAGGCACACCTTTAAATCTATTGACAGGTCTTCGTTTACTGCTATGTAAAAGACGAAACTGGATATTGTTGTTAGTATCCGTAATTTTAAAAGAATGGGTGGTAGGCACTTAAAATGTCAAAGTTTTGACACCTATGCTTCATTTGTTTAGGTACTTAAAAAGGTAAAATATCTTGCTGTTTTTTTTACCCTCAAATTTATTTGTCACCTTCCAACATATTAATGACCTAATGCTGTTAAGCAGCAGCAGAAATACATCATCACATGCCCATGTTGTCATTGCAACTCCTATTAGCCAGGGTCTACAACGAAACCAACGAAAACAACCGAAGCACTTAAGTTCGGTGTGTCCAAGGAGAAACAATTAAAACTGTCCTGGAACCCGCAACTAAATCAATCAGAAATAGTAAAAAGGAGGAGAAAGAAAAAAGAACATCATTTTTGAAAATTTCAACCATCTATTTATCATGTCATACAACCTGCCGAACAGTGGAGCCTCAGAAATAGGGCTACGTTAGTCACCCTAAAAACTATTGATTAAAAACCTATGGCAATGTTTTGTTTCCGTTGACAGTTTTAATTGGCAGTTGCTATATTTTTGTGGTCCATAGAAATGTTACGGGTTTCGCGTATTCGTGCCATTCATAATTGAAGACAACATTCAATATACGTACCTACTACATATTGTAATACTCACTTTTATATATTTATATTTATTATTTCTTTTAAAAACAATTAAAGACAGTAAATAACTTTATGCCTTGACATGAAAGCATTTACACTCTTACACAACATTTAATGCATTACAAGATGCAATCACTTTATAACCGTCGTCAAAGTAGCATAACAACGTGGTTATAAAACCTATTTAAACGACACAAAAGACAAAACTGATCGCCAGTTAAACGACCATTACTCAAACTGCAATAACTTAATCAGGTAACATTTCACAACATCTACTGAAAAGCTAGGTACCAATACTTATATTTACCGCTCACTGCTTTTAACTAAAACTGCTAAAGGCTGGTTCGATTGCTAATCCGAGTAAACAAACTCAATGGTGATTGAAGTGAACTCAACCAGAACCCTGTACCATGACATTTTAAACTACGACTCTAGCGTGAGAAGAGGGATACCGCTACTTGTTCTATAGAGCGCCATCTCGCTCTTAGAACAGAACGGGACAGCTTTAAACGTGAAACTACAGACACGTGTTCCTCGTAATTATTCATGCATGTTTCTTTACCTGTTAATCGAGGAGTTATCTTGGAATCACAAGATACACATCAATCGTGTCGACATTAGGAATATATAGTAACAAGTTAACTGCCGCATTCCGATAAAACTTAGCGACGCAACGCAATGTTTGTTGATGCAACTTCGTGTTGCAAGCACGGAAAATGAAAATTATACCTCGGTATCTCCTAGTTATATTGAATATTATGAAACTTATTAACTTAGAAATAATTTATTTAAGATTGTTAAAGTTAATTGGACGATCGAACTTATATTTTACTACTGTTGGTGTTACTTAAGTAAACTTGTAAGTAATTCATTTTAGATCCAAAAAGAATAATAAAACATTTCCAAAAGAAAAAGAAAATGTTTTATCCTTTTTAACACGCTTTATAATTTTATGTCATAAAGGTTTTCGCACGAAAATATACCAGCGCGGTAGCAACTTTTTCTGAAAATTCGTTGAGCACCTATAGACAGGACTTTAAAAATACAAGCTTGAACCTGACGTGTCTTTCTAGCTAAAACATTAGGTTATTCGCTAGTTCTCGAACGATGAAAAGTTAAAAAAGTATCGGTTCCCTTTTGAAAAACTAGCTGGCGGTATTTTGGGCTAAATATGTCACCAATGCACTCTATAACAGTCGTAAATAACGGTTCTGTAAGTTAAATAATCTTCTAAAATATGGGTAGGTATCGTGTACCAGGTAACTGAGTTGAGGAGGTCAGATAGGGAGTCGCTCTTTTCAAAACACTGGCACTTAACCGCATCTGTAAGACTGGAAGCCATCCCAAACATAATTGGGAAAGAGCTAAATTGATGATGATGATAAATGAATAATATTCATAATAAGAGATCAAAGTAGATTTCTTAGTTTTTTTATTATCTTTGTTTAAAGTTTTTCTGATATTTTTTATCAAATAGCTTCGGTTCGGTTGCTGTGACAGTTTACAGTTTTTCCCCTCTTAGGGTCGACAGTTTTCAGTAACATTAGCGCCACATGTGTGTTATTTATTACAAGTACACAACAAATTTATAAATGGCTAGTTCGAAAATTTATGGGCAAAGGTAACTTTATGAGGCGTAGCACGTACCTACATCATTATAATAATAATATAATTAATTGAATGTTATATTTCGTAGCTTTAGTTAAAATTTACGTTGCGTTTTGAAATAGAATACAAATTAATTCAATATTTAATACTATATTTGACACAACAATGTGAGAAGATTTTATACTCTTTTTAGCGTATGTATTTTTGGCTCCCAAATTTTTGTTTCTTTTTTCTCCTTTTTGTTATGCTTACATGAATACATCTTAGATTGTGATAAGAAAGCTCATTGTAGTAAACGTCTGTGAGGATACCTATTGTGTTCTTATCTGATCTACAATAAAGAACGTGTAAATAAATGATTAAATTTAATACATTACATACATTGTCGATCCTGACACGTAATTAAAGGAAGGAAAGTAAGTAGAATTATAACAAGATGAACATATTTTATTTCAGAATCTATTTGCTACTGATAATTATGTACTTAACATGTAATATTTCGTTTTCTTTTTTCATTAAAGCTTTTAGACAAGCATAGGAATAGTCTCTCTCTGAACTTTGAATAATCGAATCATCCTCCCAAATCCCACGCCACATCGAACCCTCGCTATTCAATATAGGCTATAATCCAGTTTTGAGTGCAAATCTTTATTTTTCTTCCTTTTAATAAATTAGTCTTATCTACCTTAACTTATGAGGCTTGCAACTTAAATGTATGTCAAACGACATTTCGACCTTTGCAATTACAGAACCGGGTTTACGCATACTGATGCTATCAGTACAGGTTCAAACATCTCTGCCCACACTATAGATGATGTAGGGTATGTTTACCTCTACCACTATTTTTTGAAATGAGACGGCAAATGTGCGAACGAGATAGAGCGATACAAAGCGAAGAGTGGCATCTCGTTTCCACAATTGCGATACTGTTTTAAAATATCGTGTTACCGGGACAGGTAGCGAGATATCAGCTAGTTGGTAATTTTATCATTAATCCGCTTGCATACTGGTTCGCCTACTAGCCTTTGGTCAAACGTGTTCATAAGATAGAAAAGCCACTTTAACCTCCTTAATTTGCGAGATTACATCGAAATGCCTTATTAGTTTTAATGACTCTGCATTGATAGACTTAGTTGCTGTTAAATAGTTCACTATTTGTTGAATGTTAAAGTTAAATCTCAAAAAATAAGACGAAGAATATTGTTAGGGAGAAACTGTATCTTTCTTTAAGTAATTACATTTTTTTGCTTGAAAGCGGTAATTGTGAAAGTCTATCTGTCATTAAATTCTTACACTTATTTCTATTACATATTTTCCTGGTATAAATCTTATCAAGAAACGATTACAATTAAACATCGAATGGAAAAATATGATTCACAGATGTAGGTACTTTAATTAAGAACTTATGATCTTATAAACAACATCGTTATTTATGTCCATAATCTTGTATTTCATTAGCAAAGGTATTCAGTACTCGGTGAACGTTTTAATATGCATTACAGATATGCAACCTACATCGATGTAAGCCTGCGAGTTGTAATAAGTCTATGGTCCGCAAAAAAAAATAGTTTACAGAAAAGAAAATCATTTTTACACAATTAATTTAAATGAGTGTTTTTTCTCAACAAAAAAGTCTGAAGCAACCTAGTGTAAGAAAGCTGGACTTCCATATCAAAGGTTTCGAATCGATTCCAAGGAACGCAACGGTTTCAGTGTTAGTTGCGTTTAGAAATAAATATGAATGCTTCTGTTTTTTGAAAGGTACGTAAAATGAGGGTCCTGCACTGTGACGGTTTGTCGTCCCGAGTGATGAGAGTAAGGGCACAGATAATGCACATAGGCGCATACTCTTGTGCAGTATAATATGCCCAACGCAGCCGCCGAGTTCCAAATCGGTCTGGACATATTAATTAGGCTTAACCGCTAAATCTTCACACCGATTTCTATACATCACCGAAGAATACTAATACTTCGTATGTTTTTGTGTAAACCAACTTCTGTTGCTGGCTGTATAAAATAGTCTGGATCAATTCATCGTTTGAGGTTTATAATGAAACAGCCGCAACGAATTTCAATGTGGTCGACAATAATTTGTGGTTTTTGTAACGGAATGTACGGGTTTTTTCACAGCATTGCGGAATGGGACATGGCGGGTTCTGCATTACGCGGTGGGGGGAATCGATGACGTCATTACACGTGTAGTTTGCATATGACATGAGATTTTCGTGTTTGTGTTATTTTAGAATTAGCTTTTGTTTGATGTGAAAAATTACATGTCCATTGGTAAGGGGTATTGTGCAAAAAATTTAACTGAAGTGGAATAGCTCAATTTTGCAGAAACAATTTAGAATTAAATTGTTGATGCGAATAACTCAAGGTACAAATTCTGTTTCTTTATTTGCAGTTAATTGATTAAGGTCAAGGTGTTTCATTTACATTTAATTCATTAATTTCGGAATAAAGATTTAAATGGTAGAGTCAAGTTAAAAAACATGAATTTCATAAATGGCAGCCGAAAACACTTCAATTACTAGGAATTTAAGTGACGGTCCGACCTTGGATTAGATCCACGCTTTGATTGGCGTTACGTCACCGTCAGAGGATCTAACATCGAATGCCACCTCTACGCGTAGACAGATTCGTCTGCAAACGTCGTCCAGCTGAAGAAGCGTGACAGCGCACTACAGCGCGTAGAGTGGCATCTCTCTTCTACAACTGGCCTGTTGGTTCAGTGGCTAGTGACCCTGACTGCTATACCGGTGGTCATGGGTTCGATTCCCACCCAGAACAAAATTTTTGGGTGATGTCACGATCATTTATTGTGCCTGCGTGTAATTTGTCCATATTATGTGCCTATGTAATTAGAAATGTATAAGTATGTGTATCAGTTGTCTAGTACTCATTATACAAGCTTTGCTTAGTTTGACACTAGATGGAGTTGTCTCCCATAATATTACTTCAAAAGTCAAGGTAGTAGGAAACTAATCGTTTCTGTAACATGACGTAATCTGATTTAATTGTTATTCGTGTGAATTGTTTGATCACTTTATTGAATGCATTCGGATTCGATTACTGAAGCACCTACATCACGTATTGATTGGAACACGTCCGCCCTTCGAATTAAAATGCTGGGAATGTAACTGTTGTAACTGATGGTTGTGTGATCTACGACTAGATGTAGAGAGCGGGCTTTTGATTTTATAGATTTGAAAAACTTTTTCGGAAAATAATTTTGAATTTGTTGATTAAGGATATTGAGTAAATTAAGATACGTTTCGATGTCATTGAAAAATCATTGAATATTTTTAAAGCTTTTTTAAAATAATGTACCACAAAGTCCAAACCTTTTAAAAGTTTACTTAAATCCTCTAGGGCAATAATCTTAAAATGACTTTATTGATCGCGCAGAGGTCGAATTATACCTAATCGATTTAAAATCACCAATAAACGTTGAAGTTTAACGCTACAACGTCCAAATGACATTATCTCATGAGCAAGGTCAAAGACTTTGTTTACTCAGCTTAACAATATTTAACATGCAGGTAATGTCGGTCTAAGAAGCTTGGCTGCGCATTACGCAGACTAATCTGAGTAGTCACGAATTCTACGTTTGCAGCCGCATTCCAAGTACACTGGCAAACCAGAACGCACACAGACATTCCAACAAACTATATACACAACACACGTAGATAATATGGATGATGATTGGGTATAAAAAGAAAAAATCTAATTAGTCCCTCAGTTAGATAATTGAAGAGTATTTTTTCCTTTTTCAGCAAAATTAAAATTGACATAGATATATAGATAACAGCTTTAATTTTTAGCTTACGACGAATCGATATGATAAAATGTATACTCAATCGTGGCGTCACGCGTAAGATTTATTAACTGTAATTTGGTCAATTTATGTTTATCGGGACAAATTAAAAAAACGTTTCCATTATTATACAATAAAATACAAGATGGACACTGGAAAAAAAATTGTCATCATCACTATTACATCAATTTAAATTTAGAAAAACGTCGAATAAACTTCGACATAAAACAAGAGACGCTAGCTTTTTGTTTTTCCTGCAAATGACTTTCAAAATGATACAGATTGCTTCGTATAAAATTGCACGTTTTTAGAACACTAATGCGGCGTATAATCTAATACAAGATTAGAATACATTATAAACTAACTAAACGCATTATGAAATCTCTGCTAAGCGTTTTAGTGGCACGAATATTTTGTTGATTTATAAGACGTTGCAGATAATGTTGCTTGTAGAATATGCTATTTTAGTAGTTCTGCTGTTAAGGAAAATATAAGTATATTGACTCATTCAAATTTTTGAATTACGTTGCAATGAAACAAGGTAAGACGAATTTTTGTTGCAAGGAAGAATATTTGAATAAGTGTAGAATGCGGAGTATAGGTTTTGGAATTTTAATTAATTTTGCTTCCGAATTAACTTTTGCCTCAAACTAAATTGTTTTAAAATGGCTTAACTAAGAGCTACAGTGCTAGTTTAATTAAGTGATGCTAGATTGTTTATCTTTTAAAGTCTATTCTAATTCCTCCAAAAAATATTATCAAAAACAACAGGTAAACAAAAATGACAAACACAACTTAAGATTAAGACCCGCCTCGGGTTCGCATTAAATCACGAAATAATAAAGAAAGTTTTCTTTAACAAAAACTTCAATATAATTCGAAGTGGGGTTTGGTCTGCGTTTCAAACGGAATGAATTCCGACGCCGTCTACGAAGAGTTTCACCATAATGAAATTCTTCAAATATCACCCTCGCGGCTCGCCCCATAAGGATTAAAATTCATGTAATTGCGCGTGCGGTTGCCATGCGGGCCACACTTTCCAAGTATTTTGCAAAATATTAAGGGGGAGTGCATAGTGAACGCGCATCTACAGAACAACCGTATTATTCTCTTTGTTTTTCATTTCGTTTGTGAGCTCGGGTTAAGTAACGATTAAAGCTTTAAAGGCAATCCCCGCTGTTTGTTTTCTCTCTTTTTATACTTTTATACAAGCTAAATAGTTTTGGAGTGGACGTTAAAACCTAGTTTGAAATTGTGATGTTAGTTTTGAACGTTATGAAATAGAGAAAATGTGTTTCGGGTTTGATAGATATATGACCGTGTTTCTAATGTATTTTAGGTTGATTGTGTGTTGTGTGGATACTGATAACTATTTGATAAATGTGTGTAAGCATCACACATTTGCACATCAAGCATCGGGCATCAAATACAGAGTTCTTTTTTTTAAATTAATTTTAATTTATTTTTCAAAGCCTTTTTATACCTAACCTACAGCGGAATTTTGTCTAATAGTGGGATATCAACATGAAATCACAAACATATTTTGAAAAATAATATGCTACTTTTTCAGATAATTTAACATCGCTCTAATCTACACAATAAAATAATATATAAAAATAGTGAGTTAAGTTTATTGAAATTTCGAACACACATTGGGCGGTCGAGTAACTGTGCCTGCTATTAGGGCCCTGGACACGTTCAGTTTACAACCTGTCGTGCAAATATTTATCCGCATCGGATTTACGTGTTAACCGTCCGGAATTGTAATCAGCTTTGATTGGGAACGCGCTGCCGATGCCTCCGAGACTAATGATATTGCTGTTTACCCGCTGTATGCAGATCGTAGTGCAAAGGACCCATATTAACGGTAGCTTTTCATTTCATGTTGGCGTCAGCGGTCAATACGTAATTGCGAATTCCCATTTTACTTCGAGTAACATCTTGTTTGAGTAGATAAATAAATATTCGCATTTCTGTATGCGGCCTCGTTTTACTAAGACATACTTACATGTAGTATGTGAGAGCCATTATAATACTTGTACGACAAAACCCAAAGGCAAATCTTTTGCGAACACAAACGATGTACATTCGTGTTTACAGCTTTGCGCTGTATAGTTCATACTGCTTATATTATGTTTAGATCAAAGGAAAATGGAAGCTAGCAAATAAGAAAAGCTGAATAAAAATCGTTCCTACCAGGAAAAGTTTTCGCCATAGATTCATACTGGTTTAATTGTAAGAAAACGAAAGAGTGCGGAATAAGCGGATAAGTTAATTAGAAAAAAATTAAGAAGACTCCGGTGTTTCCAATAAAAAGTGGCAAACTTGAGCGTTTTAGTTTTATCCTGAAATATCACGTAGTCGAGTCTACGTATTTAACTTTTTCTTGAATGTAAAAAGTGGAGCGGTATTCGGAGCTGGCGTTCGGACATTTGTCACGGCACCGCCCGCCGGCCGCGGGACACCGCCGCCGCCGACCGAAAACATTTCGCCTTGCGCCAAAACAACGCGCCACGCTCTTACGGCCAAACGTATAATTCCAATTTCACGCCAATCAATAAGTATTGTCTGTTTCACTTAGAAAGTAACACGACACAATGAGAAAAGGCTAATTGTTACACAAGAGGGACATCGATATTGTCGCACTCGTGAAGGGACTACACGAGCGCGAGCACTTTCATTACGTTCTCATTTCACTACTAGCAAAGTTTCCGCATTTATACCCAGAGATGAGAATAATAAATAGCTCAGTCAGACTGACTGAAAAGTAAATGTTCCGCTCGCGTTCAGGTGACGTCATAATCCGTTACACTGAAATGATGTTGTTTTGTTTCTCGGCGCGCAATTACGAAAATATTTCGTGTACTTAGAACAACTAATTTCTGATGGCTCGGAGCCGTTGAGCACAATCCGTGATGTTTCAGAATGTACGTAATTACATAAACGACAATCAAGACGTCGGGAAAGGAAGGTCGGATAATATAATTATATAGATATGGCAAGTTAGCACTGACTAGTGTGACGGCTGAGACGCCGCGGGCGAACCGCTCAGCTAACCGAATAATCGCTTCTCATTATGATCCGTTAAGATACATGCTTCCTACACATTGAGAGTGCGTATCTCGTGATACACATGTGAACGTAATCATTCCTTATCTGATCATTTTCAACAACGTTAAGTCGTACAGAGGTCGATGAACGCAGCAAATGGTAACGTTATGACGGACTGCAGTGACAAGAATTTCTAATTACATCGCGGTAGCAAGATGATACTTATGGTAATAACTTTATTTAAAGTTTTCTAAAACTTTAGGCAGAGTTCCAAGATAATGTTTAACATGAGATATTAATTTTCTCTTCCCAACGTAATTTACCTAATGACTTCCTCTCATACTCGACTGATAAAACAATTACGATTATAGAGGCGCTCCAAACGTCATTTTGTTTCAGCCTACCGTAGGCAATAAGCATTAATGTAATTTGTGCAAATATGAAAACGTCTGAGTTTGCCCTTATTAGTTGAACGTCGCAGTTGCGCGGATTGTCTCACGCCAGGCCGCCCTAATAGGTACGCACAGACATAATTACATTGTATCTGAACGCCATCTGTTCCCGGACTATTTTGTTTACTGATATTGTAAGTGACGTTTACTTTAGAAATACGACAGCATTAGGAAAATTTGTTACGAGTTCGGTTGTTACTATCCTAAATCAAATTTTACTAACGTTAAGATCGACGTAGGTATTTGAGTAAGTGTGAAGTAGCTCGTTCGGTAGAATGACAATCTATGTTAGCTACTAATCTCAAAATTTACAATGTTGGTGAAATTTTTAACGCATTTAAAAGGGCTCGAGGCGAAAGTTAAGCGGATTGGGAAACATAATTTACGTCTGTTTATAAACGGCACAGTCGGGTTGCCACTGATAAAATGAAGAACGGACCTGTCATCGCAGAGACAACACCCCGTTGTGCTGATTCCGCATCTAATTTATAGCAGAATTAGAGATGATGAACAATTTTACGCGCCACTAAAACAGCCTGCCTCCTGATGGTAATTTTGTATTAAAACGGTCCATCTGTTCTTTATGTTCAGTACATTTCCAAAAACATTTGATAGCGAATGCTTTTATATTTTACATCTTTCTAACGCACCTGTGTGTATATGATAAAACACATGAAGTGGCTGCAAACCTCAAAATGTCTCATTTATAAGCAAAACCTCCTAATATAAAGTTCGTTATAGTGAAGGATGCTAATGGATGCATTTTCACATATGGTGTTGATATTCTCTCTTTACTTACGAGATCCTATTAAACCATTAAGGTATGCTACACGCTGCTACCTCTGGGATAGGGAAAATAAGTATTTATTTTTACAAAGCAAAAGGGAAGCCGGTGCGAGCTAGACAGGCGTTTGTAAAATAAATTTTCATTGTATTTTTACTTTGGTTCGAAAGCGGGGCTTATCCATTCTTGTTTAATCTTTCAAAGAGCCACATCTAATCCTCGAAGATCAAGCTTTTTGCAACTTTTGACTACCATGACAAAGAGCGACATTTAACTCTTCAACTTTTTGTACGTTGTAAAATTGTGGTAAAACAGCTCAAGATTCCCAGAATCTCTTTGGAAATTGTTCGTTACAATGATTTGCGTGCAAAATCAGCAACAATGCCAGAGCTTTTATTTTATATTTCCACTGTATTAAGTTGGTTCTGTGCCAATGTGAATTGCATTCAGGTGTTACGTGCATTCCTATCATATTGTCTAGAGACATGCCTGCTGGCCGACCTACTTTACTCTCATATCGACATTATCTCTTTAATGCTGGAGTTAATAAAAATATTTATGTACTAAAGCTCATTTTCGCCTCTGGTTAACAATTTCCCGCGCTAAATATCACCTCATTTTATTTTGAATTCTTTTGTGGAGAGCCACCGAGCGCCACTCGGCACTCCTAATAACTGTCATCCAGATTTAATATCACATCTCCCATTTTGTACGGGTTTCTACCGGGAGGCAATTTCCTTCCTAAAATTGTATTTGGACGAATACGCGTAAACTTAATACATATGCGACCCGAAAGACAAATTTTATTTATATTTTCTCCGCGCCATAGATTCTCCGATCTGCTTCTGTGTTTTACGACATGTTTTATATTGATGGCTTTATGTTCCCGTTTTAGCTGGGTCGCGTAAAATCTTATACAGAAAGATGGTATCAGCATGAATATAAAACGTGTACAAATGTGATTAAGGGACTATAAAATGTACTTTGTTGTAATTCGATTACGGATAACACAAGAAATTACGATCAATATAACAAGCGGAGAATTTTCGTGGGAGAAATATGTTGAGACCTTTATCTGATAAATGTCAAGTCGAGTACTTATAGTATGTATGTCAAGATCATGAAATGTTTTCTCTTAATTGTACCACACATGGTCGAAAACTGGTTATTAAATAATTCTCTCAATTAACTCAGCAATCATGTAATAATAATAAAGTTATTTTTATTTACTATCCCTTTGAGTTTCCGTAACAAGACATAATTTAATTTTATGAAAAGTACCAGGGCAGCAGAATGCTGTGGATATTCTTTGCACAAAGCGATCGTTTTGTGTCGCGCACCTATTTACCTATAGAAGCGACCTGAGTCTCGGTGAAACCCGCAGTTTGTAAGGCAATGTCATTAGTGTCTGACCGCTCGACCGCTCCATAAATAATGATTGCTTCAAGGATAATCCTAAACGACATGAATACAAAAATGCAACGTCATTAAAATATTTAGTTCACGATTTCCTCTGTAATCTTTAATAACATATAATAACAAATAAATAAATCAATGCCATAGTAATCTATGGCGATGTTAATATTACTTAGCTAACGACTACATAATGTTAGATTGTAAGGTCACACATTCAAAACAAAAGACTGCTCAGGCATTTAAATCAAGAAGCATTTTCGTCTTTGGCCTTTTCAAATCTATCATAGATACTTCCTGGCATTTACATCTCAGCAAAAATCGTCTTATAAACTTAATTTACACTAATCTACTACCAGATTATGATCACCAAACATTGCTCTACTTGCTGTCAACTTTAACAGTACTTCCTCCAAAGGGGCAAACACGTTTCAATTTTGATAAGCATCTCACATTAATTTCGGAAGGGAAGTGATATTGATAACCATACTTAAGATGTGAAGTTTCCGGCATCAATGAGGGGTTGTGTGATTGGCCGGCCTAACAAATAGACCTGTAACCGGGTGCCTACGTTACTCAGTTACTTTGCGCTATTCGATTTAACCTCTTGAACCAATGTTAGGAAAGTTGCTGGATATCTCTGTATGGAAGGGAGAAAGTTAATCTTAAACCACCTTAAAGTTTTGGGAACGGAAATGGCTTTCAACTTTTTTGCCTCCCGTCTTTGCTGATGGACTGAAGTAATCGCACCAGATTTTTATCACTTGAGGGTTTTTCAAGTGACATTTTGTTATGAAAAAACTACCTTATAGTTGGAGTACTACATGCTATAACCTAAAAAATCTGAAGAACAAATAATATTAGTTCTCTGAAGTCCAAAAGTATTATAATACCATTTCTAAAACTCAATAACTCGGGTCCCACCTTAGGGATCCGCTCTAAAAACGAAGTTTCAGTTATATCCTCAGTATATTAGTGGCATTACATTACATTTCCGAGTGAATTACACGCGATGTATTATGTCATGAGGTAAGGTGAGTCGGGCCGTCTGGCAGCGTCCTGTGGGACATCGCCGGGCCATTCTTATTCAAATAAGTGGGGGCAGCGATTTGCCCTGGGGAACCCTGACACTGCACAGGTTTCCTCAACCCCGCTGAACAAATGTTTGAACGGAATAATAGTTGCGAGGCACGACGCAGTTTACTTGTAGCTTTATTATTATAAGCACTAGCGTCTGTCCCGGGATCGTCCGGTTGCAGTTTCGTTGTAAAATGCTGTCTTCATTTCCAAAAGCGTCAAAAAATTTAATCGTAATTATAAATGCTTGATGGATAAAATATGACTTTCTTATTCGAAAATAATTTTAATCAGAAGTCCATGAGATGATTAAAATTTCATTTTATATGCAATGGACAAAAAACCGTGATTGAATGGATCCTAAGGAAGCATTGTCATTTGAGCATAAGGAAAGCTTTTTGGAAAATGATTTAATATATTTTTTTCATTCTGAATTTGTAATTTTTTACGATTATTAAAATTGTTTACAGGTACTGAAGATGGTTTATTTGTGTTTTTTTATTCAGTTATTGAATAATACTTAAGGTTGATTCAAGATTATATTAACATAGTTTACAAGTTTATTATAAAGTCTGAAAACCATTTTTAATGTGATTTTTATCTATTATGAATGTAGGTACGTTAAAAGTTTCACAAGAAATGTTTAACGGTTATTGACATTTTAAAGTTACATTAGAACAGGCTGTAACATTATCTTGTATACTTTCACAGTAAACATTACGTACTATGAAGAAGATTTTGCAAATACTTTAACTAACTTTTCCAACAGTTACCACACACTCGCTAATTCAAGACAAACTTTACTGTCTAGCGTACAATCACTAACACAAAAATACTTTACACGAGACACGACGGAGGAAATCAGTTGTTATGTTATACAACACTAAAAGACATATAGCTTCCTACAAATTTACACCAAATTATCACATCACGAAAACAACAGTCGGAGCGAGGAAATAAACCTAATAATTAATATAAATATGGTACATAAAAACAAATGAAGCCATAACAGCGGCCATTGTGCTCTGTATTACATTATCCTTGAAGGGTGCGGGTTCATACGAAGATCCTTTCATTGACCGAGGGAAATCACGCAATACATGAGGAGGCGAACCAACAGACACAGTGTAACGACGAAAATTTACATCGGCCCGGTTTAATGTCGCGAGGCAATCTCATTCTGGGGAGGAAACGGGGCAACGCTCAACCACCCAACGATGACCCCGGAGACGGTTACAAAAAGTATGTGATGTGGTTCACATAATGATGGCTAGAGATGATCAGTTAGGATGATACTCGCGATATGGCTACAGAGACAAATGCGTATCTCGAAAGCGGTTTCTCTGCTTATAACTGCACGCAGTAATATTTTTTCTGTTATTCTATTTGTAGCTGATAATAAACTTGTATTATAACGGGACTGTTTGGATGTAGTCTGAATATTTACTATGTGAAGAAGGATTGTAGATTTGGTAGATTTTTATGCGGTAAACAAAGAAATAATCTGTTGTCATCACTCTCTGTATTTTATTCCTGTATTGCCAAATTCACGATGTTTTGCAATTTTGATCAACTAAACCAAGTTTTAAGCGTATAAGTACCATTTTCTTATTTTCTTTTCATATTTTCGGTACCATAACATAAAGTGAATTGAAGTTATAAACCAGGCTCGTTTATGAACAGTGCTCATGTGAGCGGGAATATTAAACTGGCAATGTTTTGTTTTATAGACAGAAGTTACGACAAGTAGGTAAAAACTAGATACTCATCATATAAATAGGA
This sequence comes from Trichoplusia ni, assembly GCF_003590095.1. NCBI lineage: Eukaryota > Metazoa > Arthropoda > Insecta > Lepidoptera > Noctuidae > Trichoplusia > Trichoplusia ni. Next base: position 11,873,758 of record NC_039480.1, on the reverse strand, counting down.
ATCATGGTCTTCAAACTAAAACAGTTGAAGATCAAACAAGCATAAACTTCAAAGAAGCATTTGTGATTTTTAAATAAAGGAAATTTTAATGTTTTGTTATATTAAAAATGCTATTTTTAAAAAGACAATTCGGTTTACCAAACCATATTGTTATTAGCTGTTCGTTAGTATGAGAGTGGGGAGGATGTACAGCCTACGCGCACAATGTTCATAATAATTTTATTATGACAAAGCTTTTTCAAAACAACCTGCATAAACAGTATATGAATTAACAGGTAAAAAAAAGTTTATAGAAAACACACCCTCTACAAAAACCCTAATGATTTAAAAGTCTTTCCACTCTATGAAGCATAAATATCTTAAGTTACGTTTATTTTTGGTTGAGTTTTTATAACAAAATGCCACTCAGTGAAGTGATTCAAGCCGCGTAATTGTGCTGTTGAGGCAAAAAGTCCTAATTCTCCCCTCGCAATTCTATTTGGGTGACAACGAAGTAAAAAGTGGGGAATTTATAACAGTCACGTTGATATAATGATACCGGCGTTTTTAATAAAACCTGTTTTGATTTTTGTTTTTTTTTTTGTCAAGGATTGTAATGAGTTATAGTTATTTCATTTGTTGATATTACATTTTCACGTGTCAAAACCTCCTTGGCCGTCAAACTGAGTATGTTTAGGAGAAGTTTCATTTACTTCAACGATGATGGCATCAAGTATTGTTTAAATTGATCTTTTTAAGTTTAGCTTTAATAAGTATGTAAAAGTTTAATTACGTCATCATAAATTTTTCTCTAAACGTCACGATATTTTACCGGAAACAGGCACTGTACAAAAATTAATTTGCACGAAACATATTTTAGTTTCTAAACAGATATATTTTGAAAGCTTAATAGCATAATATATTATGATAATTAATAATCATATAGGAAGAATTATTAATCATAATAGTTTATTATTATACATATGTTATTGGCCTTGTCATTGAGCTGTAACATTATATGCGCATGCACATTGCGTATATTATGTTGGCATTCATGTAACAAAAATGAAATATAAAATCTTATATCTTTAATCAAACAATTTTTGTGTACTTGTATCTCGAAAACGGCTCCAGAGATTGAAAGACGATAAATCGATCTAGCTAGGATTCATGTTCTAAAAGATATCGTTTCATTCGTGTTATCGAAATTCAAAATTTATTGACGATAAAATTAAACATACTTACATTTTTTTTAATAAAAACATCAGAAAGTTTCCCTTCGTTATTGCCACTAGACAACTTACATTTATAATCATCATAAAAGGTACATTTTTTTTTGACGACCTCCGTGGTCGAGTGGCGTACGCACCGGTTTCAAGGTGTCGCTAGCTCTGAGGTCCCGGGTTCGATCCCCGGTCGGGTCAATGTAAAAAATCACATTTCTATATTTTCCCGGGTCTGGGTGTTTGTGGTACCTTCGTTGTATCTGGATTCCATAACATAAGTGCTTCAGCAACTTACTTTGGGTTCAGAACAATGTATGTGATGTTGTCCGCATTTATTTATTTATTACAAAAAACATCATGCTTAAATGCATGCTTATTATTCTGATGTATTAACATCCTTTCCCTTACTTCGCTTTCTCGTACAGGGACAGCAATAACATAAAAATATGATTGCAATACACCCACTGGTTGAGTGAGGTTTCCTCGTTCTTGGATGTGTGGTATTTTATAAGAGAAAGTCACTCGTATTGGATGCACATCACCATGTATAGTATGATGTTTATGGTGATATATGTATTATAGTCAAATTGTGTCATTTAAATCAATTACAGAGGAGTGGATGTGCGTTTTATGTTGATAAGGGAAAATTACGTGCTTAATTATTGTTTTTCTGCTTTTAAGTCTACAGACAGACTTTTTTATGTTATAGTACGGATAATGCAAAATAGATAAAAGTAGTGCTTTAAGAAAAAGTTATCCTAATAATAGATACAAAGATGACGTCAACAAAAGAAACAGTCGTTGTTAATGGAGAACGTTTCTGTCTTAGTCTATGGCTTATGCATAGAGCCGTAAAAGTGAGAGCTTTTTTCTGAATTAGTGAAATAGAATTTATTGATATTTTAAACATTCTGATTGGTTGCAGAGACGATGAGGATCAGGATTTCTAACATTATTTTTACACGAAAATAAATAATAACATGAATCTAGTGTCCTATTAATTTCTTTACCAGATTTATCTGTACTTGGTTACATGTGCAAATTCAGAAAAAAAGGTGTCTGAAATACCACAAGTACCTAAGCAAACATGACAAATAAACATGTCTTCTTTATAGAAGAAGAGATTTTTGCCCAAACACACAATTACATTACGTATAAATATATTAAAATTTCAAACTTGAAACCATACCAAAAATCGTAAAATTTCAAATAAAATTTCTTACCTCAAAACATTACGTCTGTAAATACAGCGGGGATTAGATAAGATCTACTTAACGCCATATTTAAAGTGATTTACAGAACATAACGGATTCCGTGTTGTGTAACATTCATCTAAGCTACATCTAAATACTATTTAGATTATGAATGTTATGTAAACCTTCTTGGTTGTCTAGAACTAAGAGTGGCATTTGAATCGTATGTTTATATGCAACCTCTTTCCGGTATTTGGGAGATAAATTAAATTATGTTTTTTTTTATTTATTTTAAAATGCAAAGTGAATGTGTAATGAATACTCCTTGTTTAAAATTTTACGTATCCATTCGTTTTATACTTTAATACGTTCGCATTATGATATTATTTTAAAAATTGTTCGTGTTTTTAATTTTATAGTTTTTATCATTTATGTAGTTCTGTTTTTATTAATTTATTCGAAGAGAATACTTGTCAATATACTTGTATTTGCTCGTAATAGCAGTATTTATTCATCATGCGACGTAATAATTTATTCGTCTATTGGGCAGGTAATATAAATTTCAAATTCGAGGTTGTATGCTACTACAAATGCTCATAGCTTTCAATATAGTATGCATGATCTAAGACACGTTATTACGTCAAACATCTCACCACTAGGTATCGTTAGCACTAAAGCCTATAGTTCAAAGGTGAGACATCACGCAAACATATACCTATCTCTCGTGACTGATCATTTGAAATCGAACTATTGGGTAAGAACAAGTTACACCGGCCCTTTACAGTACCTACGTGACGATAATCTAAAGTTCACGTCAAAATAAACACACAGTTTGTAATCGAACAAACTAAATTCAAACCTTCGAAAAATTCATAGAAAACAACACCAAAAAGGTTTTACAGCTTTCATTACAGGCCTAGATTAAAAACAACAAGCATTGTTTATGGTTTCAATTCATTAAATTAATGTTCGATTCGTTCGATTAGTGGCCAGTCTTGTTAGCTGTCAAATAAGTGATAATAATAACCAGGAACGAAATAAAAAATCGAAACTACAGACAAACCGGTTGTGGTTATTAGATATCTACAACGTACAGCCGTGGAATTTAATAATATCTCGTTTATTAAATCATGGCGTAATCTGTGTTATTAATGAATGCTCGAAAGAGGTCGGTAAGGTGCAGGTACTGTACAGAAAAGTCTACTAAAGCAAGAATTTGTGAAATAGGTTTTATTCTTCTTAGAAAATCAATATTTTTTATGTACTGGCCATTAAGAAAAGTTTAGCGTCTATCAATTTTAAATGTCGAATTTAGAATTTTAAGTAGGTATAAGTTGCTCTCTATTAATAACTATGCAAATAACCAAGTCCATTAAATGTCACAAAGTAGTCAACATTTTTTTCCTTTGCCAAAAAAACACAAACATGAAGATTTACTAGCGAAACGGTATCGACGCCCACGGTTCTCATCATGAAAAAAACCTAATAGGAATCCTGTCACATTACCATATCTTTTGCCCAAACTGGTACTATAAAACCGAAGCCTAACAAAGCGCCGAAACGAAAGTTAACACTTCTACCTAAGGAATGTGATAATATACATATTTATACAATAAAGCGTGATAGAGAAATCGACTTACTACGCAAGCTTTGACCGTTTGACCTTGACTTTAAGGGCAGGTGTATCCTACTCCATAATTTCAATTAAGTGGCATTTTCACCTTTAATTTTTTTCACTCTTTAACGACTCTGTTGTGCCGATTCGCGCGTAAATTATGTCCTGTGCTCAATTAAGTTCGCAAACGATGTCGATTTGAATTGAGAACCTTTTTAATTAGGACAATTATTTACTCTATAAATATCTCGAACATCGAAAAGGCGTAATTTAATTCTAATTTAATTAACTACCTGTGTGGAAAAATTATTCGAGTAACGGAACAAGTTATTAAAGTTTCTCGACTTAATATAACTTTTAAAAGAATTTACATTTTATTGAACGACTCAATAAATATACACGAATAAATGTACCTTGTTAACAGTTACGTAACAACCTAAGTAAATATTTTTATTAAAGTAATCCTTACCTTGTAGATTCCATCAACGAGTTTCGTCAACTCCTCCGTCTCCATGGCGAAAGATTTTCAATAAACCAATTCCACGAACAGTTGTGACTACACGAGAAACTTCATCGGGATAACAACAACGTACGAACAAAGTTCAATTTTAACACTGTACACACAAAATTCACATTTCAATGTACGCCCATTAACGGTTTACTCCCTTTCGGTTTTCGAATCACTTAGGCAAACAAACTCACTTTCGAAGACATCTGAAACAAAAGAAAACAGCAATTAAAATTCATGTTGCTATTAAAAAACAAAAGCTTTTTAATCTATGATAATTTGAAATAAAATACTTTTTAAATAAAACAAAAGAAATCGCGTTCATTATTTGAGATTTAACGTCAAACAAAATACAGAGTATTTTTTTTTTGTTAAATATAAATGTTTTTTTTTTGGTATGCACCTGTCGGTTATGTAGTGAGGTGTAGAGGCGAGGCGTGCGTCGCACTCGAGCCTCGCCAGTAGAGTCACCTATCGCCTTCACCGGTAGGTATCTCACGAATGCCGATATTTAGAAACACGAAGTAAACGGACTGGTAGTAAGATCAGTATGGGCCCGATGTCTAAACCTCTCGCTATGTTTACCGTAACGTAGCTTGTTTAGAAACTACGTACTTTTGTTGGGTTATTTCGAAATGCTTAGTTCAATGATCTTTCAATGCTGTTTATCATCGATGTGTAAATCTTATTCACATATAACGTCCCATTAAGAGATTAACGCAAAGATAAAGTTATAATGTGATCGCTACTAGACAATAATCGTAATTATTTTCAATTTATCTCCGATCTTATAGCAACTTAAGATATTAAATCTTTGATAGACAGATAGATATAAAGTTCGTGACACAAATGTTGGTAGGATTATGAAATGGTTTTCAATGCCATTAGCGCAACAATATAAAATGCCCACACTCGGTTTGCGTGGCAGGTGTTACTGATACGTCATATTAATACAATAGAATTATGCACGCCAACTTTCATTTTTGATAACGAACACGACTTTAAAAATATTCAATCTCGTTTAAATGCACAAAAGTCACCAGTCTAATCAATATGCGTGGACAGAAACTTTTACTTTCTAGATTTATACGCATTTTATGTAGAAAAGCATCACAAGCGTTGTCAAAATCTCCACGCAAATGGAGGACTGATATAATTTGCATAATTACAAAACATGAGGCTTATGCACTCCGCTGTTAATCGTATGCAAGGCTCATCTCGTCGTATGAGGTCGTTTAATTAAATATAATTTTATTGAAGACTAGCAAACAACCTTCAACGTTAGCTAAATTTTCAAACTTGATAGTAGTTAGACCAACATTCCATTCATGTTTTGACCTTTTTAAGCCGCTTGATTACATAAATGTTATCTCTAATTATGATAATACGACTAGTTTTAAATGCAGGGAATAGAGGAATTATTTATATGTTAAATCCTCATCACACTGAATAAACTTCACGAGTACTCATCTGTACGAGTATCTGTATTCCAAGTCTCCTAACTTTTTGAGATGAAATCATAATCAGCTCGAGCTTTAACTTGGCAGATGTTAGCGACACCGGTAAAAAGAAATACTTTTATTCGACGACTTCACGAGCGAGCGCGCCGATCCTCAGGAAAAAGGTCTCGAACTATGCGAAAGTTTTTTTTTCGCGTCACATGTCGAGGGAAAATATAAAACACAATTTCTGTGCAGATCCGTAACTTCATTTTGAGCAAGAGAGATTTGCGCCCCGCTCGTGCCGCCCTTGCATATGCATCTGGGAAACTGCGAGCTTCCCACTTTTCTTTCTTTTCCGTATCCCTGAGGCGCGACGTAACATGTGTGCATCGGGTGCTTATTTCAGTTGAAACTTGTTTAGTCCGGATTGGACTTGTTGTATCCGGATTTGGGAGTTAGAAACCTCGTAAGTAAGGACACAGCGTAGTCTCCGCGAAATCAGTTAAGACGTCTAAAGTCGGTTCAAGTGTCGGCTTTGCGAAGGTGGGTTATACTTCCATGGTTAAAGTGTAAGTCGTATTGATCTTTTGTAAGTTTTAGTCTCGGAAATCTTTTAAAGAATAATGTGATTGCGATATATTCCGGTGCCAAGACATGTGTGGGCACGGTGGCGGGGTGCTGTCGAGTTAGCACAAACGGCTCGCAGGCGACGTCGCTCGCGCGTTCTGCTGACGAACCTTGTTATCGTGAATATAATGTAAGACTGCACATTGCAGCTGAATATTCATGTTCGTATTCTAGTCTGGATTTACACACTTACTATGTCTGAACTGAAGACAATCTTGTTACCCCTGCAGAAAATCACAATTGAATAAGGAATGGGATTTTCTCCAGGGGAAAGCTAGATAAGTTTGAGTAGTAACTTTCTTGGCAGTATTTGATGTGTCCTGCTTTATGTTTGGCACTCATTGCACATATTTGGCTCAAATTGCAGATACTTAACAAGTTTCACACGCTATTAATAGGAAATTCCAATTCGACTAACTTTCCAATTAACTTTAAATGGAATAGGATTATTATTTCCATTCTTGACAGGTACTTTCTGCAACTACGTCAAACATAATTTGAGAACTTGTCATTGCTTACTTAACGATACAGAGGCATTATGTTATGGTACTTTATTACCCCAACAAGTTGGACCTCGCCGGCGGGACAGCTTATTTGCAAGTAGTTAACCACTGGGTACAGTTATTCTCCACAGCGTCCATAAAATTAATAACTTTTACTGGCAAATGTGGCTATTCCTTTTCCGCCAAACTGTCAACACACTTTCCCTATTTATACGATTCAGTTGATATAACAGACGTTGTCTGTTTTGTCTCTCAAGATTGTCACAATAATGTATCAATTATTCGGATATTAATACTATTGTGTCGCTTCCAGTCCATTAATTTTCGGAAAAAGCAATATCGTGTCCGGTGTACTGATAGTGTATGAAATCATTCGGCTGTCAACCACATGTGCACAAGTAATGAGATTCCCATTCACTCTTGGGAAATTTCCCTTAATGTGCCGTGTGTTTGACGTTCGACTGACATGGTTCCGTTCAATCATTCACGAGCTTTGTTTGCTGGCGGTTTGATAATGTTAATTACATATTTTTAGCAATTCATAAATATAGCAAGCCATAACCATAAAAAAAATGTTTTTAAATTTAGAGCATTATTTTGGCAGAATTTGCCAGTGACCCGAAATTGTTATTGCTCGTTAGTCGATTCGTTTTGCGTGAAGATCGATTTAAATTATTTCGGTTTAAAATGTATCGTGTAAAAAATGTTGTGCGAGTATGCAAGGTTGGAAGGAAAGCATAGATACAATTCATTTAAGGGCATGTATTGGAGATATTCTATGGGCATGTAGAAGAATGCTTGTAAGTTTATTTTCTATCGTCCAATTGCAGAAAACAACAAACTTATTATGACCATTACATAAAAATACGTTATCTATACTAATATATAAAGCTGAAGAGTTTGTTAGTTTGTTTGTTTGAACGCGCTAATCTCAGAATCTCAGGAACTACTGGTCCAAATTGAAAAAATCTTTTTGTGTTGAATAGACCTTTCATCGAGGAAGGCTTTAGGCTATAAACCATCACGCTGGGACTAATAGGAGCGAAGATACAAGGGAAAATATGAAAAAAGCAGGGCAGGTATAAATCATAACTTATATCTTACACACGGGGACAACAGCTAGTTAGTTATATTAATTAACCCTTCCATAACATTTGGGTTACATTACATGAAGTTTCTTTTGTTTTGTGATTGAAATATACTGTTACTAACCTAATATAATTAGAGCTGTTTAATACGGCCATTTTCACTATATATCCGATTAAGCAGACAAAGAATTACGTAGTTATGACTACTGACAAGTAAATCGTACGATAATAATTATTACTGTCCGACAATCAAATGGTTCTTTTATTCAATAAATGCCGATATCCCTTACAAAGGCGTAATCAGAGATATCTATTAACTGTCTGAGTCATTGCGGTGTTAGCCGACTTCAAAGAAGGAAGAGGTTATTAAGTCCACGATTGCTCCACAACCAGCGTTTTGTAATGAGTTTATTATTGAAGTATAAAAAATATCTAAGAACGGTTGGTCGAATAAGGGTGTGTTTCCACTAGACAGCGAGGGAAATGTGTCGTGTGAGGATGTCTGGCTGTGCTGTAATAATGTCTGGAGATTTCCATCAAAGCTGCGTGGGGAAAATGTCTTGTGAGAGCATGTATAGCGAAGCTTTGAAAATGTCCTTTAATGTGTGATATTTTGTGAATAGCCTGACTCGTAATATCTCTCAAAACTAGCAACATCCTACCGAGGCAGCGGGATAGTCCACAAAAGTTATCGCGGCCACGTTTTTATAAATAAACTAGCTGTTGCCCGCGACTTCGTACCCGTGGGTAGAAGATATATGTTATGATTTATACCTGCCCTGATTTTTTCACATTTTCCATTGTATCTTCGCTTCTATTAGTCGCAGCGTGATGGTTTATAGCTTAAAGCCTTCCTCGATGAATGGTCTATTCAACACAAAAATAATTTTTCAATTTGGACCAGTAGTTCCTCAGATTGGCGCGTTCAAACAAACAAACAAGCAAACTCTTCAGCTTTATATATTAGTAAGTATAGAAGTATAGATAAAGAGATGTATTTTAATTTTTCCCGAACACATCAAGTCTTAAAAACATTCCAAAGAAGACTTATATTTGTAAATAAACTGTAGCAAACAAGAAACACAGTTTCATGACATTTGTCTTAATAAAGCGACAAACGTTTTTATTACACCTTTTAACTTTAGTTTATGATGTGCTTCGTCCTGACTTAGCTGGAGTTAGTTACACTTTAGGTACGGCTCGTAAAGCTAGCTATAACTCATAACAATATTATGTCTTAAGATTTGTTCTTGTTAAGGCAATTTTCTATTAAATGACTGCTTGAAGATGTTCTTACAGTCTATTTTGTTTCTTGAGATGGTGATTTGTCACTACAAATGTGTTATTTCAAGCGTTGCATTTTCTTTTCTATTTCATAAATTCATTTTGTTTGTTTTATGAAGACTAATAATATTAATGTAACGTCGAATATTAGTCGGTTAAATAAACAATTCAAAAAAAATTTTTTTTATATACAAGTACTGTGTTTCTATTTGTTTTTGATTCTTACAAAGTATAGGAAAGTAGACCCTATATTTTATCTATATCGTTGCGTTCGTGAGATAAATGTATTTTTACGGGATAGCCCAACTAGTTTCGGACCAATTATTCATGGGCTGACGCGATCCTACATCCTAATGCGTTGTATACCTTGCAGGCGTCTTAGTAATCGGTCACTATATATATTTACCAGCTCATCGACATCGACTCTGTTATTTAAGCTTGTACCCTATACGAAAGTTACATAATATTCTATGAACAAACATCACACCAACTTAAAAACATTACCCTCCTTTCGTGATAGTCGGGTCATACGTAGAAAATAGAACCGTTGCGAAGCCTCTAGCCAATGCTAAGCTCTTAAAGAACACACATACCGATGTGCCTGACTCATATTATCGAAGCTCGTTTGTTTGTCTCTACGCGATAGTTATTCTGACCTACATATTTAAAACTAGGAATTCGGATGCTAGACGTTTCGAACCGTTATTATTAATTCCGGTTTTTCTTTGCCTATCAAAAGCTAGTATTGTACGATTGGTGTTCTTTTTTCAACTTTGAATACAGTATAAATGCAAATATTATTTAAGTTTTGTAAGGTAATCTTACGTTGAATGTTTCTTTGCCAAATATTGATATAAAAACTTTTTAACTTAAATTAGACCAAAAGGATGCATAGACCTCTATGGAAATAATATCCCAACTTTTGACGTGTCCATATCTACTGAAATCTCAAAAGTCAAATATAAAAGAAAAACAAAACACACTAGTCGATACATTTTTCGTAAAGCCCAATGCAAGCCTAAAACTGTTAGTGACGTCATTCATGTGTTTTATAAATACATGTCGCTGTGAATAGCGCCGTATGCGGTGGCCGTACTCACCCGCGGCCCGAGTGCGTTTGACAAGTCGCTATATTGAATAATATTCCTGTATAATAACTAAAGTTCGTACTTCATAGGTTGTACGTTATTTGAAAGCGTATTGTGTGGTCTATTCGATACGTCATTTTCACGCTCAACTGGTTTCAAGGCTTTTACTTGCGGTGCATTATTTGTTATTAATTTCGAGTTTTAAAATGGGTTTATGGGTTTTCTGTAGGCTAGTGATTTTATTGGCTTTAATTTTTGTTTTGTTGAATAAGTATTGTGATCGCTAAAGATAGTGAGGCTTGGATAAAAAAAAGGTCGAGGTAGTAAAACATCCAATAAGTTTATGTTTAACGCATAATAGTTTGGGATTTATTCAAAACAATACAATCTCTCGACTAAACTGTTGATAGCTTTAATTTAGTAAAATGAAGATTTCAAGCAACAATGCTTAAACTGAGAACAGGTATTTGTGGAAAGAGTTCGTTGACGTCGTTGCCTAAAGCATTTGACTATCCGTGCAGTCAAATAACTATTGTATAGAAAAGTTATAAATACACACAAGACTCGGTAAAGAAACAAGCTTGTCAAAAAATTAATTAAAGTATTCCGAAGCAAGGAAGGCTTCGCAGCTAAACTGAGCGATAAATAAAAATATCAAAGGGAGAAGACTGACGTATCCCGGTAAAAGCCGGGATCAATCACCCACTAAGAAGAGGGGAAACGTAAATACTCTTGTCTAATCGGGACGAACCAAGCCACGGATATACCCGGTTAATGAAACCCAATTAATATACTGAATTAACAACTGTTTATCGTTACCTGAACAATAGAATGAAAGTGTTTGGACTGGGTCACCTCTAGTACGTTGAAACCCGTACATAGTTATAATTTAAGGAGTGTTAGAGTCAATTGAAACTCTGGAATGTATGGAATTACAATTTTTCAAGACTCGTTGTTCCTCCTGGGATACCATGAACTTAACGTTTTCGTTTTAAGTGTTTGGCTTACAGGAGTTGCAATGAAGGGCATGTGTGGCGAACTAGACCCAAAAAATACAGACGAGTGATGTGACTTTGAGTGCTTTTATTACAGTTTTAGAAATATAATTTATCTAGACGGAGTTTTGCAGTTCTTTTGCATTTGATAGCCTTAATTCCAGCCCAAAAAATAGAGAGCAGAGATGGGAAAATCTGGATTCTCCCGCGGCATGGAAATAATTCTTATGTAATAAAGTTAAAGTTTATTTAATGCTCGTATCGTGAAAAGATTTGCATGTTTATAGTGAGTGGCAAACTTTTATTGAAAAGTAACTCGAGCCTCGGCTCAGCTACTGTTCAAGTTTGCGGAACTTGTATCATATCAAATATCGTTACTGATTTTGTTATGTATGATGCAAAGTTATAGAAAATATTGAATAGTAGGAATATTTTATAAAAAATGTTTTTAGTCCCTGGAGAAATTTGTTGCGTATTTAAGAGGTTCTTTTTTAAGAAAAGTGAAGCAATTCTTCGATGTTCAAGGATGTTTTGTATCCCTGGTTTCCGCAAGATGAAGCGACCCATTGTAGTCATGTTATAACGTTAGTCTACACAAATTTTAGGTGCTATTATTCGCTTGACAACAAAGCCCATCATTGTGTACTCTCAATGTTCAATAAATTTCAACTTTTAAGGAAACACGGAGGCAATTATGCCTATTTTATTACCTCTCTGCGAATTAACTACGAAAGTTACATAATAAGTAACAGTAACTAACAATACATAATAAGTAACAATTAATATATTTAATACACGTTTATATTCGGATTCGGAATTTAAATATCAACACAAACGAGATATGAATTATCAAGTACCAAGTTTTGTGACATTCATTTTAAATATTCCCAATCGATTTTAAGCTTACAATTTTGTTGATTCGGGGAGAAGCTTTTAAAAGCGTCAGATCTAGAAAAGCGTGTATAAACATTTTTTACACGAGGCCATGTTTAATACTGTTCGGCGGCACATCTCCCCTCGATGTGATGCGATTGTTCAATTGGCGAGAAATTGCGACGCGACTAAGCTTGCGGAAAATTGGCGATATCGTTAATATTCACCCGAAACCGGTGGTTCACGTGGCGACTACAAATAACAAGCCGACAGCTCCCCATAGATTTATGCTCTGACGTTTTAACTGATCTATAGGTATCAAAACCAACCGCACAGCCCATCGATCTAATCAAGTATTCACCCACTAATGTTTGAAGAAACGCCTTAAGTTGCAGTTACAACCAACTCCTATAGTCTTCAATTCGGCAGGCGATCCCCTGAATAAATAAAGAATACACGCCGTAGAAATTGAATTAAAGCTAATTTCGTTTCCATCGGATGTTAATAAAGCGGTAACGTAATCGAAACACTATTTGAGCGCTGTCGACACCGCCTTACACCCATCCAGAGGGGTCCATAAAATATACGATATCTTGACAGCGGCCGAAGACTCCCAGGTAAGTCTAAGTAACTTTTTCCGGAGCGTTAAGCCGTTCGCTTGTGGAAATTTCTTGACAAAAATATTCCGGTCATGTAGAGGTCCCTTGTTAGCGCGCCCCAAAATACAAGAGAACCCCCTCCTGACATGGCTTGTTTCTTAAGATGACTCGTTGGTCTCCAAGTTTTTATGACAAACACAAAAATGGCTGAACACTTAAATTTTATGTCAATAGATGCAGCTGCGTGTGTATACGGTATCTTTATATCCCATGAAAGTAAGTAATGCTTACTTAAGGCGCAGTCGGTACGCGTGTTTATCACTTTCAAAACTTCGTGCATGTTAACCTTTTCTGCGAGATGAGATCGAGGTGTGCGTAAAATGACTCAAACTATATAGCTAGATAGAACGGTATTAAAAATGTTCCGCAAAACCTGTTTTAAAAAAATCCTAAAAGTTTGTTACGTTAGTTGCATAACCCAATTCAGTGTAAGCCGAGCACACATCGGACGGGTCGTTTCCAAAAGCTTTAATGTAATTGCCTCTCTTTTAGAAAAAAGTTTGTCAACGATTTTTCACGAACATGAAAATGTCGCTTATAATATCGTGTACACGGATTAGCCCTAGGCTTTTTTGAGTATCAGGCTTCATAGCTGTTATAATAAAGTGTTTTTTATGTTTCTTTATCTTCCTCTGGGTTCCCGTAACGAATGTTTATTGCTGGTATCGCACACGCGTCAGCGGATTCCCAAAAAAAATAAAGCGCGAAATACGAGTGTACTGACCCTGTATAAACATGTTACACAAGTGTCTGTACTTTTCGCTTTTAGATATGGTATAAACCAAGCAAAGTGAGGTTAGGCACGCACGTCGAACGTAACGTAGTGTAACCTAGCGACACGGTTTTGTGAAAATAGCTTCGCAATTTATATCCGTGTATATCTTACTATTTTATCGCTGGCTAGCGTGATTTCTCCGCCAATTATTACTGGATTTCCCGTTACCTTGATAGCTAAAACGAGAGTATCGCTGGAAGCTGGGGCAATGCATTTATCTGGCCGAGCGCAAGGGCTGGCCATTAGTTTTTATAACTCAATAATGATCCGATCTACAATCACCCCTTAATTAAGAATTACCTTCAATACCTCACACGGAGCACATAAAACAGAAATACAGTCAAATAATCCTTTGGAATCTGCTTAGGATCGTTAGTAGACAAGACAAACTTTACCATAGAACAAAGAAGTGTGTAGCAGAAGCAATAAATATTGCCCGTTAAGTACCCACTAAGCTTTCAAAAGGAAATGTATCGCGGAAAATCAGGAGTATCAAGCTAGTTAATTGCGCGAGAAACTTGCTCAGAAGTAGCTGAAGTTCACGTTACTCAACAGTATCATTGGGAGGAACGTTTTTCCTCATTAGGAGCTCGCCCCTAATAACAGCGCCTAACGAACGATGCATTGCCACAACAAAAATTGGACAAAGTAAGCAGTACCTAATCGAGGCAGTTTTCAACTAACTTTATGTTTTTCTTATTTTTATACAGACTAACTTGGAGATGTGATTCGTATTTTTTTGTGAGTACTTTTTATTCGTTACTGAAGTTATGTATTTAAATATTTTGTAGCTCGTATTTTTTATCCCTCGGAGAGGCACAAAGTTATGTATAGGAGGGACGTGTTGGGTTTTAGGATTACCATTTGTGTGTTACGATGCGACAAACGCAAGGCTACAGCAGCCCTTTTATTTAAAGCGGAACTAAAGTTTTCATCCATCTGTTTATGCTTTACATTCCTTTTAATTTTGCATCTCACAAAGTAATGTGAATCTGATAAATTTTGTCATAGTGGAATCAAAATGTAGCAAATAAAATTGTGCCCGGGACTAACGCACAACTTTTCAATTTATTTATACTAACAGTTTGTGAAATCAGATTGATTCAATATCGTTCACTGCGAATGTAATCTATTTTTTATTGGAATTCAGCCTTCAGCCTTTGTAAATAAAAATGTTAGGCAAAATGCTTTTTAACCAGTTTATTATTTTAAATGCTGTAAATAAATTTGTCTCTTAATAAACTTTTGGTTATATTCTGTTCTCGTCAATAAACTTTTATCATACATTCATTGGTGTAACGGTAAAAAAATATGACCAAAATTAATTATAATTGACTTATCTAGCTTTTATTACAAGCTATTCTACCGTCATAAACTTTTAGTATTTTTTATAGATATGACTAATAGAAAGCCTATAAAAATTAAACTACAAGAGAGCGTAATAAAAAAAACATTCAATTGGCAGTAAGCATCAACTTAGGCACACCTACGCATAAAACACATAAACTCTAGAAAAATAACTCACAATAAGAAAAGCACTTACGGAACTCATAAAAAAGCTCATCTACGAAATCAACACCAATAAACATTCATCAATAGGCCACAAATTTGTGAGCTATCAGCGCAATAAACGCCCTATAATATGGTCACAATTGAGAAGTACAGCTACAAAAAGCCGGTCGGTATTTACCGGCCAGTTAAATACAACGTTTATATCCATTAAGGGTACTTCCGACACGTTACTGGTAATCATATTCCGGGCAGGCACAGCATAAATCATGGAAGGATAACCGGGGGCAAAAAACAACGGGCCAGGACTCACGCACGCCCTAACCACTGTTTATTGTAGCTTTTACATTCACTTTATTGTTCAACATATCTGATGTGGATTAAGGCGCTATTTTGCTTTTTTAAAGCCTGTTTTATTGCGTTTATGGGGCAAGTGTTATTTGTTAAATAAAACCCAAGTGCGACTTGATTGTGTGTTGTTTTTATTTAGGCAGATGTTCTTTTTTACAGCATACGTGCTCTCCTAATTCTACACTTCATACGGTTATTATTTTTTTATTTGCTGTTATCAGTTCATGTATATAGGCCTTTTAATTTCTATTTCTTTTGAAAACTAGACAAAACACTGCCGACGGTAAAGCTTATCTGTTTAAACCATAACCCTGCAATCGCTGCGCCTCATGCATTAAATTCACATTAAATAAAGTCATTTTGTTTTTATTTTTCTTAAAATATTAAGCTGTTTTTAAGTTTCGCTAGTAAACGGTTAATGGAAATTCACGAACCTTTAAGGGTCGTAAAATTTGAGTAGCTTGTCACTTTATATTTTGAATAAAGTTATGTGATTTGCATAATGAGTGGAGAGTTAGAGAGTCGAGTGAAAATACGGAATGCGGTTTAGGATGGTTATATACTATTATTTGAGATAGCAGAATTAACAGTGAGAGTTGCCGGCTTCCGCTTAACATCGGTGACTTATGTCACATACCATATTTAGTTAAATATTAATTCATTTAAATTTTATGCAAGAAAAAGGTGTCCGATTTGGTCAAAAAAGTCTCATAATATTTCTATGTTGGCTAGAAAGCTGGTTATAAAGTTTACTATGTCCTTTTATAATATTAATAACATCATAAACAAACTAGAGTACTTCTTCCTTCAGCCAATGTTTTTAAGTCACAGTTTAAAACTCATAAAAGTTTTGGTCTCATTTTAGTGTTAAATAAAATTATGTTCAGCTTTACGACGCAAAGTGTTGGCTTATTTTAATTTAGTGTATTTTCCGTTTGCTTTGAAGATTTTTGAGTTTTTGAAAAACAAATAGCGAATTTACAGCAGCAGTGGTACAACAAGTTTGGGTTTTAAAAGGCAACTTTATAAATAAACTGTTTTCTTTTGTGCAGACATATAAACATTTTCATTAATATTAGTCACAAAGCGAGATATTTAGTTGATCTATTGTGTACAAAGCTGGAAGTTTTTTCGTTACATTAGCGTGAGTTATGACTAAACGACTGTCATGCCGTTGTCATACAGCGCTAGAAAGGCTAAGACTACCAATTGCGAATAATCAACATAACATTCGCAATTCTAGTAGAAATAAAAAGTTATTGTAAGCGTAACAAGCAATTGCTCTTTACGCTGAACAAATAGAAAGGCAAAGTACATATTATTTAGTCGTTAGGACGTAGTTACTGCAGCTAAAAGCATGGCTTGACGATAAGACGGAACTAAACGCAAGATTACGTATCCGTCGGCAAAGCTAGTCGCTGTGTAAGTACAAACTAGGGCTCGGTTTGATACCAATGCATTATCGATACCTGTTTGTTTAACGGTATTTCATCGGTGCACCTGCAGATAGCAAATGCACCTGCAAAACTTTCCAAGTGGAGAATTTGTTTTTTTTCTTGTTTTTTTATGCCTTATAAAATGTATATTAATATAATAAATGTATAAAAGATATAATCAAGAAAGAATAATTATTACACCAGACACAGTCTCCAGACTATATCTCGAAAACCATTATATTTATGTGAGACAGTTGAAATTCTCAGGTGATGTACTTCTATTGCTGCTATGACAATAAGTTGTAAATAACAATCGTAGTTAAGCAACGCCTGGTACAAGTATGATAAGCGATATTTTTTTTAAAAATTCTGATTTCAGGAACCCGCGGTGTCTCGAGTTTCACTCCAAGAGGAATTCTTTGCCCAAAACAAAAATTGAATTGGAATTGGAATTTATTTGTCATATAATAAGCTATTCGTAGTTTAAACAACATGTTTAAAGTTGTCATCTGCAATCCTATAAACCGCAATCATCATCAATCATCTATTTTGTCATTTTCATTTGTTCCAACACTCAAAGTGATGAGTTTATGCAACTCTTAATATAGCCAAATTCCTCATGATATAACTAAAGCAGGATCGATATTTATGCTGCATTTAATGCTATTCAACTAGCTAAATAAATTATATACACACACACTAATAAAGTATATTTCTGTGCGTAGGTATATATGTATCTATCTATACACATGCTTGGGTGTGTATTTTTTTTGCTGTCAGTGTAATTGTGTGTTCCAAATGACGATAAATAAATTTTTTTCTTTCTTACACCTTCATACTCAAACAATGGGACGGATCCAGATAAAATTTGGTATGGAAATAGTTAACAGACTTCTTTAAAATAGGGTTATGTTCTTGCTGCTATATCCGATACCCAAACAGGCAAAGCCGCAAGCAACACCTAGTATCTAAAATATATCGTAATTGACGCAATATTGCATATTCTAGGCGCCATTGCTATGAAATAGATTGCTTCTGACGTTTCCAGATTAGATGCAGAACCCGTAGTTAAAATGGAGCTATAAATGCAAAGTTAAAATAAAACGGACAATGATTAAGTGCTGGATGTGATCCATTGCTGTTTCAAAACGTGTTGAAATTTTAAATTGCTCTGAAATGATGTATTGCAGTGCTAATTATGATTTGATGCCAAATTAGAGGCCAAGTTTTTTTCTTAATTAAACTTTGTAAGATTTAATTATGGGTACCTATGTTTTGGTATGTGATTTTTTTGGTGGAGTTCTTAATGGTGAGCAATGATTGTTAGGACACAATCAACGCTTGAGAATACAGAAACTTTTTGATTCTTTAATAATAAGTGTATCTAATTAATACTATCTGGTGCTCTCGGCTTCACCCGCTTACCATAGTTCGACTAACGTGGCTAAATAAATATTTATTAATAAAGAGAAGGTCAAATGAAAATTTCAATGTTTGATTGACAACACATCGCAAAGTGGTTTTTATTTACTTAAAGATGTGCTACCAAAGATTTTTGTGCAATTATCGCATAAGTAGTAAACACGTTTATTAGCTATACTCATTGACAGAAAAGGTTAAGTACAAATTTGTTATTTTTAAGGTTCTGTAAATGTATAGTAAAGTCTTTGTATTTTTGCCATTTTTTTATCCCATGTGAATAATATCCCACATTTTAAATTTTATACCAATTTTTAAAAACAAAATCGTTCATTACATAAACAAGAACTTAAAGGGCCTTTATAAACGCAACGGGAATCAACGCGAAACATGCATTAACCTTTAAAAGCCTGCTGTTTCGAACGCTAAACTACGATCGCATAATAAACATGCTACAAGATAGTTTATAAATTAGCTAGGCTTTAATGGAGTGTATTGTCGTTTCCAGCACCTTTAGTTCTTGGCAGGACCTATGCTAAGGTGCGAACTCTACCCCTGTCCGCTTTCACCTGCCGAGTTAAACCGCTTAAGGCTTGTACACACGGGGTAATTTGTCGCGACATGACCACGGAGTTTGGTAGCTATGATTTTTGGGCAGATCATTTAGGGATGAGTTGAGAGTGATCGCGGGTGAAGGTATGATTTTTTGGTTTGTAGAAAATGTGATTTTCTGTATGGATTTGATGCTTAGTAATCGATACGTATTTTTTTAAAGGTTCATGTACATTTAAACACAGATTCCGGTTGGGTATGAAACTAGTCAGGCAATCGGGGTAAATACTTATAAAACGGGGTACGGGGTAAATCTTTAATAATGGATCACTTTCACGATAGTTACTCGTACTAAAACAATAAACAAATAAGCTCAATAAATCTCTAACTGCATTGTCCTAGTCTTTTCCCAACTATATCGGATTCGGCTTCCAGTATAACAAGATGCAGCTAAGTAGCAGTAAGCAAACTTCCTATCTGACCTTACCTGGCAACACGATACCCTTAAGTTAGACATTAGGTTATGTACTTTGGTAACTTTAATGTCTTGTATGTTAAAATAACGTTAATTACCGTTTAAACTTAACAGTATGAAAGCGACTTTACTAAAGAAATGAGCGTTTTTCAACGTCATGTGTTTATATATATTTTTTATTCTTATTTCTGCTCAGTGGCAGGGCTTAACTCGCCGCCTAGTCGCATTGCAGAGCTAATGGGTAAAATGAAATAGTCTGGTTTAGATATTAAAATACAGAGCCGTATTTGATTTATGAAATTGTTGGATAAGGAAATTAAAAGTACCAACACTTGTAAACGTGTTTATTACGTAGGTATACGATGATTAAAAAATGTTTTTTTGGTCGTATTCACATACTCGAACATCTGTGTAAACATTGTGGAATGCAAATAAATTATATGAATATGAATATATTTTAAGAAGGCCGATTTAATTTCTTTCAACTTTATTGTTTTATTCACGCATTTAGTTCAAACGCAACATTATTTCATTCCATACCTACTTACACTACGCTATAAATATTTAAACCAAAAAGAATCAACTCAAATCAGTTTTATTTTCTCGTATAAAAATATCACAAAGTTTCATATTTAACGGAGACACGTAGCAGAGTTCGCGGTAAACGAGTGCCTTTTAACTAACCCCGACGTGTGTTCACTTGCGAGACTCAACAAAACTTCACCTAGGATTATGCTAAACTGTAGTACCGTATTAGCTTGCTACAGATGATTTTAGTCAGCTTTATTTACGCTTAGGATTTTAGTGATGTAGGTCTTAATATGGCGTATTAAAGTAATAATTAGAAAAAATAATTATATAAAAGATTTTCTGATTATTTCACCTTGCTCTGTGAATTAAACCTGTCCTGAATTTTATTATTAGGTACATAATTATTTGGCGTTACGTCGATTCTTTAATAATCATCAATATGTCAGATGATTAGTCTTAATTTTTAATTATTGTAGAGGTAAGAGATGTAGAGTAATGTTTTGTAAAGCGAAATATGGCTCTACGTTGTGAATCAAATTATCCGGAAGATGAGAAAGAGCATTGTAGAATTATTCATTTAAATCCTCATTTAAAGTTCTAAAGCGAGAATGCTTGACCAAGTAAACCCTACAGTTTATTGTGCCAGTTGAAAAAAGCCGATAAAAACAGGTTCTATATGTTTTTCTAGAATAGTTAAGTGTGTTTAACAGTACTTTTTGCGAGAAATAAGAATCGAACAATGACTTATGACAATAACGTACGGAATTTATTTATAGCGGTGACAATTTGTTTAATCTATAAAAGAAGTAAATTGAGCGTATAATAAAACCGGTTAAGTTTTGCAGTAAAGTTTAAAGTTGTCGTTAAGTTAAGTTATTGTTATATCAGCTGTGAACATCTGGTGAAGATAGGCCGTAGAGCTCTATATAAAACGTAAAGCAATATCGTGTTAAAATAATAACCGAAAATATTGACAAAAAACTTAATACACAACAGTAATACTTTTCAAGGAATGTTTTTGTGCATGTGACAAAAAAAATGTGACACAACGATTCAATTCCTTTTTGAAGGATTAAATTCAATTTTTAAATAACACGTAAGACAGGAAGGTAATTAATTTGTCATAATCTTAAGTAAATAGAAAACCAAAAAAAAACCTGTTGAAATCAAATGCAACTTTAAAATTATAGCTCATCACTTGACTTATTGCTAGGTCACTCATCAGCTTTAGCACCACACCTCACTTCTGCGTCACATAATCGACGATCAAAAACAACCACCCATTATAATTAGACCCAACCATCGCATAATTTGAACGTCACCCGATAGTTCCAGTGGCACTAAACTGACTATAACGTATTCAAAATGAAACAAGGTAGTCATTACCATAACTTGCTAGCTATAACAGGCTTTGGGAACATGGCTGATGTCCCCTGAGCATTATAATGCTCTATCTATTCGGAATCACCTCGTTTCTAGGCGTCCTCACGCGGGTGTCCCTTGCTATATTATTTTGACAATGGACTAACAGAAGGGGCCTGCGATAACAATTGATAAACGAACTAACTAAATTTTAAGACTGGTCTTCTTGTCTGTTACTCAGAGATAGTCTTTGATGTTTTGTAGTGAGACGGTCAAGAATGGTAGCTATTTTGATCGACTTTGTAGGCGAAAATTTCTGAAATTTTCCTTAAAGGTATTTTAACAAAATATGAGGCGACTATTGTATGACAAACAAAGAGATGCTCATTTTTGAGCACGCGTGACTAGATTAAAGTTTTCATTCATAAAAAAAATTCACAATTTCCACAATCATGTCATATTATAAATACAGCATATTAAGATCATAATAAGCGCTTACGGTCCAATGTTTTATTCAGCCATTAAATATTTTCGCCCCACGTCAATCATTATTCCGCACTCAATGCGTTCATTCATAGACACAAATCGCACAAACCAGACCAGGAACAAATACCCGAGGGCGATACAACGCGGTCCTTTTTTACTTTTAGCTAGGACCGAATCGAAATGTATTTTATTTGCGAGAGCTGTCGACGTATTTTGGTTAATTAATACGGCGCTTATGTGACGGTGCTCGGTACAGCGGAAACTACAGACACCGAGTTTGTTACCGACGCGTTAACCCTTCTGGAAATATTTAGTTATTAACGTTTCAGGTGCGATTGTATATTGTTTTGTAGCTGGCGTGTTTAACGAATGCTGTTTTGTGTATCTGTAATTTAAGTATCGTATTTCAATGTTGAGTGAGGTTCTTATTCGTAATTGAATTGTATTTTACACTTTTTTTTTGTGTTTAGTGTATTTGATAATTATGGTTTGTTTGTAATGTAGCACGAAAATATGTTGTTACATTTAATTTCCAATTTTTTGTACAATCATAATTTAAGACTATGTATACGTTATAAGTTTTAAGTACCCACCCAGATAGATTTACCACAGAATTTTCTAGACCGTCAAAAAAAACGCGATTGCATAAATACAGCAACACATTAAGAAATCTTCTTATTTGAACAATAAAGATCGTTTTACTAAAACGATAAGTTAAAGACCTACCATTCACAATACTGTTACCGCACCCAATAGTTTGCCGCAATTGCGTTACAAGTCACGATAAGCACCCAATATACCAATATACTATATTACCCTCCAAAACAATACAAGTGTCAAGTAGGGTTACCCAAGTTTACAACTATATTTGGGCAATACACTAAAGTTGTTGGTAGGAACGAATCAATGATACAAATATGGAAGCGAGGTTTAGTGCTGTTCGGTTGTTGTTTTCTATCGATTTTAGTATTGATTTGCAAAATTATAATGTTTATCTGATTTAGTAGCAGTAAGTGATGGATTTAAAATGTGAAATGTTAAAGCTGCTGCCAGCTTTTGAGCATTTGTGTCTTATATAGATTTATCCAAGGACATTTCTGCATCACAATTTTCAACTAGTTTTATTCGAAAGATTCTCCTCTATTTCTTCTTCCTCTTGAATCAAATTTCAAATAATTTGTGAATAAATCCATCACTCTCGTAGTTTAATTCGGTCTATTCATTAGAGTTGCCAACGATAGACCAGTTCGTGGCAGCTCAGCGCACGTAGCGGTCAACCGGCCAGCCCAAATCCCATCGCAGCATAAATAATGAACGTCCAATAGCACTTATTTGCCACGGTCTCAGCTCGATTGTTTAAATCGGATACTAATCGGATTGGGACGACACTGCATGCTGATCGGGCAAACAGCAATGGAATTAAACACAATGCAATTACAGACAATACGGCACGAGGTAACGCTGTTATTATACGATGCTGTGTCGGAGATTATCCGATATTATTACCACTATGTGATACCATGAGCGGCTGTGATTGAAATTGTTTGTGTAAAATGTTGCTAAAGCGTTCTGTTTGATGCTGACACAAACAAAAGGCTGTCGTCGAAAATTTACCGAAGTGTCATATTGAGGGGTGACAGGATTTAATTAAATTGAAGTTTAGTATTAATATAGCGATTTACAAACTATGAATAGAAGACTAGATTTTGTTAATGAAATTCCGTGTCGTAATTCACATGATTACAATTTTCATTTCCTTGCTCACATACTTTTTACTTTATTTAAACCAGGTATAAAAAATATCAGTTCCATAAAATATCACAAGTACAAAACGAATTCAATCTGCAAAAACTAGTCTCACATCAGAATATAAAAACCTAAATCTAAATTTGATTCTAACACAGCCAACAAAACCATTTACATACAAATTCAGAGAACCGTAATACTTACAGTTAATTGAATCCAATACTAACAAAATAGCCTGCAGCGGATCCAATATTAAAAGCTGGAGCGTTTAATATTGAATTTGCAATGTGTAATACCCTAAGACCGTTGGCCCGGGTGTCATCTGCCCACTGAGGACGGTGCACCGCACTTTGTATTGAAAGGAAAGCTACTCAATTCAATATTACTTGGTTTATGCTCTCAGATAGTTGTGAATACCTTATTTGATAAATATTTTTTTATTTATTGAAAGAGTTCTTGCTGTCTTTAATTGTGGAATGTTATTTTCTTTTTCCTCAAGTTCATGTAGTTTGATTTCTTAATGAAAATTGAAATTTTAAAGAAAAGAAAAAAGAAATTTGTTTTTCTTAATGTTTTATAAACAGGCGTTAACTCCATTTTATAGTAGCTATCGGTAGTTCAAATCAATTCAACTTTAAAATAATAATTAGAGGATACTGGCAATTTAAAAAAAAACAGACATTTAAAAATAAATAAACACTGTGTGTATAATTTATTTTTAAATATCCCAATTCTATTGGAGAGACATTCATCAAATAAAAGCGTGTCGCAGCTTCCTCAAAAGTTACCATTCTAAATGTTTCTTTACCATCTGCATACGAAAACACTATCAGAACCAGCTAATCAAGTCTCAATACCACTGTTTACATACAATACGCCCACGTACCAAGCAAATCATTCGTTACCAGAAGATGATTGCATTGAGCGTTTGACGTATATGGAACCTTTTTTGTGAAACGAAAATGCTGGTACTAGATTGAAAACGTGACCTATTTCGAAGTAGGCAGTCGAGTCGCTCATGTTTTATTATTGCTCATTTCTCTTGGTACACGATCATTGTTATGGCCGAAACTTATGTAGAATACTCGATCAATCGTAAATTATGTGAACAAAAAATGTTAGCGTTCTTATTGAGGGCTTTTGCGTGTGTTATAAATGTGTCTGTATTCGTAGAGTACTTTGTGTTTTCGAATCTATTGTTATTTTGTCTGGGATGGTACTTGAATGTAATTAGGGCAGTATTTTTAGAGGAATAAAGAGATGTATAAATGTAGTGGTGTTTATTTTCAATTGTTATTTTGTAATTTGTGAGGGCCTACCTACTTATATAAAGAGTTTTTCAAATGCTATGATTCTGTTACAGGTGTAGCCATGCTAGCTAAGATCTTTTGATATTTTTACATAATTTTATGGCCTAGATAAAACTCGTGCAAAATGTCAATAATGTTACATCAAGACTTGTATCACAGCATATACCTATTTAGCCAATCACAATAAATCAAATTTAACATTTAGAAGTCATTAGGATTACAACACGTTTTTACCACAAGTAGGGACTTAAAATAAAATTTTCAGGACCAAACTTGATAAAATAAATATGGGACCAAATAACAGCTAATTCACGTTAACGTAAAAGTAATCAACAAAATCAGTTCATCCAGTACCTAAAAAGTTCTGAGGTAACATGCATAAAACAAAACCGACTAATTGAGAAGCTCCTCGTTTTTGCCGATTAAAAAGTAGTTTTAATCAAAAAATCATCAGCTCACAGACAGGTCATTAATTCCTGACAATCACTACTTTTCTAGATGACATTCAACCCTCAACGTATTCCCAATATGTCCGCTCATCCATTTCAATTCGTTGACCGTCAGTAATCAACCGTATCCCAATTGTGTTCGTCATAATTAGCTCACACGCGTTTCAAATCGCCCGCTAAATCGGTAAACTAATCGTGGAACTTCAATACTAATTGGTATACGTTTCGTTTCAATTTTAGGACGATGTGTGTACGTCGAATTATGAACACGGGCTGCATGCTGTGTGCTTATGATGCGCGGTCGCGGTATCTACTGTTTGCTAGTGAAATAATGTAAATATTGATAGTCAGCTGTTTGGTAGTTGAAATGTACTTCTTCTTAAAAGTTCGTTGTCAAAAAGAGTTCTTTATTTAAACAGTTCGGCTTCTCAAAAAGGAGGTTTTAGGCTTAGTAGTAACTCGGCCTCTTTTGATTATATCAAAAAAATGTTTTAATATATTAAGAAATTGATAGACTTGTGGAAGGATTTGGGACTGACATTGGCATTGGATTTGACACTGCTGGGCTTGATAAAAAAAAAACAAATTGATTCCTCATTAATGAGAGCGGAAGTTTGACGTAACCAATTTCTTCGTATCGTGGAATACGCGTAGCATTAAAAACACATTATGGGTCATTGCATATTTTACCTTAATCAAACTCACGCTTTTTGCCCAACCTATTCTACACTACGCCTATGTAAGTTCCTGACAATTCTATAAAAAGACTAGTACAGTTAAAGATTTAATTAAAACCATTAAGGATGCAACGCATGCCTATAGCTGGGAGCGGCGCGGTAATTCGTGTTTGTAACTGTATTCGCTTCGGGTGGGTGTAATCGGTTTAGGACGAGAATGCCACGTGCATCGTGAACGTTGTGGCTCTTCCAAAATCTTCGTAAATTAGTTTTATATTGACTTTACTTACTTAAATATTAACTGGTCCAATTATGTTATATTTAAAACATTTTTAAGTATTTTAGTGGATTATAAATTTTCTGGATCATTAGATTTTTCCGAACGATTTTTCTTTACCTTGTTTTTTTTGGAGCGTATTTTTTGTTATAAAACTAGTAACGGAATACTTAATTGCACTCGTGAAAGAGGTTTTTGCCAATGAATTTTAAATTATTGTTACCTGTTAACATAAAACACATGCTTCTAAAACTCTAATGTTCTCTTATGGACTCAGAAACTTTACAGTCCTATGATATAGTGTTTAAGATAAACATTTAAACACTGCAAAGAATCGCACCGTTAAAACATGTCTCTTTGCAACCTGCTGTGCCAAATGTCGAGCAAATTCACGCACCCCAAATTATCTCCCCCCACACCATTAGCGAGCCAACTAAATCATCCGTCGTAATCCACAGTGCGCCTTTAACGAAATAAACGATAATTAATATACTCTTACTCCACGCTAATCAATATTAACAACTTTAAAATAACTAAATATTAAGCTAGCTTTAGTTAACATTTCTTTTTACTTTTTTGCTTCCCTAAAACGTTGTAAATTGCTTTAGGGCATCATAATTAAAAATTTGTTGGTCGTCTGCGATTTCGTTTTTTTTTTTGCAAGAGCGTTGCTGCCTGCGGCCGTCCGGTCGTAAAATAACGTAGGTGTCTGTTAAAAATAAAAATCTGTAGCGGTACTATGAACAGGCTGTATCCTACAAGCTGTTGCTTTAATTACCAAACGCAGTAGACGAGAGTTTGGCGAAACAATTGACTATATACTCATGTCAATGATTGCAAGTTTTAATGTCGAATGTTTGATTCTATATTTTGGTAGTAACGCCTTTTACTTCATTATCTAATTTCAAAGGAATTTGTAATCTTTTTTTTCCTTTGCACATAATTTGCGGGAGTTAATCGCTGTTCTGATCAGCACAAGAGCAAAAGGAAGGTCGAATGACAATACCTAGAAAATGACGAGTTATGTACATACAAAAACTAGTATTTATCTTCGAAATACAAATACAGTTTTACAATCAATATCGTAGGGGACACTTTAATTCCTAATTTGTGATAATCTGCGATTAATTTTCAGCACAAATAAATTACATTGGAATCCGTTTAGCCGCCAGTGCGTGATTAAGCGTCAACTGTACACAGAACAGTGATAACACGGTTCGATTTATTGAAATTGAATGCATGTTAATAGAAAAGAAAATTTTATTGTTATGTAATCTGTACTGTTTTTGTAATACATATTTGACAGTTACCTTTCAATATAAATATAGCATTAACTATAGTAACTAGTAAAAATGACTTATTAGTTATTGAAGTAAATACTATAATATAGAGTATCCACTATAGCAAAGAGTGTTTCTTATGAGATGACGTCAGATAGAAAGGTATGGAAGAAGAAGCCATGTTGCGCCGACCCCAAATAATAATTGGGAAAAGGGCAAGGTGATAATGATTCTACTAAAATAAAGACAAAGCAGAAACAGCAGCTTCATCCTACACTATAAATCGCATAATATCACCATTGCAATACAAAACAACTACAAAATATCACAAATACAAACAGAATTTATTTTTATTACGGCTGTTTATATAATACGTGCAATGTGACTTTATGTGACACAATGGCAAGTCTCGCTAGAGCAACGCACTAAAGATTTTAAGTGCATTCGCGCGGAAAATGTCAAGAGGCTGACAGGTTGACTCGCATAACACCCTACTTACAACACTTACGCTTTAACAGTTTCTATTACATTTTAGTACTTTTCACTGCGTATAATGATACTGGCATATGGTATTTTAGTAACGGTTTTGTCAATATATTATAGAAAATTACGTGCAAATAACTATTTTAACATGAAGTCGTACGTTAAGCTAGAGAGATGTCATTGAAACGCGGATTTTTGGAAGTGATATTTATCATAACCACATCATCAATATTCAAATTTTACCTTTATGGAAAGAGTTCTGACCCCAGGAGTGGGACATTTTTAGACTAATATTATTATAACAAAATTTGCTTATTAGAAACTTATAAAATATACCAGCACTATACTATACATTACAGTCACAGAAGGTTTTCCGACAATGATAATGCAAGCTTTTAATTTAAACGCGCATTCATTCATACAACGCAGCAGTCCTAAATAATAAAACAACATCCAGTACTTTCAATAAACTTCCAAGTCTAGAACGGAATATAATAAAAATAGCGAAGATAACCGTGTTAGGGGCAGTTTATCGGCATCACAAATTCCGAACAGCAAGCCCGTTCACACGGACTGCATTGTAATAACCCAGAACCGACAAGCTTGCACGCACACACATTTTGTCCTTATTATATTTAGCCGTAAACAGCCATACATCCTTATAAACATAACCTTATATCTTTAGTGCTAATGCACCTTCCCTTTGACATTTATGACGCACAAACAACGTAACACACTTTATTCTGTTTTTAAAAGTTTCGAAGATATCGCAAACTTTTTCCAATTTCTTTTGGTCAAAGCAAAAAGTATTGTTGCCGAAAATACGTTTTGAAAGTATCATTGATGTTTTGTATTATGTTAAAATATACATTTTATCTTTTGTGGTCGACATAAAGCATAATGAACGGTTTTTGATAAAGAGAA
The DNA here is from genome assembly GCF_003590095.1 of Trichoplusia ni. NCBI lineage: Eukaryota > Metazoa > Arthropoda > Insecta > Lepidoptera > Noctuidae > Trichoplusia > Trichoplusia ni. The sequence continues at coordinate 11,844,636 of NC_039480.1, read as the reverse complement.
TAAAGTATTATCTGTATTAATACTAACGATTTGCCCGGGCTTTGCTCACGAAATAGTTGAAAATTATTCCATTGGAATATGTACCTGCATGTCAATTTTCATAGTTCTAGGTCCAGTAGTTTTCGCTCTGTTTTGATATGTCAGTCAGTCAATTATCCTTTTATACATATAGATTTAAATAACTTCAGCTTTTACGCAATTCCTTCGTGTTCTAACCATGGCCACACAAACATGTTCTTCCAGCGATATTCGTCAAAGGTGATTGGTAATTTCCCTATAACATTGTAGTTTGAAAGTATTAAGGAAGGGAATCGGATATTCGGTTATCGCTCACCTTTATGGCCACTAATATTGACTTACGATGACTTCCCTGAGACCTTTCCCTATCCTAATGATAATTGACGACCAGGACATTAAAAAGATGGGTAGCCAAACTTGCGTCTTATCGTGAAGGCATCGAGCGCCGCCTTGCCGGCAAAACCGGCACACCGCGATGTTTTGTTCCGGGTTTTCGTAGAATTTTTATTCTAATTTCCATTGCTTTTATAAACTTTTTTATCTCGTACCCCATTTCTTTCAGAGTTATTCCAGAGTTTTTCAATCGAAGATCGCTTTATAGAAACGTTATCAAAATGTCTGTAAATAGAGAGTTTTTAATGAAATGGGAACGATGCTTTTGGAGCATTGCGACACAGGAATAACATTGCCAGTCGAGACCATTGCAAACAACGTTGAAAAATTTAACTACGCTGTTAGTGGACCGTTTGCAGGAAACTTACTGATACCTAAAGCGGCAGTTGGTTTTATTTCTGTGTTGTAAATATTAAGGAGGAGTTTTGTGAGCTTTGAAGCCTTTATAGTGTAACAAAATGTAATTTTGATAGTTGTTGACGTTTTATTGTGTTTTGAGTCAATAGCTACACTGCTGTATTTTAACCACAAAGTTACTATAGTTTTGTTATTAAGTAATGTAGTCTCCTTTATTTCGCGCTCTTAATTGTTTTATTACTCACGTACTGTCAAAATAGTGTTACGATTCTTGTCTAAATATTCATAGTCTTACCTGAAACAAAAGAAAACAAACACATGATTAAAAATATAATATTGTGTTAATCGTTATTTTAAGAAACAAAATATGCTTTCTAAATAAACCGATATTCGCTCGAATATCTTTTTCTCGTACAATGCTAATAACACCACACGGCGGTCGGTATTTTATTCTCGCAATCACATTTTTCACAACAACACATTGCTGCGCCGACAAAACTTAGCCTGATTAATCCGATGTTAGATTTATTGCATAAATAAATCAATTCGAGAACGACAAACAAGCCCCTTTGGTGCCTGTTGATTTTTTTTGTCTTCCCCATTCATTTTGCTGCCCTAGCTATAACTTCGCTGCTCCTGATACACAAATTAAATATTGATTTTTATACGCCCCAGGGCTTGGAATTTTTGAAATTTTATCAGGAAAAAATTGTGTTCATTAGATTGATGATCCGGGAAAAATGGAAAATTGATACATGGTTTCTTGGATAAAATGATCCCTTTTTCGTGAAAAATGTAATAACGAAACGCGAAATGTTATTAGACAAATCTGTAATCACAATTCCAATATCAAAATTTATTTTACTGAACAGCAATAAGGAACTATCTTGATTACGTACAGACACTTACTATTAAATCCGACTAGTGAACGCAAACACACTCATTCCCAGTCCCCATATTAGTGAACATTCATTTAAAACAGATATCCACTTTATAGCTTCCATTACAGTGTCCATAACGGGATGGAATTTTGTGTTGAGGCCAAATTGCGTCGCCTGAAGCACTGCCTAACATTTTATTACTTGATAAAAACACAGGGAGAGAGTTTGTCCCTTCTTTCCGAGTTTTATGGCAACACGTAACTTCGTATGCAGTGGGAACGTAGGGAATAATCTACTCTCCTTACTTGTCGGGTTTTAAGAGAAAGAAGGCATTTAATGTGTGCCTGCATGAGAAATATGTGCTTGGAAGCTTTTTCATGGTCTTTTTAACGATGCATTTTATCAACGAATCTCGTCGACTGTGTTATGGCAAATGACGAAAAACGGCGACTGTATAATTTGGACATTTATTTTTTATGATTCAAAACAAGAAGCTTTTGAAGAAACGTTTATTTAAGTGCTTAACGGCGGCTTTCTATATTCGATCTCGAATCTAAGATTCCTTTTGATCCAGATTTTACTCAATCCCTCGATTGAGTTAGAATCTGCATTTCAATAAAACGATCTCGTCTCGTAATCCAATCAAAAAAACGGATAGATCGCCCTCCTAAACGTTTTGTTTTACGCATGTGCACTAAAATTTACTTCAGCGATTATTAATGAGTAAAATGGTGACTTTTTTCTTAAAGCTTATCTATTTTATGTATAATCATTACAAAGTGCACAAAATACAAAAATAAATTATTGGGAAGTCGTAGCGGTAAAATCCTGTAATTCTACCTCAAGATTAAAAAAAGCATAAACGACAATAAACGTTTATTGATCAGTAACGGAACGTCAGTCAATCGAAAAGTTGTCAGTCAGTTTGACATTAACATAATATATTTTAAAATCGCAAGTTTATTTGTTGTTTGTGTTTCCGATGTCTCAGTTATAGAATAGAATACAGCGGCAATATTCGAGCGCGTTCAGAATAAGTTCACGCGCCATCTGTCCAAGAAACTGTATGGGGTGTATCCGTTCTACCTACTCATGGATCCCACTCTGTTTGTTCTGAGCATGGTTAGCAATGATCAACTGTATATGAGACGGGAGTTTGCACTGGTCGTCTTCTTGGTGAAGGTGGTTCGTGGAGTGAAGAATCACCCGGAAGTATTGCAGCGCTTGAGCGTGTGTACCGGACCGCTTCGTGCGGCGGCGGCGAAGCCCGCACCTACAGCGAGAACAAATTTGCTCGCCAAAGCACCTCTTACAAGAGCTCTCCACACCACCAACTTCTTCAAAATCAGACTGACGTGTTTATGTGTTTTTAATAATGTAATGTGTTGCAATTTTTGTTTAGTTTAAGTTCTAAGTTGTCGCATTAGGGTAAACCCTGTAATGATACTTCATGGTTTTAAATAAATAAATCAAACGAGAATATTATAATCGTTATCTATTGAGTTCCAGTATTACAGATATTGGTAAAAGTGTAATTAGTACACAAAAACTATAATACCGAAAGCAAAAAAGTTTAAGCGTCAGCTTATGCTTAGCAATCCAAAAGAATTACTGAGCGCTGGTCTTCAGCTTAAATCCTTGACTCCCGTTTACAAGTAAAGTACAGAACAACCACTCGATACCTACATCACAATCACAATTACAAATTTTAAGGACAGAGTTTGTTCTTCGTCGCTGTCACTACTATCCCAGTCCGATAGCTGAGCTAATACTTCAAGATCGCTATCACTATCACTTGAAAATATTTCCATTTTAACAGATTTCTCATTACAATCCGTAAAAAATTGGGGATCGCAATTATAGATCAAAAACGTCAAAAATCGATTTGTCAAAACCAGAGATCGGTTATAGAAAACGCATAACTGTCACTTTCATACAAATACCAATCTAAAATCTCGATCCGCCCTCCCAAAGATAGATTGAAGAAAAAGATCGAGAAAACGATCCATGGATCGGTTATAGAAACACTAAAAGTTGTAAATGGATTCAAATGTCAATCTCGATCCGTAAATTAGGGATTGAGATCGAATATAGAAAGCGGCCGTAAATCAACTAGCAACGCAAAATAAGTTGGTACCTAAAGATGTGACATAACTGAAAATGTATACCAGGATTAAATTAACTTTGAACCGTATACGGGACCTAAAATTGGCGTAACATATTGCAAATAACGCGTCACTTGCAACGGAGGGGCTCTGTTCAAATAATGTCATGTCAGCGCGGCTTGTGATCCAAGGTTTAGCATATTATGACGGTACGTACCTTAAACGATGCTACTACTATACCCAACCCTAAAATGAAGTTTATAAAAGACCTGCATTATTTTGTTTGCCATTTTTGGATAAAAAAAGCTTTCGTTAAGGCCGTATTCTCTTGATATCTTTTTATTATGTTATTATTTTAAGCTATGTTCGCTATATGTATAAATAAAGAAATTTTACTTAAAATATCGAATGCTTTACGCAAAAAAGTCTGCTGGTAGAGATCGCTTATGAAATAAGCAGCATTCTTGTGCACATATTTTTCATACTCGGTTTTTCTGCTGTTTTGTATGAACATAAACTATTTAGTAAATAAAATGCGTTTTAATACTGTCGCTTTATTTAAAACCCACAATCCTACTGTTCATGTGGCTTCCACCAAAACCAAATACATCTCTGCCAAATCCCTTTACCCTTTACACCGTGAAGATACATTACACACGGAATTAGTTGAACGGATTAGTATTACGTATTATAATTACTAATTTATGGTATAACTAAGCCACGCATCAATCATAATAGCTTGATTAACACGCAGATTTGAGATAATGGTCGGTCATTATAATTTAATTTGCGTCTGACGTCACGATTGAGAGTTGATACCCTTGTCCGATGGATTAATTGTGGCTACCGTAGTAATTATGTTTATGTTACGATATGTTAGTGATGGACATAGTTTTGTGACGGGAGTTTTTGTTGTACTAAAGTCGGTTAGAGGTGGGGAGAGAGGGTTAGAGGTATTATTTTATTTTCCTTTTACTAGTACGAGACTACATGACTTGCTTAGGTAAGTTTTGAGTGTAGGGCTTGTGACGTAACAACTTTGCAAAATTAATACTCAGACGTGACGTCACGTGTAAGTTGCATTTGCTGTTACTTGATCAATCTTCGTTCGCAAGACAAAAAAAATCCATCATTATTCACTAAAAAGGACATTGAGATAGAAAATGATACCAAATCTATTGAGATAATCTTTTTTGCGGCCCTGTGTATATTATCAACTCTTAATAACCGACACACGTCATATTCTTACTGCGTACAAGAAACACTAGTAATACGTTAAAAACAAAGAAAGTACAACTTCACGCTTGTTTATATTGTTTACGTGTTCCCATCGCACTCACAGTTTGTTAATGACATTGTATTTGACTCTTACCGCTTATTGAAAGTGAATTTCTAACATTTCTACGAGACGCTTCATCAGACAACCGACCCACTTTCTTTAGAAAATGTGTCAGAGTCGTTATGATCAATTTCCTCTATAATACAGTATATTGATAATAATATAATATTCAAGAAAACGCCAAGTCAGCTAAGCTGGTATTATGTACAAGTCTAATAAACTTACAAATCGATAAAAACTTCCTTAATATAGATAAACTAAAAAAGATAAAAAAAACTATCATATTTGTTAATTCTGATTATAAACTTTTTGTATACTCAGTTTCTTCTTAATTCGTTCCGTGGTTTTTGCGTGAAAGAAGCTCAAATATCCATACATAGAAACTGTTGCGTTTATAATATTAGTATAGATTATACCTAGACATTATTTTAACAAACAATATTGTACTCATGAGAAAAACTTTAGTCCTGGGTGGGAATCGAACTCACGACCTAAGGTATAACAGTCAAGGCCACAAACCAACATGCCAGTTCTATTGATAAAGTCTTAAGTAATTAGAGTAACGGTATGCATAGAAACTAAAGATGTTTATAAAATCAAAGCAAAGTTGATTTTGCCGCGAGCTTGCAAAATAAATATTACTTAGGTGCTTGAGATCTCGGAATATTTACTGAGCAAAGTATGTTTTCAAGCTGTCTTAGGAATAAAATAATTGAGTTTTCTTAATTGGATTTTTCGTATTTTCTTTAAATTTGAATAACTATTTATATTCTACAACATGTTTAGTTACATTTGTTTTAATTTGGAAAGGGACTCAATACCATGTTTGCTTAAGTTTCAATTTTAAAATTGAAAAAATATATTTTTGTAAGCGGAGCTTGTTATTTTTCATTACAAAAATGTTTTATTTCTTATTTTTCTTTGTATCGTAAATATTGTTTCAGACTGAGTATGTTTAAAATATATGGAAGACTAGATTTATTAGACTAGGATTATTAGAGTTGTCAGTATGTTTCTTTTCCGACTAGTTTCTTTCTTTTCAGACTAGATCGCGAGTCGATCAGTCAGTTCGACTCGCGATCCCGCCGGGCTACCCCGATAAATACGCGTGAGTAAACCGTTACATCATTTAATAATGAATCATTCTCACGATAGTTACTATCAAAATATGTTTATTTTCCGATAAAAAAAGAAAAACAACTGACACCGTGCAGCCGGCTTATTCAAATTATTTAAAACTTTGTCACGTCAAAATAAAAAAATGCCTAAGACACTTTTACCTCGCGGCTCAAATTAATCTGAGACGCTCATCCAAAGCTAATAATTGCCAGTTTCACACCTTAACGCTTTGTAAATCTTATGTTAATTACCTCGTTTATTGAAGTTAAACTCAAGGATGAAATCAATTGACTCTGCACATAATTGTGAACGTACAGTTTCTTAATGTAACGACAAACATTTGATGTTTAAAGACGTTTTAGGTGATGAGTATTGCAATTATGTATTGCTTAATGTTTTATCTAATACTAGCTGTTGCCTGCAACTTTGTCCGCGTGGTTAGAAGATATAAGTTAGGAATTTCTGAACGAAAGCCCTCTAAGATTAATATTATTCTCCCGTTTTTGCCACATTTTCCATTGTATCTTCGCTCCTATTAGTTGCAGCGTAATGTTATATAGCTTCATCTTGCTATTTAACAACCCTCAACATCATTATTATATTTCTCAACGACTCTACAATTAACCAATTAACCATTTTAAACTGACATTCGAAATATAAAACCAAACCTTGCCACTGGCATGTAACATAACAACGTCGACCTCAATGTCAGATGGAAAAAAAAACCATAATATGTATGTATGCATGCATTCCATTCTTATTCAATCACTTCCTACGTATAGATACTCCACTAGTCTTTACATATAATCAAAAGAGGTTTTTTATACTTCCATTGGCGGTCTGAACATGGAAGATAGAAAAATAAAGGGAAGTGGCATTAGAGCTTTGAGCAGTTTACTTTTGAAAGATGACGACCGAAATTAATTTATTTATTAACGCAGTGACTTGCTTTGTTTAATTTAGATGAGCAAGAAAATCGGCAGTAAATTAATTTACATTGATAACGTAAGTATATTTTTTTTTAAACACGAGTTTATTTTATTTCTAATCACCAATAAGTTTGTGTTACTTTAGAATGTCAGCTACCTTCATATCAAATTCCAAATCGAATCAACGTGTTTGAGATGACATTATAATCAAACACAAACTTTTGCTGTATAATACGTATAATGTAAATTTAACGACAACTCTCTTAGTACGACAGTAACTACAGAGCATGGCACTTCCCTACACTATCCTATGATCCATGGGTTTGAAGAACGCGAGCAACTTTAGGAGCAAGATTGTAACGAGATACCATTCATTCATTCTTTTACTTATACGTCTATCATGTCAAAATGAAATGTTGGTATGCGAAGGCCGTGCAACAGGAACTTAAATGCCATGACTTTTGGTTTAAGTAACGTATTAAAGAGATGTAGTACTTCATATCAAATAATGATAGGAACTTATCGGATTACGATTTTTTGATATAATATTCAATTACTAAACATATAAGGTCGAATATTGCAAAACAACTTAGCCTTTAAGATGGCTTTTTAAATATTTATTTAACGCTGTTCTCATTTTAAAAAGACATAGGCATAAATAAGGATTTAAATAAGAGCAATTTTTAACACCTTTACTATTCGGCTATTATCTAACCAACTATTATTATAGGCATACATTTTCGAATATAAATAAATTCTGGTCCATATCAACATTAATTTAATGATGTTGATATCCAAATATAAAATAAATACCGGCTTTATCTACAATCACGTGTAGTTATTAATAAACATAAGGGGAGTAGAAAAAACTGGCCAACAAGACACGTGCCGAGTACAATTTTAGTACACGATAATAAATTTTAATCAGCTTTTATGTAGCCTTATTTAAACTGGTTACTTAAATATATACCTTAAGTTAAGTAGCTAAAGTAACTTTTCTTGTAAATAGAAGACAGTATTTTCCATTTTCAACAGTAAACAATTGAAGATGGTTTCTAAACATATAAGACGACCGACTGCACCGTGAATCATCAAGCATACGGCATTCAATACAATAGGTTAATACGCTTACAAATACCAGCGAAATTGCTTACACAGACACAAGAACACGCTCTTATAGACAATGTGTTAACCAGATTAAGGATTACAATCGCTTGACAGATTTCGGTATATAATTTAATGCACACAGTTCGATTGCTCGAGACGCCTAGAAGCTTTGATTGAAGCGTGTTCGTAGCGTGCACTGAACATGGACATGGCAACGTACGGCGGTATAACAAAAGCACGTTAATGAGGAAATCGTGTCCACAACATAGCAACTGATTGAGAACTGGATGCGCTAGTGAAAGTTACTGTATGGGTACAATGTATATGGAGACTGAACATTGAAAAAGCGAGTTCTATATACATTAAACAATTTACTAGGTGATGTCAGAGATGGAAATGATAAAAGTAAGTTCAGGAAAACAAATAAAATAAATATTTATCTAACACATTACCTTAATATTATATACTACACCTATGCTTTATTATACTCTACCTATGTATTTACATACTTGTATATGTTTAACAAATATTTAATCAGATCCACCAGACAAACTATGTCGATAGTTTTGCTAGACATAGCACCATAATAAATAAATAATAGTCTACAACAAGAAAGCTGAAAAAAAGTAACACAAATTAAGAACATCATTAAGCTCACCACACTTTACATACCTACATGCAGTAGGTATGTAAAGTTTTGATATTGCTGATTTAACATTATTTTATGTGCGACTGCAAAGACCAAGAAATTGTCGACCCGACCACTTTTCAATTATTTTTATATAAAACTATAAGTTTGACTAGCTCTCTTTGTACAGCTGTTTTTAGGGTATCGTACCCAATGGGTAAAAACAGAACCCTATTACTAAGGCACTGCAGTCTGTGAGTTTGTCCGTACGTCTGTCACTAGGGTGTGGTAAAGTACTACGGCTATTAATAGATGACGTAAGAATTAAAATATAAGCATTACGGTGACATGAACCAGTTGGTGAGGATAATGACGACCTCAACTACTGTTTTTTTTTCCGTAGAATCTCCCAGAAAGTATAATTATATGAAGTTAGCAATAAAAGTTGGGTTGTGCTAAACGCTGTTGTTTGAACTTGAGAGAAAAGGAGTTCATGTTGTACGCGTCAGGAAGGTGAATTTAATTTCAAGTGAAGTTTGACTGCTCTCGCTGTTGTTTTGTAATATCCAAGTTGTCTGAGAAACATTCTGTTGCTATGTGCTCGAGCATCTTGATTCTCTTCTGTTTTGTGATGCAAGTTTGTCATGGCTAACAAGTTTGTGTATAAAAGTTTCGGTTTAGTAACTTATTTAGAGAACTTTGACATCTAAGTACCACTGAAGTAATATTTCTAGAAGTTCTGTATATATGGATAATATTAGGGTCTCAGAAATTATTTGCACTATCATTTAGGTAAATGCTGGTCTATCCAAATCTGAGAAAAAAATCGAATTACTTTTATATAACAAACTCCCATTTTGTCAAAACAATAAGTATTTTACGTATATCGCAACCATACCTGACATTTTTATATAACACAATTAATATAATGACTTAAACTAACAAAAAACGTTTATTTGACACGCGGTTGTTAGCTAAATGGAAATCAATTAGTTATGTTTGAGTGCATTAAGCTGAAGCGGTTGCGAGTGTGTCGTTGCAACATTAGCTAAGTACATTCGATTTGTTTTGGTGCGCAGTACCCACTAACCCACCTTTGTGTACAAATTCAATACGTACCTTTAATTGAATACTTGAATAATGCTTTAAGTAAATATTGTTAAGAATCTTGTAAATTAAATAATATGAAACATTGTGTATTATTCAAAAACAGCGTACAGCGGACATGAACGAGTCTGGGGCTTTATTTTTTTCTTTAATTACATTAATTAATTTATAGCATTAATATTTTGAAAGGAAAATAAAACCTACTTACTATAATGTACTTTTATATACAACTTGCATCCACATCCAAACAAGACTACGATAAACAGTGTCTACATAACAAAGTGTATCCGAAATGGAGGTTTAACCTCTAAGTTCAAGAAGATAAACGTTATTCGATTAGCTTCCCGATCCGAGAGCGAGATCTCTTAGGAGTAAAGGTGTTTTATCTCTCCGACATATATTACACATCGCGTTTAGGTGAAGCTGGTATGTTGAGTATCTGTTTTGTATGCAGCTTTCACTAAGAAAGCAATAGCATATTAAAAAAGAATCCAAAAAATATTGATCACGTCAACAAAATTTTAGACATGTATAAAGTCTGCTTTTTAAAGTTCCTGTCCCAAAACGTCAAAACGGAGCCCTACGGAGCCTACTTGAGCTCCATCATCTGCGCATCCTTCTCTCACCAGGCACCAGGAACTCATGAACCGTGACAGCTAGAAACTCGAAAGATACAGATGACGATATTTCTTATGTATGGAACGGCAATTTTTTTATTAATGACATTTACTTTACGTAATCTATTTGTACGAAACCTTCGGGTTCCAGAGTCCATCTTGCTTTTGACGAGTTTTTATAATATGACCCGGTCTGTTCACTTTCTCTAGGCAACTGTAGTTTTTTGTAAATAATAATAGTATCAATGGTATTTTTTGCTCTGCTAGTTATGTAATCTGAACAATAACTGTTTGGTAGCAATAACAATAATAAATGTAGGTCGTTTGGTCATGTCATCGATAATAATAAGTGCCCAAGCGTTTAATTGAATTGACTTGATGTTTGATACCATTTCTAAATAGACGTAGGCTGCGGATTAAAAAAAATCTAGGTTTTAAATGAATTTTCAGTTCCTATATATAATAACAACAGGTTTCTGTAACTATTTTTAATAATTTCCTCGGAGAAAACCCGCAAGAAACTTCATTGCAACAATCACTTTGATAGTACAGCTCTTTCAGCAGCTTCAACTCTTTCATTTTATCTATTTACATTGATATCGACATGTCACAATACCAACGTATAAAAAAACAATTTTTTCACGTCTAATAAAATATTAAACCTATTACCCGATACTCGTTACGTAAAAAATTCGATAGTCTCCAATCAGATCTACGTAATAGTATACCATGGTCAATAACCGTTACATTTATCTGTTATATTTAATATATCGTAAAAGTTACTTGGAACCTATTATCATCACGTATGTGTAACAGGCCGATCTTCAAGAGTATTGTTTTTATTCACACACGCACTTTTCACACGGTCCCCATCTTAATTATAAGCTGTTGCACAGAATTGCATAATTAGCATATACTGTGAGGATTTTTACTGCCTTAATTTATTCGCGGAGATAGCAAGATTGGTGCTTAGAAAACTATTCTTTAGAACACTATTGTTTGTTATACTTTAACCTAAATCTACTTTATTTAAGTGTCTAGATCCTTATTTTTCATTCTAATTAGTCTAATAGACAAAAAATTTAAGTGCTATTTGAATAACGCACCTAACTAAAAGATTGGAGCCATAGCTTCTGATTATGCAAATCAACGTTTTGTGTTTTAATATTCCTTTGCTCTATATTTAAGCAAATACGTTTTTCAATACACATAAGATGTCTTGAATAACCTATACATTGTGCTAAAGTTATGCTACTGGCAGTTCCTTCCCCCAACATTATTAGTTGACTTTCTGGTAAGTATACAATACCTACTTTCCCGAGGAAGGGGGCGTAAGGCGAGACAGCACACTATTAACGTAGAGCGGCATCTCGCCTCCACAGCTGCAGCAGTCTTGCTTTAAGAGGTGGTAATAGGCCCCTGTTCTGCACTCTCAAAGCGACTGCCAGATACTTCAGCACTATTACAATACCCACCAAATATTAATGAACTCACTGTCGGCGAGTCTCGATTGATAGAATATTCGACGTTAATTATTAAAACTATTCTGTTACAGCCACAGACTTAGTTTCTAGACTTGTCTTAGTGCATATTTCAAATTCCATAAATTTTGAAATCGGATTGTTAGACTAGTTTCATACAGCAATATCCTACGACCTAAGGTCTATCGTGGAATAGAATCCAGACAAACATACAATCTTGTTTCCGATGTATCTTAATTGAGCTTCAATTAGTCTGTTATCATGAAATTAACGGATATTCAATATTTACGATCAAATACCTTGGTACCTGAGGAAAGAGACTCTTTTAAGCTATTTTCTCAATTACTCAGGTTCTATCAAAAGGGGAATATAAAGTAAAGGAACTAATTGAAAATAAATGAATTTTATAAAGCAAAAGACAACTGTAAAAAATTGACAATAGTCTTTCTTAAGTACTTTTGAAAATTTTCGAATTTAATTTCTAGTTAGGTTATTTATTTTATGCTAAAGATTTAACTTTCATGATGCATGCAAGATTTTAGTATACGTGATAGTAACGTTACAAATATTTGTCCACAGAGTATACGAGAAACCAATATAGAAATCAATTAATCTTTGTCGAAAACATTTTCAAGGAGCTTTTATCAGCAGGCCAGTTAAAATATCTAAGTTTATAACAATGTAATTTAATACCAGATTATTGTAGTTCCCACTACAATAATCTGGATCAGTACTTTACGATTTTTTTCTCTCTTCCGTTACGTAGTAGTAAACTATGGCCCACATCTATTACAACATGGATCATTTGGTGAGGTTACTCCAAATTCGGCTAAGACTCCGTCTTGACTAATGATGTACATTCTCCGATTTTCCCTATTGTTTTTGTTCAAGTAGTTCCGATTACAATTCAGACATTTTCTAAAAGTAAACCTAATAATAAACAAAAAATACAGAACTTTTATCGATAGCTGAAATGAAATCCAGAAACTTTTCAAGTATTAGTATTGATAATACACTTCCAAAGAAAATCTCGTATTATAAATAAAAGCCGAGCTATTTGTTACAACACAGGAAGGCTTTTTATCGATAAACAAAGTATCTTCATGTAAATTGTTAGACTCGATACGCATACCATATTTAAATCTGAATTGGGTTCGTAAAGCGCTTTAGGTGACTCGACAGAATCCCCTCAACGCTTCCCAAACACACATGATACACAATATCCGAAGTATTAAGTATACGGCATCACTCTGCAATATAACAAAGATGTTTTGCGTGTTACAAAAAGACGGCATTATCGATAGATAAAATTCGCCACTCCGCTTCGTAACTGCCGATGATAACTTATTCGAGAAGCCCGTTTTGGGCCAAATTTATGGTTGATTTAACTCGTTTATTCCGGGAAAAGAACTTCCCATGCCTAACGATGAGATACACCAGGGAAAGATAGGGTAATGTCGAACCTATTCCAAATTCTTACGCATTTTTCCTTGTTCCAAAGTTCGGTATGTAACCGACTTTAATTAAAAAGGTCGAACCCGTTTTAATTTATTTATATAGGAGTATATTTGAGGCGCATAAATTACTCTTGTTTTTATAATGAATAATTACCAAACATAATTAGCATTTCAAATCGGGGTTATCTGATTTGTATTTTAAAGTCTCTTTTCCATAATTGCGGTAAACAAAAGCGAAATCTGAAAGAACCCAAAGTTCACGTGCCGATAATTGATTTCACGCCTTTGATAACTATAATGTATTGAGTATCCGAGATAGATCCGCGAACAAACACGTACTAGTCCGGACAACTCGCGACGTGACGCGAATGTTACAAACTCGATCCGTTACAATTACCAATGCGATCAATAGCACAAACAACCTAAAGGTCTCGGTCAAAGTTTTCCTTTGACAAGTTCGTTTGTTATTCAGAACAATCAGACGCGTATACCAGAGGCCGCCGTTAACCTGGTTACAATCCTACCGCTTAGAGCTGCGGGCCGACCTCACATCACCAAGTTACGCGAGCGATGCTGATCAATTCGTGCGGCACTGTAATATCTAATCCACCACAATACCAGGATTTGCGTAACAACGTAATACTCAAGCGGCTTCCAATCAAGTAAGGGCTTTTAATTAATTAACTGTGCTCTCTAATTTCCTGAAGCCACGAGGCGATGCATTAAATCTCGCTCATCCGCACAAGCTGCATAGAATCTCGCCTTAATTGCAAAGAGCCGCGTCAGCTAAGATTTACCAATTAAGGGAATCGGAAGCGGAACCACTTGCCCACTCAGCGGGGCTCGGCGCATCGAGGCATGGTGAACTCGCAGACCACGCTCCTGTATGAATGCATGTTACGAGCAAGAACTAACGAACACGCCGCGCTGCGCTACGTAAGCAAAACAAACAGACCAAAGATTTTCTCATTTACATTTCTGTGGCACAATAAAGCTGGCCTTTCTCGTTGTAGGCAAAAAAACGTTGTCCCAAATATGTCCTATTTAAATTATCAGTCACATTATTCAATGGTTCAGCTGAACTGAGAAAGAAAGAACAAATAAAACGTATCAGCTATTTATCTTCCCACGCAATTCGTAAGAGTCAGCTGTGGGAATAGGATTACCACATATTAAGCTAGTTAACACCGGTTAAGATAAATTTTATTACAATCCAAAAATAATTAGGCCTCTTTTTATTCTTGCCTTACCTCTAGACACGGGTAGAAAAAAACACGATTCTAGCCTATAACATTAAGAAACTTTTTCGTTTCGGATTCCGCACGATAATACTACATTACATCGAAACGGGGAAAACTTGCCCAAAATTGGACAATTTGCAAAAAAATATGCGCAAAGTAAGTTGATATCTACCGAGATCTTTGCAGGTCCAATAATAATATCCTGCGGACTTAAAGGCCGGGAGCAGAACTGTTTGAACAATAATGAGATTAAAGGAAGTGCTTATTTAAAACTTATCTATATTACGGGTAAGTAAGCCCGCGAGCTGGTATGCAATAAAAAGACAATAGGAGGGGAACAAAGCAAAGGTAAAATTAAACAAGAAAAAATAGGCAACGTGACTCCTTAAGACGCTTTAGAAAATGTCCCCCATCTTTCATGGGAATTACACGCCTTTGGCTGGAGATCTTACCCCGAGTTAAAAAAAAAACTGTATGTTTTTAAAATTTTAAATCTCTTTGGAGTTATATCCAATTAAATAGCTAACCGTTTAGAAAGGAAAGGAGTCAGAGTAATTTGTTTTGAAGCTGGAACATGACAAATGAGGGCTGAAAGAAAAGGGAAAACTTGTAGTTAGGTGAAATTGAAACAATGCTGGAATAAACATTGAAGAATATTACTTACTTGATAGTGTTAAAATGTAATGCTTAAAATAAATGAACTGTTAATTAATCTAAAGGACTTACTTCTACACCCATCAAACTCAATAAATAATCGTGAAACACAAAGACCTTGAATAATACCCATGACTAGGGGTTTATCTGTAAATTTTATCAATAAACTTGGAAGGCGTTGTACGAAATTCTTGGAGCGTTTCAAATTTAAGACGACACTGGATTCTGAATCAAAATCCAATTAATATTGTCGACGAAGCAAAAGAGCTACTTCGTCTGGTACAAGTGAGCGCTCACTGACTTATACTAAGCCATCTTGTATTTATAGGGCGTAATGGGAATAGCACTAATGACTTCTTAAACGATATTAATTAATGTAGGTGTTCCAAGTAAAATGTTTTAGGTAAAGTAGACGTGTGATAGAAATTAGTAGGTAATTAATAAGCTTCGTACATGATTTAGGTGTCATTATTGCTTGTGATAAAATTCGACGTTTTGGTTGGTGACCGCGGTAGCTTAGTTGGTAAAGCGGTAACTTAGGTGCCTTTAGTCAGAAGTCGTTGGTTCGATTCCTGTTTGGGGATACATTACTTTCCGTATTAAATTGTGGCAAAAAAGCTTACAAATGAAAATACTTATTGAGAAGAAAATAAAAATAAAAGATTTATGAAATCCAAATTATATCATAAAAACTTTATATTATTCACAATATATTCAACTCGTTGTAAAATATAATTCAACCATTTCCTAAAACAATTTCGTCTTCATTCAATTCTTCCATTCTCTTTAAATGCCTTCATTAAAATTCTAGAAACGCAAAACTTTAATTAAAACCTAAGGAATAACGTTTCCCATAAAAACTAAAATGTTTGACTCGATACCGTCTTATCGGTAATAGTCTTAGGGGGTGTTACAATATAATACCATCTGTTTCAGTACTTAGAAGTCTATTTAGAATTCTGTTTGTCTCCCGGCTCTGGAGTCCGTGGGCCTAATAACCTGTGTCATTATCCGTCAGCGAAGCTATTACTAAACGATCAAGTCGCTACAATACGCCTGTAATTAAAGGTCCACTATTTATCTCTGCAGTCTTAATTTTCTTTCCTGATTTTAATAGATTGTCATTGTATGTTGGTCGTTCGTTTGTTTCTTTGGTTGAATGTACAGATCTCAGGTATGACCGATATCTTTATATTGGTAAAACTGTTGTTTTGTTGGATAATTATATGATTGAAGACTGGTTTGTTCAGAAAATATCATGTTAGGACTAAGAGGAGCGGAAAGATCGTAGATGAAAGTTTTTAAATTTCTTAGATTCAGCTATTGATGACTATTTGATGGATTTCATAAGTCTATTCTTAGTTTCAAAGTCCTCGGTACACAAGTTTTATGAAACTGGAAACAACTGCTTCTCTACTGCAAAAATACTGAGATTTTTTCAGAATAAAAGTCTATTCTTCAGATGCGCTCGATTTGTTGAATACTTCGGTTTTCCATGCAGATGTTTGTGGTCCGACCCAAATTCGTACAACATATATCTGAACCTCAGAGCTATTTGTTGTTGTTTTCAAATGAAAAAAAAAACAAGTTCCTCCAGTCCGAAGTTTACAGGCAACAAACATAAAAATCTACAAAAGAATTGAAAACCTCTTCCTTTTTGAAGCTGGTCGAAAATGAACGATAGATTAGTTAGTTTTTTAATGTTTTATTTTTGTCGAACGAAAGCTTAACTACTTTAACTTTAACCCCTCATTTAAAGACTATATCTACGTATATGTAGACATGTAGACACGATCCCAAACCAACAAACAATTTCGATACGTCAAGGTTCACGAGCATGCAATCTGCAGCGGAATGATTAATTTTCCCGTCCCTTCGCACGTTTGCTATTCAATTGCCTCAAAATCCCAGAGGCGGTATGTGTGTGCGTATGTTTACAATAAGTGTAATACTGTGATGTCGAGGCAGTCCTCTGTGGTGTCAGATACAGGTGTCGCGATGTGCAATACGCAATAACGTTGTCGGGGCCACGATTTGCCTCCAACTATTTGTGGTCCAAAGTTCCGAATAAGCGTGCTCCGCTGTAACGTTTTGCCGCAATGCATGTCCATTGTACATTTCAGACAGGATTGTCGACGTGAAAATGGAAAGAAATCGTGAACTTCTGTGGGATACGCTGAAATACTGTTACTGAAATTTATTTAGGACGCAAACTTTGATATTTACTAGAATTTGTCATTCGCTTCTGAGCAGTATTGTAACCTCGGTAGAGCATGATCTTTTTTTAAGAAAGGTTCTTGACCAACTGTGTTTTAAACTTAGATTTTAACTAGCTACCCTACATCATCAGTCCTTGCTTGAAAACAAAATTGTTAAATACCCCCAAAATTGTACATAGACCATGTACGTGTGTTATATAAAAAACTATAGGTAAATAATCGGTAAGCAAAGAAATTAGATTTTGTTTGGGTCGGTAATTGAGTGAAACCTAATGGTCCCACGAGGCGTAGTCAAGTAGCCCGGCTTCGGCGAACCAATCTGAGAAATGATTATCTTTATTTGCGTAAAGTAACAAATTATTGTAAATTTGGCCATATATGCATGACAGGATATACAAATTTATTTTTCTGTGTCACATAATATAATAGACGCAAAATGAATATACCCATTTTATGTATTACGTTACGAAAAAAAATCAATGGCCCGAATACTTGGTCTAGCGGTTGCGAGCACGTCGGCTTAGTGCAGACTTTCAAATTAAATTCTCTGATTGGTCCACCGTTAAAAACCAGATATTTTAAAAATAAGTGTGGCGGGGATCACAACCCTAGGAGCGTAAGACCATTGTTTCGTACGAATAAGCCCAGTCTGGTTGCGTCGGCCAGTCGCACCAACAAAACATGATACCTATGATACATTGTACATAGAGTTAGTGTCTCCTCATGAAAGTTGATAAACAAGAGGTTCTATATCTCTTCTCTGAAAATCGAGTATTATTATCGTTGAAGGAAAACCGATTATTAGATTTTAATATACAGGACGTTAAAACTCTAAAGGCTTCCAACACAATTCCAATTTCCGTTCCACTCTATTATTGACAGCAACCAGAAATCCGGGAGATAATAATCTATTTACATTTATTACAGCACGTGTCCGATAAGTTTATATTACGTTTGGAATTTTGGACCCAAAAATTAAAGTTGGCATACGTTCACTAATTTGACGTGCGAGCATTTGTGCCAAATGTTTTAGAGAACTGTCGTTAGAATCAGGGGTGTCACAATGGGATTCAGCTAAACTTTATTTAAAATAAAAACTAGTTGTGTAACCAAAGCAAGCCAATTTGGTGTAGAAAATTTATGAATTAAACAACCTATAAAAAATCGTATTACCAATGTTTTTTTTTTGTAAAATAGAGCTTAAATATATTGTACAGTATTTTGAGCAGAGTTATGCGGCAGGCGTGTGCAAAATACCGGCAAACGTAGCGGCGATAAAGGGTTAGGTCCAAACTTATGGACGCGCACCGGTTGAATGAATAGTGCTCTTAATTGCCAACCGGCTTTGTCGATGGTTCTCCTCTTTTTAGAACACAATCCCGAAGCCAAGGGGCGGAAATTGCAAATCGTATGAAGTATTTCGAACAAAATTAAATTAACGTCGAAACCAATTTTATTGTTTTCCCATGGATGTAGCAGAATATTATTCTTTTTTTTTCGGTAGAACACGTTTTTTAATAAACGTTTTCATTTGTAAATGTCCAGTTATGAATTGATCAACTCACGCTATTTAAACATCGAATAAAAGAACGATTGTCATTAATATAAAATCGATTTATAATTAAGATAATACCTTTTTCTATATTCCTACTTAATGATAATGTCACAATAACTTGACGAGGATAATGTGTAATACAAATTCATTAATAGTAGGCCATGTCTTTGTTAATACCAATCAATGTTTAATAGAGCGTGGAGAACTTTCAAATAGGAAGTACGTGACCAATTTCGAGCAAAAAGGTTTTATAAAACTGAACTACCGACTTGATCGTGATAACCCTTGCGTAAAGTGAACTAGAGATGTGCTTTATACGAAAAGCAATTGACGTAACTGAAAACCGATATCGATACATCCGCAGTCGCGCAAATAAATTAAAATTAAACGTATTTTCCAAAAATATTATGCAAAAGTTCGGAGCTGTTACTCAGTGCGGTAACAGATGAATATGTTTAAATTAAAATGGTACGAATGAAGATTATGTCCGGATAAATCGTAATACTATTTTGCGAACGAGGTTTATCATGTTATTATCGCAATAATATTTGACTTTCGTAGCACAAGTTACAAAGTCGCTTTCAATTTTTTCTGTATAAAAGTCAGTTAAGAAGATATTAAGATGCAATGTAAGATATCTAGGATTTTCGAACCAAAATAATTCTGCGTTATTTAAAAAAAAAACAGTCGAGCACGGCACTGAATGTTCTGACAATAAAAAAAAAACTTAAAGTATTCTTCGGCTCCAAAATGCTTTTCTAATAAAGAAAACTGATCAAAAAAATATTTAGTACTATTACCGTATTCATTACCTGCTCTTTTCACCAAAATGGCGGTTGATTTAAAAACAAAAATCCCGGCTAAAGTAATTAGTCGATCACTGTTATCCGCCGTGAACGCACTGATTCACTATCCTTTATAGTTCGTAGTTTGACTATTTGGTTCGTTTTATTTGTTGGCGGGTATTTTCCGATCCCCATTCACATGAATCAAACCGAGCGGACTCATTTATTTGATAGTAACCGACAAGATACATCCCTACCCAACTATAAATTTGGACTCGTAGACAAACTATTGCAGGGGATAATAAAATAAAATGGGGTAATCTTAATTAATCATCTACATTTTGTGTTTTGTTTCGGGATATTTGTCATATTATATGGAAATAAATATATTTGAGAATTCGGGAATCTATTTGTAAATAAAAATAAATCATAACCATAATAGTGACTGTAAAATCGCTCCAAAGGGTAGTAAAAGTACGCAAAAACATCAATAAAATTTCTAAAGCGCAAAATAATACCGTAAAGTTTATTATTCAAATAAATTATAACCTAAAACGCACCTGATCGTACAATAACTAGACGTAGCGATAACAAAATATCTAAGTTTATTCAAATGAAGCACATAAATTTACATTTATCTAGGTACAGAGCTCTGATAACGAAAATAGACATGCTATAATTAACTTGAGACCCCTACTCTACCTTATTCCATTATTTTGACTTGTAACTCGATTTTATAAAATAAATTAGGAACGAATTCGTCTGTCGCTAAGTAAACTCAGACGGAGACACTTTGTTTTCTCATCCAAGTCTTATTCGATAATATCTTGTTTCATTAACTTAATGAAGGCATAAAGGGTGTTGTAGAAATCCAATCCTGTCTACTAATTAATAAGGTAACATCTGTACGTTTAAGGGGTGGAAACCTCAATAAATACTTATGTGATATCTTCATTATTTTCCCGTTTGTGGTAGCCGGATGAATGCGCTTGAATGAATAGTTAATGAAAAGCTCTTGTGGAATCCGTTTGGAATTCAAATCAAAGGTAAAGTTTTTATTGAAAATATTCGTGTTTTGACATCGCATAGAAATGTGTTTCCTCTTTTGTTTTTCTTGTTTTCGCCGATTAGTAACACTGAATAGTTGGCCGCAATAAAACCACAATGTTTTGTCATTAACGCAGGCCACGAAAAAATGTTTCTACATTGTAAAGTGGAACAGTGAAAATGAGCACTTTCTGATATCGTCAAGCAAATAAAACAAAAACTCAACTATGTTGAATGCAGTTTGGATCGTAATTAGCGATAGATTTTTCCAAAATTAATTAAAAGTCACCGTTGGCCGCAGTTTCGGGCGAACGATGTACGTGCTCAAAATACTTTCCGAGTCCCCTTTTGTTCTGCTCTTTCTACCTCGCTATGTTTGTATAGCTTGAAAGCCTAATGTACTGTCGGTTTAATATTATTTCTACACTTCTACTTTAAGCAACTATCATCCACTTTGAAGTTCAAACATTTTAGTTCAGAAATAATAAAAAAATGAACAGATGTGGTTTTTATCTCTATGATTTACTATTTTTGGGAGGTCGTAGCGAAACCTTTGAGAATGAATGATAAAAGATATTACTTAGATACGTGTGACTTACTGTTATTTAGATGGAACATTTAAATCTTCTACCTTGAAATAGGTTTCATGATAAGGATCAAATATTTTACTTCGTGTTTAGTTATTTATGATATTTATGACGGTATAAAAACCAAATGTGTCATGAGAATCTTAATGTGGAACTAGATTGTAGTTTTTTCTCTGAAAAACTAATTGTTGATTTTCAACCAGATGTTAGAGTATAAATCGCGTAGGCCCTGATTTAAGATAGCACTGATAGGACTAAACATACCCTTTAAAGATTCTCAGGTACGTAGGTTTCCACGATGTATTCCTTTACTGTATTTAGTCACTGGTAACTCCTTTGCAATAAAGATGCTAAAAATAAAAATAGTGCGTGCTGGGATTCGTACCTTAGACTTGACAGTACAACGGTCTGACCACAAGGCAATCGCAGCTTTACTCTGACACATTTCAAAGACGACGAAAAACAAAAAAGTTTATCCGTCTCTTGGAAAAGTCACGCCTTCAAACAAATGTAAGTAGATCAAACCTAAAAAAAATAACCTACATCGGAGAAACAGTGCTCATATAATAGAGTAATTTTGTAGTGTATTGTGAGAGTAATTGTAGGCATTATCGCAGATTATAACAAGATCGGTGGCAGAGCGTGACTCGATATGGTCGGGTGGTTGGGCCGTCGGGTGGCTACTCCGGGCGCGGCGGTGGCCGGACAACCAATAAGTTCGGGAGCTATCGTACTTTATAGGATAAACGATGTTTAAAATATTGTGTTCGAATTTTGAACTTTTATATATCTTTTTTTTAGGTTGTTAATGGTATTTTGTGCTTGAAATAATGTTAGACGTACTTTCATACTACTTTCTAAGTTTGTAATCTGCATTACATACGAGCGCAGACACAAACCTAACAACTAGGCCACAATGTCACATTAAATCCAAAATTAAATTAGCCAATCAACAAAACGGCTAACCTAATAACATAATCAGTCAATAAAATGCAACGGATTTTAATAACACGTCGAATTTGGTCTGTTTACACAAATTACACAACGTTTTATGATTTAAAATTTGTTCTCTCTGATTTACGTGGGCGACGCCGCGGGCGTTCGCTATTAACACAATTTATCGTGCTTTACAATCAATACCGATTCTCATTTCACTATGAATGTAAATCATTGTGGAATGCCCATAAGTTTGACCAATATACAATTGTTTATTCTAAAAACTATGTTTTATATCTCTATTAGACCGCTACATTTGATATTGTAACCTAAAATTGCTAAGGTGAGTAAAATAAAAATACAAGTACATGCTTACCATAACACAAATTTTCCACAGCAAATCACTTCTTGTATTGAAAATCAAGATTGTGAAATACCTGTAACAAATGCAAATTAATTTATTAGTACATACTCGTAACATTCTCACAAAAAAATAAAAATAAGAATGAGTACCTTATTCAGTTGACTGATAAATAGGTGTTGTGAAAAACGCCCATCCGTAAAGGTCGCATGCTAATCCGAAAAAACAATTGCAGTCAACATGCTAAGTAGATTAATATTACTGCAATAGCTAAATACAATGTTAAACAGCTTAAATGTTCACATTTGCAATACAAACACGGTGAAGTAAGCTTGTGCTCTCAAGCATGACAAAATCCTAGCGTTTACCCGACTCCGTACAAATGTCACAAGTCGCGCTACAAATACTAAATCCACTCCATGTATTACTGTGTAGGAAATGTTGAAATAGGTATTAATATAAAACGGTTCAAGTCTTAGACTAAATAAATACTTGTGTTAAAACGAATTTTGTATACTTTACAACTTTACTATGTAACATGAACGCACTGCCGACTAAGAAAGTACATTTTGAAATGGTAATCGTATTAAAAACATAATACATATTATATTATGAATAAAATATGTATCCTAAAATTCAAATTTAAATTGCAGCCAGCCAGTACAGCGTTAACGCAGTGTTCAAAGGCGGTGTATTCCATTCTTTTTTAACTTTAATAAAAAAAACCAATCGAATTTCAAATCGAAAACCAACTAAGCAAATAGATACGTTAATCGACGCAGACATAATTTATGTCGCTAAATCGTTTCAATCACATATTGGAATAAACAATTCGATTGATAGATTTCATTCCTAATCCAGCTATTTACTGTTTGTCGAATGAGAATCGGTAATCGCTCGCGAAGGGAGGCCAGCGTCCAAATCGGAATCCAATTTTCATCGATAATCAGTTTAAAACTCAAATGAGCAGCCATACGTTTCATCAACCGAGCGTGCAATATATTCTGTTAAAATTTTAATGATTTCGCATACACAACTTTTAATTATAGCTCAGAGGCGAGGAGAAAATGTAATAAAAAACTATAATTAACCTTATTTTAAATTGGTGACAGAATCAACGTAATTATGATGTATTTAATATCAAGGTAAATACGTGTCAACAATTCAATAAGTTTTTAATAAACGAGGAATAAAATAAAATGTTACAAAAAGTTGCAAAACGAAAGTTTGCACTATATCGATGCTGTTAGGTATCGAATTGCGTGTATTTTTTCGTGATAAATCAAGATAAATCACCAAATCCATTGAATTTCAAAGAGTCGACCACAAAAGAGTTTGTGTTCGAGCACTGATAGCGTACATCCATTAATATCAATAAAACATGGACAATGTACCGCACGTTTTAATTCCGCTAAAAGCGTCGATCTTATTGTGGTCGGGCCGATGATTCGGAATTACTGTGTTACTGTACCCATACGTTGGCCGTTAGAAAGGACAGTCCCAGGTGACTTACGACTATTGTTGCCTGAACAGTGAAAACTCGAGTCATCCTGAACGAAGTCTTTCGCCATTTCATTTTATTACCGTACAGGGATTAAGAAGCTTTCGTTCAGCTTTGATTTGAAATTGGAAGACACAATTCATGCTTTCGAAACATGTACTTATTTTTCAATAAAATATGTCTGTTCTTTCCTCCATATACCTAGTATGTTTTCACATAACCAAGGCAGACGCTAACTTAATAATCAGTACATAGGCACATATGACCGAAGTTGTATTTTACGAAAACACGGGAGGGTTATTTAACAGAATAGTATGTAGCAGCGTGTAGGTGACCGCAGAGCAGACCCTTTCGCACCGGTGTGCACGATACCAGTGATGTCCATTCTCGTATGACCCTCGTTTCGTACCTAGCCTACAGAACTAAGTTGGACCGCCATCTGCTAGTCAGCAAAACTTTTTAGACATGGCACAAAGTTTTGAACAAATTCCGTGACTACCGAATTTCGGTTGGTACAAATTTTTGTCTTTAAAAAAAAACTTTCAAATTGTTGTGCGTTTTCAATCTCAAAAGTTTTTTACCTTTTATCCTAAGTTACAAAAGCTAGAGTCAAAAGTTCTGAAATCTGTATCCAGCGTGATAAAGTACAGGGGTACGTGAAAATGCAGTCGCAATATCACATTGTCCTTTTTGACGTCGCAAAAACTACCGAAATTTCTAAAGGATAGGTTCAGTTGGACTGTTTCCTTTGTTGCGAAGAGATTTTCAAACGGATGTCAATCGTCGTGTCGAATATTCCACACCTGTATCTGTAGTATGAGATCTTAAACCAGTACTTAGGTCGTTGTGGAAGTGAAACAGCGCTCTACATTCGGCATAGCTGCATCTCGCTTCGACAACGGCAATCCTGTTTTAAATATTACAGTAAGTGCACTGATGTATCACGTCCTGCGCCAGTCAATGTCTGACAAAGCACAAAAGCTTTGCAGTCTTTTTTGCTTGGCTGTGATCAAAATCAAAGGAAGAGTTATAATTCTAAATTCAGATTGCAGGCAAGTACTCGTAATATACTGATTGTTTCATCTTTACAAGTTGTGATTTTTGCAATGACAGTGTTACTCAAACGGTGTTTTCTTAATTTTAAAGATAGAATCTTGAGATGAATATTTGAATTTTTTGCTTCTTAACTTTTTACAAACATC
This sequence comes from Trichoplusia ni, assembly GCF_003590095.1. Lineage (NCBI taxonomy): Eukaryota > Metazoa > Arthropoda > Insecta > Lepidoptera > Noctuidae > Trichoplusia > Trichoplusia ni. The sequence continues at coordinate 11,819,010 of NC_039480.1, read as the reverse complement.
CAATGGTATAATAGTTTTGGTGTACAGACTCATTTCAAACAACTTCCTTAAAATTCATTTTTGTTTTAAAAAATATTGTATTTTCATGATGAAATTCTACTTAAGTCAAGAATCGAAATAAAATCAACATCTTGAAGGTCAGGTAAACACGTGAAGATTTATAACTGTTTTTAGTCTTAGCATTTTTTACTTCTAAAAAGGTCTAAAGCCAGGCCTAAGTAAACTCTAGAAGACTTTTGTTTTTACTTAAAATCAACAAATTTAATTCTGAATCTCTAATTTTTATGAAAAGAATAGCAATTACAAATATTAAAACTTTATTTATTTCGACCCAGACACTTTTGCAATCAGTATATACTAGGTTTTAAATAGAGGCGCCGAATACCTTATTTCGGGGGTAAAAGATTAAGAAAGTATATTTTGTAACAGCTCTTTCATTTTAATTTATCTATATTGGTACAGTATTTTTTGAGCATAATTCGTAAGACAAACACAAAGTTTAATCGTCTATTATCATCCCATATCTTGTTCCAAAAGGGCTGTGTAAACTTTCAAATTATGAGAGGTATAATAACAAGAGAAAACAAATGTCGTTCATATAAATTACAGGAGGAGGGACCGCGTTTAACTCACTCCCTTCCGCTTACATTATATTTAACTAGCTTTGCCCTCGGCTCTGCCTGTTTAGATTGTATTTAGCATGGATTCATGTTGTCTGTAAGTATTATAATATTAAAATATAAAATTGGTTTAACCGTTTAGATGTGAAATCACGACGGATAAACCACTGTCATTACTCTCTCTTCATTACAAATTAGAAATTAGGATGAATGCAGCAACTACATTCCTTTTTCTTCAAAAAATGTCGCGTTTAACCAGTTTTTTTAAGGCTGATGTTATCGGATACCTATAATATAATAATAATAATATAATATATCCTGGGACAACTCACACATGGTTATCTGATCAAAAGCTAAGCAGAGCTTGTGTTACGGTAACCAGACAAATGATAAACTTACTTATATATTTCTAAATACATACATATTATCATGAGATAAATTACACCCAGACACCAGAACAAATGATCATGCTCATCACACAACATTTGTCCTGGGCGGGAATCGAACCCACGACCTCCGTATAGCCGTCTGGGTCACTAACCACTAGACCAACAGGCCCTATTAAACTAAAAAAACCTTATCTATAAAACAGCTTGCCAAAAAATAACGGATATGTGATTTTTCCTTAATAGCTTAACCAAAAAATGAAAGACGTACAGTAAATAGAAATCTCGTGTGACGTCTCTTATCAGTACACTTTTTACTGACAAGTGAGGTTACTAGCATTCACCATTTTTCAATCGGTTTATCCTTGATATTTTTATTAATTTTAAAAAGAATATACTTACCCGAAACTTTTTAGGAATCGACCTTCCAGGCTAATTTGTTTCTTTCGAGTCAAATACCCATTTGCACCTTCCTAATAAAAGTTGACAATGAAGTGAGCTGAACCAGTAAATTATTGTAACCATCTTTGAAATTATAAGGTCTACACTATCTACGGTTGGTAGACAATAAATACCTGTGCCTGGTATCGTTTAAATGTGAAAAATGTTGCGGCTTTCGAAGCCGAGCTAAATATAAAGCTTTGGAACGGTGTCGGATTGTGGTCGAGATTTGTTTTGTTATGTAGTTTATCGTTATTGTGTAAAGAGGTATTCATTTGTTTGGCTTGTATTGTATTTGTACGGAAAGATTCATTCTCGGTCTAAATGTTTGGACTGATACTTTTATTGACATCGATTTAGTAAGGGGAAGGAGTCGTAGGCTTACGTATGTTAAATGGTGAAGGTGTGATGATCTAGTCTAGCAAGCTTGACGCAAGTGTCTTGAAGTCGCAAAAGATAGATAGATTAGATTAGGTAGAGGTCTGGAAGAGAAATGGGGAGACCTATGCCCAGCATGCAGCAGTGGGATCTAAAACATTCTAGGTATTTAAAAGAATAATTAAAAATTAATAACTGTGCTATTTATAGGTAACTCAAAAGTTCAGAGCTTTTTTAATTAGAAAGAGAATAGAACCTATTATTAGACAAGAAAAAGTTTTTGATAAAAATTGCCTTCAAAATTTTCTCAACAATTCAAAAGTAATGTCTCAGTAAAGTATAAAACAATGTGACCTTTATTTTTTATTCAGTATTCGAATCGAAAGTTTGACATGAATTTTTAATCAACTAAGAACATTTTTACGTCGTGTTAGTCTAAAGAAGATGAATAACAAAGAACAAACGCGTACAAAATATTGATGAAAAGAAATGTTCGTCTGACTTCGATAAATAGAATGGCAATGTCGATGCTCATTTGTTTACCGTCATTAAAACATTTCAATTTACAACCCAATACAATAATAATGTCAACTACTAAAAATACAAGAGATAGAACAGAACACCCTTAAAATTAAGATTTCCAAGGAAAGGCGGAGAAAATAATCGAATGAACAAGTTTTAATCCAATTATTCGCTTAATATGCCCGATGTTAAGGGAAGGAATGTTCCACCAGTTTCTAAATGCGAAAACAATTTAACCGACTGGTTTTCCTGAAACTTCAATCGGTCGCAGCGATTGTGCTCGGCTGCTAGAAGCACACTTGCACAACTATTTTCAATGCTTGTTGAATCTATTTTTTTATATCCCGTTGTTCAGTTAATTGAAAATCTATCTGTAGTACAAAGGCGTGAACGAACAGGCAAACGTTAAATCGTTTTGCTTTATCTGTTCTCGAGATAATATTGCTTTAATTCCGTTTGTTTAGTGCGTCGTCTGGTCGCCGCATTGCGCAACATTTTGAGACAGACATGCGGTTTTTAGGGATCCGTATACAAAGAAGAAAAATTGAACCCTATGGAAATGGAATTCTGGGGCTTAATTTGTTTGTTGTCACCAGGCTGTTGATGACGAACCAGTCACCAGCCAGTTAGAATTTTCACAGAATTTATCCGTCGCCGCAGGAACAGTAAAAATTAAAATAAAAACGTGTTTAAGAAACGTTATGTGCAGTCATAAATTTAATTAATGACAAAACTTGTACGTAAATTTATTTATTCTAGCTTATTCTAACGGAACCCTCTGACACGAGACTAATTCACGCTTGACTCCATTTTTCATCAAAATTTGTTTGAAATCGGAAATTCGACCGTCCATTTATTTGCCACTGAATACTTCACGCAAATGGTGTGTGTTACCACGCTTCATAAAATATTATTTCGCATTTGTATAAGTGTATGTGTTTTGCTCGCGTCTGTTTTAAGCTTTACGTCTGTTTTTTGCTTTTAGGGCCTACAAGTGGATGCAGTATATACTGATTTTTCGAGGGCCTTTGATAAAGTCAACCACCTTATTTTAATTAAAAAACTTAAGTTACTGGGTATTACTGGAAACACTCTATTATGGTGTAAATCGTACCTTGATGCTAGGCCGTCGTTTGTTGTCGTAGATGGACAGGTATCTAACGCATACTATGCAACATCTGGTGTTCCTCAAGGTTCAAACCTAGGACCACTCTTCTTCAACATCTTCATAAACGACATAGTTGATATCTTCAAACACTCCAAACCGTATCTTTTCGCGGATGATCTTAAGTTGACCCGTATAGTTTCTAGCGATAATGATACAAATTTATTACAATCAGACATTGATAGCCTTAGCGAATGGTGTACAGCCAATAAAATGAGCCTTAACTGTAGCAAATGTTATCACATTAAATTTACTCGTAAAAAGAAAAAAAATCGACTCTACTTACAATATTTCAGGGCACTCAGTAAACGAAGTCACCGTAATTAGAGATTTAGGCGTACATTTAGATAGTCAGTTACGTTTTGTGAATCACTTTGACCATATGCTTAGTAAAGCGTATCGGGCTCTCGGATTTGTCCTACGAACTACTAAACTGTTTAAAAAGCCATCAACAACTATTCTCTTATATAATTGTTATGTTCGTAGTCAGTTAGAATATTGTAGTACGGCTTGGAATCCGGTGTATGAGATCCATGAAGATAGAATAGAAAAAATACAAAAAAGGCTTGTCAAAAATCTGGCTTTTAGATTCAGACCACGAAATACTTCCAGATCTTATATTAACAGGCTAAAAAAATTTCAACTCAAAACACTTAAAAGTCGCCGCACGATTTCTGATCTTGTCTTTTTATATAAGCTGCTGAATAACCACATTGACTGTCCAGAACTCCTTAGCAACATCAACATCAATGTCCCTTCTAGACTTCCTCGCTATTCATGCTCGTTGCTTAAAGCTCCACAATTCCGTACCAACTTAGGGAAACATTCTCCTACAGTGAGATTAGCTTACCAGTACAACACCGTGACAGTCGCTTCGAAAGACATAGACATCTTTTATAATTCTATAAATGTATTCAGAAAACTAATAACTGAACAATTAAATTAACTGAACAATCAAATTAAAACTAAATGATTGTCAACCATTTTTTTTTTTTTTATTGACTTATTGACGTACCTCCTTACCTATCATATCAAAAGTATATATATATTATTATTATTTGTTTAATTTCTAATGTTTGTTTTTAATTCAGTTTTTATTTTAATTGTCATCTTTTGTATGTGTTACCACGTTTTTTTCTTTATTTAAGCTCACAAGGCTTATTATGCATGATGTGGTCACCTGTAATTAAGGAAGCACAAGAACCCTGTAACTTCTTTTTCTCTTGTATAGCATGTAAGGTGTATTCTTTGTTGGTGATCCATATAAGTAAATAAATAAATAAATAAATAAATAAATAAAAGCTTTAAATTGTACCGAACCTATAAATAATTTTCTAATCCATGGAGTTTCACAGGATTTTTTAAATTTGAAAAACATTTTTCTGTTTGAAATATTATATAAACATTTTTATTTGAGAGACTGGATAATGGTTTAATATATTAATAAGTAATTCAACAATCCTGGATTTATTTCACCAAAATTTTACGAAAATTTTGGTCTTCTTAAAGGTACCATTATGACCCGAGTGGATTACCTAACCGATTCCAACTAAAGCAATTTATTTTTGATATGGGCTTAAATAACTGGCCAAGAGCGAACAAGGTGCGCTACTCTAAGGATTCCGTAGAAACCCGGCAAAACATGTCATTTCGGTGACACAAATTAATTTGTCACAACTGCACAATTTTGAAACATACCTTTCGACTCCTGTTGTTAACTTTTCGGGAGCAAAAAAAAGTTACCATCACTTCCTTAGCATAAAACCTGCACTCAAAACTTCAAAGATTTAAAAGTTCAGTAACAAAAATCTCAGTATATATTCAACAAACACTTCCAAAGTTATATTGTTTCGCGGATCAAGTTTTATGCTCTATAGAAATGTAGAGTTATAGAGGATGGATCAGAACCGCCCAATATTGCGTTAGGTCAGACAAATTGGGATCACCGAGTGAATATATTACGGTCCCCCGTACTATGCGTCGGTCTGTTAATCGTTCTCGGTTATTTATGAACGTTTTAACTGTTTACATAAGCTTACTATAATATGGTTATGCTAATTTTTGGACGGGGAACAGTTTGAACTGATTATCTTTAGGGAATTTGTTTGTTTTAGCATCTTCTGTGGTTTAGAACTTGTTTGAACTATCTTTTAATGATATAGACAGACGGTTAATTAAAATTATACAAGGAGGTTTGTAAATTTAAGTCATTATCAGGTAAATATAAATTTGAATATTTTCTGAAATGTGAACTACTTGATGTTGTTGTTTTTACTTCGTATTTTAAAAAACGTTATGTAAAAGTATGTGCATGCTTACATATATTACAAGTTGTTAGCGACCTCCTCACCAAATTTCACCGGAATTGATTTAAAAGGTCACAAGCAAAAACTCTTTCTCTCTTATACACACTCACACACACGCACAAACAAACACATGAAGTTACATACAGTATGAAGCATTCGAGTTTAACGATATTCAAAATTGTGACAAAACAGTGATCTTAAAAAGATTGGTATATTTTTTTGTCCAAGAGCACATTTCACAAACATAGTAGGAAGGACTCTGATACTAATAATTAATAATGTAAACACAACCAATAATTTAGTTATTACAAACTATAATTAAATTGTGAGTTTGTTAAATTACAACCATATTAATTTAATGACTGTCAAACGAATGGTTTACCACTAGTTGTGTGGTCATTACAAAATTGCTTCATAGTTATGCAGTCATATAATTATATAGCTCCAGTGATAAATAATGAAGGTTTTCTATAATAATTTTCTAGAAAATTTTCATTGTAATATTTACCACACGTAAGAAGTGCACAATCTTTGACTAAGTCCTTGAACATAGAAGTACTCCGCCTTCTAACCATCATATAACATCTGAGCCGAGACTTTACGCCTTGTAGAATATTAGGTTTCTCAGAACGAACAAGTATTCGAGAATATTCCACATTTAATAATAACTTAAGCAGTTTAAGTTAGGAAATTCGGTATTATTGAGCCTCATCACTTCTGTCAATAAGTCAATTCATTTTGTCCGGAATAAGTTCCCAACATAGGTATGTTCACCGAGTTACAAAGTTATAATCTTACATAAGCCTGCGCAGTGTTTTAACGAGTTTTCTCTCTAACCGTGGGCTTGCTAATTTAAACTTATGATAGATTTGCAGCAATTCCCTTCAAGTTTTGCCGTAGCATCCATCACAAAAATTAATTATGTACATCGACTTAGGGCTTAGTAACAAGTCGGTGGTGTGTATTCATTATACGGAGCGGGAAAGGTTTGTGCCTTTTTTCGTCACTTCCTTTGCATAAAGTAGGTAGTACAAATGTGTACATAAATTGTTGGGGTTAGGACAAATTGCGTTCCATCAGTAATGTATTCCGCTCAGTAAGCTACATCCATGTATATGTGTCTCTAAAAATATTACATATCTTATGAAACTTTTCGAGTGCCACTCATATTTTGCTTTAATCATCCTGAATTAAGATGCAATCTGTCACAGCTGTAGACGCCGACGAAATTGAGAAGGATCCGACGTCTGCAGCTTATTATATCAGCACCTTTCCCGGAGTGAACGTTTGATGTCATTAAATATTGACGCGCCTATTGAACAATGTTCCGGAACCAATTTTTTTTTATAAGATTATTTATTTTGTAAAATTGACAATTATTGTAATTTTTGTATAAGGAAAATGTTGGTTCTTTTTTGTTATTGTTATTGTCTTTTTGACGTCTGATAAGATTGATCGCGAAACATAAATTCGTTTTGTATTATTTCCGGGTTTCCTACCGATGTTAAAAAAAATCTATATTTAATGACAACTACGAATACGTAATAATAGTAAAGCTGACACAGTTTTTGTGGAACTTGAGTTTAGATGATGAGGAATTCAACGTAGGATTAAATTTGTGAGTAATTACTCCATGTCCTTGTCTAGGATTTTCCCGAATAGAATATCGGCTTTCCTACTATAGTTTTAAGGGTACTTAAACAGTTCATAAATCAAAGCGATATGTCGACGTAATGCCCTGTTTCATCGGGGCTCTGCTCTCGTGAAATATGACCAGCAATATTATCTGTTTGCGTGTAGCCGTGTACCAGTATCTGAGGAAACTTCTAGAACATCTTGGATGTTTTGTTTAAGTTGGCGTTGTTAAGAATGGTAGCAAGTTCCTTCGAGTTTATATTAGGCTTTTAATACATCATCAAAGGCAACTTCCTAAGGAATTATTTCCAAGAAATCTTTACGTATTTCATATCATTTTGATGATAAATTCAGTAAGCCATATTTTGGAAGGATCATTCGTCATTGTCGTGCCCTTATCCTATTTCAGTTGAGGTCGGAGCCGTATGTCTTTTTCCTTCAGTTGTCTTAGCTTTGGACATGTACCCGATGAATGGAAATTGACTTTATTGCATTACGGAGGAACTGGCTACTAGACAGCAAATCAGTATTAGATATAGAAGAACGCAAATTGGTACAGAGACGGATAAAATTCGATACCAGATGCGATTGAAACATGGTATGAATTAGAGGAAACAAACTTCTTTATGTAAAGTTTTGGAAGCAAGAGATTTTTGAACTTCTGTTTGTAATGAGATAAGGCTATAGCAGATTAAAAAAATACCATCTCTAACTAAATCAAGATTTGAAGAAATCATCCATTCAATGTTTGATTAACTTCAACTCAATCGTTACTTTTGTCAATGCACAGACCCCGAAGTACCAAGTGGGTACAGAACGATGGTGTGTCAAAACCGTCTGTAACCGCGTACCGCAGTGTGAAAGACGTCCACTGCACAATTAGTGCCACGACACTCTCGAACCCGAACTCCATTTCGACTGGCTTTTGTCATCCAATTTAGAGACTGTGTCTTACCAGTGGAAACTTAGATTTTGAACCCTCGGTATACTTTTGTTTTTTTTTTGAAGAACTCGATTTGCGATCTTATTTCGAATTGATTAGAAATAGTCTTTAAGACACTCTATTCTATTTGTGACATCATTTAACAGTATGATCTAGTAACTCATCAAAAAATATTATTTTATTGTTTGTGTAGTTTTCAAAGGTATATGCTAAGGAATGAAAAGAAAGAAAAAACACAATTCAAAAACAATATGTTAAATGATTACTGTTTGAGACTGGACATTTCAGAAATTTGTCATTTTGGACGAAAAGAGCTAAACACAAAAAAAAAATGTTTTGTTCACTCATACATTTTTTAAACATGTTTTATTTTATCGGTTACCAATCACAGTTTGAAGAAACATCACGCGTATTAAGACAGTATTCATAAAGTTATCCCACGACAAATTGTAGCCAAAACACGGGCTACATTTGTTACATCTAATTTGTATAACAATAAGCAGAATTCTCCCAAACTTTTGCGTCTATGTCCTCTGTTAAACAAATAGGTATTCTTGTGGAAAATCATTAGGTATAGGGTTAATTTGCATCCTTAAGGCGGAAGTCCCACCTTACGTGACAAAGATGCTGTCTGTAGTGTATTGAGGTGGAAGAAGGTGCTCACCCTTAAATAAACAGGGACACAATGATATCATTTCTATGATAAGTTAATTAAAGTCTTGGATTTTGGTACGGTCAGCAACAAAATTCTATGAACAAAGATTTTTGAACTGTCGAAAATGTTTGAATATATCAACAGAATTGATGTTTACTAAGTTTTCATGAGATTTTTTTTTTAATGACTCCCTCTTCCCTATTAATGTTTGAATCCTTGTATCGCGCGGGGTTTCAAAAACATCCAATCCACTTGCAATGCACAGAGACATCCAGACTCAGAACAAGCATTCGTGGAACTCACACATGGCGTGGTGACCATCGCCACTCGTTTATCCGTGCAGTCAAATAAAGCTTCGTACATTCAACAGCCTGTAACAGTAAGTTTTCAAGTTTGATTTTATTGTAGAATCTGGTAAATCTCGTTTATGTACTTTTGTGACCGACTGTACTCTAAACAAGAAGGTTCTACCTAAAATAATATAATTTAACTAATTCCGTTTCGTGTCACGTTAGTATTTAATTTTTACAAGGTTTTGTCTAAATTAAACCTAAAAACTTCACCCGTTGATAAAAGGAATTCATTAGCCGACTTCCAGACTTAGCTTGGTCTTAAAAGTTAATTAACATAATTTTTTAGATTAATATTTGAGGCAAAAATCTTATTAAACCTTATAAACCAAAACAAATGGTGTGTTTATTAAAGTTTGTTATAATTAAAGTCAAACTGATTAACACTGCTTTAAGTAACATTGTTGTAGTTGTGAAAGAGAGAGATAGCTGTACGTCGTGTAGTGCTCTGTCCCACTTTCACGACAATATTACTACTTTAAGAATTCGTAGGCCCCCATATATTTACTAATATAGAAAGCTGAAGAGTTTGTTTGTTTGAACGCGCTAATCTCAGGAACTACTGATTCAAATTTAAAAATTGATTTTGTTTTGAATGGACCATTCATTGAAGAAGGTTTTAGGCTATTTACCATCACGCTGCGATTAATAGGAGCAAAGATACAGGAGTATAAATCATAACTTATATCTTCTAACCATGCGGACGAAGTCGCGGGCAACAGCTAGTAATATTATAATTAGACAATCAATAAGAAACCAACAACTATCAAACTTAATTAAAAACAAACAATAAGTACCACTATTATAATTACAGAAAGTGAAACCAAACACTCGATGTCAAAACAAACAAACAGCCAAGTCTAAAAATTTCAAGTGCCTGTTAATGAAAGAGAAAAAACTATTAACAATTCAGTGTGAGTGGGTTTTATTGTTCGGCAAGGACTGCCGGTTGGACTTTTAATTAAAGGCCCCTTCACATTCTCTATTATACAGGACATTTTTACAGCCCCAGCTACATATTGTGCGACGGTCACCCATACTGTAAAACATACATATGTATGTTAAGTTGACAGCGAATTTTGAAACTTAAAGTTTAAATTCTAAGGTACAAATTAGCATGTGATGTTGAGAAAATATTGATTGATAGCTTAATTATATTTGCTAAAGAACACCTGTCATGTCGCGCGTAATAATTGGATAATACCTCTTGTACATATGAGTGTTACGTACATAAATGTCTAATGTAAAATTGTGTAAGTGATTATAGGCTGTGGATTACAAGGTAACTTTATAAAGCTCGTAATTTAGGTTGATTGATTGAATATCTTCGTCTTATTATTTTATGTAATCGTTTTAAGTACTTAATAATTTTGATTCGTTAATTGATATTTGTATTTTACCTTACCGAACTTTAGAGATCTGTTTATCAAAATGCGGTATTAGGTAGCTAAAAATAGTAAAAATGATGTTTTACACTTTAAAAAATACGAGTTCTTAAGAAAAAACAACTCGTTTAGTTTTCTACAGGCAGGATGAAAACAAGTTTTTAAACGGGCTACGTTCCAAATTTATATATTTTTGCATGTTACCAATAAAGAAGTTCAATGATTTGAATTGAGAATAAAATATAATACTGTCAATTTTGTCAATCTTTTATTCTAATCTGTAAATTACTTTTGACTAATATCTAGCATATAGGAGAAGAAAAATGTTTTATAAAAGCAAAACCTACCGTCGGGTACCTCACGAAAACTCGATACAGGAAGGAAGTTTAACGACAATTAGTAACGGCTGGTGTTATTGACAGCTCTTGTCTGCCGCCCTCCGCAGAATTAAGCTGTGATTGAATGAGTTTTGATTGAAAAAACTTTTACTTAAGTGGAGATCACTTTAATGTTTCGAGTGTAAAATTTGATTTTGCTTTTGGGTAATTGCTATTTCGTCTTCATTTATAATGAAAATTGATAATTCTAGAAACAAAAATCTTTGTCACTTGCATATTTCCAGAAAAAAATACTTTATTCTTGTACTAAATAAAAGATCGTATTAAATATTTTTTGTTCACTTTTCTACAAAACTTCAACTCATTTTCAATTAATATAGCTTTCCGGGAAAAAATCCGAGAATAACATTTCCTAAAATCCTCCACAAAATAATCTTTGATTGTCCCAATCAGGGAAGTACTAATTTAGATCCTCTATCCAAGCTTCGCAACGTCGACAGAAAGCTGATATAATCAGAGTAAAACCTACTTGCGCATGATAACGACTATTTCGGGATCGTGATTCTATAATAGGAACTGGTTGGTACAAAGATAGTATGGACTTCGTGCTACAAAAAAAAAAGAAGAGGCCTTTTGGTCGGCAAAATTAAAAACGAACGTTTTTAAGTATTTGATGGCTGCTTCGATCAGTTTTAAACTGACATCTTTATAGATAATAATTTACGAAATTATTGCTTTAAAAACAATATTCTTAATTGCGTAAGTAACACATTAAGTTTCAAACCACAGAACGGCTAAACCACAAAACTGATTTGTTGAAACCTAAAATTACACTTAAAGTAGAGTGAGTCGGACTCGAAAACGAAAAAATATTTTTTACTACTTTATAAATACCGAGTCCGCGGTTTAATTCCCAATTACTCAAAACTCAAATAATAATAAAAACAATCACCATTATTTCTAGTCAGTTCACGTTTCCATACCTATTTGTAGACAGGCCACTGCACCAAAGTTAGACAATAAATTTCAAACGCACATTATTATGTGAGCTGTGTCAGTCGTCAGTGCTACATTCAACGTCAGATGAAAACACGGAATTTGATCACATCGGTAGTTATTCATTGGGTGTGACTGGCGACAGGCATTTGTTTCTATTGTAACGGTATCAAATGCTATCAATAAATCGTAATAATTACACAATTGTAACTGTAGAAGATCCTATTACGATTATAGTGCAACTAAAATCGTTATTGTGATGTTATAAAAGTGTGACGAGAACGATAGGTCGTTCATGTCACACTTTTATACTATACTCTCTATATCTATATCTATACTCTATACTAATATATAAAGCTGAAGAGTTTATTTGTTTGTTTGAACTCGCTAATCTCAGGAACTACTGGTCCAAATTGAAAAATGAAAAATCTTTTTGTGTTGGATAGACCATTCATCGAGGAAGGCTTTAGGCTATAAAATACGCTGCGACTAATAGGAGCGAACATACTAAGGAAAATGTGAAAAAATAGGGCAGGTATAAATCATAACTTATATCTTCTACCCACGGGGACGAAGTCGCGGGCAACAGCTACAGCTACAGGCAACAGCATATATCATATATGCGAATTTTTGTATGTGTGGATGGTTGTTTGTCTTTCAGGTAGAAAACCACTGAAAGGATTTGGACGAAATTTCGTAAACAGATAGTTTACAATAATAACATTTAGGATTAGAGAAGTTTTTATGTTCTCACGGGATCATTTTCGATTTTAAGCCACTAGTAACAACTAGTTATTAGTATTGAGATAAATTGCTAAATAAATCTTTGGCTTACCAAGAAATCTTTTTATACCTACTACCTATGTCTACGCTGAAATATTGCCGCTATGAGAGCGAGATAGCGCATTACACGAAACTTATAGCTTCTCGCTTACACTACGTAATACCAAAGTTGCTTTAAAAGCTACTGTACATGAACATGTAAAGTACCTTGGTCATCCCATTTATATAATGAAACTCCATTTCTCAGGAAACTGACTCGTCTGCATACATAAATTTTATAGTCCAGGACAGTTCGCGAAAAACGGTAGTGCAAAATCCTATCTGTTACGCTCTCGAAGATTTCACTGAGTAAGGATTAGTATAAATTGAGTGAGGTTAGGGTGACCTGTGCCTGTACCACGATACCTCAAACGAGAAATATAGCCTGTAAAGAAACGAGAACGCGAACTATACCTCGCATAAGGGCATCTCGCTCCACACCCACAATAGAACTGCGATAACGTCACATAGTAGACGCCATGATGTAAGTGCGTTAGAATTTCGGATACCTTTTTACTCATTACTATCTTTCCATCCCGTTGGTCCCTGAAAAACCTTTGGATTAGACAATTCGACCTCTGTGTTATGACGGTAAGGGTTTCATTGGCAATAGTGTTCTCGCAACTGAGGATATACGAGAAATGTATTGTTCGGTGGAAACTGTCAATGGATTAATGGAAAATTAAAATAAAACAGTATTTTTCTAAGATATGCATTATATCTAGTATATCTAGATACTTTATAAATAAGATTAATAATGTTTTGTCTTTAAGCACCAATAAAAGCTTCCGAACAGATTGAACGTGTTAATAAAAATAACAATCGCGAAAAAATAACAATAAAAATATATTTTTTAAAGTAATTTCGGTGGGTATTGTTATCACCGCGGGAAGCCAGCCCAGCGCCGTCGTTCTCAACAAATTGAGCATTACGCCAAATGCCTCCGGTAATTTCGACTCACTCCAAATTTACTACGTAAGCTGCTAAGAAATTTAATCTTGGAATAAATTCGTAATTTCCCAGAAACAATGCTATCAGATGAATCAAAGATGAGAAAACAAATGAAGATGTAAGAATATACTATATAGGTTATCCTTGTTTGCGTAAAACTTTTGCTTTTATGTCAGGTGGAATAGGTAATAAAAATCTTTTGCTATGAATATCTTTCGATATCAGAGATTCATTACATAGTAAATAACTTTTCCAAGAATTCTTGTCGAGGTAAATCGAAAAGATCTGTTTATTTGATTTGTTACTGTAATAATAGGTAAAAAACTAAGTACGTCTTCTCGGTTTTTTTTTAAATCTCGTGCGTATTCAAAATACCTACTTAAAGCCTTTTACATCCTGACTAAGAAAAGGTGCCTGCACTACTTACATAAACTTGTAACACCACTTTCGACCCATATTTACAAAATGAATGTCTATTCCCTATATTCTGAATATTTGACGTAATTCTCATACGTTGACAAACAAAATGATTAAATTTGCAAATATTGATTGAATTAGTCTGTTGACGGTACTTGTTCAACCTATGACGCCATGACGCCACGATCAGTTGCACATTAATGACGTGGAATTTAATTATGGAGTTGCCATACTACAAATATCTAATTTTCAACGAGTTGCGGTGAAACGTTTTAATGAGCTCACGAGTATTATTGAGCTCGCAAATACTCTAATACTCTGGTCAAACAGTTAATTTAACTGTTTTAATTAAGCAATGTTCAATTAGTTTCCGCTTTTAATTATGTTTCTTTACTTAATCATTAAAAACGTATTATTGGTATACTTAATCTGAAAAAATAACGACGGTAAATTGGTTAAAATGAAAATCGCTTTTTTATCACTTTAAGGTTTTTATTTTTAAATCCTAAAGTATAAATTTTCAAAACTACGTAATCTGACTCGAGTATAAAACAAACACTTACTATGATATAAATGACGTCATACAAAAACAAAGAATCTCTGTAAACTGACGGTAGGCATCCATCGCTTCACAGCTCTACTGGCGCCCGTCACTCAAATTGAAAGCGCCGATAACAAAACTTTTTACTCAACAGACTACCTAAAGCATAGTAACTATCGCCAAGACTTTACTTTGGTGCATCGTTCGTAATTTGAAATTTCACTTAACTCCCTGCGAAAGAGCACTGAATTTATGTAAAGGAAAAGTTTAATAATGTACTCTTATGAACTTTGAAGTTTATAGACAGTCACGTATGTTGACTACACTTACTAATGGTCCTTTAATATTT
The DNA here is from genome assembly GCF_003590095.1 of Trichoplusia ni. NCBI lineage: Eukaryota > Metazoa > Arthropoda > Insecta > Lepidoptera > Noctuidae > Trichoplusia > Trichoplusia ni. Next base: position 11,803,810 of record NC_039480.1, on the reverse strand, counting down.
ATTGGCATCTTAACATGATGTTAAGCTCTTGAGTTATTTTTAGTATGGACGACATTTTGTACTTAGCGTCTGTCTGAAAACAAAAAGAGTATGATTTTATCAAAAATTTCAAGTGTGAACAGTCACGTATATCATATTTTAAGCTAAGCTAATTCTAAGATAAATGATGACGTAGATATTGTAAAAAATGAAATTTACCATATTATTTAGAGTACAATTTTCTGCACCCCACATAAATACAGGATTTAACAATTACAATGTATTTAGTTATTTACCACACAATTGTACGTAGAATTACGTTTGCTCAGCATGAACATGTAAATCAGAGGTTTACTAACGGCTATTAAGGCCCGCATAACCGAGGCATCCTAGTTACACCTCAGTCCTCTAGAGAATGGTACAGGGGAATACTAAATCATGTATACAGATTCTGGGACGACGGCGACGCCTCATGGCCCAACGGCCCAACAAGGGCTACAAGGCAGGGTTCACAATACCCGGGCGACGTTCTATGGGTTATAGCGCTTCGAATATGACATTCACTACTTAATGTACGCTAAGCCTAAGTGGGCGTGTGGCAGGATCGTAAAACTACTTACGTCATAAAATGTTACTTAGTTGTGTTGATATTGTTGACATTTTTGTAGCAATTTTTAAAATGTATCGCGCGTAAAATGTTCTGTTTGTTTTTTGTAAAATGTTAGGAAATAAATATTAGTTTTTATTTTAGTTTGTAGCGTTAAGTAGTGTTAAGTCACGCTCATTATTAGGACAGGTGAAAGCAGCTAACTTTTTAAGGATATTCAGAGGCATGTCTGATAATATTTTTTAGTGGAAAAACGTAGAAAAGACTTAAAATTGAAACTTTGATGAAATTTGTATGGGACTATGGCTTTTCACGTTACATTAATCAACAAAATCTGTTCATGCTGTCTAAAGTAATGAGGTAAAAACAAAAAAAAATACCGACGAATTGAGGACGTCCTTCTTTTTGAAATGGTTAAATTAATCAATCTCAATAATCAAACATAAATTTCTTCAGCTCTAAAACCCGAAGAATTTTAACCAATGTTTTAAGGTGAGCTTAAATAATCCTGTTCAAACAGTTTCCCGCAATACAAATAGTCCGGCAATTTATCGTATTGCAAATATTTCTATTAAATCTAACCGTTATCGGGCGCGTCACTGTCGCCGTATTATTTCAGTTGAGGATCTGTTTTAGCTGACTTGGTGCCCACTTGCTACTCAATTGATATTCAGAAGCCCAATTGAATAATCTCGATGGAGTTATATAGGAGGTTACCTTATAATTTAATTCGCCGGTTCACTTGCGTACTCGAGAACATTGGTAAGATTGCTTACATAACTGAATTTAGGTTGGTTCCGCCCGTAGTTGTGAGTTAGGCAACGTAAAGTGGTTAAGATATGCATACAAATGGATGTATAATTGTTTGATGTGGGCTGCTTTTGATGTGATTTTTAGTTCATCTAACTTTGGGAGTGTAAGCGTCCTCAAAGTTTAATTGTATTTGTGGGTTGAGTTTCAATAATTGAATCAGCGAACATAGTTAATTTATTAATTTTAATTGTTTACATCTTGCAGCTACCGTCATTTGTGTATTTAAGCACATATAACAATATTATTGAACGTAACTTTATAGGTACTAGATATTACACGGTGCGTCATATTCATTTCTATATATCTAATGATAGGTAATTCACTTGAAAAGATCTAATATACTAATCAGCCTAAGCACAGACAAACCAGTCCCAGATTAGTTAACACTGAAACAAAAACGAACCTTCTCATTACGCTAGGTAAGCCATCGCCTGTCAATGTCAACACGACTATTCAACTGAACAAATTTTGACATCAAATATATTATAATCAATTACTCAAGTAATTTATCAACCGATGTATAAATAAGGGCTAAGTATCCAAATATGTCGAATGGAAACGTGACTTCAAAGGCACAACGCATCCGCGAAAAGTTGACATGACGGTTCGTGAGTCGTGAGCCACTTTGATCGTCAATAACACATGTTGTATTTACACATAGGTGTGCCAATATAAATCGAATTTACATTCCCGCGCGGAGATGCTGAGAAACATAGCCCTGCGTATATACAAACATGAAGGCAGTTCGACGAAGGCTAACTTGTTCTGCTACAATCTCTTTGATAAACTTGTTCTGGGAAACTTGGCTAGCTTCTCGCACGGTTGTTTGCAAACTTGCACTTAACGTGCAGCTTAATTGAATTGTCCAGAAGTCAATTTGATTCTTCACTGCGCTGGAGTTTTGGTAATTCTCTGTAGAGCACAGTTTCAGTTATGGCGATTCTGTATAAGTATTGTAAGCTGCTTTGAATTGCTCAGATTGTAGTTCCAGCGTTTAATTTAATCTGTTGAGGTATTACGTGATGTTTTACTTAATGTGAGGGGAAATTAGCGTCGATTAGGGCGCCTTCTGGCTGTAATACGAACATGTCGTGATCCACTCCAATTACACTTGTTAAGATCATATCGTCGAATTAATGTAATTAACAAGTTCCCGCTCAAATTACTCGATCATATCAGGTGTCGTTTGTTTAAAAGCAACAAACACGCAAGTTTTGTTTGAACCTTCGTTAGATTAGAAACGGCAAACATTATGTAAGGCCATTTTGCCCGACAGCGGCAAGTGGAAAGATTTTGGCAGTCAATGCGTATGTATTTGAACTCGTAGGTCCTGCTGAGGGGCTTTATTTAATAAGCTCCATTTATTCTGGCTGGCATCTTGGTTTAGTGGTTGGGATATGATTCCCACCCAGGACAAATGTTTGTCTGACGAGCACGATCATTAATTTGTTTTATGTCTTGTTGTAATTTATCAGTAATTTGTTATGTATGTATTCAAACTATATAAGTATTTTTCTCAGTTGTTTTACACTCATAACATAAGCTTTGCTTCGTTTACTAGATGGCGTTTAGCGAAAGTTGTGAAATATATTATTCCACAAATAATCATCTAAAAAGTATCTTTATCACCAACTTAAAGACACCATTCATATTCAATTAAAACAACTGACATTACCACATATAACAATTGTATTGATCGGAGCGCAGGCATAAAGTGTGTTAGCAATTTGTCACACGATAATTACCGCCGACCTAGTTTTAGTTCAATTGAGAAGGGAAATCAATTCTCGCATTGTTGCTAACAATGATAGACATCAATGTAATTTTACTGCAACGTCTAGTCATGCGGGTTTCCAGAACATTCTTTATGGTTTACGATCTACGTATTAACACTGTCATATGCTGTCATGTATATTTTTATATGCAACCTGCTTTGTCATGAAGATAATTGATATTCCTTATTTATCTTAATTTACTTGGGTACCAAGGATTAGAACTTATATCTTACTCGAAGATTTAAGTTTTGTGCAGACTATTTTAGGCGACATCCTTTCTAAAAGTGCCTAATTGGAATGATAATGTCAAACTTAGGTAGGTGAGCAAATACCTAAAGAACTTGACGTGCTAAAAAGGTTTTTTTTATCAGCCCACTATAATAGAACAAAGTTTTTTTTTTAAATTTCCCTCTCGCACTCCAGTTTAAAACCCCTGCATTAGCTCTTCGTTCTAACAAACTTTTTCACAATAATTCAGCAAAATACGACTACAGTTATGCACTAGTATACAGCTTCAGTTTCCCAGTTGCCAATTCTGCAAATTTTTAATATCGTTATAAACTCTTAGTTATTCAATACACAATGCTTCAGAATGTTTATGGCTTGGTTCAAATCACTGTTGGCAGGATTTCAGGATCTGAGGCCTGAAGCACGCGCTGAAACATGTCATTCCATTAATATTCAGGACGGATGCCAAACGCGTGAGTCTTCGATTGAATTCCCTATATCAGCAGACATAAACAAGCAGTGATAATTATCGTATATCGTAATGTGTTATTGGAGAATCATGCTAATAGATACGTTAATAACAGCTTAGATTTATCCAATATTTAATTGTTTACTTTTGGGTTAATGAGGATAATATGTTTGCCTATCTATATAGGTAATACGGCTGATATACTTAGATGGAATTAGGCTGGTCAATTTTGTTGGATGTCTAATGAGATTTGGGTCATCACATATTAGATGGTAAAAACATTATAAAGAGACCTCGCGATAGCTGGAATGGAATGACTGTACGAGCGTCAAAATGCTATGCAATAATCTCTCTACAATTCTTTCATACTACCCTACATCGGGCCACTTCGAACCAGCCAGCAAAAAAAACTACAAGCGGTTAAAATCTTTAAAAATATTCAAATTTTATGTCAGACCAGACTTAATAATGAACCTCAATTACTGATTTACTGTTCTTTCTATTCTATTTACATTTCAAATATTAACTAACAAAATAATCCAGAATCTTAGAAATAGAAATGTTTCTAAGAACACGAAGTGTTACGTTAAAGTACAATTTAGTTAAGTCTTGTATTAAAAACTCGAACTTCCGAAACAACTCGTGGCAGTGCGACTTCTGGTGTTTGTCTTTGAAACAAGCAAAGCGTGAACTTGACCTACACAGCTACAGGCAGTACAAACTTTGTTAATGGTACCTTAATGTGTGTTTATTGTTCTTCGCTTTCACTCCTCAAATTGGGAACAGAGCTCATAAACTGAGCATATAAGACGACTTGTAATAACTTAATAACTGTATCAGGCAAAGTCTTATAAATACTTCAAATAAGAATCAATTTGTAAAGAAATGATCAAAAATAGAAGTTACTTCTTAAGCGGATTCTGTAGGTCCTCAAGAACACAAAAAAGCATTTCGATTTTATTTTTCAACCACTTAAAAAGAGTGTATAATTTGATCTTCATTTTAAAGGAGATTCCGATAACAACACTAGGTTAAAAACCGTTTGATAATATGCAAATGTCATCATTAAAATTTGTCTAGCAAAACCTTGTTATACAAATTTTATCAGCCTACAATCTCGTACTTAAAATATAACGTCTAAAATAAGTAACCCATTTTAAAAGGTTAAAACGGTCACACATTCAAGGATACACAAAAAAACTTAACCGCGGCATTTAAATAGACGATCAAATATAAAGTAAGTGGCATTGGATAAAGTTGTTTCGGGCATCGCATCGATCACAGATTCATTTCCATTGCGATCAAGACCGTGCTTATCCGACCCTCGCAGAAATCGAACCGATTCCCTTTTCTGTATTTTCCTCAAAATAGTTGGATGTTCTTACGAGTCCCAGTCGGATCTCTTTATAGCAAGGTTTGTTTATCGGGCAATGGAGATCGACGAACAAAGAGCAGCCCTGTCCATTGTACACTGGAGGACGATATAAAATATCCCGGAAACCAATTTGGCTAAGCCCCACAGATTCATTGGCAATCACGTCTTTGTTTTCTTTAAAAAACGACGGTTGTTAATTAAAAGTAAAGTGCAACTAAGTACTAATTAAGCGGGATAAGAGTATAGCAGCGCTCGAGAGTCCGTGCTCAGTCGATTGTGAAATGCATGTTGAGGTTACATGTTCGAGTTTTAGACTATTTTCTTGTAAAACCAAACTTAGGGCATGTCTTTTCCCAGTCAACCATAGTAGCCACAATGTTCAATATTCTATCATTGAATCGTCTATTCCGTATATTTAAAACATTTTTACACATCCAAACAAGAACAAAAGAATAGCTGACACATTACACCTTTTAATCTCTTGTCACACAAAAAAGAAAAAGTCACGTTTAAAAACAAAATTAAACAGATTACTCCAGTTAACTCCTTTAACGTGAACCAAATCCTTCCTGTTCCAAGCGACGAGCTGACGCACGCACCTGCTAAACTTGCTTTAAGGGACCTATAAATCTTTGGAGCTAATCCAAACTGAAGGAAAAATGAGCCACCTTAATGTATCACGTACTTGCTGTATTTTTATAAACCGCCGACGTCGACGTTTAATGGTGTAGAGACCGAAAGACTTATCTGACAACAAGAAAAAAAGATAAGAAGTTTTCGATGCTTTATTGTTTCCTGATTTTCGAATTTGTGTTTTATTCAATGGGTTTTAAGGGTTTTATTACTACTTTCTTTGTAATTTGATCTCTCAGGCTTAAAGCATCAATCCAAAAGCGTAGAATCTTCATAAAGGTTGCGACAGATTGGCCACCTTCTATTCAAATCCAATTTTAATACCCACCCAGGTTTTACGAGAACCATAACGCTGTATAAATTCAGTATGGAAATTAAAGCAGACTTATTTTCTCCAAACCTCATTTCGTTTCGTGTTTGGATTTAATCTCTTGAAAATCAAAATCTTATACAATATAAAAAGAATTTAACGTTAAGGGTAAACGTAGTCTTACGAAATGTATCAAATAGAGTCCCTTTGGATAAAGATAAACCTTCGGAGGCAGGATTTCGTCGGGATTTGGAATCTAAATTGTTTTTTATAGGTCACATTCTACACGCGGCCTTACGAGGAGAAAAGTATCGGAACTCATTACATTTCATTTGATCGTCGCTTTAATAGTTATACCTTGGTAAATTTTACTTCTATCAAATAATGAGAAATCGTTAGACTTTATGTTAGCTCATAATAATGCTGTTAAGTAATGCCACTTAAGTAACGTATAATATATGTAATATTTGCCTATCAACGTCTCACTGCTAGGTTCAGGCCTCCATGGTTCATGGTTTTGAGCACTGATCACCACTGACATCAGATTCCAATATTTCGCCACGATGTTTATCTTCATCGTGGTTTTTAAGATTAATGAAGAAAGTACAAGACTACAAGTAACTTATAAAAAATCATTTTGATTCTATGCTGGCATTGGTATCAAAACTGCAACCACGCATCAAAAGTGGAGAATAAATTCTAGCCCATTCTATTTTAAACATAATATACATTTGTGGCCCTCAGTTTCGCTGTTAATTACGCAAATAGCATTCTTCCACATTGCATTACAGCAACAGCTTGGCGTTCTGGTGTCATTACCCCGTACTTTTGTTATTAAATGTGCGTTTTACGAACAACTTGTGATTTTGCCATGATAATTATTTATAATAAGGCAGCTGCGTGCGGCCCTTCAGTCTTTCGTAATGCAGAGGTCCTGACTCCATATTTTAAAGTTGAACTTGCAGTTGTGGGAAAGGGACAGCGCTCTATGTGGCATAGTGCGATCTCTTTCTTTCGTGTAAAAATACTGCTTTGAGAGGCGTCTGTAGGTTCTGTGAAATGTTAAGATGTAAACACTTCTGTTTGATTTTGCAATTAAGCTCAACGTTTAGACCGGTTTAAAGAAGCTTGAAGCTTGTTAGTAAAGTAAGACTAGATACAATTACTATACAATCCGTAAAATTATAAATGAATATAGAGGTATTTTTACTAAAAAGCCTTATCATTAGAAATATTTTACACATAAAATTAAATGAAATTAAAAATCGAGTTCTTAGTTTTTTAGGCGTGACGTTTTTATAAGGTGGTTTGCACTGCGCCCGCGCATGTTAGGGTCCTACTAGAGTAGGTTCCTGTTGCAGTTGAAGAAGCGAGATAGCGCGCTATAATTAGATCGCACGTCGTCTCGCATCCACAATTGACTCACTGTTAAAAGGAGCGTTAAGTCAGGTGTTTTTTCTCTATTTAGTGCAAAGCATGCGCCGTTTTTCCTTACCATCCAATAATGATTTCCGTTAAATAGTAATCAACTTGACGTTCATTATAAGGTTCAGCAAAAAATAGCACGTGTTTTGTCACCCAAAATTTTGTTAGCAATTTATTCGCTTTTTTCATAGACCATTCACCTGCTACTATACATTTTGTTACCTTCAAACCCAGCAATTACTCAATCACAAATGAAGAATAATTAACCAAAATATTTCCAAAAAAAAACTTAGTAATTTCGCGGTAATTTGAAACACATCAATAACACACTGTGCAATGTTAAACTTGTATGCAAGTCGGCCCGGTCGCCCTTGACATATACTTGGGGCGTTCTACAATGAACCACGGTTCTGTTAGCTTTCATGTAACGTAAATAGAACCTTATGTCTATCATTATACGTGTTAAAACACGATATTGCATTAATTAGTTGGCTCGCTGCCGCCTCAGCAAACGTTGACAGGTACTTAAAAGCACTGCCACGCTCCATCAAATATGCATAAGGCCGTCTGCATCGGTTATGAAAAACACCTTGTACTCGCGCGAGTAACTCGCTAATGAACTCGACTTGACAGTTTATTGTTATAACGAATAGTTCTGGAGTATGGTTTCATAATAGACCGTACTATTTATTTGGCACACTTTATACAATTGTTTTGTACAGTTTTCGATTTTTATCTGCTAGCCGCTGAAATTGAGTTTTACGTTCGGGAGAAAGGGCGAAAAAGAAGTAACTCTTATGTCATCTTATACGCTTCTTTTTAGTAGTAATGTATAATATACCTAATGCATGTGTGTTAAAAATGGTAAATGACAACCAACTCTTGATGATCAATCAACTCCAAAAATAATCGTTTTTTGTACCGACTTGTATTAAGTCTTTAAATCGAAACAATAGCTTGATATGGAGTGTAATAAAGCTCTTTTAAGAAAATCAAAACATTAATGTATGCTGGCAGTAAGAAGTACCTCAGCCAACCAAATCAAGGCCTTAAATTCAGTCAGGTATTTGATCTCTGCACATAAACCCCATTGACTTAAAAGTAGGACTAACCTAAATATCTTCTCCATATACGACGCATATCACCTACATACCTTTAAAAGGAGAAAGTAAAGATACAACGAACGAACTCATTTTACTTAAATATAAAATATCTATCTTGAATCACCACCATCCACCATCTTGAATTCTACAGAAAATAAATAAACATAGCTAGAAATGAAGGCTCAGCGGTAATCACAACAAGTCATTAACATTCCAACAATGTCGATGACCAAAATTTTGGGGTTCGCAAATAACAGATGTGTACCTATAAATATGTATGACTTATACATAACAAGAAAATGTCGCCCTTAGGGTTCCGTTAACTTTTTGTATCTTCTGTATTTATTTTTTTCGGTTTTGTTCTAGAGATTGTTATACTACAACAACGATAGGTACTAAATATATAATTATACTAGCTACCCAGCAAACGTTGTTTTGTCGAATATTTTTTTTCTAGTTGTATGTATTTTTAATGCCACATTATAAAAAAATAAAAACAAACAATTTCTTCCAAAAAAAATATATTTATCTTTTAGTGTGAGCAACCCTTATCACTTAGGGGTATGAAAAATAGATGTTGGTCGATTCTCAGACCTACTGAATACGCATATAAAATTTGATAAAAATCGGTTGAGCCGTTTCGGAGGGGCACGGTAACTAACATCGTGACACGGGAATTTTATATATTAGAAGATTAATTAAATATTGGACTAATTTACATAATTATGTACTTAATGAATTAGTCAATGAATTCTGCAGATATGTTAATTAAAATTAATAACATTTGTATATCTTTAGAAAAAAAACAACGCTCTATTTCAATTGTTTGTGATCTAATGTATACCAAAATCGTATGAAAATAAAATTCTGATTCTGATGAATTCGTCTGCGAAATTTTCTGTGAAGATGCAAAATATACCTATTGTTGACCGATGAATCGTTTTTCCCTTTTTCGTACATAACCCTAATAACAGAATCGTGAGCGACGTGTCTCTGACGAAGAGAGGCGAAGATGTTTCTTTAAATGCATGTAACGCGATGCAATTTAATACGTCTTGCCTTCGGCAGAAGTAAAATCAGTAATTTACGAAATTGCAGTAGCGTGGGGTCCTCGGTAATTGTACCCTCTTGCTATTTGCTATCGAAAGCGATAAATACCTAAATATAACGAGGATTTCTCTTCAAGCCACGGTGAGGCTAAGTCGTGACAATTATGTAAGTTCAATGGTATTTAACCTTTTTTATGAAAAGGAAAAGCAAGATAATGTAAGCTGAGAAATAGTTGGCAAATTTTATATTAGCTTTGGTTTTAAATAATTTTGTTAGAAGATCAAATACCAAAGATCGGGGTTTCAGGAGTAAAATATAAAAGGTTTTCAACGCTTCCGAAACCTTACAAAGTAATTTGATATGTAGACCTTTAAAAAGCATTAAATAACGACTACCTGGAAATTGAAAAGTAGTATTTTATTGTACACCACACTTGAAAGGTTTTAAGTGTTCTCAAGTTTTAAACCAATTTCCAAACAAAAACAACAAATATTCTGCAGGCGCAGAAAGATAGTATTAAAGTCATTAATTTGCTTCAACTATTTCTGCAAGTCATAGCAAAGCTCTCAGAAAATGGTCATAAAAACGTGCAATCACAAAATGTAATTACCAGCTACGAATCCCAAAAAGAATATTTGATGGAATACCAAAAAATCAATTTTATGAAGAGCAAACAAAAGTTTGTAACCACAGCACCTGTATTTGACATTTGCGAGCGGGCCCTTAGCCGTCCAAAATTACTAGTCACGACTCCCAAAATTGAGTCCCACGTTTCGGGCAAAACCCAATTTGAACTGACACTAATATGTCCGAGGGGTCACAGCGGGTAAGTGTCGATGGAATCACGACCAAGTAAATAAGTACTCAATGCAAAATTTGAATAATGCTAATTACCTTGTTGTATTTAGCAAAGTGGGGTCAATTGTTGTTTGTTTAGTCCCGGAGTTGATATTACGGATAACAGGGATTTCAATATTAATATTATAATTTTGTTATTTACATACCCATCTCAACCTTTAAGCAAACATTGTGTATCGAATTCGCGTCTGGGAATAACACTTCATCTTCTACTTCATGTGAACAATTCGAGTTACCTCACCTATATTTTGGCTCTCCTAATATTTTTACACTTTTGGCTTTGTGATGAGCAAATAAAGCAGCATTGAAAGTTACTGGCTTTTATCCCATGTGCTTAAATGGTGATGCATGATATTTCAAGCCAGAAGAACGTTATACAATTTGTCTTACTAGGCAAATAAAATTTAACAATTTCAATATTTTAAAATGTATAACACCAATTTTAACATGTGTCCAAGACGGCCCCAATACACATACAAAAAAAAAGAGTCTACCTTCTGCTTATTGCACCTGTTATATCAAGCTAAAACTGTGAATATCAAATCCCTTTTGCCCGCAAACATATCAAACAGCAATGTCACGAATTTGTAACCAAACAGCGGCGTACACAAGTCCTGGCAAAACGCAATGCCTGTTAAATGAAGTGAAATTTCGCCTAAAGCATGAATATAATAGCTTTGTAATCAATGTGTATGCTGTTTATTTGGTGATCAGACATCATTTACATCAATCAGTGATGTGAGCACGCGAACGGCTAATAGAATACTAATTTTGATGCTATATAATCGGTTCCTAGGAATGTGTTAGCGAATTTGTTTGCGATGAAAGTGTAGTTGTACGATTGTTAGTAGCGGCTAGACTATTGTCGGTGGTGTGGTATTAAAATGAGAATTAGAAAGATCTGAAGACAGTATATGTAGAGTCTACATTTGATTACGTATTTGTAAAACACGCAAAGAATTTGTGAAATTATCCTTATCCGAAGATATTTTCGGAAATTTTGTCAGCTTTGCTTTCGTTTTGAAACTTTGGGAAAAAACGAAACCCTATTACTTAGATCCCGCTGGCTGTCAGACCATCGGTCACCAAGCTGTATTTCATGAATCGTGATAGGTAGACAAGTAGAATTTTAACAAATGATGTATTTCTTCAACAACATATGAAAGTCGAAGTTAAGTAAGGATCAAATAGCGGCGTGTTTTTTTGTAAGTTTGTTTTTCTTACTCTATTAGCTCAGAACCCTTATTGGAGCGCAATTGAACGGTTCTTTTTAATGAGTCGAGAGAAAACATGCAAGTTATCAATAACAAGGTGAAAAAATTGCTATAATAAACTCCCTTAAAAAAAGAATTTAAGTATGATAGAATATGGAAGTAACGAAGGAGTTTGGGACCAGTATTACGATCACGTATCCTTCATCCGAGCGTGCTGATTATACGATATATTTTACGATATACATTGCTGTATTTTCACGGTCGAATAGTTTGTTTACCGTATTATGTCGAGCCATGGAAAGGAAATACGATATTTTGTTAATACAAACGTTCGTTCTCTGATTAGTATAGGTAAACGGCTTCTGGACACAATCAAATATGATAACTTAGTATTGGGACTAAACAATATCGCTTTTTACTTAATTCTTCTCAAAACATTCCGAATATCACAATACTATAGCAGCAGGACTACTCTTACTTGATATGAAAAAACCTTACATGAAGTTTTGTATGGAATAAAAGCAACAAAACCTAATTCAAAAAAACTCAAAAGAAATTAAAAAAAACTCAATCTGTCTCTAAACACCTGTATAGGATACCGAAAAAAATGGAAGAACCATTTAAAATTCTCCAAAACAACATTTTGGTTAATAAAACAGCGTAAACATAAGGGTAATATTGCATTTGCGATCAACAATGTGGCAATAATTGGATCCGGGAAATTGTCGGTGGCTCTGACAAATTTCAGCTCATCAGCCCCGCTTTGTCGAGTGGGATCTCATTCGACGAACCTTATTAAAAACGATACGAATGAATCAAGACACATAACAAGGTTATTAGCTGGGTTTTGGCAAATAAAGGGTGTATTAAGAGATTATTATTAACATTGTCTGTGCGTTGTGCTTTAAGAGGGGTTCAATGCTTTTGAGACTGAAATTTTTGTTCATTTTCAACTTAACAATACAATCTAATTATATACCTTTTTTATTTTGTTGTAACGAGTACTTGAGGGTTGTCTCATCAACTCAATTTTTTCAGTGATATCTGTTCTTAGCCTGAGCTCATAGTTTGATTGTTTCACTCGTTTACCACATACAGAGATGCTTCTGTAATAAGGCTCCACTTTTACCCGTTGGTTACGGTACTCTAAAAACACAACTTTTCCCGAACTTCTAAAAGTTCCCGTTTTAAAATCTGTTGAATCTCAGGCCCCGCGGGCAGGCTTTAAAATATATAAAAAAGATCATTCTATAAGGGATTATTTAATTTAAAGCCTGCTGATCCTACTTATAACTTTAGTCGTTAGCCCGTACCGTATAAACTGACTCCCAAGGTGATAGCGATTCAAACGGTGAAACTGTTGGGAACTGGAGGCCTACCAACACATCTTAAAGTTATATTACTGCAGGTGTGGAAGAGAGATGTCGCTCTACACCGTGTATAGCTCTGTCCTGCTCCCACAACCATAACAATATTACTTTAAGACGACGTGGCAGATAGGGCAGGTATAACCGCGCTTGCTTCGCTTGCAGGTTAAATAGATAAAAGTACTTGGGGATATGATTGATGCTTGTGTTATCTTAATCTTTTAGTCAAACGAAGGGTGTATATGGGGAGAATAATGTAATGTTGGTTTTGATTCTGATACATAAACTGATTTATGTTTTTTATATTTTGTTTTGTCAAAGCGAAGAATACTACGGAGATATTTGTCCGAATGATACTTCGAACATCAAACGATCTTGATTCTTCGAACATGATTTTTCAAATAATTTATTTGCTTAAAGATCTAAATATTACAAGTTTTAAGTATCAAATTTACCCCGTAATGCTTTTACAGATGACCCCAGCGCGATCGACCAATGGAAGGTAGTTCAGACTCGGTGTTGAGGCGCATCTTGAGAGGGGCCTATGTCCAGCAGCGGACCTCGCTAGGCTGAATTAATAGAACAATTACATTACAACTTTTACACGACACTCCACCATTTTATTATATTTATGCCTAAATTTCCGGTACGGTAAATCAAAATCCTTTATTTACCAAGCTTTATTTAATGAAATTGATTGTTGACATATCTTCAAAGCAACGAGAAAGGGACTATCGACTTTAAGTATTAAAGGCATCAAACGTTTCCAAGTAAAGGAGATCCGATGTATTTTAAAAGCTATTTAGTTAACATCAAAGTTTGAACATTAGGGTACAAAATCGCAAATTTAAATGGTCAAATAAAGGCCTACTTGGCGCAATTTCCTTTGCGGAGAGTTCCTATTGAATAATAAAAGTGGTCATTGAGTGTAATTATGAAGCCTCTTCAAGAGGCCCGAGCATGGATACTTTTACTGGTCAAGTACTTAATGGCTTGATTAACGAACCACAAATTAAATGGCGACCATTTTTAAGGGTCCGTTTCTAAATGGTAAAACGGATCCTTATTACTAAAACTCCACTGTATGTCAGTTTGCTTTTTTACATATGATATATTTCTGTAGCTACTATAACAACAAAGAATGAAAAAAAAGGTTAAGCAAAGCATGATACTGTCATAAATATAATGGATGAGTATGTGTTTTGATGATGTTAAATTGAATTTTAGACTTGTACGGAGCCATCAGCGTCATCCAAGTCGCACTTGACCGGTTTTTAAGGAACACGACAATGCATAAAGTAATAAAAGTGAAATGTTCGTTGAAGTGAGCTGAAAAAGTTGGCCGTTTAATTTTATATAGGTCTCCGACGAATCGAGCTCTTTTATGAAACCGAGTTACGATCGTCTGTGGACGGTAAACTGTCTGCTCTTTTCTCTGGTAGGTATATCAATTATGCTCATGTAAAAAATCCTCAAATAAATCATGATTTAGCTTATACTCGCGGTTAACAATCGTATTACGGAAACAATCCTTTTAATTTGTTCAAAACTCTTCCGTAGATTGACTGAACAACTTATATTTACTCAGAAATTAATCATAAATCAATGTGCGGTATCGAGTGGACCGCCTAAACAACCCACTTATAAAGCGTATACTTAAAAGTTTAAATTGTCAAAGTAGTAAGTCAATAAATTAATTTGGATAACTCTTATACAGTTCACTAATACAAAATTGAGTGCATCCAGCAAAAAGTTTTACTATCTTTTCTTTATTTTTACCTTTTTAAAGCAACGACTCTCGCAACAAGGAATTTAATCCTTGTGTGCCGGGAGTTTCACAAATACTCAAATCACGCTAAAAAAGAGTCAAATCAAGCACACGTGAATCACATATATGCTCGTCGACGCGGGGATCGAACCCGTGACCATAACGGCTGCCTGTGAAGCATTTGCAGTGTAAAAACTATTAAAATTACATATTTTATTGTCTGTCAGAATTAATGCTTCCGGGGTCTATCAAAAGGGTTTTAGGAATATATTTGTTGAAATTTATGCGAAACAGAACAGAGAAATTAAGCATTAATTTGCTATCCTTCCAGTAGAAATTTACATATTTATCGAACCGTAAATTCATTATTTGTGATCTACATGGAAACCTCATTGCTTAGCTCCGCGGGTTGCGCTCGGTTCGGCGGAGTTTGGCGCGGCTCGGCGGAGCTCCGCGAGTTCGGCGAGGCTCTCAAAGCGCTGTTTGCGTACTTTAATTGTTATCTTCACACTATTCCGACGGGCAAACTTCCAGGCAACACTTAAGGCATTACTTTAATATGCTGTTAGTGATGATTATTCTTCTCATTGGCTTTTAAGAACCCATTAAATCTTGAGGAATTTTATTGTACTTACAAAATTTAAATGTTATTATAAAATACTTTGTAAAGAAACTTAAGTGTATTTTTGCCGCATATATGTAGTTTATATATCAAATCTAACTATGAGCTGTGTATAAATATGGTAAAAGTTTTCTTGCATAATTTAAATGTAACATTAAGAAATTACCTTTTCTTTTCACGATTTAATCTTCAAAAAACTTATCTTTCTTGGAATACAATTGTTTAACGACAATTGGGAGTACCCTTTGTGTTCACACCTGAATAAAATGGAACCCTATTGTGCCCAAATTGAGAACTTGCAAATAAAACCGGAACTTACCTGTAAAAAAAGAATTACGAATTATTAACACATTGAAATATAAATCTGGAGGTCAAATTATTAAAATTACAATGCATAAAGAAAATCAACCTACATAATTATTCGTTTTCTTTATTCAGCCTCCTTTGACATAAATTAACAAGACAATGCCGTTATCGTGGAACTTTCAATGTTCTGATACAATCGTAAACGACCGACTAAGAACAACACAAAGGAATGATATGAAGAAAGGAATGATTGTGTATTAACAACAGTTATGTACATGGAATAAAAACTACCACTATGTTACAATTTTGAACGAAACATTAAGACAAAAATATCTTGTCGATTTGGGACTAGTAACCCAAGGGCAAAAAATCTATGAACTCGATTCCAATCAAATCATCAAAACCAGACACTCAAAGTCTCTTTGAGAAGATATATAGACGTTTTGCATATCATATAAACGCTATATCGAATTCCTATGTATAATAAATGCCCAGTTACGCGAAGTTTCGTGTAAGACGCCAAATGTTTTTGTTGTGGTTGCCGGCGTCATTAACATAGTTATTCGTGCATAAAATCGTTTATTGACTCTCACAATGTCGACTTGAGCTTCGGCAAACAAACGCTGTCTGCGCCAAGCTGCTGTATTTGAGATGAGATTTTGATGTGAACTCAACGAGTGTGTTTCACGAACTTAGTTTGATCGTACACGCTGTAAGTGTTTTGAGAACTTGTTGAGATCGAGTTAATCAACGAATACTTTTGAGAAATTGGTTCATGATTACCGTTTTAAACTTTGTTTTATCTTCTTTGTATAAAAATCCAGGACAAAAAGATTAGATTATTTTATGATTTAAAATAAATATAAAAAACTGTCTAACATATAAGTACAACACGATTCAAATAACTATTCTTGTATGAGTGGAATATTACTTGAATTATTAAATTTTCTTGAAGCTAGATAGTTCAACTTTGTGATCGCCGTAAAACAAAAATGCTACGAAATGGTTTAACAGATTTGAAACTAATGATGAACTCAAAAAATCTAACTCAAATAACTTTAACTAAATATAAGTTAAAGGAACTTATATTTAGTGTAGTGTTTTCTGCTGCGGTTTCCAAATTCTTTATTTTAAAATCTGTCCAAATAACTTTATTTACATACTTCCTCAATTAAGTGGCAAGCTTTTCAATATAAATGTAAATTAAATAGAATATCAAGAAAAAGATCTGAAGAACAAATTAAAATCAAAACGTTTTTATCCGCGGAGTCTCGTCACACAAAACTAAGATAAACTTCTACAATAAAACACTCAGCATTTTTAATTTCCGTCTCAAGTTCGCGACGGTTTATGAGATTTAAATGAAATCTGGCAACAAGTTCTCCTAACATTTAATTAGTGGAGCTGAGATCTCAGGAAATGAAACATCGTACGTACTGCGCCGTAACACCTCCAGTGCGTGACTCCCGCTCACACAATACGTCCCAACGTCTCTATTCCGAGCGTGAACAGATTTTCTTTATTAAATTTGGCCGAGGGGGAAAGAAAAGCCTTTTCCCAGACGTCGGTGAGTCCAAAAACAGCGACGTGAAAAATAAAATAGCACTTTAGATTCACAAAAGGAAAACTTTAAACAAAACGGGCGCTTTCTCTATGCAAACGACTCGGCGTCCGCGGGCGAAAGTTTCCAAGCGTTGCCGCGGTCGCACTTGACGAAGTCGCCGTCAAACCACAAAGACACACGCCTAATAGTAAAAATTCAGATTTTTCACAATGCACTTCACGTTTGGAGCGCTGCGGCCGGCGCGATACACTTTGCAATATCTCGTTCAGCTTCACCGCTCGCGTTAGTGTTTACTTCTATATCTCTGTACATGCACAATACACACGAGTCACGTATCTCTTCCATTCAACGTACAATCAATAAATTATGAATGTAAAATGCAGCTTAGCAGAATGTTTACGTTTGCCAGGGGAAAATGCCACGTGTGAATATTCCCCTCTGGTACTACTTGTAATATTTTCGGTTATGAGACTAGAAAGTGCGAAGTGTCAGCGAGTCAAACTTGACCGCACAATTTTTTACAATTTGTTTGCCCCTAAGGAACTGTTCCCGTGACCTATTTGTTTCTGATTCAAACAAAAATATAACAAAGAAGCGATCACTCCTCTTGACAATGCTTCCTCCGTGTCATATTTACGCCTGAATTATTAATATTTATTTTCTTTATTTAGGACGCTTCTAATTTAAATTTAAAATACCGATTACAATATAATAATGCACAATGTTAGTCCGGTATAAAATCAAACAATCTTCTCCTAAATTTTATTATCAGCTTCAACAATTCAAACTATTTTCCGCCACCAAATATGAAAATATAACGCGCCGTCAAATTAACAATGAAAATATTTATCCAAATTATTGGTAAAACAAAACGCGTCCAATATTCAAAAGCGTTTTAATCTGATCATACATCTAGTGTACTGTGTTAATAACATTGTTTTGCTCGTGATATTTGTAAACCAATGTACTGGAAAATGACATGGCTTGTAATGTATTCGTTTATCTTGTTAATTAATTAATCATTCATGTTTATTAGTTTCCATTCTCATTAAACTTTATTAACGGGTATGATAGGTTGATTGATCGGGCAATTATTGGAATTAATGAAAACATTAGCACATCTACGGAATGACTCTTAACGAGTTATATAAATATATGTGTTGCTGTGGTTTACTTTGCGGAGAAGAGCTTTCCAAATTAGAATTTTAGAATACCAAACATTGTATTGTTCATTGAGTAAGCGCTTTGGTCATTGTTTCATTCTCTGTGTTGCATCGCATCTAAGTACTTCACAAACGAGGAAATGTAAGTTCAATATACGAAACTTCAGTCTTCGATACGTTCTTAGGTACTTGCACAATCTATAAGTTTCTGTTGTCAGTACGTAACCAATAATTGTTTTAGCTCATGTAAGTAGTAATACGTACTATGGAGCAACTTATTTAGAATTGCGAAGGTCTTTTTCTAGTAAACTATATTCAGTTCTATTTGATCCTACGGGATTTTTTCCTTGATCTTTGCACTTGCTCTTCCCTTTCATAAACGTTCGCGATCCATCTTTTCTTAATTCTTCTTCCTTAGCCCATCCATCTTACGTTAATTACTAATTCCATTCGTTCCTATTCGGTGCAATACTTATGCTAAGAATAAGTATAGTATTGTTTTTTCTTAAATACTTAATCAATTTGAAGTTTCAAATTTCTTGCTTTTGTTTAGTACTTGTGCTATGTCACTTTACTGCAAAAATTATCCTCGTTATCAAAAAGACATAAAGTTAAGCGGATTTAGTATTAACTAAGTATGAATAAGGTATGTTATTGAAAGTCATACCGCAACGAAAAGAAACTGTACATATACGATTCTAAATAAACACAAGAAATTGTTAACACCGTGATAGCTTACCAAATACGTTCGTATACAAATATCAAAAACTTTCCCATATTCATTATTAGCGGGAAAATGATATTTATTTTATAAACACTACAAATCGAGCGATATTATCTAAATTAAAGTTCGGCTTTGTTTAAAGTTTATTTCGTGTTGTATTTGTGTTCAGTCAAATGCAAAAGCATTGATATTAGCTAGTTTCGAAAATTTTGTTAACTTTATTTTCAGCTAGCTGTTGCCCGCGGGCCCGCCCGCTGCGCATCGAAAATGATCCCTCGGGAACTTAAAATCGGAATAAAAACTATCTGTGCACCAAGTTTTATCGAAAACTGTTAGTAGTGTTTGCCTGTAAGAGGAACAAACATCCATTCCCTTCCTTTCGTATTTGTCATATTTGTAAAAGTTATATGAACTAGTAAAAAAATAGATGGCCTCAGCGTCATAGACAAGTGATATTACTCCAAGCGCTAATGCTAACGAATCGTTCAAACTGTCAAATCAAAGAAACGTCACTTATTGAAAACGAATGGCAATCCCATCAATTTGGAGATTCTATTTGTTTTCTATTATCTGTATGTCGCTTTAGGAAATAAAAATTTACAGAATTATACTAGTGCAAAAATACAACATAATATTTAGGTACATAATAATATTTACATCAAACAACTTGACACCAAAACGATAAAAACAAATCGTTCTTTAAGCCGAGTAAAACGAAAGTGCTTCATCAATTTTCAATAGGAGCTTGGCAGAGAAGTTATGAAACAAATGGGTACTAGAAGCAAAATGTATGGAAGTTTCTCGGAAACCATTGTTAGTTGAGTCAAGTATTAAAGTTTCTGGACAGCCGTAATGGCGGACGCACTAATGGCAATCTCGTATTATGATTGTTTGTAGGTAACAAGCTCTTGAACTAACTGTTTGTAATCGGACTCCAGTGGTGTAATTAATTATTTTGGGACGGACACGTGCTCACTTAGAAGGATAGCTTTTGGTGGAGAAATTCTGGAAGGAAAATGTGTGTTAGCCAAATATGATTCGAATTGTTACGACAAGCTAGGGATGTAAATTATTTTCTTTGTAACGATGCCAGTCAAATGCAGTAACAATTTGCCCAGTATCATTGCAGACAATGGTTTTTTTTTTCTTTTAATGATTTCCACGAAGGTCTATTTAGCGCTATCCAGTATCCGTGTTAGATGTTTACTGTTCAACTCCAATAATCTTATCAATTTACGAACATGAAAATCTTTTCAAGAGCAAACGATTAAATATTACCATTACTACCCAACTACTCCACATTAATATCAACATGTCTGACTTCTTGAAATCAACTTTATTTATTGTAAAATGTTAGTTATCTTTTCCAACCTAATTACCTGCTACCTACTGACAAGCTTCCTACGCTGCGACTGATCCAACGCCCACCTTAATCTAGCTCTTGAATTACATCAACATTCCTTCCTCCAGTCACAAAAACAAAACAATAACTGCAGAATATCAGAATAATAACAAAAAGCTAGACTGTCAAATAGTACATCTTGGCAGTGCTTCTTCACAAAAATTCCCAAAGGGAGCACGTCTAGTCAAAGTTCAAAGTCAATAGAAATGGAGTCTATTAAACATTTTCTACAAGTTTCAAGTATCTAATAAAGTTGAATCTGGGTTGAAATCGGAGATAAAAAGTCTTTGCTAGTGGAACTTTGTCTAACTAGTTGTAAGTGACATTTAGCTAAGATTATTTCCTTTTAGAAACGATTCCTACAAAAAAGAATTTAATCCTTGCGTCGCGGAGGGTTTCTCACACATTCAAATCATGCGCACAAAGACACCTAGACCCAGAACAAGCATTCGTGGAAAACGCAAAAGCCCGTCGTACACGGGGATCGGGGCCACTCGGCTACACTATGATTTATTGGTTCAAGTAATATAAAACAGTCCACATCTCGGTGAGTTTGAACGTTGACCCGCGGCCATGTAAAGTATTGCGATAACGTATTACCGAACAACAATTTCACAGCAATTTCTGAACGAAGTTCAGCATGTATAATGCAACAAGCTTGAAAAGGAAGACATTTTTTTTCATTCATATTGATATATGAATGAAATGATTTAGGTATATTATTCCTGTTTCTTTTTTGCTCGTTACATTACAGTCTAAATTATTGCAGACATTAAATTAGCAATATAATTTAAATTATCAAAAACAATAGAATGATAAAAACAAGACAATCAGATTCAGTTTCACACGATTCTAATTGTAATAATTAAAACTAGTTTTGTTGTAATGTTTTTATTGTTGTTACTAAATATTTATGCCAATTTTAGTATTAATTAAGGCTCTTTTATTGTTCTTGTTTACAAGGCAATTCAGTAGTTTATTTTTTCTAATCATAATCAGAGTTACAATAAAAAAATCAAGTTGTATTCGTGACGTAATCGCACAATGGAAGAAAACTTAACCTTTATAAAAAATATTTTGTAAATTTCTGAGTTTCTTAGGCTACATTTAATAATACTACCCTATACTACACCTGTTGAACTGTGAAAAAACATCGGAGGGAAATAATAAAATATTGAAATCTAAAATCGCCGACCCGCAGTGAGCTAGCGTAGTGGTAAATGCTTAAACCTTCCCTAAAAGAGAAGAGACCTGCGCTGTGCCCACCTTTAAGACATCTATAGTAAAATAGTAAACGTCCCACTATTGGGCACACGTCTCTTCTTATATAGGAAAAATTCTGGATTTCATCACCACGCTAGCTCGTTACGTGCTGTCGATTTAAAACTATAAAATTATGCCGAAAAAATAACGCTTAACAAATTGGTCACAGTTCGTTTGCAATATTAGCTAAGAGTATAATATATCATATTATTAAAGGTTAATAATTGGTTCGTTAACAAGGTGAAGTCGCTAAAACTGAACTAAGTTCAAGTATCAAGTGTGAGTTAGGAACACTACGCTTGCGCTAATAAACACCGTTACTCTATACCACTGGAAGAGTACCGTCAGGGTGGAAAGTCTATGAACGACATTATAAATTAAAATCGGCCATTGAATATAGGTGATATGTGGG
Organism: Trichoplusia ni; assembly: GCF_003590095.1. Taxonomy (NCBI): domain Eukaryota; kingdom Metazoa; phylum Arthropoda; class Insecta; order Lepidoptera; family Noctuidae; genus Trichoplusia; species Trichoplusia ni. The sequence goes on along the minus strand of NC_039480.1, from coordinate 11,781,380 downwards.
AATGGGGATAAAAGTAACATTAACACTTGAATTCTATTTAAAACTTACTGATATATTGAATGAATGATTACATTTTTTTTGTGTCCCCAAAGGCTGAATATATTTCCCGTAGGTAAATTCAGAATCTTGAAATTTGGTACGGCTCAATTTTATGATATCTACGTAATAAGGATATATTTCCTCATTACGTGCCCTAAGAGACAAGATCTCTAAATATTATTGCAACATCAATTTTAATAATATTTTTAATACAACAGTTTATTCAACAGCGAAACTTTTCCAAAAATATTATTTGTGATGTTCAAAAAAAGGTCCCGGGTTTTTTACAACTCGCTGTAGATTAATGTTACAATTAGCTATACGCTTGTAACTGTGTAGTAACTTATTAGTCTGCATTATATATTTATAAGGAGACTGACAAACTTTTCACATAAAGGAAGCCACGAGAGCAGTTAGCCCACCACATACGGAACCATAACATAATAAGTTTCTATGCTAATTTAGAAGGCAGAGTGCTTCTAGGAAGGAGTCTTATTATGATAGCTGCGATTGAATGGGTATTTGCTTGGTCTAACAAGTTACATTGACGTATAGATACATAGTGCTGAAATGTTTTGAATTGGATTGTCTAAGTCACGTAAATTGTCAAAAAATAAGTCAGTTGCGAGTTGCGAGAGAGTTAATATACAGAAAAGGAAATTAAAAAAAATATGGTAACAAAAAACACAAAACTTTTTTTATTATTTGAAAAGTTCTTACTAATATGTAGAAAATAAAAGCCATTCCAATTAGTACGTGCATAAATATTTTACAAGTTGATTACCATTTCCAATAAAATAACATTCACTCAACACTCAAATCGAATATTTCACGAAAAAAATGAATAAACTAAAAAAAACAACTTTAAAATATCCACTAAATAAATCCGTTTACAAATTCATATTTTCCAACAGACCAATTGTGAATTCATTTAAAAAATCCAGTATTCAATTAGGAATAGAGCGAAATTGGAATCGCATCAGCGAAGAGAAATCTCTTTCCGTTTTTCCGCGAAACGATTTAATAAGGCCCATACATACGGTATTACATGATTTATATTGCGAAATGAAATGCCTAGCACATATGTTCAGTCAGACGAACCTTAATAAACTTCAGTGCTAAACGAATTGCATCGTGTAATTGCTTCCAGGGAATTAATAGTACACTTATTTAAACTACATTTTTTATTTCATTTAAATTAAACGGATAAAGTGCCGCTTTTATGCTGTTTGTTAAATTGGAAATCAGTGTGTGTGAAATACGGTATGATAAAAATGTGATGCAATTTCACGTCTCATGTTATAATGGTTTTTAAGCTAGCACTCAAATGAATATTACCTGAAAGCAGAGAATTTTACATATTACGATGAACCAAGGTGTTTTGAATTTAGCTTGTTTTACAGAATAATTTGTTTGTAAATGATAGCGTAGTTTTATTTCATTTAGACTATGAGTTGTTTGAGCCATTTATTATACTGTAACCGAACGAAAAAAATTTAATTACAACAATTTATTTATTATACAAGCCTTCGAAATATATCTAATGACGAACTGAATTTTGGTTTGTGATGATTCATTATTAACTGATAAAACGAAACTAGTCGGGGAACAGCAATAAATACGCGTGAGTAAACCATTGTATGATATTATAGGGACACACTGCTGACGCATTCGTTTGTACATGTAAAGAGCACGTTGGCATTAGAGTAGCGCAGCAGTCGTCTCCCCGAAAACATTTAGGTAATTAGGTAGCGATAGTGTTATACTTTTTATATATAGTGTTAATTATGGACCTGATACCAGAGTAAATATATATTTCTTACCAATCTTCATTGAACTACAAATACTCATATACTATACATTACTATTTACTCGTATCCAATCCTCTACTCATGTATGTGGTGTGCAATAAATAACATACTATTCTATTCCACAAAAGCATAAAATTCAAGGATAATCTTAAGACCTAAATTACGGTACATTCCGACATGTTTTACAAACATGTGACGTAATAAGACACTTAGGTTTTCTTATCATTTGTACGCGACGAGAGTACTAAACTGGCTTGTTATTGCTAAGAGATACGCTCGCAGTTATGCTAACTTAATATCATTTAAATCTTTCTTAACGTATTCATATATCCATTACCTTAAATTCTATATCAAATTACTAGGATTGGAGTATATTAGTTTGCGTAATTGTAATAATAATAATTTCACGTAAAAGAGGAATCCTGTATCTAAGCATAAATATATTTATAACCTAGAAACTAGTTTTAGTCTAGCTTTCTACTAAACCATGGCTCTTCATAAAACTGAAATTAGTTCAAGAAACTCTATGTATTTAATTTGTAACAGGTTAAAATATATGATACTAGCTGGTCAAGCAAACGTTGTTTTGCGGATTTTTTTTCTAGTTGTATGCATTTTCAATGCCACATTATAAAAAAAATAAAAACAAACAATTTCGTCCAAAAAATAAAATATATTTTTTGTGTGAGCATCCCTTATCAATTAGAGGTATGAAAAATAGATGTTCTATTCTCAGACCTACCCAATATGTATACAAAATCTGTCGAACCGTTTCGGAGGAGTACGGTAACTAACATCGTGACACGGGAATTTTATATATTAGAAGATAGATATTCGTGACACAAAAGGAGAGAGATCGTATTTGAAGCAATCAAAAACACCTTTTAGATAAACCAAATTCCAAATATCAACCACAAATCTCGGCAAGAGTACCCTAACTCTTGAAAACACGATATATCCAAAGTTGTTGAAACTATGCATTTAATAATTCACTAGAGATAACTTCTCTAATCTCGTATTATTCGTATCTTATCCTCCACTTAAGAAAGTTGGGCGTAATAAAGATTCCGGAGTGAATTGCTCTTGTCTCTGACGTCACTGTTATCACTAGTTCCCGAGGGAGTTGTATTTACCCTTGCTGTGTTATTCATGAACGCGGTTTGAATAAAGATGAACGATCCGTTACGTCGAACTACTTTCAAACCGTCATGCGCGCTATCAATTTTAAAATCAGTTGCTTTACGTGTAGTGCGACTGTTTCTTGTTTTATTTGAGATAGTGGAGCTGTGTTAAAGTTTGCCGATCCTAGTTATATGTTACGTTCTGTAAATATATACAGGCTGTTAAAAAGGGAACAGGAATGTTATATCAAATATTTAGAGATTATTTGCACGAAAATAAAAGCAAATGATATAAAATTAGATCACAATTTATTTGCGTCATAAATAACGTTTCAATGAACCACCGTCGAACCTTTTTCCAATTCAGTAAATAATAGTTATTATCTGATACAATAAATCCATTCTTTGTATTATGTGATAAAGGTACCTCTATAATCTTGAATTGTGTGAGCAAGGTAATGACTCTTCAGGGCGTGCTAAGCGGGAAATTATTACTCAGAAGTATTTTAAGGAAAATAAAAAATATACCCCCTTAGCGTGTTTCTTTAGACCCTTTTTATCTATAATTTTCTTTGAAGAAATTGCCTCTAAACTGTTATGAAGTGGAAAAGATAAAGAAGACCTCGTACATTAAACTTTGACAGTTAGCAGTTACACGACGGCTTAAAATGTATTTTTTTTATGTTTAGATGATGCTCAAAAACTCGGCAAAAAAATGTCGATAAGGTTAAAAAACGTTAAGTCTTGAATGGTGTGTCAGTAATAGTAACAGGACAAAATGTTCCTTAGGCACCCAGTAATATTCACGAGGCTCCGAATAAAGATGAAGCCATTAAAGTGGGAGAAAAGCCGACAGGCGAAGCAACGCACTCCGTGTTGACTCGGAGATGCGGAAAATGAAAAGGAAAAGCGCCTTGTTTTGCGTGTAAATACGATTCGTTAGTCGATTCCTTTATGTAAATATTATTGTACGCTTTTTAGTTCTATACGATATCTCTTTACGTACTTCAGAGTAACTCTCAATTTGAATACGAAAATTTTATTAGCATGCTTCAAAAGTAAAAGAAAAAATACACGCAAATATTTCGTATCGTACAAATTTGAATATCAGTCAAAATATTTACTCTATAAAGTCAACAGAAACACCTAAATAAACATTTTACTGGAAGCAGGGGTTGCTAAACATCATTTCGGCAAGATTTCACTATTTGTTACAGAAATAATAGGAAACAATTACCCAACTGAGATTTGGGAAAGTCAAAACTGTGCGTCGGTCGACAATAATGTTGAAACAAGTGAACGCACCGAATGTTTATGGTCCACGTCTTCGCAAGTTAGTATCTTAGGCGACCGTAACGTGCAGGCGGCGCGCACTAAAACTCTGCGAACACTCATTTATCATGAGAGATGAGAGGCATAAGTAGCTGTAAAAGTGTTGCAAGCGCGCCCAGTTGAGTCCACCATGTTGTTTTTTCTTAAACGAGGATTGATGGGCCAGGTGGTGCATTTAAATGTAGATTTCCGCTGAGTTAGCTACCGGCGTCAAGTAGAAGCTGTCTAGAATGTTACACATGTTAAACATATGCATATTTAATATGATCGCGAGAGTGCTAGCCCATATTTTGGCTGCGGAATTGTGGTGCTCTTAAAAATGTTATGTTTTTAACTTTCTGTTTGTAGTCTTTGACTTTCGTCTAAGTATGTCTTGGTTTTCCTTATGAAACTTTCCTGGTCTTTCTACTTTTTGATTTTCCAGTCAACCGTTTACTATTACGTATACGTGTTTAAAAGCAATTAGCCACTTCCCAAAATGTAAAAAAAATACGTAACAATTAAATTTATTACAATACAGTCCTCATAAAAATACTTAATTCGTTTCACAACATGATTTATTCCAAAAAAACTCGATGTCTCAGAAATAATTGCCATTAAAATTCAAAGTATTAAAGTCAGTCAGCATTTGTCGGGGCCTATTATTAAGATCCCCAATTACCGTTTCAATTTATTACGTATGATCTTGACATTTAAAAGATTGCTTTTAAAGTACTTCAAAGTTTACACGTGTTGCTTAATGTTTATATTTTTATTTATTTTTTCTTTTCAAAGATTCTGTCAGTTTTGCTCAATTGGCTATGTCTGTCTTTTTGTAATTTAAAGATACTTGATTTCATTAGCTAATTGATAAGATACTACTGACAGATACAAATAAAATGCAAATGACAAAAAATATTTCTACATCACTAATATATGAAATTATCGTGCCACGGTGTATGAAATTGAAAAAATCCGAAACGGCTCAACCGATTTTTATGAAATTTTGTTCACATATTCGGTAGGTCTGAGAATCGGACAACTTATATTTTTTTATTCCCTTAATCTCAATTGTATGTGCAAAATCATGTAAGACAGCTAGTTTTTTTATAAAAATCGCGATTCCCTAACGTTAGAATCTCACAAGTGTTTCATGAATAGCTAAACAAATGATAACGGTTGCAAGTCATCATCCTCGTTTCATTGCAACAAGCTTTTATGCGGCCGGTAACTAATTAGGGCTCTCGCGCAGTACCATTTGGTTTTTCGTTATTTTTTTAACAAAGCAGTCACGTCGGCCAGACCGTTTCCTCTAAATTTATTTTTAGCTTTCGTATTCAAAGCCCCTCAAATATTTTAATGACTGTTTTTTATTTAGTAGGTAAATGTCTATGATTAATTGTGGTCTTAATATCGAAGTATATAGAAGGGATTTCCTATGTATTTTTATATACTGCTTAATACTTAAATAACTTATTTTTACAACCTTATTTTGTTTGTTTGTGAAAGAGAAGACACGACACCTTAAACAACACGGTAAACATATTATTTTTCCCATTAATATGTATGACTATTAACCCCCAACCACATTAGCCCCCAGTTGGCGTTTTCCTTGGTCAGACTTAATATTTTCATCTTTATTCAAAGATGCCTATGAATAAAACAAGGCACACTTGTGGGGACGCCGATACGACGACGTCGCAAGATGCCCACCGCCACAACTTTATTCATTTCATTGTTAAAGTTAATTAAAATAGAAGGCCTTAAACGAAAAAGGCAAGCGAAGCTGACAGAATTCTCGCCATTACACATAAGACCCTGAGAAATAAGAAAATACGCGATGAACTTTGACATGTTAGCATATAACCATTTACGTATTTTGCCTGAAGACGACAGAAAATGACAACATAAAACGGGCCTCAAATAAATAAGGAAACGTCTGGGACGCTTAAGCCGTGTCTCTGACAGCAATCACCTATCAAATATGCCTCACGTATTTACTTTATAAAGACGCACCCTTCATAATAAGATGCAAAAGATTATTAGCGGAGACAATTTGATTTAATAAAGTTCAAAGCGAAGAAATAATAGAGGCACTTTGGGGGAAATGCATTTCGGTATTGGCTGTATGACGGAGGGCGCTTTGACTTTGTTATTAGATGCTTTTGTTCACGTGTGATATGCCAGAGGCGTCAATACTTCCCCCAATAAATAAGAAGTGGCTGAGTTGCGAACACAATTTAACTTGAAATAAAATTTTCTTACCCCTCGGAATGAATAGGTGGTATATGGTTCGGAAGGAAAGGCCGACGTCCCTATCTCGCGTTATAACGCTTCGGGTACACCTCGTAAGTTTCCGATTCTCTGACTTCTTTGTGTTTTACGTGCCTAATGATATGAGTAAAGTTACCAATGGGATTAAAGTTAAATGGAGTTTGGCTGTTGCCAATGTTATTAGGTCCGCTGTTGCAAGTTTAAAAATGTTTTACTAAGTGTAAAGGAAATGTTTTTATATCCGCCGCGTCAGCTTATGATTAAGAACTCCGGTTGGGTCTGAAACTAGTCGCGCAATCCCGATAAATACGCGTGAGTAATCGTTGCATCATTTACCTAATACGGAAATACTTTTTTGTATGATTGGTGTTGTTCTTGTTAACTAAAAACTACTAAATAAACTTTGAGTACTACCAAATATGCAACACAATTTTAATGAACTCCAAAATACGAAAAAAAAAACAATTCTGTTTAAAAAAAAAACGAAAATAAAAACAGCAATACAAATATCAATCAAAAAGGCTTACCCGCCAAATTCACCGAAATTCCCGTCAAAACAAAGTATATTTCATAAAAACAAAAGCACACGAGATCCTATCACGATTGTAATAACGATTCACTATGCGCAAACAGAGGTTCGTGTGTAAGCCTGATATCAATTTCACGCAAGTTGTTCGGAACGCCTTAGACAAACAAGGTTCTTCGGGAGTGTGGGAATCGACAGCAGTAATACTTGGCGCCTCACCTCCAACACTTTGTTTACATGGTCCACAACAACCTCTGTTTCCTTGTTTATTTCCTGAATCCCGGGTAATGATAAGAGCAACACTGTTTCTATAGTTGCATGTATATGTTGCTTCACGCGTATTCGTTTATTGATTTTTTATCGGTCTTGTACCTCGAACTTTTATTTGGTATTCTTTGTACCTTACTTTTCAGAGTCGAAGATATTTTGCAATAAAATACAAGTTAGAAAGGTTGTCTAATTACATAACTCTTTAAGAAATGTTATTGCAGAAAAATCCGTTTTCTGTTTAGGCTTCAGTGGTTTGTTACATCTTGACTTTACTTAATTTTAAGACTTCAAATAACTTCTTTCTTTTAAATAGATTGTTTAGGTATTAGATGATCATTTTCGTCACAGTGCTGTATTGCCTACATTTTATGACGTGAATACAAAATCACTTTAAAATTCTTAACACGACTGCAAGTTTGAACGAAAGATATGAAATGGTTTCAATGAATTTTTATATGGAACGGAGTTCACTTCCATGCATCGTGTTTCGGTAGCTGCTTTATTGTATTGTCTCTTCCTACGTTTTATAGCCTTCCACAAGTTTTACATACATTTCACTGTTCAATGTTCAGTTGTAGATAAAAGATAAAATATTGGCTGTACGAAAATTTCCGATGTTTATAAGCATTCGCTTCGATTTCGTTCCATATTTGAAGTGACTTTTTTACAATGAATTATGGCCAGTTTAAACTCTTTTTTTGAAAACTTCATTCTGCTTTTGATGCTTACCTCCTTAAATAGGTAGATGTCAAAATAGGGACGCGACTATCACAAAATGTGAAAGCATTATTCGGAAGGAATATAACAATAATAATTGTACGATATACTGTATTATGAGTAAATACCCGAGCAAGGTTATTCATCGTTCGGATGGTTAGTGGACAACATGTTTATTTTGAACGTTACGCCTAATGAAGTGAAAGGAAATGATGGATGGCATCCAACATCCCGGACAACGGCTTTATATTGCGTTTATTTGTATCCAACAATATCGGTCTCTATACTGATCGTAGCCTATGATAATGTTTATATGTTCGTGATGAATAGACGTTTAGGTAACATTTAGACAAGGTCTTTGTAATTGCTAAAAACCTATGTTCGTTTTATTATAGAAAGCTCGAAAGATCAGAATTATTAAATATTAGGTTTATTTTCTATACTTCTATACTCTATACTAATATATAAAGATGCAGAGTTTGTTTGTTTGAACGCGCTAATCTCAGGAACTACTGGTCCAAATTGAAAAATTCGTTTGTGTTGAATAGACCATTAATCGAGGAAGGCTTTAGGCTATAAATCATCACTCTGCGACTAATAGGAGCGAAGATAGGTACAATGGAAAATGTGAAAAAACAGGGCAGGTATAAATCATAACTTATATCTTATACCCACGCGAACGAAGTCGCGGGCAACAGCTAGTTTCGAAATATAATCTCCAAGTATATGTAATACGCAATCAAATGTCTATAATATACGTTGAAAAAAATCATTATGGATTACATTTTATGTAAAGATCCCTCTTAAAACCTGAAAGTCGGTAACGTACGTCAGAAACATGCGCTCATCTTGAATGATGAAATTTGCAATTCATATTCTTTTTTCCTAAAACAGTCTTGAATACATTAGTATTTTAATGCCATCAAAATATTTATAACTGAGGTTTAAGGGGCGAGTCAAACAAAAAAAAACCTTATTACGTTAAAATAGATTTGTGTTACTCGGAAACACTAATATTTATGTAAGTGGGCCAAATTTTTGTCAATTCATTGTCTGTTCGGTTCGCTACAGATTTCGAAGCGCTGTGCCAAATGCCATTTATTAAGGTTGTTTTGTTTTTTATTCCTTGTTCATCCAGCTACATTTTGTGGGAGAAAACACTGCGTTTGTGCAGAATTCCCTAATAGAGGCGAACTGAAGTGTTTGAGTTTTTAAAAATGGAACGGGTGGGATGGTATCTGGCATAAATACGAAGCGCATATTAATAGGAGACTGACGTCATCAACTTTTTTTTGCAGATATTTTATGCGGTCATACATTGTTATGCAAACTGCTTTTAAAGATATGAGAATTTAAATCATCTTGTACGAGGGTTGGAGATTTAAAACTATTTAAGCTCAACTTAAGATCAAAGGTCGCTGTTATTAAAATCATTTTATTTTCTTTTATAATAAACAAATCGCATCTACAACTAATTATAGTTAGTACTTCTGGTAACTTAAATTATTAAAATGTCGAAAACGGAATCCTACTTAACTTCCAAATCTACACACTAACATCTACCTGAACTATTCCCAAAAAGTAAATAAAACAAACAGTTAACGTAGAAATGAAAGACATATATCACTCTATTGTTTAATAAACTAATCTTTCCAAAGTTGGAAACAGCAGCAACAGCGCACAGAAAGTTCAATGTTGAATGGACAAGTGTGTTAAAGTATTATGACAACAGTTTCGGACACGACAATAATACCAGTTTCAGTGTTATTAAACAGAGACCTGTGGGGCTCAAAGTCTCACATTCGTTGAATCGTTGTTGGTTTAATTAACGTTTCCTACAATGTCACCATTAAGTCGGCGTTGTCTGCTCGCGACTGTAACAATGCCAGCAATGAACCTTTGTTTGCACAAGTCCGTTGTTTAGAATCCTCGGTGATACTGCGAATACGGAACACGAAATACCCCATTATACCTCGGCGTACACTGCGGCGTTAGTATAATAACTTCGACGGTTGTTATACAAACGTCTACTAGGAAACGACAATGGAACGCAACCAGAGACGGAATCTTCATTTGTTGCTTGGTACTTATGTACTAGTAGTCGCTTGACTCAATTCCGCGATGATAATTGGAATCACGCCGATATTCCTGTGTGCCGTTCGCCTTTTGTTATCAGTGAATTATGAGTTTATAGCCAATTAAGAGTGAAACAACAACCCCGAGTATATTAACACTTGCCAAATGACGTTTCATTGTATTAGTTCATTGTTATAGTGCTTTCAAACGAATTTATAGGGTACTGCGTACTCGATCTGATTAAACTTAACTATTGGAAGGAGTGCAGTCGCCGGATACGACAAATTATGCATACAATATTGTATAGAAATAAAATATCACGAGTCTTTCGGAACAAAATTCATTGAAACATATATACTGTTAAACCTTTTAAAGAAAGACACTATATAAAACGGGGTTCATAACAACTCGTATCAAATCAAACGGAACAAAAATATCCCAAGCACTCACAGACATTCGAACACCTTTAATCGAAGTAAAAATCGAAAACAAACTTTTCCATCTACAATCTAATGATGCGAGACTCGCCTCCATCGCGCTTGACCGATTTTAACTACTTAAACTTTTAAGTAAACAGGAACTATGACAAAGAGACTTCGGGCAATTTACCAACGAGAGTGCAGAAATCAATTGCACAATAGCACTTAAATCCGTCGAGGATTCTTTCGAACACTGGATTACTTAACTGGTACGTTTGTAAGGAAGCCCGTCATTGTTCATGTCGAGAATGAGCACTTAAAAGACGTGTCATTGGTGCCATTTCGCGGCGCATTCTTCTGACACAACAATAGTTACAGTAAAAGGCTTTAGTGATACCCGATTAGGCAACAGACACCGACTCCTTCACTTAGTGTTGCTCGTATGTTCACATGTGTTCCAACTCGTAGTGCGTTTACGTGTCGCGAATTGCTTCGGATAACTTATTCCTAGAAGCTAATGTTTGCAAAAAAATAATAAAAATACAATGAAATTCAAACCTCAGGCTGGACTTGAACTTGCACTTCTATGTGAGCAAGTCGCCAACTTAAAATTCAAATTTTCTTTAAATTTGTTCATTGCATCTTGTCTTAGAGTCTTATTATTTGCATTAAATTGCAAATATTATCCGATTCGCAGCAAAATTATTAAGATATTTAGTGTTAAAATTTTAAAAGCTCTCCAAGAATCTACAAATTTAAGAGCACTGCCCGATGGTATTTTCCCGATTCTCATTTTCCACAATGCCAAATTAAATGATAAAATATAACCCCGACATAACTCTAGATAAAGAACAAGGTATTTCACCATTAAAATGTGTAATTAATTTGACTTAATTGGTGAAAGAATTACAGAAACTTGCCAAATTTCTTTTATCTTTTTGTGTAACTCAACAAAACATCCCCGAGGAAGTCTTATCGAGGAAAATAAATCATATAGCCTCTGCTCCGCTATCTGATACCGAACTTGCTCCTCGAGATTCCCTCTTAGTTTTATTACTCGAACAGATATCTTCGAATTAGCATTTATATGTCTGAATACATATATCTTTGTCATTCTCGAATTCCCGATCTTGAATAAATGATATTACGAGTTCAATACTAAGTTTTGTTTGCAGTATTTTTATCAATATGCTAATCTGAAAAAGCAAATAAAATGATGCGTGAAGTGGCTTGTGAATGTGGCTTGATATAATAAATAAACTACATACACTGAAGAGATAAATATTATTTAGAACGTTCTGTCTATCATTTGATAAACTTGAAATTTTTATTTTCGAAAGGCCAATACAGAAGCAAAAAACAAAATAGCCTCTAAAATGTTATTTTTAGTCAAACAGACGTCTATTCAAACAACATAAATAAAATGGTTCACTGGTTCGCTTAAATTGGCCTAATTTTTTCGCTCCCAACCTCAAGTAGATAATGTTTAAAATAAAGGGAACGGGAGGGTGCTAAAGTGAACTGAAAGGGCTTATCTAGCCGGCTGCGGTATCGGGCCGAACAACTTTTGCTTATATTCTACATAAATATGCCTTGCGAGACATTTGCATTTTAAATTGTCGAACGATTCCATTTTCTGATAAAACCGCTTTTGCTGATTTGGTGTTGAGATCGTTTCTATGTTTATTTTTCGCTGGATTAACTAGCTTTACTTGGTCGATACAGATGGAATAACAAGACCACTTTGATTTATAGTCTGATATGAGATACTGGTTTAATTTGCCGTACAGAAGTGTTTTCTTGATAGCTCCTAACGGAATGAAACAAATTACTTGAAGTCATTTTTATCTTTCGTCGCCCGACGTCTCTTTAAAAAGCGACTCAATTTGTCTTGTGTTAATTGAAACTAAAATTGCACATACGTTGGCATTTCGAAAGTCGCCTCAATTTCGTAGGTATCGTCGTCGGTCGGACGAAGACCCTGTCGACAAGCGGATTACTAAAATGTAAGCCTCAGAGCAACTGTTAGAGGTTACGACCCACATTGCGTAATAGACTTGGCGATCACCCGACTGAAACTCATATCAAGGATTAAGTGCCGTAGATCTCAAGATCGATCTTGCCTCAAAACGGCACCTTAATCATTAAGTCAAATCCTATGTTAAACTGAGATTAGAGATTAATAATATCTCGGGATTACACATTCCTGATATCTATTTTGGTTTGGGCTGCAATTGGAAAGCTTGTAATTTACTTTAAAGAGTGCCTTGTATTTGGAATTTTTATAACATCCTTGTAACGGTAAAACGTTGTCAAAATAAGTGCCTCCTAAATAGTATCCTTAAGCATTACTCAGACTCATCTAACTTACGTGTAATTAGTTAAGTTTATGCGAGAGCTAGAGTACAATAGTCCTTTCTCGGAGCGAAGCATTGCGTTATCGCATATATTCGCAATAATTTTGGGAGTCCCCCTCCTTGGGGCCGTTAAGGAAGGGAGACCTACTTCCAAACAGTTACGCCAAAATTTTCTTTTGGATTGTATATCGAGAACTATTATAAACACGTCAACAAGATATATATTACATTCTCGAGGACTATCCAAAAAACGTGCTGTTTGATGTAATATCTACAAAGTGATGGCAAGATTCGTGAACACGTGATCCGTTACGCTCACTGTTTCGCGACAAACGGAGAATACATAAAACAGTTCGATACGTGTCGCCTTCTTCAAAGCTTTTAGAGTCGCAGATGTATGTCTCACTACGTATCTGTGTACTAAAGCAATTTAGACATACAAATTATGTCAAACTATACCAGAAACTGCTATAATAAAAGCCAGAAAAGAAAAATGTTTGTAACTCCTTATTTTACTTTCTATTCAAATACTCAGATACGAGGACGACGAGGCAATAATGGAACATAATGTTGGAAGACTTTCAAAATCTATACAAAAGCAAATATTGATGCAAACGCTACAGAATAACAAAGTATGACGCCAAGTCCTATTCGTTAATAACCATGTCAGGAGCCGCGCAGATTCTTTTGGCACAACAATAAATCTAATGATAGATGATCATTTGAGTTGGGCGCCATCTTTTTAATAAATTGTTAGCCGCTCCACATTTCCCGACGTCCGTAGGTACTGCGGGGTAACCGCTGTGGATGTGCTGAGATAAGGACCTCCCAGTTACATTATTTCAGCTCCGTTGACACTCCCGAAGTAAGCACTCTGTATATTTACTGCCGCACGCACCTGAGATAAGTTAATATCGCAGCATTACTCGCGACCGCCTCGCCTCGCCTTGCCCCGTAATATATTCCCAAGTAATTGTTCTACAAGACCCTCCTCACTGCTATTCTATGAAGTGTAAAGGGTTCTGGATTTATAGAGCAACTTGAAACCACTCGAATCTGCTTTCAACACTACTTTATGCGATAAAATCTTCTTAATTACTTTTACTTAAGTAACGACGTCTCGATAAGGTAGTGATTAGAAATTCTTTGGATGCTCTCATAATTTTCATTTAAAATTCAGTTCTTAAAGGGCAACGGTGCGCGACGAGTTATAAAGTACTTACGGATGGTGGAAACGTGGTGGATCTACAAATTATACGATGCTGTCGTATATTTTAATGAAGCCAGGTTTGTGTTCTTAACTACTCATTCCGTTTGGTTCTCACTTACCTGGAAAAAAATAATAACATTGATAAGTCAAAATTATAAAATTCAATAAAGTTTTTAATTAAGCATCTATGTACTTAGATACAACTGAGCCACAACAATATTATCGCCACTAGACAATCATCCAAACATAGGTACAACAATAAAATTAGTGCAAATTTAAACAAAAGTGCGAACTCTTGGCCTATATTGGTCCCCTGCGAGCCGGTGCCGGTCTCATTCCACAACTTCACCCCATAAAAGTTAAAGGGCACATTACGGCAAGTAATAAGCGAACAACGAACCTCTAAATTGGCCAGACAAGTCCGACTTCTGATCTATTCACTATTCTCTATTTGTTGGCAGAGGTGAATCCTTTAATTACACCACACCATAATGAATTCTATTGTCAGACATCGCGGTAAATGCTTGTCTGCTTGTCTCGCCTCAATACGTCACCGTTACCAAGTATTTTTGTACGTAATATATTTTCGTGTAAGTAATAAAATACGTGTCGTTATGCACGAAGACGTGTGAGCGATAAAGCCGGCTTGAATATAATATAATACCGAGCCTCGTAAACTTCTCAATTCGTGGCACTTGAACTTTTGCAATAAAATGACGATCCGCCGCGTATAACCACAGGATACAAACCGTCGGAATTCTTGATAGAGAATCTCTATAGTAACGTTAGATCTGTCAACCGTTTTGACTATCAAGTGGGAAGTTGGCACATCTAGAGAGACGGTATCTTCGTCCGTTTGTCACTTGTCCGCTACTGTTTTGTATTTGAATACGCGCTTTGAATTTGTTTTTCTGTGTTCCATTGTTTCTGTGAGATAAATCATCACAACTTGTTTTCTTTATTAGACGTCTAGCGGTTTCCGTCACTTCTAGTGAAAAGTTTCGTTGATTCATAAAATAAATGATGCTGAGGTCTTTGGCTAACATGAAGCTCTTAACTCTTAATGACAAGTTGTTTAAGGCTATAACTCTAAAACCGAGGCTATCAAGAAATTGGCGTTTCGACACAAAATTAACGGTCGTTCAATATTATTAATTAAACTGAGTGGAACATTAATCTTGTTCGTTCTGAATTATCTTTTGTGTCTTGATATGTTGGGTTTTCATGACGATCCATGACGATCAACAGCTAACCCAACCGTGTATTTAAGTTTATGTGATGATTAGATTATTGGAAAAATGTAATGTTTGTTTATGTATTACGGCCATTACAGGTGAACTACATATGTGCGAATGCTCTTAGAATGTTTGATAAAAATCAGTCGAGTCAAAAGATTTGTGTCTTAAAAGTTTAACTTTTTAGATTCAGATTATTTTTTTTTTCATGCTACCTGAAAGATTGCATGTGTAGACTAATTGATTATATTAACAAAATTCGAAGTAATTGTACTTAATTTTTTGTTAATATAATCAAACTTAATAATGTTTCTTAGTTATAAATCGGATGTTACGAAAAACTTGACATTTGTAGGATTTTTTGTTACATTATCAGGAAATTCTAGTAATGAATTCGTAATAATATGACTATGTGGAATTCCTCAGCCCCGTAGTCTAAGTACCGTAGTATTTATTCCTCCATACAGCATTTTACAATGTTCTACTCCGATAATCATCACAACTGTTCATTCTTATCCAACGATCTAATTATTTGTGTGATTTATTACATTTTCTGATTTGTGAATGTATGTACCTTTTTTGTACAAAACCCCAACGTTATACTGATTTTCAGCCAGCTAAATAGGCTGATACGAGTAAAAAAATATCTGCATCTAAATAAATACGAAAAAAGAACGTGTCAAATGGCATTCGAAAAATAAAAACGATTTTATTTTCATCAATTTCGTTGAATAGCATTTTTTTCATAAATTTAAATGTTAGGTACTTTATATTGTGCCAAAACCATCATAACCGGGTATGAATATAAAACTTATTCTAGAAAGCTTAATTCGATTACAGTACGCACTGCAGAACAAGCGTCACACGAAATGACGGAATCTACATTACATTCTAAGGTTAAATTTTATTTTCTAACAGTAACAAATCTATAAGTACGGTCATGTAGAACAAGGCTTATACATAATGACGGAACCTGCATTAGGCAGTAGGTACACGGGCGGACCGCAGCTATGCGGCTAGTTGCGACACTCGTATCGAAAGTGCACACTGATGTGGGACATTGTGTCTGCTACATAGCTGTAGGTTTGTATTGTTTATCGTCTGTACGGTAAATTGAAAGGTTATAAAAGTCTTTGATTGCATGTGTAGACTAATTGATTATATTAACAAAAGATTAAGTACAATTACTTCAATTACGTATTCATTACTAGTATTTCCTGATAATGTAACAAAAGTCAACAAAAGTCAAGTTTTTCGTACCATCCGATTTATAACTAAGAAAAATTATTTTGTTTTACAATACCGGTGCCTACAAAGCTTTCGCGGAAACAACCATTTGGGTCTTATACATGATTGTACTAAATCTATTAGACGTTATAAAATGAAACCAATACCATCGAGATACATTGTGTCACTTTCCACAACTTCACTTGCCTTAATCGATTCCAATGACTCTTATCGATATAAAATGGCCTTTATTAGTGTTTGCGGTGTCGAACAGACATTGTTAACTTTTTATCGTCATTGTAAAATATTATTGAAAATCATCGCGAAACGATCCCTCTAAAAAAGGAAATTTCTCTTTACTGAGTTTCTCTTTTTTTATTACAGGTTACTGATACTTATTTTTAACACATTTTATTTTTAAGATATAGATATAGATAAAGTAATTCATAAAATAATGTTCTAATTTTTTAAATAATTACTCCGGATAGCCGAATGGTTGAGGTCACCACGCCAAACCCACTGCGCGCGTCGCGTCGTGAGTTCGATCCCCGCGTAGGACAAGCATTTGTGTGATCCATGAATGCTTGTTATGAGTCTTGGTTTCTCTGTGCATGTGATTCGTATGTTTGTGAAACCCCCCGCGACACAAGGATTAAAGTATTAACAGCGGGAGTCGTTATTAAAAAAAAACGCTTCTGTTTTTTGTTGGTACTGGCAGTTTAACAAAGGTACCGTATTTTTTTTTATTAGTGTAATGCAATAAAATATAATAATAAAAAGTCGAATTCGGACAACTGAGGGCTAGTTACAAATAGGCTTAAGCAAAACAAATCATGATGAAACAAAATCTGTTATTGAATTGCAAATTCGTTTTAAAAACCATTACGTCTCGGTTATCAAATAAAATTATTGCATAAATAAAAATATTATTTACATTGATTGAAAAAAATATTTTAACGAGTTCTGTCAATTTGACACTAGTGTCGGATAAACCGATTTATTAAAAATATGATAGTTTTGATTATTTCAAAGCTTCTTCACTACATGTCATACAATTCTGTTTCAGCTACAACTGTTTTATCTTAACTTCCTATTATGTGAAAACGTAGGTACTTGCTGTAGCATATTTTCCTTTTTCAGCGACAATTTTGGAATCGATAACCTTTTGCCCAAATAACAAGATACAACGCCAAACAGTTATCTCATCTTAAATCTGTACCCTCATGATCATTTTAAATCAATATAGGCTCGAAAGTACACCGCTCTAAATATTCCTACTGATACGATAATAACATACAGAAAGTTGTTTGTTTACTAGTTTCATAAACAAGCCGACAGTTGTAGAATTCGTCACCTAAACCTGTCTAACATATGCCCATATGCACACCTTGAAGGAAAGTGAACCGCCGGCATTTTTGCCGTTTTCACTCTCCTAAGAACTTTCTCCATCTCCCTACCAAGCAGACTGGTCGAAATTAGTTTAACAGCTGGCACATCATTAATATTATTTGGAATCGATTACATAAATATCTTACTTAATCTATTCTAAAACCATACAAACTTTTGCAAGACCATTCATCTTCAGCTTCACTGCTTACCTGCAATTTATCCGTTATAAATTAAACTACACGACCTACATTTTCGGGACTAGCCTTAGAGCTCTATTGTATATATAAGTTGAAATGAATATGCTTTACTTAATGCATAGAAACTCGACGAAAATGTTAACGCAAGATGAGTCGAAAAGCCCTGAAAGCTTTCAACCAAAGTAGACTGAGTTAATGTTTTGTCCATTATGAACTCTCGGCCCACAGTCTCGGGAGCGAGAAGAAAAAATATATAAATTAAAACACCACTAGCCGACGAACCCTCCGGTTTACGCCTCTGCGCCGCGCTGGCGAAAATATTACGGCACCGAGTGGCACACAACACCAATTCCCAGTGTGGACCCCACCTACCCACTGCATCGTTAACAATAGTTGAATAGGTGTGATTATGCAAATACACTTTGTGAATAGAACTGAAGCATTTCGGAAAATAAGAGAACACGAACAAGGCTATTAACTGCGGATCCCGAAAATTCTGCACCTTATGTTCGCCCGTTACGGCCCATTGCGCACCCCCAGGTGATAAAGGCGTTAAATACGATTAAGAGGTCCCTAATGGGACCGGCCCAATAACACCCGATACTCTCTCTCTTATCACACTTCGACCCAATTTCCTCAATTACTAGGATCAAGAGAAGTAATGAAATGAGAGTAATCATTATCTCATTCGTTTATTCTTTTCCGCACGCCTTCGTCGCCGGCGGCTCTGTAAAGCATTAAAAGACTGCTACGGATTATCACACAATTTATTCAGGTGCTTAATTTGAGCGGCTATCCCACTTTGAGTACAATTTATTTTTATTTCACTTAAATGTGGGCTCAGAGACCGTGGAGATTTACCTTCACTTTTCATTAAAACTCTCTTTGAAAATACTCGTTGTATCACCAAGGAAATTAAACGGAGTTCCAGAAACCGACCTACAATTGTTATGAATTATAATTATGACGTAATGAAACGATTTATGCTTTTCTCATTAACGGATTGTCGCGGTGCTTGGCATTTCCATGTGAGCGGAGCCCCGCCGGCGAACTTATAACGAGTTACATGTATGTCAGGAAGCAGATAGAAACGCGACTCGGTGCACGGTGGCACGCTGAAAGTTTCAACAATTATGGAACTGCAAATACGCATTAGATTGAACACACATTTCGGGTGCAGTCATTAAAGCCCGATCATAGTGGCAGTGGCGCGATCTAAACGTACGCCGCGATTGCACTCGACCGGATGGTTGGCAGTCCAATCGAAACTTTTGATTAAAATCAAACCAAGAGCTGTGTGCACCGATTCGTAGTGAACGTGGATATCTTTATTTGAGCTCCGTATGTTATGTTCAGATTGGGGAACTCAGATTGGAAATCAATGTTTATACAATCGATTAACCGATTGCAGAGTACATCGGTTTGATTGAGCCTTACATTATATAAAAGCGATTTTCGCTATCATAAAGCCATCAGCCCGTTTTCATACTGCCGTTTTTTATTAGCTGCATGTTTAAATTATAATTTTTAAATAAGTAATTGTAGAGATACACCAGAAACTTGTTTTTGTAAGCTTTTAAATATCGGATCTTAATGCAAAAAAAAAAACATTTTAATACAGCAAAAGATCTTCAAACTTCTAAGAAACGTAGGTAAATTCAATCCGATTTATGCACCCATCCCGACTTCCATTTTGTTTATTAATATTCATTGCTCATTGCTTAACAAAACGTAGGGTCTTGTCACGCCCTAAGGCGAAAGGTGTTGAGTTAAGGGAATGTCAAAATGCCGATGGCAAAAATCATTTACAGTCAGTACCTTTTAGGAGGCGCGTTTAGAAATTAATCAGATTAATACGGGGGTTGGCGGCATGTCGGCGTCGGTCGCGTTGCAGGGCGCGACGCCGTCCATGTTACCCGCGGACGGACGCACGCCGCGCCGCGCTACGATGCGGAAATTCCATTAAGAGCCACGAATTTACTGCTCCCGAATTTAGATCGCATCGATTTTAGATAGCTATTAGCCGATCTCGTATACAAACTCAAAGTACTGTGTAAAAGGTAACCAGGTAATTATGTAGCGAGAAAGCTGTTGTGGGAATGCCTGCATGATGGCGTAATTGGGAGAAACGCGGGAATCAAAATATATCTGTATAACACGTCGACGGATAATTGCGTTGCTATATAACGTGTTGGCAAAACATGAAGGCTGGCACGTGCTGATGAAATCTATACAAGTGAACTGGAATCGCGATCATGAAATGATTAAGTTATCCTAACCAATTTCAGTGAGACGAAAACTTTGATAAGCTGTAGAAAAGTTGAAGATTCGTATTGAACTGCACGGACAGACAAGTGTCTGAGATCATCGTGAGAAATCTACGGAACGCGACGTGTCGTAGGTTCGATCCCCGTTTAGGACAGGCGTTTATGTAACCCGCTAGCGCTTGTTTTGAATATGGGTGTCTTTGTGCATATGACTTAAATATTTGTGAATGAATAAAGCGCATGTTGTTTCACTAAGAAAATGACCCGGCTATCGATACTTACGTATTATTTATGTCGTGTTAAGAGACAAGCAAAACACAACCATTATAAGATGAAAGTTAATGGTGAAGTGATAAAACGTAACAAATAAGGTTATATAACTTACATGAAAAAATGTGACCAATGTCCCATAAATATTAGTGAAAGGCGGTTTTGAAACGCTAACCGTTTCAAAATTCATTTACCAGGTCAATTGAATCAACTGACTTTGTGTTTTTGCTTTTATCTTAGAAGGGTCATTGAACCGTGTCAACTGAGGCGTGGTGAAAAATGTTAACAACTCAAAGGCAAGGCCACTTGGCAGTAGTCTTAAGTTAGAACCTTTTTTAAAGGAAAGAATTATGTTTTATTAAAACTCTGTCGTTTGTTACTAACTACTCGAAAATTGTACCGTTTTTTGTTATGGCTTTTGTTGTTTGAAAAGCCAATTCATTACTCGATAGTCTTTTCTAACGATAGTTTTTGTAATACTGTCATGTTATGTCTGTACATCAGTCAAATTTTAAAGTTCCCAGTGATATACGGTCGCGGGTGGACTCCAAAATCAAATTAAGACTGGTTTGTTTAAATTGCTAATTTCCCTGCACTTTCACATTTTCTCTGTTTTTTCTTTATTATTTATTCATTTAATGACAGCAATAAAACGGTAGGTGGGTTTAGGTTTCTTAAATAAATGTTAAGCGGTCGTTTATTTAAATAAAGCCGAAAAGCGAGGCATACGGCGACTGGGAAATGTATGGCTGTGAAACTCGGTCCATCTGTTAAGTGAAGCAAGCTTAAGAATAAAACCTAATCTTATTTAAAGAGTAGTAAATAGTTTTAATTAAGAAAGCTAAGTTTTCAAGAAAAGTCTTTTTATTTATTTCAAGTAATAAAATTATTAACTAATAAAAACTAGGTAACTTTTTGGCATAAAATACAGATAAGAGGTCAATGATTTCTTAAAATAAATTTGACATAAATTGTTTAAAATTTTGAAATGGAAGCTCTATAGTCTATTTTTATAATGAATGAATGCGGACTTGTGTTTAATTGCTAATATTATTGTTAAGGTACATCCGTTCACAAAGAAGGTAATATTTTCCATTTATCAAAAGTAATGAAATCTTAACTTCTTACTTTAATATGAACTTTATGATCAGAACCATAATGCAGTCCCTACTTCAAATACATAATTTATAGCTAATATAAATAAGCATTACTATCACGAAAAGCAATAATGTATCCGATTTCGACATCGCAATAGCGCAAAGAGTAAACACAATTAAATACAACCAGTTTAACTTGTAACTTGTGCAGGTCGAAAATGATTAAAACAGTTAGTTATGAGGTAAATGTTCACGTTTTCAACATTCCAGATATTTTCCTTGAGGTTATTTAATAGGTACTTGGTGTTTGTAATATTGGTCAGGTGATATTTATAGGATACTTCAGTCATATTCAAGATGTTTTGTGGTGTTTTGATGTTAATTGTAAATTATGTTGTTGTAGCAGAACATTTTTGACGTTACCTATACTTAACTTGGCAAATTAATTCTGATATAGTAGATATAGAGCAACAAATCGAAATCCACGATGCTTAGAATTCCTCTATAAAACTATTTTTTCTTCCTTTGAAAAACAACTCCCGTAGTCACTAACATCATTCTTCCATACACAAAGACACTCAGACTTAATTTTAGAAATATGTTTCATTCTTATTGCTATGAATTACACAGATATTACATTTAGGACTTGCGATAAGATCTATTATACAAATACTCCCGTGATATTTTCATATGCTTACAATCGCTTTGATGTTACAAGAAAAGCATAAAAGTATTATTTAAAAATACATATCTCACCGACTATTCTAAATCCAAAGATCAAAGACACACAACATTCCTTAATCCACTCGAATATTCCACACTAAAAGAATTTCTAAGAAATCTAACCACGATTGCTAACGCCCTTGCAATTCCGACACCCACTAAGTACACAATTTATGCAAAATGCAAATAACATTCAAACACAATAATTAACACAACAGTAAAATGTTTAGGTGTGTCTGCGTAGGTAACATTGAGTAATCAATGAATGAATTACACGTTTATTGCATACAATCATCTTTACGCAATACGTTACGAACTTATGAACGTTGAGGATCACGTTTCAACGATTTGTCCGTCACTTTCGTTGAAACTCTGGGAATATGTTACGTGCGGTGTCGTGACCGTGGCCTTTGGAAGTACAACCAGCAACAGTGTAGTTAACACTTGCAGATTGACAAGGAAAAATAGATATAAATATGATAAATATAGATAAAAATAGAAATAGATAAAAATGATAGAAATATCCTTTTTTTTCGGATGGAAAATGTTTAGACACCACCCATATTAATTATTTTGCCTTTCGTGTGCCAGGGCCACCATATCCCTTTCGGATATCGTGGCCTAATGGGTTCCAAAGAGCTTGCTGACAACCACAAAACGATTCATGGACTAAAAATGTTATCCTTATGTCGCGAGTGGTTTTAGGAATATCGAAGTCACATATACAAAGACACGCTTAGTCAAGACAAGCATTTGTGGATAATAGTATACAAAGGCTTGTCCTACACGGGGATAGTGCCCGCGACACGTTGCGCACAGAGATTTTGGCTGCTGACCTCAATCACTCGGCTACCCGTACGGTGAAATAGAACAGCTAATTTTAGTTTACTTGGAAACAAAGAATCTTAAACATCATATCTAATATACATAAGTATTTCAAAAATAAAAAGGTTGTTAGTAGGTGCTTGTTGATTACCTTTTGTTGCTGACTATACTAAAGTGTTTTTTTTTTATATACGTACCACATTTTTATGGCACGACATTTTTTTTTTTTACTTCTTATTGGCGTAATGACAAAATTGAATATTTATAACGACATTTAAATTTCACTTTTTACATTGAACATTTGAATAAATTAAACAATGGAATACATAAATAAATGTGGTTAAAAAAAGGTTTTATTACACGTACTTTCTATGTTTTTTAAATTGAGAAAAATTGTTTCTTCTAATTTTAAATAATAGTAATTTTAAATAATAGTTATTTTAAATAATAATAAAGCTTTAGGCTATAAACCATCATCTATACTCTATATACTTATACTAATATATAAAGCTGAAGAGTTTGTTTGTTTGTTTGTTTGTTTGAACGCGCTAATCTCAGGAACTACTGGTCCAAATTGAAAAATTCTTTTTGTGTTGAATAGACCATTAATCGAGGAAGGCTTTAGGTTATAAACCATCACGCTGCGACTAATAGGAGCTAAGATACAATGGAAAATGTAAAAAAAAACCGGGCAGGTATACCTAAATCATAACTTATATCTTCTACCCACGGGGACGAAGTCGCGGGTAACAGCTAGTAAAGAATAACACGAAAGCAAGTAAGAAACTAATCTTGTTACTCAGACAAAAATGCTTGTTTTATAGAACTGTTACAGTTGTTTAAGCACAACAACACAATACACGTTGAAAAGCGCCGTTCTCGATAATCTTCCCTTCCCAATATGAGAATAAAAGAACATCACAAATATACGCCTTCAAAACCCTGTATCACCATAGAGACTGATACATGCGAAAGCAAAACCTTTTTAACATTGTTAAGCCTCTTGATAATAACAGTATTTTGATCTTCACCTGCCCGTAAACAGTTTAATTTATACGTAAGTGTGGAGATACTGGCCTAACAACAAAAATTATAAACCGGTCGCTTTTCCACAAACAACAAATTTTATCAAGAGCCTTAATGTTTATTTTTCTTCTGTTTTACACCTACCTACTAATATACATTCCGAAGCTAAAACTACAAAAGGTCAAAAACCTTTAAAATGTAGAGCGTTTTAAATGATAATTATAATAATGTAAACTGTAAAACCAAGAGGTAATATTATTCGAATTTAAATACGAGAAATATCAGACCTGATAAATATTATAAGCCTCTAAGCCTGTAGGTCAAAAGCCTTTTAATATTTATACACCTGTATTATCTAACAAGGTTAATGAAGTTTTTAATGAAATAACCTAATTTATTTACACCCAGACTCACAACAAACGATCGTGCTCATCACACAAACATTTGTCCTGGGTTTGACTCGAACCTAGGATATCCGGTATAGCAGTCAGGGTCACCACTAGACCAACAGGTCATTCAAAACAAAAACAGCCGATGTTTGCAGCACATGAAGTCATTCGATTTTATTATTTTTATTTTCATCATCTTTCCCAAAATTTTAGTTACAAAAATACAAGACTACAATGTTATGTCATTGTTTTTCAATATCACCCACACAAGGCCTCTGGCAGCGGATTACCCAAAAATAAATTCTAATCAACGCTCTCTGTAAATCACGAGGATTCAATAAATCTTCCGTTTATACACATTTTTATTTTGATTACAATTCGTTAAGTAAATTATAAGCTGGCAACATTTCAAGGAAGGCCAAGACTTACTAATGGCAGTTCTCTCACTACCACCAGTTTAAGTAATAATAAAGATTTATATTTCCATTTGTGAGCGTGAAAGCGATACTCGTCGTATAGTGTCTCTCTTCTCTGTCTCTTTTCCACAACTGTCATAATAGTACCTTAAAGGTTGATGGTAGAGTCTTTGTAATTAGGTTCATTACACCATGACCTCATCAACTTCGTGAACAGTATAACAAATCAAATTATTTCGTTGTAATTACGGACATAAACTGTTATTTATGCTCGTCCGAATGTGCCTGATCTTCTTTCTTAAGCTATCTCTGCTGATTGCGTTATATTAAAGACAGTCTTATATTATCACAAGTATATTTTTTATGAACTTTGTACAATCTATTTGTTTTTCTTTTGCTGATATTCTTGTACGCTTGATTCCAAGGCTAACACTTTTCATTCATTTAATCTTTTCGTCAATTGGACTCTAATTGGAGCTAATTCAAGAAACACCAGCCAAGAAAACGCAAACAAAAATACCGTATGAGTAAAACAATGAAAAAGTAATTATTGAGAACTATAAGATATTTTAAGGATACTCAAAGAATAAGAGAAAATCACCTACAGTCTAACGAATTGGGAAACGAAAGACCAAATAAATACGATGTGTTTACTGAGAAAAATAAGCACAAAGGGAAATGCTTTCATTTCTCATCATGTGGGTCTTCGGTATTCTATTGTCAGCAGAAATCCCTAACTCAATGAACAAACAGGCTTAGACAGGTATCTCACATCAAAGGTATCAAATCAATGGATTTCTTTGTTGAGGCAGACTGTATTTACAAAGAAATTTATCGGTTTGATGTATGTGGCTGTGATACTTGCTGTAACGTCGGTTCAATTGTGCGTCCCTTATTGGAGTAATCAATTTTCATTATTTACTGCGAATAATCTGGGATTGCTTGAAAATTTCGTGCCTACTCATTTGCAATGCTATGGGTCCTTATTTTGACTCTATGATTACAGACACCTAATACTATTTTATATTTGTCAGAATTTATATATCATAGACCTTATCTATCCCCAACCTCTCCCGTTTCTGCATTCAACATTTTCCAGGTAAGGGGTTTATGCTGTACATAATAAATGTATTAATTCTACTTTGAAAGTCTTTGTGGTCTTCTATGTAATAGTTGCATGGAAAACGGCAGTATGATTGATCAAATATGCGTTTTAGCTGCACGCATCTCTATATTAGTGTACAATTAATTTCTATGTCAGGTACCTGACTACATATAGATGATTTATTTCACTTCTTGTAGACTTAAGACTACTCGAAACTAAATTCTGTATGATGACATGCAAATAACAAAAGCAAACTGTCTTATTTGTTTTATTCTTAGATGGACTCTTAATACTTTTAGAGCCTTATTAAAAATTGCAAACAGCCAGGAAACTCAAATCAAATTTTTATCAGATAAATATTGACTTTTATTTTGACTAATATTCTCGTAAATCTCAGTTAATAGGTTTGCACTGTTCCTATCGTAATTTTTATGCTAAATTAAATCGGAATGGGGGCAACTAATCAGCTTAATATTCACATAAACCTTTAAAATTAATTTTTATCTTAAATTTTGTGGGTCTTAATAGAGTCCATAATTTTACTGAGTTACTTTAAAAGGAAAATCTGCTTGAACGACTTTGTTGTTGTTAGAAATTGCATTTACAATACTCAAAAATATAACTACATACATAAAGACTTCTAAGAATGTTTTTCTCATATATTTGAATTACATTTATCCTATTGGTTTCGATAGATTGAATCATCCGTTTTCCGTATCCATCACAGATTTAACCGGTTAACAACAGGCCTGTTACTAGGTTACCAATCAATCTCCCTGAGAGGTAAAATAAAATGTGTGTTATTATTTTTTGAAGGGCAAACAACGGCAGACCTCATAAAGCATTAATAACTGCCACAACATTAACAAATTCAACTCTGAAAGTATAAATCAATAAACATTTATAACTTAATCATGCCGTAAATTATGTTTAGCTGTCCAATATACCTTTCTAAATAACTAACTTTGAGAAATAAACAAATAGTATTCATTAATTCTGAGCTGTCACATTATGCACGGCGCGGCCCCAAAGTCCAATTCTTTAAGTGTTTGCAACTGCGCTACGCAATACATGTCGTAATTCTTAATTCATTGCAAATACATATTTCCGATATGTTTCGCTACGCACCAGTCGCGTAAATGAAGAAAGTATCACCTGTGTATAGACGAAACGCCTGTAAGTGTATGGCCAGTAAACAAGCGGTATTTCTTTACGGGAATTCATTGTTTTGTTTTGTTTTTTCAGAATTACAACTTCTTTTAAGTCTATAGGCATACAATATTTTTGCAGAGTTTTCTTATAAATATATTGATTTATGGTACAGGCTGGTTGCCTACCGTTATCTCTTAAGAAAGCGAGTGCTCAATGTTTTTACAATTTTAGATTATTAGGAATTCAAATGTCGTAAAATTAACTAGTCTTAGTGCAATTCATAATATATACTTACGGGGGGTATAAAATAAAACGATATGGAAACGAAGATATTAAGGAATTTTAAATTATCGGATATAGCAAGACTTTACTAATTTGCTTTGTTATTCGTTAGGTACATAGATATGTACGCCTTACTACAAATTTCTCAAACTTACTGGCCCCATAAATCGAGTCTGCTCGTGCGCAGAGAAAACGTCAGATTTTCACGGTCAACTGGTAATGGTATCCGTCACCGTCTCAGCGACTATTGAAACAGCTGTTATACACTCTAGAAATCTCAAACAAAAGACTACAACAAGAAACAAAGAAAAATCTTCTCAAGTTAATATTTGACGCGAACTTTCTTCAAAAAGGAAATTAAACTGAGAGTCTGCTACTAAGCCAGGCCTCAGAAACTTTGATATTTCATTTTGTAAATGGCGTTTATTACTTATTTTGAGCTCAACTAAATATTTCCTCAAATTGGTAAAGTAATTTGAGATGTTATTGTAATATGATATTGTTGTTGTTGTTATCGAGTATTACCCCATGACACAATATTAAGAGGATCAAAATTAACGAAGATTTACTTGTCATGTCGATAATTGTCGTATTCTCAGTTACGTATCATAAATATGAGCTTAATTTGTATACAGATTAAAAAAGGTACTTCTATCAAAATAAATGAAACCAATATCTAGTCCAAAACTCAGGTATTCGTGTCAATACACGATCGAATTCTAGTGATTTACGAATTCCATGCCAATTGTTTCAAATTAATAAAAAAGGCCATAAAAATTCTCGATACGAGTTCGCAGCTTAATTCGCCGGTTTCTCGAAACTGGTTTTGGGTCATAAGGCTAGTGGCAAACGAAGATCTCTTGACATGTTTGCGAAGGTCCATGAGGCGCCGCACATTGATCGTCCGGCTTCGGCGGAGCCGTAACGGTACCGGCGCGGCGGATTCCGGCACGTACGCTAACGGACCCCTCCTATCCCCGCAGAATACTTGTCATTGCATCTCGGACACTCATCTGAATCGCGTGAACAGAATCTATTAAGTTTTTTTTCATCATAAATAAAAGAGTGCCGGCATCCATTCACATTGACGCTGACGTGTTAATTGGAACTAAAAACCAGTGTCGTCATTTGTTCTATTGTGGTTGTTTAGTATAACAATTGACAATCGTGACAAGTATTGTTTAGTTCTCACCTAAATAAGTAGGTGAATGTGTGAAACAAATTAAGAACTTCACAACTGCGCCATAGTGTGAATTGCTCGTATATTAAACTTGATTTTATCAGAGTTTCAGTTATCTTCCAAATTTTCTGAATTTATTCGAGACAAAGAAAAAACAAAAATGTCTATCTTTTCCTCTATATAATATTAGTTACTTTTTTATACTAAAAAAGAAAATGTATTACTGGTT
This sequence comes from Trichoplusia ni, assembly GCF_003590095.1. Taxonomy (NCBI): domain Eukaryota; kingdom Metazoa; phylum Arthropoda; class Insecta; order Lepidoptera; family Noctuidae; genus Trichoplusia; species Trichoplusia ni. The sequence continues at coordinate 11,752,240 of NC_039480.1, read as the reverse complement.
AATTACAATTCAAACAAATACTTCATTAAAAACAATGATTGAGTACGAATTCTAGTTCATAAACATAAATTTATATATTATTTAGCAAGATACAATAGTGGAGCGTGAAATATTTAGCAATATTAGCTGCGCTTACGCATACCGTCTGCACTTCATCATATTTAATACCTCGCATAAAGCTATGCAACCAGGAATATGACAAGTGTTACGATTACTTTAGGAGTTGCATAAAACTATCATTAAAGTGTAAACTGTGCTTTCACATAAGTTCTTTATAAATCCAAACACGTTTATGTCACATAAACATGACACCATATTCAATAAATATTTTATTGAAGATTAAACTTTCATAACAATGCGGAACTTATTTTCGCAGCAATCTTAAAATATTTAAGATGTATATACTTATTTATACCACTAGCGTTTTCCCGCTGTTCGGTTTTCCTAAATATCGAGTACAGCGGCAAGAGTCAGCTACCTTCATACCAAATAGTATGAAAATTTACGTTACTATAAGAGTAAGGAGTTACAAACTGCCTTTATAGATAATCTAAACAAGAAAAGTAAAACTTAAAAAAAAACGTCGAATTGCGAGTTGGTCAACTGTTTATTAACTCTATCCCGGAAATGTCAATATATCACGGTTCAGGACACAGACGAACGAACAGCTTAGCCTAAGTATTTGTACTAATAAAAATAAAGTAAATTTACTTTGACTCTTTGGGTATGAAACCTTAATAAAATACACGTATAGGTTCAAGAAGAAAAAAAACAGTTAAAATAGGTACTCTTCCTTTTCGAAGTCGTCTGAATATTTTGTGATGGCCAGTATTGTTCAATACCATTGTCATTTAATCTGGGGTTGTTGCACGATGTGAATAGAATCCAGTCCTTTGATGGGTTTAGGCGGGTACTAACAGTAAGGAGTACAGAGAGAAACCTCTTTGTATTTTAGAATTTTAAAAATAGAATGTTTCAAGTCGAAGATTAGAGGTTATCTTTATCTGAACTGTTGGTACCTATACGACATTATACTAAAAAATTAAACGATTTTTAATGGGTTATTTTTTTAAATTACTCCATTTGGATATGAAATTAGTCACTCGATCCCGATAAATAAGCGTGAGTATTTGTTAAGGTTATAATGTTATTTTAGATAGCTGTCGAATTAATTACGTCACTTTTGTCGTGTGTTCTGTGCCGTGTTTTAATGAATTCCTAGAATCATGGAAGTAGAATGACAAAATCATTTTATAATATAGACGGTTATTTCATAAGTTACTTACATTTAATTAGGGTGTACTAAAACTATTTTATTATGAAGTAACCTGTAAAGCAGGATTTTAAATCAAACCTTGAACCCCAACACGAAATTAATTCAGAAATAGCAAACAAGAAAAATAAATATAAAAATATGTATTAAGTAATTGTTGAAGTGATGAAAATATCTTCTAAGTATTTCCTTCAGTAACTATCACAGTCTTCCTCTAAAAACTGCTATTGTACAAACACAAAAACATAAACTAATCAACATCCATTACAACTGATCACTATCAATAACCTTTAAAAATAACCGCGGATGGCGTAAAAATCGAAAGTACTTCGATTTAGATTCAATCGTGACACTCGTATTGTAACAGCGTTGTCGTAACGATTCATAATCGACTACAGATTGTACAAAAACGGTATAAAATACGTAAAGCAGTGTAAAACCACGAGAGGTCAAGACGAGGAGTCGTTGATCTCATGAAAGCGAGAGTGTTATCGGTATGTCTCCGTGATTTTCTAATGCCAGCTGTCAATGGACTGGTCCCAACGGAAATGTTAACGAGTTCCGTTCTAAACAACCAGTTTTTTTTTGTTCCTTTATGTGTCGTTAAGAAACGTGTGTGTAGAATTCTAAGTATGTAACTGGATATCTATGAGTTTAAATGTCATTTAGGTGCATGGAAAAGAGTTTGATATATCTACATACATTTAAGAACAACTTTAAGTTAAGTTGCGTTTTAGTATCCTGGAGTCGGTTTCGGTTTCGAGTGAGTTACGATTTCTTTCATTCAGTAGCACAAGTTAATTTTAACAAAAGCGATAGAGAACTACAAATATTAGAATCTTACAGAAAACTTACTGTGTACACACCGAAAGCTACTGTTCTGAAGATCTTTGGCGGTCCTTAAGTTCTAAAATTGTACGTTGACTTTCATTGAACTGTGTCTATAGATATTCTGTCGTCAAAAGGCATCAAACATACATTACCTACACATACCATGACAACTCTTGTGAAAGTCAATCTTCTCGAAACTATTAAGACCACCTACGTTGTTTCTTTCTCTATATCACATATCTTCAGTTTGTATTGATCGGTAATCAATTCAACAATTACCATTCATTTGTCTACATACAGTTTTCATTGATTACATTATTGTACAATATGGGACTTTAATTACTGAAGAGTTTTGACATTTGAATATAACTGTCTAACTATATTCTAATACAATTGATACAAGAGGTAATTTGGCCTCAAATCAAATCCTTTGTTCGAAAACTAACTTTATAAACAAAAAACAATCGCAAAAAGTATAGATGTTTCCACATAATGATACAATGGGTCATATAATCGCTATCAACGATCTCAAACAACCTCAAGTTGACATGCCGCATTGTTTTAAAAGTAATCTTCATCAAAAAGTTCTTCTCGATGACGTAATATTTCATCAAAAAACCTGAAGAATACGACTGTGACCTCATCGACCTACAAACAGACTCTATGGTTGCTCAACCATAGACATTGTTTTTTTATGACCACTTGCCTCAACTATAGACTTGACCTTTCAAAATGCTGTATGCTTAAAGGTCGGCTCATGTGTTCTCATAGGTCAAATACATGTAGGTTATTGTAAAAAAGTGGTACTTGAACTTGAACTCAATTGACTCCTCAGCATAATATCTATATTATTGCATATTTAAACTCACACCGTCCACTTCGGTTACATATTTATATGATAATTAAAATTCAGTTTCAAAGTTAACTTCATTCATTTCCTTTAGTATACCTATATTTTCCTTTATATTGACAAAAGCTCATGCTCTAAACATGAAGCAAAACAAATTTCTGTTAAGATTAACTTAGACTCAAATAACGTTTACATGAAAGTATAAAAACTTCTGCGACTTAAAGCGATAGTCTTTTTTGAAGACTTTTTGCAGTCGACTCCCGCACTAAGGAATTTAATCCTTGTGTCGCAGGGGGTTTGTTGTCTCTAAAACAACATAACTCCTTATATTATGTAGGGCCACTCAAATGTTCCAACCAATAAAATGCTCATAATAAAGTAATGTGTTGAAATTAACCAGTCAACTTCTCAGAAATTGATAACATCTTCGAAAGCTAAACCAGAAATTCTATATGACATAGAATCAGGAACTCAGTCTGACTTTAATGTATGAGCTAACTGGCTAGATCAGGTTTGAACTATTCCGCTAACTGTCAAGGATATAAAGTAAATGTTACTTGAAACATTCTTAATTATGTTACATTTCTTGATTTGATCTGGAGCTTGTATTAATGACGTTTATTCCTAAGATGGCGAGAGAAAACAGACTTTCTTTTGATTTGCCTTAGGCTGCGATTTCACTAGGAATAGTTAGGCATATGTTTTTATTATCAAGCTTTTTCCGGATAGGATAAAATTAAATGACTCCTTCCGATTTCGTCTAAGTGGCATGTTGCTTTCTTTGCCTTTAGTTTACTGAGTCGCAGTAGCCCAACCAGACCATCGCTTTCTGACATCCCTTGGAAGTACGCGTTGTCGGACATGGGAACCTGGTCGGGCGGTGAGCGACCCACCACTCACCATCAGGAGTCATTACGTGGGACACGAATTATAAAGTAATTATCGTGGTTTCTGAAAAATGCCATAAACCTTTGCCACTCATCACTGTTGAGAGCTTAGTCTTACTTTGGTAACTTGATCCAAACGTAAAAACAGTCTGTAAACACCATCACTACGAGTAGAGCTACGGTCTACCAACCCTGAGACCACAAGAAATGTCAAAATTCAACCTTAATGCATGGCATTACAGATGCGATAAATTTTAAAGTGTCGTCTAAGTGGAGTGAACCGTTCGTCTAACCTCTTATTTGATCAGAATATGTAAAACACACAGGAAAACGACGCTCCACTTTAATATTCCCCACATTTAAAACGAAAACGCCACGAAAAGAAGGAGAAAATAAATACACTAAGCGAAATCACTTTGACCGGTCAGGATTCTGCATTTGCATTTGAATAAGCCATTTCACACTCTTTCAGGATATAAATTTTCCTAAGCTCCGGTTAATGCCTTCGTAAGGAGTAGTAATGTACTGAAAAGCATTACACGTCAGTCTGTCAATATTGTAGTATCGGCTAGCTTAACAAATACAGTGAATAGTGAAATAAATGTGTGGTGGATGATAATATTCATTTTAGTCAGTCTGTTTGTAACAAATTTTATTTTTGGTAAAAAAAACTTGACTGTATTTATTTTTGTGTAGGTTTTGTTCTAGATTAGCTTGGATTATGAAATACGTCCCATGTTTTGACTAAAACAACAACTCTATGAATGTAGGATGACGTGATTTAAAAATATATCGGTCGTTTGGGTAAAACAAATATTTTTTTATAGAAGGTAATTTTAGTATTTTTCTAATAGGTTCTTTCCAAGTTTTATACATATCAAATCGAAATTAACTATATCGGTTAAAATAAGCTAAGAAAAATACCCGCGTTTAATTAAAGGACCCCATTTAGATACTGTAAATATTACCAGACTAACTTAGCTCAAAACAAAATATTTATTAATGAGCAGAGTAAAATGACAAAATAGAGATCGCCTCGTTCCTTCAAAGACGCTAGACTTCCCAACCTCATTATCTGACAAAGCTATTCATGTTACACGGAGGCGAACAAAACAGTTTCATTAATCTCATTATGTTAATCCCAAAGCTTACTAACCAATTTATAGAGATAGCAAAACTCATATTCAACTCATAGATCAAAAACTAATCAAGTCAAAAGAAAAAGAACTTTAATTACTTTCAGCTAAAGTACCTTATCAAGATTTATCCTTTAATGAATTGATTTTTGAAGGAAGTGAAGGGTAGGGATAGTTTGCCGACAAAAGGTCAGATGTAATGTATGCGAGTCAGAGTCCATCGAACAATCGGTGCCATCGGCAGTTCCAGATAAAGTTCCTCCTATCACACCGTCACGTAACAATCAATTGATATACCTCTACTTATGTAGAAACTTTTGTAAGAAAACTGGTTAAAGAAAAGTTGTGGGAAACTTTTATCGGGATCCCCAGTTTGTCGACAAGTATCCCTCGGAGATTACTGTTTTAAATGTAACGGTATAACCGAGAGTGAATTATAAAAGTGACAGTGACAGACAACGTTGATAGATGATTTTGATAAGTCGGTTGTGAATTGGTGTTGTGTTCAAAACATGAATGTAAGATTGTAACTGTGCTTGCATATTTGAAAGACAGATTCCAATTAACTTGAAGTCGAATTACACTTTATACGAAGGCAAACAATGGGAATGTTTGTGTGTATTAACTGTTTTCTATTCCGCGTGTTATAAAATTTGAAATTGATTTGGCTAAAAACCTAAAATTAAAGCGAACTTTTTTGTCTAGTAGATTAAAGTAGAGTTCTCATGGGCTGAGTAAAGAACCGCATCCAATAAACTGTAAATTAGGTGTGAATGGCCTCACACAGGTCACTTCATTTTAAGCCTAACAAATAATGTTGTGTTTACAAAAAGCTTTTATTCCGTTAACACCCTTATTAAGCAAGTACGAGTACATGTGGGGACGTCGGTGTGACTGTAGCCGGACGTAAGTAGTTCCACCCCTGTCATTAATCTCATCTCTTTCGCTAGCCAAGTCACGCCGCATTTGGGGGGAACGACGGCTAAAACGACTTCCCAAAAAAGCTTGTCTGCCAAATTACACTGACCTGAAGTGTGTTTTCATATCCACTGAGTATTGCGCGTTGAATTTTTATTTATTTTTTCCCTCGACAATCGTATCTTTGTCGCGGCACCGCTTTTCCTGTGATGGCTTACGCAAAATGTCATCGTACATTTATGAGTCTATCGTTATTTATCGCTCAATGAGAAGTAAATCAAAGGTTAAAATTAAATGTTTAATAAATTGCAATGTAAAATAAATTTACTTTGAGAACCGTGGGGGCAATCATTTAAATTATAATTTTCTCCATAATTTTACTTTTTGCGAGGGACAAATAATTTAAAAAACTTATCCTATAGCAGTCTGCTGTCGTAAGCAATTAAACGTTGTAACTACTTCACATAGAACTCACGTTCTGAATTAAATATCAATTGAATGGGATGCCACGCTGCGAGCGAAATAGATCGCATCTAATATAAACTTTATTATTTAGTACACAGACGTGCAAAAACGGTGACAAAAAAGCTTCCATGAATCAAAAATTGACGAGACTGACTCGCGACAAAATATTTACTTAGCTTCCAATCACAAAATGCTATAACCAATTTTTTGCCTAAAAATTTTCGCAATATTCCGATGAAAGTAAAAGTATATTTATTTACCCGTCATGGATTTTAATAGTAAAAAGTGAGCTTATTATAATCTTATTTTCGTTCATAGAATAGTCGACAAGTCTGATTGACAGACGTTATTATCCTATGATAGCTCAAATAACTTCGTACAATCTATTTGACTGTTCTCAATCAAAACTTCGATATGAATCAGAAAAGTAAAGTTTCCAGACAGCGTACGACAAACTGTCGCTTGTCACATATCACGATTAGCCAAAACAGCGACTACTAATCGTAGCGACTAGTCGTCACCTTTCCAATTGTCAGAATAGAATAAAAGTAAAACGCCTTTGATATCTAAGGAGAACATCTGGAGGCCTACCACCACGCAATACTCCAAGAGTAAGCTGGTTGCCTCGCGGAACAGAGACGCCGCTCTACAAAAACGAATGTGCTATCTCGCTTCCTCAACTGAGAGCGCAGTTAAAGAGATTGGTAGGCCCCCTGATTACTTTCAATGTTAAGGTTTGCGCCCAAAGTATTGTTCCTAAACATTATGGAAGTCATTCCATTGTCTTTGTTCTCTCTCAGGAATTTAATGATCGGTTTGTCGGTCAATTACACTTAATGAAACTATTAGAAAAGTGTATGGTGCAGACTGCAGACATTATTTTCGTAATTTCGCTTTTATGGCGTCTAATGTGAGGAGTCTTTGTTGCTTTCATTTATTTATTCTTCGTTGCTTATTATTATTCTTACTTTAAAGTGAATCTATTTAAATTGTTCTTCTTTTGTTTTAACAATTTTAGTACATAAAAATGTGACTTTAGTCATTAAACACGTGGTACAAAAGTTCAAAGATTAAAGAAATACTATTGCAGAAAACAGCTTAAAATATATTCCTCGCTTTAAAATCTTTATCTAATTTAATCATGGCATGTCTGAATCTCAAGTGGCCATATTTAACAGATGATATAGAAGTAATCTAGCAAACCTATTCGAGAAGCGATCTAATCATAAATGTAGATAAAAATGCAAAAGGAAATGGTTTCCATAAGTGGGCACTCCACGTAACCCTACTCGGACATTTTCATACATTAATTATGTATACCGCACAGTAACGTAACTTTATCTTTTTTATTTAATTTTCGTCTAACATGGGTACGGAACGCTATGTGACAGTTACATAACTTTGTTCATGATTCACACGACAAACTGCCTATTAGACAAAGTGTAGTCATTATGAAGGGTTTTGATGAGATGGTACAAATATATATTTTGTCTGATCTTATTAATATTATACGACTAATGTCAAAAGTTTTTAAGTATAGCTGCGTGGATTACTCTTCGCTTAATTTTTTTTTAATGGATTTTAATGAAACTTACCAATAATAACAGTTATTCATCAGAACATATTATATAGGCTACAATTTATAAAGATTAGTATTATATGAATTGTCCAGGATATCAAGTACATACGAAGAAAACTATAATGTGTATTGTGTAACTGTAAAATCGCTGTATTGTCAGGCAGCTAATTTTTTTTCAAATGCGAACCAAAAAATATTAATTTCATTATCAAAGAACGTAAAATTAAGACCTATTTACCTGAACTTAAATAGGAATAATCCCATTTATACAGATTAAAGTATAACAAACTTACGATGTTATTCGATAATACAATGACATAATGCGATCACAAACTAATCGAAAAAATCCTTCATCATCACTTTCATAATCCTATTAGCATCGAACTCAAGTTGACACCATTATCAAAACGTGAAATTTTAATTATCACCGCAATCAACTTACATAAACACGAAAATCTGTACTTTAAGAAGCAATCTATCATTTTAGAGACTCTTTTTAATTGTAGCCTGTTGGTCTAGTGGCTAGAGGCCCTAACTGCTATACACGAGGTCGTGAGTTCGATTCCCACCCAGGACAAATGTTTGAGTGATGAGCACGATCATTTGTTCTGTATCTGGGTGTAATTTATCCATATTACGTGGGTATTTAGAAATATGTAAGTATGTTTATCACGTGTTTAGCACTCATAGTTATAATACAAGCTTTGCTTAGTTAACACTAGATGGCGTTGTTAAAAAAACTTTAAGAAGCAATCCGTCATACCAAAGACCCTTTTTAATGTTAATATGTTAGAGTAATTATCTTCAATTTATGAAGCGTTAAGGGAAAGCATTTATAGTCTTATAGTAATGAGTGTCAAGCATAAAGGCTTATTACGAAATAAGTGGTATCATATTTTATACTAACGACTGCCTACTGGTTTATTGCACTACAGCAAAAAAGATTACCGTTGGTAGCTTATAAATGTCGTTGAGAACTAGAAATGAATGGAGTTAGACTATGTGGTGAAAATATTACTAAGTGGGGTAGTTTTGTAATGTTTAGTCATTTTCTCAATAGTAAACTTATTGTGTCCTAAGTAGCATTTACTCTATGGGTAATCAATATTTTATATTTTTTTTAAATATTATAACTTACTTACTCCATTATCAAATGGGGAATACCAGACTAGTTTCGGACCTAACGGGGGTGCTTGATCATGAGTTGACGGAGCGGGGTTGCGAGTGAAATGTGAGTAAACCGTTGCATCATTTAATAATTAATCATTCTCACGATAGTAACTATAAAAATGCATTTATTCCATACTTAAATATAAGCAGTAGTAGTTAAATTGGCCTAAGGCCTAAATACAAGTCCCTACTTTCCCCTATAAATTTTATCAGCATGCAGATAATTTAAGTTCAAGTTCTTTGAGTAAACATTTTTAAAGATGTTTATTGAGGTAAATAACACTAGTGTTAAATTGTAAAAGCTTTCATTGTTCACGGATGTCTGGACGTGGCGTTTAAGAGAAACCGCCATAACTTAGAAATTATTCAGGTGAATTGTTCTAGGTACACTTAAGAATTGTTAGTTATAAGTTAAGCTGTCCATTTCTTCACAAGCTGAATATAATCTTGTGTCCGGTGAATATCAAACAGTTATAAAATTTCCATTATTTTGAGCTACACACGGCACTTACTTCTGCTTGAATCATCTGTGACGAAAAAATGTGAATTGATTTTTTTTAATTATGATGAATTATTTTGTCATGATCAAGTTTGATTCGTAAGAATTCTAAAGTTCAACTTTCAAACAAACGTATGAGACTGAAAAAAAGCAACATTTATTTCATTTAACACTTTGAATATCTAAATCAAATTGCATTCTAGTCGGGTCATTGCTCTGCTAGACGACCGCGACACTAAGTAATTTCATACCAAAGCAAAATTGCATCACAAGACCTGTTAATAATAACATCGTAATTGCATTGCGATCGGATATTGCAAACATTGACACAAACCAGTCTCAAAGTTTAAGCAGAAAATTATCATTAATTAATTGGACTTTCGTCGGTGTGTTGCGAAAAAATACTCTTTTGGTTATGAAAAATATCGGAACTTGATTTTTAAATGAGGTAAGGTGTTATTCAGTACATGGGATACTTTGGCCCAACCGTTAACGTCAATCGCTTTAAATTAAACAGATATGGAAATAACTGGTCTAATCGTGGTTAATCAAAACGAATTGACATTTACATAAATTTAACCGTTTAATTTGACTTTAACCATTGCAGAAATTAGAATTTTAAAGAGGGGTATCAGTTACTTACATTTAAATAAAAAAAGTTCAAAAATGTATACGACCTTTTTGGAGGTCCATAAACAGCTTTACGTAACATGTTGGATCGATGATATTTAATCATCTCTTGACACTGCGATTGCTGTACACTGTACATTCATTTGCACGGTTCAACACGATTTAATCGCAACACTCGATCATATTTTAATCTAGATTAGATCAGACTTAACTACTAACATAATACAATTACGGTACTTTTGGATGAGTTTCTCACTCGTCTTGAAATTCTATGTGTTAATTCAGACAAGGAAAATAACGACTGGTTTTTATACTTTGCTGACTCTTCTGCCGAACTCATTTCAGCAGAAAGATTGCATAAGAATGACGTGTTTTTACTAAAATCGGTACAGCCGTTTAGGAGGAGTTCAGTTATTATGCTTGTGTAGATTATGAAGAAGTAAAGTTTGGGCTGTCGACAAAAAAAAATATTTTAAAAGGAATCAGTATTTGAAGATACCGCACAACGCAGAGGTCAGCTATTCATTTATTAATTCATTATTTTAAAACTCACTGACATAATTATAACAATATGAAATAAAGAAAAATAAACATAATATATTTTAATCTCTTCAATGAAAACCAGTTAAATATACCTAATTCATTCCACAGCGGCATTCAAGTTATTACTTAACACAAAGACAAAAAAAAATGCCTATCGCAACAAAAACCTTGACTTTTTCTCCTTTTGTAATACAATGTCGGTTTCGTTTACAAGTGTAAGTAGAAATGTGATATGACGATGATACCGCGCCTCGCGTGATACGATGCATACTAATAGGCCGTGTCAATATGCGTTATTAGATTTTGTCTTTTTTTTCACCATAGGCAGTAATTTCTATGCCACGTTTTGCAATCTTGTATGTTTTCACTCTTCCAATTTAGAGTTGGCCAATTTTGTAGAGTCGTCAAGGATTAAAAAAAACTACACAGAGTCATTAATATCTGTGGCACGATTTGCTATCTTGTTTTTTTTTTAACTTGGTATATCTATACTTTTTTTAAACTTGTTTGGAATTTAAATGAGAATGAGTGTTCCATTTTTAATTTTGACATGCGTTTGTCTGTAATAACATTCTTTGCACGGTATATTCTATTCTTGAAGATTTAAGTCGTAAAATGTGTTGAAATCGTCTTGTGTAGGCACAAGTTTCCTTATTAATTTAAAAGCCTCTCAATTTCAACTAAATTTATAAAAGAAGATTTTTTTCTAGTAACAAATAATAATAACATTCCTCATTTTGAACACAAAAGGTTTTCAAAACACTGTGTTACAATAATTACACCAGTAACCGAATATGTGCTTTAATTTTTAACTTTATCATGAATTTAATAAGATTTCTCAACGATATTTAAACAAATGAATGTCGTTATCACGTTTCATAATTTCAAATGTCGCAAATCTCATATTGCCATTATTGTTACCGTTTGACATTTTGTAATAAAACGTACGTCGAACGAAACCCACGTCTGCTAATTACGATGCTTTATCTTTATTTATATCGAGTGCTTTTAATTGTAGATAATGAATAAAACATTCTATGGCACTAATTGGCTTGGTTCGACCCCCGAGCGAACCAAAGACCACCGTCACCCTTTATGATGGTATTACAGAATTATGCATTTACATTTCACGCTTCGTAATTCTTGGTACAACAAGAATAAGTGCATTTAAATTATCTTTATTATACTGAGTTTTAAATTATTTACGGAATCTTTTTGGTATGTTTCACTAACATTAATATCAGTATGACGTGATCAAATTATGATCCTTCTATATTCGAGTTTGATTTAAAAAAAATGTAATTTAGTTCGGTGGTAACATCTGTAGTAAAAATGACGGTAAGCCATGTTTTTTTTTTTACGAAATATAAATATTTACAACATTTACCTATATTGAGACTGTTCTGTTATTTTATTGTATGTCAATTTGCATCGGACAGTGGACGAATTTTCCAACAATTCGAAAGGAAATATTTCCTTAAAAGGGCAATCTCATTTCTTATCAAAGCATTGAAACGAAAGCGTACTTAACATTTTCATATTATTAGCTTAAATTATTTCGGAGTCTTCCAAATAAGATCCCTTAAGCGATGCAGCGATATTGCTCTAATGATATTACCATTTTTCTCCTACTTCCGGTCTTCTGAATACTCGAACCGGCAGCCGGTTGATGACACAGCACTTTATATTCATCATCAAAATTTTTATTCAATCTTTACACATATTGTTTATGGTCAAAGGAAGAAGGTGAATAAAAAAGTTTTGAATACCTATCAATTTATTCATTCATCACCTCTCAATAGGGGACTACTGGTTATAAATCTATTTTATTATACGTCAAAATTTTGCTTTGGTAATCTTATTTATTTACAATAACTTTAATTTATTCATTCATACATATTTATGTGAAACTTTTTATTACATTATCCGTTATTCTTAAATGTAGAGTCTAGTTATTAAACTTACCGTAATAATGGAAATAACAGCACCGTTTCAATAATCTAGGCTCAGTTTAATTCATAAAACTGCGCTGATATCGAAACGAGTCCAAGTATAGTTCGATTTTCACTAGAAAACCGATTTGTCCTAATTCATACACTTAATCCAACACTAAGTTTAGTTGTCCTTGCACAATCTGTTTTCACGTGTCAAGCATACAGTTTCACTTTCTATAAAGCGTCCGTGATCTGTCACGAGCTGAGAAAGGCCGCAGCCGATGCAATATGAGAACACGATCTCCGCAAAACTTCTAGCGAAGTGAGTACAGACGTATCGAGTGCGCAGACCGCCCGCAACGAACCGCGCCGTCCGACCGCCGAACAGCGACTGTGATAACGACACTTCCTCCGAATGAACCTGCGAACCTCTCCATGGAGTGTAAGCTCGCCTCTCTCTCGCCGCCCGGCGGTACTTAGCGCGGCCCGCGACACCCGATCTCGACTCTCCTATACTAACAACAAGAAACAAATTCCAACTATAAACGCAGCCACGAACGCGTCTCGTTCGAAACGCGTAACGAGTTTACGGTACGTAAATCGTACTGGATTTGTTTTGCGGCCCGGCCATAGTAATCCGGATCTTCGTCATGGAGCTCACAGAGCGCTTTTTTCCGAATCAGTTCCCGTTAAATAGAGCCTTCTTTTTGTACAACCTGCAGCCTGGCAGTCTATGTAGGGAACGCGGAATAACCGCTATGGACAAGATGCCAACTTTCTAAACTAAACCTATAAGACCGCTCTATTCGGATGGTAAATTACGTTATTTTTATTGGAAGTCGGGACTATAATAATAAAGCATTGAGTAGATTGGATATACCGGCCGGCGATTGTCGCGGCGGCGGCGGCGGCGTGCTGGACCTGGTACGTGTCGTAATTTCGCAGGTGGTTTTTGCGCCATGCGGTTGTCGTCTAGGTTACGTTTTACGATTTATAAGTTGCGGTTATACTTTCGGTGTCAATTACGCGAGCTGCGGTCGAAGCCCCACAATAACGTGGCGGCAAATTGGATACCAGCCCTGTGAACCAGATTAGACTACCTTGTGAAGGCTGTCGCTTGTTACGCAAGGCTACAACTAATCTTGCAGTTAAAAATAGGTCGCGAACATCAATTGCGTTGTTTACCTCATAGATGTCTGCGTAACTTGAGACGAAGTGCATTATATAAGACGTCTTAAGTGCGCGGATATGTAGAGGCTTCCAAATATTGAAACCGTAAACCCTTTGGAGTGATCCCGCGACGATCCACAACTGGGTCAGTGACGCCCCTTACGTTAGGATGAATACACGTGACAAACTATTTGGATTTTATTGTTAGCCAGAAATAAAATATATTATTTTAAAAATAATTCCCGTACATTCAGTTATTGATATTTTATCGGGATTTAATTTAGAATGTTAATTTGGGTTTAATTAACACCTTTATAAATAAAATAAAAACCTTTATAAATAAGATATTTTTTTTACTTGGACTCAAATCTTAGTACTCTATCTATTTTTGCAATAGGTACTGATTACTACGTCATCACTGAATGGTTAAAAAAAGCAACACCTTCCTATTTTTTAGTCAAACAAACAAAACTCTTTTCGTTTCTATTTGCATGTGGCCTAAGGAAACAAGTACAGCGCTGCCTACAGAGACTTCCCGACATCCGACCTCTATGCGATTTGTGACTCTAAGATGAGTGACGGTAATACTACAAGAGTTCGAACGTTCGAGAAAAACCAATAAAATTCCTACAAGTACCATTACACTGTATGAACGAACCACTGAACTGATAACTTGTAATGAAACGTGAATTGAATGTAGTATTATAAACATCCCTTCTATTGTAATAGAACTTGTTAAGTCATCAATTGTTTCTATTTGTTCGAACGATTGAATCATTTTTTTCATTGCCCTATTGTTGCATAAAGGAAATAAATATTCAATAAAACATTTGATGCATCTTTTTCTCTCGTGACTTGACTCTACATTAAAACAATTGACAGTTCTTAAATTATATTTTCTACATAAGGTGCATGTCAGTATTTTGTTAGTGGAATCGAAATTTGAATTGGGATTATTAAAAAGCCATTGATTGGTTATTTCACTCATCTGAATTCCTTGCACTTACAGTAAAATCGAAACCTCATTTAGGCTGCTTTTCCGACAAAGATGTCTAGTTGTGGTGTCAAATTGCGCATAAATGTGCCGTTCTTTAGACATCTACTTCCAAAACTCGTTATAACTGAAAAACAAACACATTCCTCGCTTTCTTGTATGCGCAAAAATCTAGCTCCGCTGAGCTGTTTCCACCAGAGCTGTGTTGCTCAAGGCGTGGTAAATTCTTTACAAACACATCCCTCGCTACGCATAATCGCACATTTCTGGTAAAAACGCTACCGAAACCACAAGTTACAAAAGCCAAGCAATAAAACAGAAGCTAAGCTTAAAAAACATTTGAAACTCACAGAAATACCAAACAAAGAAACAAAACATCAGATTTAATAACCCAATCTCACTACACCCTTCTAAAAATAAGACACAAAATCAATAGTTATCCTGATATATTTGTCTGATTATACGAGCGCCCGGCCGGGGAGGCATGCCGCTTTTATGTGCCTGTTATTTTTTATGTGATCAGCACTTTGTACAGCGCGAACACGATTTACAAGACAGTTTAATAAGGCTCCGATTCAGCGTCAATTTACGGCAACAGTGTTATTAGAAGGGAATAATCCTGAGGATGAAATATTATTCGTAATGCGCGCTCAGTTGCGCTTTGATTTGAACGAAGTGGAAAATATGGTGGTGTCGTGTTTGGGATTTTATCTGAGAAGGTTGTTGATCTTTAAATCATCGGAATATCAGTTTGTTGATTACCGCTGCTTCAGATATCTTGATACGATGGTATTTGATATCGCTGGCTGGCTACCATTTGATGGCTGAAAATAAATGAGAAATAATTTAAATTTGGACAAAATGTTAATTACTTATTTTGAGTTACCTTTATTTTAAAATTTGATTTATGACCCTGATACTATGTGTCGATCTGGACTCTAATCGGATATTTTAGGTAGATTGTAAAACACTCTACTCTTTTTATTAAAAGCCTGTAGGTACATAGTTTAAAATTCTGGTATAACCAGGTATATAGTTCCATATCAATTTATCAATACAAGATCTTGAGGGATCCGATATCCGTCCCTTATTATCGTATCCTGTGGACCAGTTACCAGATTTTCGACCCACTAACTTCGGAGTTTTCGGCCTGATTTCAGACGACATTCAAAGGTACCTTATATTTTCCGAGCCAATGGACTTAGATTTGATATAAAAAAACACATTTATTTCCTTAATTTTAACAAGTTGACTGACAAACAACTTGATTTTATCATTATTTGTTGTTATAATGGCATCATAAAT
The DNA here is from genome assembly GCF_003590095.1 of Trichoplusia ni. Taxonomy (NCBI): domain Eukaryota; kingdom Metazoa; phylum Arthropoda; class Insecta; order Lepidoptera; family Noctuidae; genus Trichoplusia; species Trichoplusia ni. Next base: position 11,736,056 of record NC_039480.1, on the reverse strand, counting down.
TTGTGAAAAAAGCAACAGTCCATCTATCACGGTTCATGTTATACAGCATGGTGATGGACGGACGAAGGGACAAACAGCAGTGCCTAAATGATCAGATTCCATTTTCTTTAGGTGAGGAACCCTAAAACTAAAAGCAAAATGTAAGAAATAAAAGTTAAAATACATTTAAAATACCTCCAGATTCTCACTCAAATTAAAATTCAATTAAATAAAACACATGCGTTTGAGAGCACCGTAAAGTAACATTCCTACGCAAACACAAACATGTCGATACCAGGGTTGGCGGCTTTTGTAAAAAAACATCTGAAACTGAAGCTGTAATCTGTTGCCGACGTATTTATTTGCACGATAATATTAAAATTGATAAAACTCGTTTATTTAATCTTTGAATGCATTTCAATTAATTGGTAGATACAGAAAAACGTAGTACATTAAAGTTGTGTACAGTTTTATAGCTGACAACCCTGGAAAGAGAACATAAGTGAAGTCATTATTAGTTCTAGAGCATTCTTAATGAGACCATCGCTACATTCGCAAGATTGCTAGTGTGAGTGAATCAAACTAAAACTGTAGTATTATCTGACAAATAATACGTAATTAAATTTAAATGAGGTTTAAATTGTTTAGAAATTAGATAACTACTTACTTTTAGGTATTTTTTTTTATTAAGGAGACTTTGTACTAAGGGTTACCTCATACATAAAAATAGGTATGGGGAAAATAGATCTGCAAAAATGTTCGCCTATATAATTTATAACCGTAACAGTCATTGCTTAACCTCGATTTTCATTTTACTATTTTTTGTTATAAACGAAACAGAAATATTTCGTCTGAAAATTAAAACTGCCTAATTTTCACGGTTCATGAGATACGACTTGGTGAAACATGGAAATACAGGGACCCTAAAAATGCCATTTGTATGGAATACAACTTCGTCTCGTATAAACTTGTAAAAGCCATACGCTCCCTCCAAACTGTCTTAACATGTTACCAGGCGCGTGCTAACTTATGATCATATTTATCACAAAAACACCAAACTTTCTGACGTTTAGAAGTGAGACACATCAAAAGTGCGTAGAACTTAGCAAGTTAATTAATCACGCCACCTTAAGACTGAGATATATGCGGATATAATAATATCTAAAGCTACCCTTATAACGATGGGATGATCTTTTAGCGCATCCTGTTTCCCGATCACTAAATGGATGACAATTGACAATGATCTTCTTTTTCTGCTTATCATTTTTGTACTGAAAATTGAACCGAATCATCTTTACAAAAAAGACAATATATATCAAAATCTTAACCTGCCGGTAAAAAACCGAGCATTCACTGCGAGTTTTAAGTTCCCGAAAAAAATCGATTAACAACGAATTTATCGATTTTACCCTCTAGTTTATCATTTTATACGAAAGTTTAAAGCGAATAATTCTCACAAACGGAACTACAGGATGTAGTAACTTGGTCGGGCATGTCAACTTTCCTTCGTTAAACGTTAAATAGGAATATAACTTGGAACTCCCTGTTTCTGGACGTACGATCGGAAATTTCCGGTTTAGCGGGAAATCGAGACCGCAAACGGGAAACCTACGTAAGCTCTCATGAATCCTGATACCACACGGATTAAATCGCAAATAAATATAGATATGTACTAAGGCAACGATTACGGCCGGATAAATGCTGGGTTTTTGATGTTCTTATGAAGTCATTGGACCAATATACCTAGTTATTTATTTTGAGAAATCGATATACTGTGACTTACTGATACGTAACATAACACAAAAAAAGATTTATTTTAAAGAAATCCAAGTCATCTTGTAATTTTTTATAATAACTATCGTGAAACTGATTCAATATTAAATGATGCAACGGTTTACTCGCGCGTATTTATCGGCGGTGCCTGGCTAGTTTCGGACCCAACCATCCTTAGTCATGAGCTGACGGGGTGGGATCGCGAGTCGAACTGGTGTTCATTTAATAATCTTGTAAAATAACAGTCATCCTTGAGGAATTTCTGAGATTCCTTTTCGAAGATTGCAATAACATGACTAAAGGCGAGCGTATCTACTAAATAGATGTAATTACAACCGACATCGTATCCAGTAAATGCAATAACAGTAGTTCCAACAAATACAAACAAAACTTAAACTCGAAGTTCTTGCTACTCCGTCTCAGTGGACCCATTTCAAATGTTCCCAAAGAGAAAATCATAACAGTTGTACCGAAACAATTTCTATTCGTTTCACCGCAAATGTCTTGTTTCCAAACAATATTATCGGGATAAGCTGGCTTTCCTTGAACCAAAAACTTGGGAGTCCGAAAATTATACAGGGTGAGAGAAAAAAAGTAGGAAACACGTGTTCATGATAAAATAACGATGTTATCTACGTAATAATCTTGGTCAACAACCAATGCAAGGCTGACAGATAATAATAATAAATAACACCAACCTGTAGCTGTCGTATTGCAGAGCAAACAGTAAAGGGTCAGATAAAAAATAATATTTATGTTCTTTCTTTTGCCAGCCTGCATACACAATAGGATAAAAAAGGTTTGATCTCAATCCGTAATTAGTAGCTTACCTTTTTTTTTTTTTTTTTGTCCAGTGGAAATCCTCATGGACATCCTTCGCCCTGGGGAAGGCGAAGGGGTGTGCCGGACTCCTACCGGCTAAAACCACTGGAATGCTTCCCGCTTCCTTTAGTCGGGGGCCAAGCGGGAACGCTTTCGCAGTCTACCGCGAACCCCGACATGGGAGCTTCTAAAAGAGCTGCATCATCATTGAGAGGAAGAGCAGTGTCTTCCTCATCGCTTTAAGAGGAATTAGTAGCTTACCTACTCGTACCTATAGACATTATATGTATTGTTATGGAGATATAAGTCGGGGGTTTTTATTTATTTACCTCACCCGTTTTTGTAAGATTTTTAAAAACTGTTTTATAACCTTTTTCAATGAAGGGGCTATCAGACACTGAAATGTTTTTTCAAATCGAATCCGTAGATCCTGAAGTTAACAAAGAGACAACGTAAAGCTCGTACCACAGTTAACGAAGTGACATTCAAATATTGTACACTATATTTTTCACAAAAGACAGTATGGCTGATAATTAAATACTTTATTCTATGAAAAATTAAAAACAATTTGATTCTTGAAAGAAAATTCAATTCTAAATGTTACATTAAGGTCATTTTCCAGTACAAAATTTACAGAAGGGTTTATTAGAATTGAAAACTTAATTTGGATTCCGTCAGCGTTTTATCTATTGTGTCTTAATGTTTTACTCGATTACAAATTGGGAGACGACTTTTAGGAACAATTTGTGATAATTGATGTAGTTAGAGATACTATTCAGCTAAACGTCTCGATTCCTTAACAAATGGGATATCTATAAAAGGAATAGAATATCGTAAAATATCTCTGTGTATAATTCTCGAGGAGCTCATGACTTAACTGGAACTGCACAAGTGGATCGATCACAGGTTAAGCTACGCTTGATACGTTCGGTCTTTCGATGAGTGACCAGTGAACCAGTTCCTCCGTGTTTCGGAAGATACCTGCGTGAAATTGTTGGTCCCGGCTGTTAATAACACAACTTTGACAGTCGTTACGTGTAGTCAGAAGCTAGAAAGTCAGACAGCCGATCTAAGGGGTATTGCCCAGATAACTGGGTTGAGGAGGTAAAATTGACAGTTCGCTCCTTGTAAAACAATGGTACTTAGCTGCATCCGGATCGACTGGAAGCCCGCCCGACATGTTTGGGAAAAGGCTAGATGATCTTTCTATATAAATCTGGTATACTGATCGTCACTTGTTTAAAGTTCAGTGCTTTATGATAACAACAAAATCTTCGATTCAAAACGTGTTTAATGTTTAAGAGCAGCTGAACATATGTAGTTGATTTAATTCATTGTCTTCAAAAACAAATGCCACAACCATGCCTTTCAACTCGGTAGGGACATTGACTTACAAGATAAATCCAAACTAAAGGCTAGAATTTATTTCAATTGCAATAAAATAGTCTTAAGCAAAACGCACCCAGTTCTACGTTAAGTTAAGCATTCAGTATCACATGGATATTGGCCAATGACTCATTGTAAGACCTTGAGTACCTACTCGCAAACCTGCGGCAAATCCGGTCTGACTCTTAGATATAAAACAAGCAATTGCTATATAAATATTGCCTTTATGAAGGCATTCTTATCTTCATCTTGTGCCATTAACTATCATCGATCAAAAATTCAAGGGCAGCCGTCTAGCATCCATTAAGATCCTGCTTAATGGATGCAAGAAGGCTGGATAAGAAAGAAGTAGGACTTATGAAAAACCTATATCCATCGATGAATTTTTGTTTATATTCAACCAATAGTGAAATCGATAAGGAATTTTTGACATTACCTCATCAAAAAGATGGAATCTCGTCTGCCCGTCTGTCCGTCCGTCTATCACCGGATACTACTTGAAAATACATAATTATATCCTGTAACCACATGTACACGACATACTAAAAAAAGATCGAGGTTAAGTAACGTTTCTTGCGGTCATAATTTTGCTAGGTGATAGATCTCATAAAGCTCTTCCCATTTTTATTATATATTTTAGAAAGAATACTAATTAAAATGGTTTTGTACCACATCTAGTGTACGTATATAATATGATTGAGCAGTCGTGACCCAGGTAAAACGAAAACAAGTCACGAGCACCGCCCATATAATTTAATTAAATCAAAACTAAACCAGACATAATAAACAAATCTAATATAAATAAATTCAACATTACTATTCAAGTAACCACACCGGTATAATTTGTTTACCGAAATAAATGTAAACATTGCAATAACATTTTACGTAAAATATACAATGTGAAGGTGATTTTATAATTGAGTTTTACAATCGTGTAATTTCTAGAATTGTTAACCTCACAATCATTATTATCATTTCAGTCTATCTTCAAGTAAAAATAACAAAACGTTTGAAAACATTTTTTGATTGGCGTTTATGCCCAACTGTGGGAAATAATACTGTTTCAGATGCTTTTTCTGTAAACCAGGTGGGTGTGCTCATCAGTGGCGTAGCCACATCACCTAGTAATGATACTCTGGATCCGGTAAAAAAACTGGCCTATAACAATAACATTGAGGACAAAATAGGTAGAAATATATTTAGCACTTTATAAGAACACGGATAAGAAGAGGGACAAAATCAATTAAAAAAATTGTAGGCATCAAGGGTCGCCTAGCAGGTGTGAAACATCGAAAGCTAGGTCGTTTACTTACGTATCAGCGCTGAACCTACGACGCTTAATATCGTACTGACGACGTATCACGAGTTCGTTCCCCGCGTAGCACAAGCGTTTGTGTGATCCACGAACGCTTGTTCTGAGTCTGGGTGCCTTTGACTTGAATGTTTACAGTAGGATTACCTACAGCCGTGAGTCGTTGTTAAAAATATATATATGTATTTACCGTGGCGATGCAACAAAACCGCCTTCGTCGCCCTCCAATAATCAGGTTTTCTCTAGCCTTTAACTATTACCATCAAAAATTTAATGCCACTCTCGTAGCTTGCACATACACATTCTAACCAACATCTAATGAACAGGACATTTCCTATAAGTCCGGAATACCATCAATCAAATGATATCTGCAACCTGCTCCGCTTCCACTGAAGCACGCATCATTGCGATATAATGATGTTGTGTTCGTCTTTGTGACGTGAACTTGCAAATCACTGCACCGCTATTGAGAGGATTTTAGAAAATTCATTATATTTTCGAGTGAGGGGAAATGGATCGCAGCTTTGCGTATATGAGAATTTTATTTTAATTTACTTTTATCACAATATGTTTAGCCGTAGGTTGGTATTACAATAGGGATGATGACTGGGTATAAAAGAAAAGATTTATTCACCTTTTCCTGAACAACAAAAATGTACAAATATAAAATGCAAGTTTAGAAGAGGGGGCTTGTAACGTAACGATTTCGTAAAATGAATGCACATTCGTGACGTCACGTATTAGCTTCATTCACAATAATTTATTCAATTTATGTTTGCGAGATAAAATAAATTTATTATCCACTATTATGCATTAAACACCAAGACAGATACTGAAAATTATCATCATTTTCATTCCAAAGCGTTATCAAATATAATGAAGCTTAAAATTAAACCTCTCCAGAATACTTTTACTTATCTCAATAACGCTTTTAAAGCTAAATAGCAAAAGCCCTAAGGGATATAAAAACACAGTCTACCTATCGAACGTAACTAACTTATCTAGAACTCTTACTGAAAACACGTTTTTCTAAATAGAAAACTATAAGATAAAGCTGTTTTAAATCTAAGAGTATGCTAACACTTCGATATGTATGCATACGTTCGCTCAGTATTGCAAATGTCTGAGATATCGCGTATACAATAAACCTATACATATATACATAGGTATAAGTTTGTATATATATACACAATCCAACAAAAGGCAACGAACTGGAAACAGGAGTTGTTTACCTTTGCGATATTATTATGGTAACTGAAAACTGTTTAGAAATGAATTAAAGAGAAGGTCTAGTTACATGTTTTGGATAATTAGACTGCTATAAGGTATGGATAAAATGGTTATGAAAACAACTAAAAAACGAAAAATAATTCTACATTTTAGGAGTCTTTACATAAAATGGTAATAACTGAATCCTATTGCCAGGGGTCCTCTATCTGTCCGTGAGTCATCTCCATCCGTCCATCAAAATCAAAATCAAAAAGTTTTTATTTCAAATAGGCCGTTTCTCAGGCACTTGTAAAACGTTACATTACTGACTCTAGTTGCACGGTTCCAAAGTGTCATTCTTATGGAGAAGAACCATTTTTGATTTTGATTTTGTCACCCAATCATTTATTTTGTACTTAGCCTATATATGAGGAACCCCCGTGTCCGGAGCCCGTCTCACGCTTAAAGATTTTTGGTATGGGGTTGTAAAGCGTCTCGCTTTAGGGGTTCATGTAGTTGTGTATCTGATCGCGTCAGAGAGGCGGCCAACAGGAAAAGTAGCAGGAGACCGTGAGAAGAACCAATAATATGGACGACTCACTATAACCACGACTACTCTGACAATTCTAACAAATAAGAAGACAGTCATTGTGCACGAGTAATACTAGTACTACGCTTACAGTCCTGCTTTATGAGTTAATGCTACCACATGAAAAAAAATGGATGTACTGAAATAGGGATATAAATTCAGGTAACGAACGCTAACTTCTGTGTTGGTATGTAGTAGTATTTTCAATTCTATGAACTTTTAAGATAGGAAAACTATTTACGTTCAGTTCATCTTGTTTTTCTTTTGAAGTACCTTTATAACATAAGGCTTTTGTTAGAACTTTCGTTATGTTTTCAAATAAATACAAACAGTACCATGGAGACGGAGATTAAATCGTAATCCAATCCCCTTTTTTCCTGAAACTTTATTAAACGTACAACAATCACCTACTTACGTGTATTCATGCGTAAAACCTTCTTTGTTACATATGTATTCAGTTTTACGTTCAAAGTACTGCAATGTATAAAAGAATAAATACCTACACAAATATATTCCCCAAATGTAGAGCGCTCTGGTATACAGCGAACGGATAAAATGAGTCTCCCTTTTAATCTTCGACTCAAAAAACTTGCTCAACAAGGCATTATCCGTTAATTTTAATTCAGCTAATCCTTTCGGAGCTAATCTAATTATGTAACTAGAATTCGCTCACAGGGGCGTTGCCATAGCAACCGTCACTTTCACGAGGATTTTCTCATTCACGTGAATTTTTTTAAGAAGGGTTTCCTCCATTAGTTCCTAAACAAATGTAGGAGGAAGGTAATCGTAAATTCTTTTGTTGATAATAACGCGAGCGGTGCATCGGGCAATCTCCCCGCGAACAAAGACGTTCTGGGAGGGCAGAAGTTCCCCTTCTTTTATGCAATTGTTATTTTTATACCGTCAGCATGGAAGTAAGTCGGCGACACCACAGATCGATGTCAAACACCAGACAAAACGCTGTGTTGTCGTTATGAGGGAAAATACACAACGCGCCGGGAAGTGCGTTTATTTGACGTCCTAAGATCGTTACGTCAGTTATTGTCAGACATTGTGTCCAATTACAGTGCAATTCCAACTTGTTTCAACGTCCTTTAGCAGTTTCTCTCATCCTTCCATATCGCATTATTAAAGGATATTAAAACAAGGAAACCGGAATTTCAAGATTAATTTGAAATTACGAGCGTCTATTTATTTACGGAACATTTCACAATACAAAGCTTTCAGCATTCCAGTCTAGCTTTACATTAGTAGTATGCGAACGCAAATCGTTGCAAATGAGCAAATAAGCCTTTTACGAAGTGAAACAGACATCACATTATGTTCAGGAACTATGAAAACGTTTGAGCAAACACATTGTTTGAAGTAATAAATCGCAGGAGCGTTTTAAACTCGGGTACGGAATATGGGTCATTTGCCACCGCGAATGGACTTCACCGTTTCAAACCACATAATGTTCTGTTACCTAAATATACTAAATGAGCTCGAATTGTGCTCATTAAACAAGATTTAAATGCAGTCGAGGGCAACATACCTACTAAATAGAGACGTGAACAATGTCGGCTGTTGTTGAGTTAAGACTGACTTTATTTGTTAGTCAGGGGAAATAATTAAGTAGTTGTCTATCTGCTGTTTTGCTATTACGTCGTAGGCTTTCGATATCTACTATCATACAAGTATTTTATACAAGTTATTTTACTTCAAACACTACCGGAAACCATTTAATCAAATATTTCCCAACTTTCACTCACACTACGACATCTAGTCTTAAACTAAGCAAAATTGTGTTATTAGTACTAGACAACTGACCTGCTGTTGATTTGTCTTTGGTGAGAATCAAACCACGACCTCCAAACTAGGAGGCCGAAGAATATTCGTTGAAAAAGAGAAGTGTTACTCTAAATATATTTAAACCTTTTATTTCACTTTCTCTCATTTTAATTATCTTTTATCAATTTCGGAATCAAAAATAACACTACTTACTACCCAAAAATCGTATAGTGGAAATCATGGCGGGAGTGAAACTTATCTCAAAACATATTCCCAAAAGACGTGACCCACTCACGAAAAACATCCTCTCGTGACTATCCGCAGGGACAAGCGGTAAAATTAAAAAAGCAAATAATTATAAAAGCTCGAACTGGGTCGGATCCATTAAAGGTAGAAACAAAAATCAAAACTTCCGCAATCACCTGTGAATTTAACAAACGGGACAGTAAACGACATTGTTAAAATTCTCGGCAAAACGCTTCTAATATTTTTCAGGTTAAGTCCGACAGTCGGCATTGTTATGATATTTTACGATTGTTTTACATACGAAAAGAGAGTAATTAAGTTAAACATTTTTACTTACTTACCGTTTTTTGTCCGTTTTAGGAAGATCATATTTCTGAGACAAAATAGCACTCATATTTGGGTTTTTACATTATATTTTTGGGATGACGTTGAAAAATCCACACGATGACGAGAAATGTTAATCGTATACATACTAATCTTAAAGACATTAAAAACATGCACTTTGTGGAAAAATAATTTATAATTCTGAAGCAAGTAGCTACTTACTCTTATAACTAGTAGCAAACATCTAGGACGGTAGATAAACGAAACAAGCAACCGATGTTAAATAAAAAAAGTTTTAATTTCATGGGAGCTATTAATAATGTAAAAGGGATTAAATAAATCAGTTCATCCAGACAAAAGTTCTGAAGTAAAAATAAATAAGAGAAAAACAAAATACAGACGAAATGAGAACCACCTCCTTTTGAAGTCGGTTGTAAAAAATATAGACTAAATCATCGATAACAGTTTTCGAACTTTCACTAAAGATAATCAAAATAAGATTTTTTATATTCCCAAGACAGTACTAGCTCCCTTAAGTAGCGTCTAGACATAAAAAAGCTATAAACAGTTAAATACTGAAATTATCGAACAAATTAATAAAACACAATCAGGCTTAAAACTCGAACATACAGTCGACAAACATACGGAACTAAGAGAACAACCAAGCAACGATTAAATAAATTAAAAACAAAACACATTACCGGGTCCGGGATTAACCCTCAATCCTACTTTTCGAAGGAATAGTCCCGGACATAGTAAATACGTGAAACAGAGAAAGTTAATGTTCCGCATAATATTACTACAAAACAGAAGCCTTATATTACCATCCTATTAATGAAATAACGTATACGTGTACGTTTTACGGTTAGAACGTAAGTTTAGATGGTATTACATGTTTAAAACTAGTCGTAATGAGTTGTACTATAAGTATTGTTCTATTACGTCACTATTCTACTTCAGAAATGCTATTGTTTTTTTTTTCATAAAATTTAGGATACGTGTAATTTGCAACGTGCAATGTCGTGGTTCCCTTGCGGTGTTATGCATGGATTTGTAACTACAAGGTACAGATTCGATCCCAATGCAAGTGAAGTATCAAGGTGACTTTTTCGACATAAATAAATGTCGATAACGTCACATACATTGTCCTGAACCCAAAGTAAGTTGCTGAAGCACTTGTGTTATAGAATTCGGATACAACGAAGGTACCACAAACACCCAGACCCGAGACGATGTAGAAAATGTGAATTTTTACATTGACCCGACCGGGGATCGAACCCGGGACCTCAGCGCTAGCGACACCTTGAAACCGGTGCGTACGCCACTCGACCACGGAGGTCGAGTATATATCTACTTTCTTAATCATTGTAAAACGACGTTCTAATGCACAGTATTTGACTATTTATATTAAATTCTACAAAAAAGACATAGCAGTTATTTTTGTACCTAACCGTGAGTTTATTAGATATAGATAAGCCTATATATAGATAAGAGCTATGCCTTAAATTATGTCAGACCACTTAATCATTTGAATGTACACATTAAAATGCTCAGATTTCTACATCATTCTGAATAACAAAAACTAAAATGTACAATTCATAACAGCCAACTCAAACTAACATAAAAATCGGTTGCCAATCCATTACAATGCAAAAAGCTGCTATTTGACTTCTCAAGTCTCCGTCTACATACATATCTTAGGGTTGGACGTCGAATATTCTAGAGAACAGCGAAGCCTTCATCAATTTTATTGCATTGTGTTATAAGTTAGCTTCATTCGAATAACATGAGATGAACTCTCGGACAGCCGTACTTCGTATATTCCTGAATTCGTTAACAATAGGAACGAAAGGAACTTTGAATTTCGTTCCCTAAGCAAAAATATTCTCTGAATGAAAAGCATTCTCGTATTCCTTGCGTTTTCCATTATATTACGAGCAAATCTTAGTGTATTTTCATGTATCTACATCAGTCTATGAATCTTAATTCTGAATAAACGAATAATATTTCAAATATGAGAAATTGTTTACGCTTTCATAATTTAATTTGAAATCTGTTTCTAGCAAAAGTTAATCACTTATTTATATAAGAAAACGCTATAACCTTTTCTTAAACAATCAAATACAATTAATCTAAGAACCGACTGACATTACAATTGTAGACATAATATGAGTAATCAAATAATACTTAACAGGTCATCACTGGCCAGAACAATCATCAAATCACCACGAAAATTATTTCACAATTTATCATTTCGAATTATGAACGGTTTTCGACGGAAATGGAGAAGTGAAGAGTGAATTCAACGAACATAGAGTCAACGTCAATTAATACCGCTTAAATGTATGGAAATGACATTTCGTTTCGATAAGTCACGTGACCTTGACCTGTCATCTCTATTCGCTCGAGGGTTTTCTATTGAATGTGATGTGTAGCTTGGTGAGAAGGCCTATCGGTCGAATTCCAATTTATTACTGGGCAGAGATACAACTGTTAAAACGCATAATTACAACACTTGTCGTAATAAATCTCACCGTGTATTGCACGGAAGGACAGTGTTCCTATTCTAATAATAATTACCAAGCAACAAGAGGGAAACTCCGCTTACTATCAGGGCGTTGGACGCGATTCCCTTTGGGCGAAATTCACGCCAACAACAAATTGCCTGAGTTTGCTTTGTCTCTTTATAAACTCTCGCTGTTATTATAAAAGTAAAGACTTCGTGTTTGGTTTCTTTTCGCGCATTTATGTGTAGGAAAAGCTGAGTGGTGTGATATTTTTTTTATTCGTTTATTTTTGTTTTGAAACTCCAGTCTTTGTAAGTTAGCGTTTGGTTAAAACAATTTGTTGTGGAAAGTAGAAATGGTGTTCTTTTGTTTTCATTTTCCGCAGTCTTTAGAGGTCAAGAGATTTGTAATGAGGTTAATATAAATCAAGTTGATACCTAGATACGTTATATTGTTTTTATTGCGATACTCATCAATCTTAATTATGTCAGTTTGTGATACTTAATGATTACTAATACAATTTTGTATGGAATTCTTTTAATGATAATTTCTCTTCACTATTTCGGTATTAACCGTTAACTGTTCTAAAATACTATATGTGATTCTCTATAACTATAACAAAAGCTGAGATCCTAAACACAAATATTCAGTAGTTTACGCATTCAAATTTTACAAAAGAAATATCAAATAACCTCAGACAATTCGGTACGGAATAGTAAATCCCTGGCTACCCCTAGGCCATGCAGGTGTCACAGTATACTTGGCTCCTTAATACAAGAAATCTATTTCGTCTCTGCCCGAACTACCTCTTATAGAACTATGGCGCCCTACACTGTACATAGCGTTGTCTCGCTTTATTATCAGCCAAAGTCTTGCCTTGAGGCGTTTAGTAAGTTCTGACAAAATGAGAATCTTCAATACTTCAGCCTTTTCCTGCCAGTTACAGTTTATATTATTCTTAAATACAGCCTATTTTTTAGTATGCAACTGCAAAGAGGTTTTGTTAAATTGAGGAGTATGAAAAGCACAATAATTTCTTTACTACAAACTCGGTCCTGCTCCGCTCAGGTGTACATAATTATGTTGGTATAAAGAACCTAGATTCACTTTAAGTATTAAAAAACTGAACTTCGAAGGTAAAGCTAGGATTTTCTTATGTTTGCCAAACAAAGACTTTACTTACAAAAGTCTTTTGATGTTTCGGAAATTTCTAGTCTATTATTAGATATAGAAAATATATTTATTTCATATAAAAGATATCAAATACGATATCAGAACGATAAAGATATTCGGTTCGTTTTTGGAAAAAAAAAATACTATTTCGGTTTATTAATAACCAACGACGAATGTTTAATTGTAAATTCTTTTGTAATATGTTATGTAGATTAGCGAAAATAACATAGAATTTTTGCAAGTTATGCGTACACAGTTTGCTTAAAGAAAAAAAACAAACATTTGACATTTGGTTTTATTTGACGGCCGAAGATTTTTAATTCATCTGCCTTCCACATTTTTTTTTAAATATCTAGTAAGTAAATAAGATAACAAATACATATATTACTATAACTAGACGCAGTTATTTGATCTTCGAACCCGGAGCTTGATTTGTGTGTCTACAGTCTGACATTAAGCAGGATAACGCGAAAGCAGTTTTATTAAAAACATAACTTGTTTCAGAATATCTTAGGGATTTAAATATGTAAACACAAAGAGCAAGAGTTATTAAGTTATACCCGGTAATAAGAATAGTTTCTTATTCAAACCTCTTTGGTAAATGTTTATGCTGTGTTTAGAGTTCCGTAATCAAAGGATAAAAACGAAACCCTATTATTCAGGCTTCATAATATAATAAAACCAGCCTATTTTCATCTCACTGGTGGCTAGGCCTCTTTCTGTAAAAGGAAGGGTTACTATTTGCAATCCAGGTTTCTTCACGATGTTTTCCTTCATCTTTTATCAATGGTGCCTTAGAATAATAAAAAAAATAAAATTGAAAAGGTGACATTGGTGCTTTGTCTGCGTTGGGATCACACCTGCAGTTCATGCCGACTTTATAATAATCAGCAAATATGTTTGTTACATTGTCTTAGCTAGAAACAACAGTTATCAACTGTAGTTACTAAATACGCTTTCAGGGTTGAATACGGTCACATTACTACTATTCACGAGAACGTTTTAGACAACGTACAGATGCGTGCAATACGATAGTTAAACCGAGTGGTTCCGCAGATAATTTGCCATCTGTGCCGGACATCACTACTGCTTAATGAGCTGCCAAGTTGCCTTTGGCTTTATGTATAATCGCGAAAGGATGATGTTTTGATATTTAAATGTATATTCAATAGCTTTCAAATTTGAATGGCTTTTAGAACTTTGTATTTGAGTATTTATACTATTAACGCCATTTTGAATTTGCCTTCTAATATTGTAAAGAGGTTTTAATATGCTAATGATTAAAACAAAAGTCTAAAGATGTTTCGTTATGTAACGAAAATGAATAGAGCAATTGATGCTTATATCCGCGTTTCTATTTAATAATGTAATTTGTTGCAGCGGTTAGTACGGTCATGAATTTGATGGGTTATAAATTTGTCTTTGCCACTTTGTCTTCTTTAGCCTATTACGTAACTCTCAGATTCGCTAGTCAGACTCGCATTAAGCCACTTATTTCCTAGGGACAGTGACAAAAATCACAACAATATGAAAGTTGATTCTTGTATCTTCGTAATAGGAAGTAGGTACTACAGATGAGAGCATTAAAGTGACAAGACATAAAGCACACTTGGCCCAGAAATACAAAAGCCAGTCTCTACGCTAATCAGGTCTTAAAAAGACTTTATGTTTGTGTAATTTATGCACCAACGACCCTACCACTGACTCTTAACAGTAAGACTTTTACAGTAGTTTAAGAGAGACAGCGCTCTACTTGAATAGCTTCGTCTCGCTCACAGAAGAGCGACCGTTTTATTTAGTGATTTGGTGGTAGACTCCATGGCTATAACCTCAAACAAAGCTTTCGCGTGCCGCCAATAAACGAGAGGCTGTAAAAGTTATGTAAAGGGGTTAAAGGCCTATAAATGCCTCTGTT
Source organism: Trichoplusia ni (assembly GCF_003590095.1). NCBI lineage: Eukaryota > Metazoa > Arthropoda > Insecta > Lepidoptera > Noctuidae > Trichoplusia > Trichoplusia ni. The sequence goes on along the minus strand of NC_039480.1, from coordinate 11,721,051 downwards.
ACAATCGGTACCAAAGATATAGGACAAGAAACAGACTGCTGTAATCCCTATTCAATATTAACATCAGTATAAAGAACGAAGTAAATTTAGAAAATGTAAATAAATATAATCGTTAAGTTTTAGTTTCTTTGGAATTTTGTTAGGTTAAGGGTAGGTTTTATCGGTTCTAGACCAGTGAAGCTATAAGCCAGATGTTCTTTTAAGATATTAACCATTATCGTGTATTTTTAAGAGTTTTTTTCGGTAATCTTCAGGATTTCTTTTTATCGCTCAGTTTTATAATACCTACACATTGTTTATTGTTGCAGCAATCATATACCTAGGTTGATGTTATGTCAAGGTTCACATCTGCATCATGTTGCTCAGTTAAAACTTGTAGGCGCTATATACAATAAAACCAGTCAAGTATCAGTAGGAATCGCCGCACGGTCTGTTCCTTGCTAGGCTAAAGATATATTAATTTGCATTATATTCGACACTCATCATATTTATAACTGTACCAATCGTTGCTTAACCTTGACGTTTATTTTCATTATTAGATGTTATAGGGTTGTGTCAAACAGACGGGCAGATAGCGAAGATTTTGTTATTTGATTCCGTTTTCCTCTTCGCTACGGAACTCTAAAAACAACGAAACGTATTAGCGTACAAATATTTAACAAGGACAAAAGCTTAATATCTGTTACAATGCAATTGTTATAACTGTCAAACTTTATTCAGATATATTAATATTTACTTACTGTAAACGAGAATGTTGATATTGCTATTATTAAATGAGTTCCATTATGCAAACAAATCATTTGTTGTCTGCACAATAAAATGATAATACTAGAACCGAAATTTACAAAGGCTAAAACATGCATCCAATTTATTTGGAACCACATAGGAATACAGTAACGGATAACGAATAATTACCTTAGTAATTATTACAACGGATAGATGTACCGACCATTCCCAGTTGGGACTTTTCACTGCCCTTGTTGATTTTAATTAAAATCGTGGCCTATTCACTAATACCCAATGAATTTGGTATACTGGCTGATTAGAAACCAAGTTAGATGAGGTCCGTGAGGTTTCGTAAAAAAAAGTATTAGGCGATCGCTCGAAATTTGAAAGGGACACTCTTAGAAAGATTTTTAAATTTAGACATAATTTACATCACGAAAAAAGCTTTTTGAAAATGATTGTGTTCTATTCCACATTGCCAGTATTTTTCCTTGATTAGAGAGAACACTTGGTTAACTCTGACTGAAGAAATAAATTAATTTTATGATATGCACATGTGGACAATTAATGCCAGTGCTATCTATGAAATTTTACATAAAATAAAATAGAAAAATACCATCGTTGCATATTTTTCTACACGTGTCTAGCGATATTATATGATTAAAATCGTTTTTTTTATAGGATTCACCTTGATATTATATTAATCACCTTTACAGGCGAAAGTATGAGATTGCATAATAATATGTAAGTTGCCTATTCATGGTCAAAATGACGGTCCAAATTTGGTAAATGTGGTACAGAGGCTGCTAATACTGCATTAATTTACTTAAAATAATTATAATTAAATAAAGAATATGCTCCTTTTTAATAAGTGATCCTTTTTCACGATGACCTTAAATACTTTATAGATTGATGCTAACGGGATGTTTATAATGGAGCGATTGATCAATTGCTACTTGGCTAAATAATTACGTCTTTTGATGAAGGAAATAAAACAATTAATTGATGCTAAAATTCAACCCAACAACGAAGCTACAAGATGGACTGTCCGTAGTCCGTTACAAAAAAGTTTAAAGAGAAATTTGATTAACAAAAAAATGGGTTCGAACTTCCTGCCCAATAAAGCACCCAAGAATAAAACTTTTTAATCAATAATTTTGTTAGACCCTTACCCTACCGATATAAATACTGTTATTAGGTACTCAAGAGGCATTTATAATCGACGAAAAGACAATAACATTTCAATGTACCGTCAAAACCGAGATACCAAACGTATTTAAACAGGAATTTAAAAAGTATATTAAAAAGTACAAGGATCATACCCGGTGTTCTTGAGTGGGTCTCAAATGTCTAACAAAAGAATAACGTTTATTTCATAGTACAAATATGGTAAATAAGTATGAATGTTACCTTTATAGTGGTTCACAATAATAGCCGGCATATAATTTTAAATTCTCATTCCTTTTATTGAGTAGTCGATGCCGAAACCGTTGAAATGTGGGCAATTCTTGTGGAAATTCATTACAATAGAGAAGACCGCCCGTTCCATGTTGCGCGCCTGCCGGTGGTCAAAGCGAATGCCCTCTGACCTCCAGTGCCGGAGACCTGGCAAAATAGGTCTCACTATCCGCTGATAAAGGCTACGCATAAAATATTTTATCAAGTTAAAGACAAGAAAAAAATACATTCACTGAGAAGCAATTGCCACATATTTAGATATGAGTTATTCATCGCGCCTAAAGTGTTTGTTAAAACAAATTGTAAGTAGACCATAAAATACCACACGAAAGTTATTATAAAAAAGCTAAGCTTTTCTTAAAATCGAAAATATAATTGTATTTTTTTTCTTTAAAGGATAACTTCCGCAGTATGGAATTTAATTAATTGTGCCGCGGGGTGTTTCAAAAAACATATAAATCACATGCACAATGACACCCAAACTCAGAACAAGCATTCGCACACAAATGCTTGTCCTACGTGGGGATCGTACCCGCGACACGACGCGCAGTGTGGGATTGGCTTGGTGACTCAACCACTCGGCAATCAGTGCAGTTAAATATTAAATTCTATAAAAGAGTTCTGATGGCTATAATCATTATTCAATTGTAATCAAAATTACATCTAATAGTAGGTGTGTGACCGCTTTGGTGAGTAACACGAATAATGCACGGCACACGCTATAAAATCGTTAAATTATTTTGAATCCTTGACAGCTAATATTCAAGGAACCCAGCTGCAACTCACATAATGATATACAATTAAATTAAAAACAATAGTTGATTTCTGCATATCGCAAAATACGATAACGAAATAACTTTGTGTGAAGTGCGTTAACATTCATTCACTCACACTGATTACTGCGCATTGTGAATCGGATATATTGACATACTTTGCAGCGCTGCGAGCAGTAGCGAAACGTTCGTTGTTCCAACAACAGTGTGGCACGTTTACAAGATACAGAAAAGCAAAGAAACCATGTGTACGTTACTTACGACTTTTGTTTACCTCGTGTACGCAATCATACCAATAATTGCTGAACCACACTACTCACTATCCGACGAATTTATCGATAAGATTAATGCCAAACAAAAACTTTGGACAGCCGGAAGAAACTTCCATCCGAACACGCCATATGAACACATAAAAATACTAGCGGGCACCTTCCCAAACTTGAAATTAAGATCAGAAGCGCCGACTGTGAAGCATGATCCAGCTCTAATTGCAAGTCTTCCGGACAGCTTTGATTCTCGAGATAAATGGCCTAATTGCCCAACCTTAAATGAAATCAGAGATCAAGGATCGTGCGGTAGTTGCTACGCGGTTGGTTCCGCAGCCACCATGACAGACCGGTACTGCATACACGCTAACGGGACAAAACACTTCCATTTTTCAGCTCAAGATATTATGGCGTGCTGTCCTGAATGTGGCTTGTCTTGCATGGGAGGTAACAATGAAGGGTGTTGGAACCATTACAATACAGGTGGATTTGTATCAGGAGGCAGCTATGGCTCGAAACAGGGATGCATGCCGTACGTGGTTCCCCCGTGCGAGCATAACGTTACGGGCAGCCGCCCGCCGTGTGGCCGATACCTGGACCCGATGAAGTGCGTTAAGTCCTGTGAGGCAAACTACAAAGTAAGTTACGAGAATGACAAACGTTTCGGAAAACCAAAATACACTTTGCCGAATGATGAGGATCACATCAGAGCAGAGTTATACCAAAACGGACCAGTGACAACATCCATTGTATTGTACGAAGATTTTATGACTTATAAATCCGGTGTATATGTACACACGGAGGGAAAAGCAATCGGGCATCATACTATGAAGCTAATGGGTTGGGGAGTCGAAAATGGCAACAAATACTGGCTTATCGCAAACTCTTTCAACTCTGACTGGGGTGACAATGGATTTTTGAAGCTTCTGAGAGGGAAAAACCACTGCGGTGTTGAGGAGGGTGTTATGACGTCAATACCTATTATACCATAAATTAAGATCTTACACATTTATGAATAAACGGTTATAATTAAAACTATGTTTTGGATTGGTTAAACAATAAAACTCTGCATCAATAATCGTCTTATTTGTAAAAATATTTTTTAATTATTTATTCCTCTTTTCAAATTGTTTCATCGTAAAACCACATTGGAATGATCATAATAATGATAAATATAGTCATCGCCATATTAGTCATAAAGTAGTGAGTCGGGCACGGTAATTTGTTAAATGCGCAGTGTTCATCGTACATTGCAGTGTATTGCAATGCCCAGTAGATCCCAAGTCCAAGTAGATAATAATTGACATGGAAATGGGTGTTAACTACCATCCTGGAGAGTAAAACATTATCAAAATACGTAACTTACTGTATACGGTGACTTAAACAGAAAATGCAAGGCTTACTAAAAAAATACTAGCATGGGAACAGAAATAGCGTTGTAGTACACATATATAAAGGTACATACAGTATTAAGAGCACTCTCGCTCACTTATCGTACAAAACATACCGTATTTGAGTATTGTTTCCTGTTATATATGTAATTATAAGGAAAATAATTCATATCGCACTTTATAATACTGCCCTCGGTCTAAAACAAGGAGAATATCAAATATTATTGTATTAGGTTTGACTATTTCATTTAGTCATAAATGCAGACGATTCCATAAAACACAAACGAAACATAAGTATTGCTGTCTGTTTCATTAGTACGTAATTAGAGTAGGACAAACAAATTTCATTCCTCTTAAATCAAACTCTTTATGACTATACCCATAGAAAAAAAAATGTTGATATTTACTTATACATATAGATAGTATCAAATAATACCAAATTGGCTACTATACAAAATGAGCTAAAATGAAATTATTTTTTACTGCTTCCTTGCTTTGAAACCAAACTCGAAAATATATATATATATATATATATTTTTCGTTGTGGTATTTCGAGTTTTTAACGGAGCTACTAAAGCAATGTTAAAACTCCAGCATTAGATCAGCACTCAGCCATGTGCTATCAAAATTTCAGCTCAATCGGAAACCAGGCAGTAACCAGAAGAACGACAAAGGGACAGATGAAACCAATTTATTTGGTTACTAAATAAAAAGCTTGTAAAATTAGGCAGACAAAAAGTACTGATTCGCTTCCTAATTTTTATTTCCTGTTTCTTGATTACATATCTGAGGTTCAAAACACAAATACAGGAGAACTTTATTTTATTTTAACAAGGACTTTGACATTATAATATCATAATTAATAGAATCATAAAACATATTTCTTAGAAACTTAATGCCTCCTTTTGTGAAGGTACCTTAATTGACGACCTCCGTGGTCGAGTGGCGTACGCACCGGTTTCAAGGTGTCGCTAGCTCTGAGGTCCCGGGTTCGATCCCCGGTCGGGTCAATGTAAAAATCACATTTCTACATTGTCTCGGGTCTGGGTGTTTGTGGTACCTTCGTTGTATCTGAATTCCATAACACAAGTGCTTTGGCAACTTACTTTGGGTTCAGAACAATGTATGTGATGTTGTCCGCATTTATTTATTTAATTAAAATCCATATTAACAGATTTAAAATCAATACCTACACTATAATTGGTAGTCCTTGACAAATTACTCGTAATACTCCGATGAGAACAAACTTTGGGATTTAAAATACTTTGAGTAATTAAACTTCTAAACTAAAGATTAATAAGTATCGTAATAGTTTCTTAGTTATGTGATAGGTACTGTCTTTAACGACTTTTAAAAAATATTTTAATGGAATTTTCTTTTATAAAGAAAATAAAGAAAATTTACAATAAAATAAAAATTCACAACGCAAGAAAAAGCTCTAATCACCACATAAAAAAATATAGTCACAATTTTTTACTAAAATGATACATTTTGCCTGAAGGGCAGTATCTAAAATAAATGCACACCACACAAAGGACAAAATGGCTGCTACAACAAGTGCCCTATTTTCTATTATCACAGTTCTTCAAGTAGTACACGTACTGACACAAACTGATTGTCAACAGCACCGTAAGTAACCCACGTACTTGCCTACTAATACCAAAACATTACAATGCAATAATCATGACTGAGTTCTGTTCCAGGGATCTCACGGCTGTGAGGCTCCTGGTAGACCCATCCAATAACCTATCGAGTGTCGTAATAGCATCTGCCTACCTGCCGGGCGACGAAGTCACACCGACGGCTTCGCTGGTCGCACTAATCACCCGGTGCGAAGAAGAAGGTCTGGAACTCATCATCTCAGCGGACTGCAACGCGCACCACGTCATTTGGGGCATGGATAAGTCCAACGCGAGAGGTGAGGAACTCATGAATTACCTTTTTTCCACTAACCTTAATATCCTCAACAGGGGCTCAAAGAAGACCTTTGTAACCTCAAGAGCGCAAACAATAATCGACATCACCCTAGCCACCGAACGGATATCTCAGCACGTTTCAAACTGGCATGTGTCTGACGAGCTAACCTGTTCGGACCACAGGTGGATTCGGTACCAACTAAAAATGGCCATCGCTCCTGCAACACCAAGACGAAACCCCCGGAAGATAGACCGCAACAAGTTCAGAAGCTTAACCGCGGAAGGTCTGAGGGAGGCAGACGCCGAAATCCACCACAGCACCACTGCAGACATCGAGAAGCATGTGGAACAAGTAACGCATCTCTTGAATGACTGCTTTGAGAAAGCCTGTCCTTCAACACTACCCCAGGTCAAACCGAGGGGTGCGAACCAATGGTGGGGACCTGAGCTAGACAAACTCCGCCACAGGACAAGACAACTGTTCAACAGAGCAATGAACACCAAATACCAAGAAGACTGGGAGCTCTATAAGGAAGCCCAGCGACGTCTAAAGAAGCGTATCCGACTCAGGAAGACGGAAGCCTGGAGACGTTTCTGCGAAGATATTTCAAGCAACAACCAAGCAGTCAAGGTAAAAAAGATCCTATCATGCGAACCTGAGCGCAATATAGGATCCCTTAAAAAACCTGACGGTGAATACACCAGAACCGACGATGAAACATGCGAACTTCTACTCCAAACCCACTTCCCGGGCTGTAGGATTACCACGGAGAAAGGATGGCTGGGAACGGAGATACACGTGCCGCAGGCGTCGGACTGGAGCACCGCCCGAAGAATTGTCGACGAGGACAAAGTCAGATGGGCCATAAACACCTTCCTCCCCTTTAAAACAGCGGGCCTAGATGGGATATTCCCGGGTCTGCTGAAATGGAGCGCCGAGGGGCTGATAAAGCATCTGGTAGGTATCTACAGAGCCTGTCTGGCCTTCCGGTACACCCCGCAAAAGTGGAGAGAAGTGAAAGTAGTATTCATACCGAAACCCGGCAAGAGTGACTACACACAACCAAAGTCCTACAGACCTATCAGCCTGACATCCTTCCTTCTGAAGACGATGGAAAGGCTCTGCGACAGGGACATTAGGTCAAACGCGCTACTACAACATCCGCTTCACCCAAACCAGCACGCCTACAGCGCGGGCAAATCAACAGAATCGGCACTACACAGTGTGGTCAGCACGATCGAAAGAGACTTATCGGCAAAGCAGTCGACCCTGGGAGTCTTCATAGACATTGAGGGAGCCTTTGACAAAACCAACTTTACTAGCATTGCAAAGGCTCTAGTACGACATGGCGTTGATCCAACGGTAGCCGGATGGATAGATGACATGCTCAGGAACAGGGCCATACAACTCACCGTAAATGACACAACCAGGGCCATGGTGGCGAGAGGCTGTCCTCAAGGTGGAGTCCTTTCGCCGCTTCTGTGGAACCTGGTGGTCGACGAGCTCATCACAAGACTCAACGCACAACGCCATTTCACGGTGGGCTACGCGGACGACATCACCGTCCTAATCAGCGGACCATGTGAGAGTACTTTGTGCAATCTTATGAGCTCTGCTCTAAGGACAGTCGAAAAATGGTGCATAGACCACGAGCTTTCCGTAAATCCAACGAAGACGGAACTCATACTATTCACCAACAAACGCAAACTGCCAAGCCTAAAACTACCAAAACTATTCAACACCGAACTCTGTTTGACCAGTGACGTCAAATATCTGGGAGTGACCCTGGATAACAAACTGCTATGGAATAAACATGTAGAACAAAAACTCAACAAAGCCTGCATCACCTTTTGGCAATGTAAAAGACTAATGGGGAAAAGATGGGGCCTTTCACCCAAGATTACCCTGTGGTTGTACACAGCCGTAATAAGGCCAATCATCACATATGGAGCGGTAGTATGGTGGCCCAGGACCAAACTAACTACCGCCATGGATAAACTACAAAGCTTCCAAAGGCTAGCATGCTGTGCTGTCACAGGATGCATGAGAACAACACCAACAGCGGCTCTGGAAGTGCTGCTTGGACTGCCACCGCTGGATCTCTTCATACAACAAGAGGCAGCGGTGGCTGCTACAAGACTACAACACTCGGGACTGTGGCGCGCACAATCTAGAGGTCATGGTGACATATGGCACAAAAGCCTTGAGTCCATACCAATGCTGAATGCACCATGTGACCGAATACCTAGGATGTATGTCTTCAACAAAGCATACACGATACAAACTACAGAAAACAAACAAGATTCCTCGGGAATACACGAGGTACGCGTCTACACAGATGGCTCAAAGACGGACTCAAGCACGGGCGCAGGAGTATTCTCAATGGACTTGAACATCAACATATCAATACCTCTGGGTGCAGATAACTCGATCTTCCAGTGCGAGTGTGTAGCCATCACCCAGGCGGCCAGAGCTATAGAAAGAAGAGGGATCCAGGACCAAGCCATCAGGATTCTCTCCGATAGCATGGCGGTTCTGAAGGCACTGGACAACTACATCATCACATCGTCGCTGATACAAGAGTGTCACCAAGCACTTGAGCGCATTGCTGCAAGCAACATGGTGACCCTGCAATGGATAAAAGGCCACAGCGGATCCCTAGGAAACGACGCTGCTGATCAGCTGGCAAGGAGGGGATCGGACACGCGGATCCTTGGCCCCCGGCCATACCTGCCTGTGCCCTTTGGCCAGTGCAGGTCATGGCTAAGGCGACAGACTACTAACAATCACAACGATCGCTGGGCTACAGTTAACGGCTGCAGACAGTCAAGGGAGGCGGTCCCTATCCGTTCACCGAAACTGTCTCGCGGCCTGATTGGGCTAAAGCGGGTCGACTTACGAATAGTGGTGGGCTCGCTGACCGGGCACATTCCACTCAATAAACACCTTTTCACCATCAATGTTACAGATAGTCCACTATGTAGAGGCTGTCTTCAACATGAAGAATCAGCGGCACACGTGCTCCTGGAGTGCACGGGGGTCGCGGAATGCCGGGCAGGGATCCTCGGTTCACCGAGCTCCGTCACAGAAGCCTGCGAACGTCCCAGGAGACTTCTGCGCTTCTGGAGGGAGTTGGGATGGCTGGACTGACAGCCTCCCAAAGCCACCTGACGCACAATGGGCCGACTTAGAGCCTACGTGCGGAAAAAGGAGCCCATCACCAAGTACCAAGTACCAAGTAGTACACGTACTGCCTACCAGCGGAAAGCACCACCCGTTATACGATGAATTCATCAACATGATAACTTCCAAGCAAAACTTTTGGCGAGCTGGCAGAAATTTTCATGAAGACACACCCTTATCATATATCGACAGTCTAATGGGTGTGCTAAAGGATGAAAATCCCATAAATGTACATAGGTTTGGACACGATGACGAAAGTGTGACTTCTGAACTCCCTGAACAGTTTGTTGCAAGACAAGACCACAACTCGAGTGAAGGATGTAAACCATATGAAATTCCCATGTGCGATCATCATGGTTCTGGTGGCCTACCACCCTGTACCGACAGACTACCAACACCAGCCTGCATGTAGAATTGTGTAACAAGCGATATTGACTACAAAAGGGATAAACATCGCGGCAAATCTATCTATACTGTCGAAACTAATGAAGAAAAGATAAAAGCTGAAATTTTTAATTATGGTCTGTTTATTTAGTATATACAGACTTTTACAGCTACAAAACTGGCGTTTATAAACATATTTATGGCGAACAACGCTCTAATCATGCAGTAAAGCTTCTGGGCTGGGGCATCGAGCTGGCTGGCTGCCTGCAAACTCATGGAATACTTATTGGGGTGATAATGGGTATTTTAAAATTTTGCGCGGTGAAAACCATTGCGATATAGAAGGAAATATCATCGCTGATATACCTTTGATTGAATAAACAACAAAGGTTGGAGGTCCTTTCAATATTCCAACAATTTAAAACTGAATAAAATGTCCTAAACTCAAACTTACGGAACCTGAAATAAACTGATTCAAATTATTTTATTAATTTGTATTATTTATCCACTTATTCATTTTTGCTTAACGTAAAGTAATAATAAATTAATCAGAACTAAACCACTTTTAAGTGAACTGTTTAAAAACATGGACAACCCAGTATTTTTACAAGACCCCTTTGGACATAGAACTATGTAACTCTATGTACAAAACAAGCTTTGTCCCTTTTCATTTCGCTGTCCCTCCAATTGACATAAAACATATCAGACTCCAAAACCATATTGAATTTATCATTTACTTCTGCTTTTTAACGACTCTCGAACTCAGGAATTTAAGCCTTGTGTCGCGGGGATTCAACATAAACCCAAAGTAAGTAAAGTTCATTCAAGGTATAAAACAAAAATTTGTGGATCACAAAAATGCTAGTCCCGAGATTAAACAACTGACACGTAGCGAAGTGGGTTTGGCGTGGTGATTTTGAGTTTTTTTGCTGGTGGCCAGTCGGCAGGCAGAAACCGGGTCCGTAGCTAAGCAATTAGTTCAGATCGTACCTAATACAGAATTTTTTGAATGAATTCGAAGTGTATGAAAAACTATTAGATGTTTTTTCTTAAAAACAAAATGTTACTGATGCAAATTCAAATTAAATTTGAAACCTACACCTACAGTTTTTGTCCTTCAGCATTAATTTCGAGCTTTCGATTCTTTTTTTAATTTTTGAATGCTCGTCTTCAAAAACCAAACAAAAATCCTGATTAAATTGCAATATTATTTAAAATGTAATATTCTGGATTATCTAAACAAGTACATTCCAGCATGCGATAAGCCTGTATAGACTAGCTCAATCTTTTTTGGGACCCCACAACCCGACACACAAATAACCACCAGCCACAGTATCAAAAAAGGTAGGCAAAAACTCACGCAAACAGTCACGCCGCGAGCGTTTTACAATTATTCTTTTTAATAAAATAAATATGTCAGGAACCCTTTCGATTGTATTCTGCTACCAACAAAACAGCATTCCAAATTTATCAATAAAATAAAAAAGTTAATTACCTGAAATAAAAGTAAAACATAAAGTAATACGTAATATTTTCCACATGCATTTATGCTTAGTAAGCTATGCAAAAAATTTACGAACCCGAGTATAAATATGTTACATTCACTTTGATGGTACTTGTGATAACTGTGCCTACTTCAAACAGACACAGTTCAAGAAATGGCTACACTTATTAATTCCGTGTTTGCAATTATTGCGATTTTACAGAGTATTTCTGTATACAAAACTAATGGAGAACACCACCCACTTTCCGATGAGTTTATCAATTCCATTAATTCTAAGCAGAATTCTTGGAGAGCCGGTAGAAACTTTCCTCCAAACACACCCCTCTCTCATATCAAGAGTCTAATGGGTGTGACCAAGAACAAAAATCCTATAAACCTGCCGAGGATAAAACACGACAACGAAGTCATTGCTAACCTTCCTGAGAGCTTCGACCCCAGAGATAAATGGCCTAACTGCCCTTCGCTAAGCGAAATCAGAGACCAAGGCTCATGCGGTAGTTGTTGGGCTTTGGCGGCAGTCGCAGCTATGACTGATCGATACTGTACATTCTCCAATGGAACGAAACAGTTCCATTTCTCTGCCCAAGATCTTTTATCCTGCTCACATGCTGGAGGTTGTCACGGAGGTGATCCTTATGAAGCATGGATGTCTTGGATGTTAGATGGCATCGTGTCTGGAGGCAACTATAACTCACACGAGGGATGCAGGCCGTACGAGATTCCTACGTGTGCTCACCATGGAACTAATGGTGGTGGCTTACCACCTTGTACAGACATTGTCCCCACACCAAAATGTGTCGAATCTTGTCAATCAAGTTATAATGTTGAGTATTCAAAAGATAAAAGGAGAGGCCAAAAAATACACGTTATTGAAAATGATGAAGACGACATAAAAGCGGAGCTGTACACGAATGGTCCCCTTGCAGTATCTTTCACCGTATATGCTGATTTTGTTAACTACAAAGAAGGAGTTTATAAGCATACTGAAGGCGACATAGTTGGCTATCATGCCGTTAAACTGTTGGCCTGGGGAGTCGAAAATGGTACTAAATACTGGCTTATTTCGAACTCATGGAATCCTCACTGGGGTCAAAATGGATATTTTAAAATTTTGCGTGGTGAGAACCATTGTGATATAGAATCGGAAGCAATTGGTGGTGAACCTCGCATTGTTTGAAATGTTTAGGCTTAAACATACTTATTTGATTTTGCTTGGTCAATAATTTTGTTGATTGTTGAAACTGACAAATAATAAAAATCAGAAGTATAAAATTACTATTTTATTAAATATTTATAATTTAATGATAAGTCAACATTAAATCATTATTAACAGTACGGTACGGTAGTATCCTTCTTGAGAGGAAAGGTACGGAAAAGTTTGTGATTTCAATGTTTGTAAAAAAACCCGCTACGCAACAATTAAATTTCTTAGGAATAAAGTAATTATTTAGAACAGAAATAGATAAAAGGCTTGTTGGGCTTGAACCTCTAGATAAAAAAAATGAATATAGGTATACACAGTGGATTTATTTGATCCGTCATGACAAGCAAGCTCGTCTTTGATAATGTCCTGAACTTATTACTGACAGTACGCCTTGCTCAAAAAGACAACTGCACGGATATTTGTGGTCACCACGCCAAACCTACTGTGCGCGAACGTGTCGTGGGCTCGATACACGCGTAGGACAAGTATTTGTGTGATCCACGAATGCTTCTGAGTCTGGGTATCTTGTGTTTGAGATTTGTATGTTTGTGAAACCTCCCGCGACACAAGGATTAAATTCATTACAACGGGAGTCGTTTAAAAAAAGTACAAAAAATATGGACTCCATTTTCAAGTACATACGTATACTCCTTCTTTTTCTCACATTGTAAGAGGATAACTGCCTTCTAACCAAACATATCTACAACCGTTAAGGCGGCTGCCTCACACGATGGCTGCTTCGCCCGCGAAGGATCTAAAATTTCATTTTAACTAATAACTTGACTTGACTTAGACCTGTCATCTCTATTCAATTAAGAGATTTCTATTGATGTTAACTTTTTAGGTATGTTACTTGTCTGTAACCTGTAACCTGTAACCTGGCAGTTAGAATCACTGAATCACTTCTTGTCAGATGGGCAGGCCTCATATGAAATGTTAGTGTTATCTGAATCTGCTTAGGTTGGACACTTATACTTTGTAACCTTAGAAACAGTCGAAACAAACAGCTGTTCGAGAGTTGCATTGTGCTATATTTACTCACATCCTGAGATATTACAAAGCGATGAAGGGTCGGCAGTCAATCAAGTTATATGATTTTTCTTAGAAAACCGCGACTTAGCTCTTGTAACCTACTTTCTTGAAGTAGAAGAAACTTTCTGTTCTGTGTCCTGAAGTTAAATGGGTTTTGGAAATAAATATAAAATAAAAAGTTAACGGTTGAAAACTATGAAATAATGAAAAAAATATTTATCTTTCTGCCTGAGGCTCTGTTTTATATTCTGTGAAATACAATTTGTATTAACATATATCAAGTAACTTGAGTTTAGATGGTCAAGTAGAAATTGAGACAAGACAGAGTGAGAGACCAAGAGGCATCTTCAAATGTCCCTTAGCCGACTAGTCAAGCATACGTGACCTGTATTTTTTTTGTACTATTGATATCGTTCGTCTTTCAAATTAACAACGAATAACCCTTAATTTCTCTTATTTTTGGAACTCCCGTGTATGAGAAACAAAAACTAAAAATGATTTTTTTTTAAGTATCAAACAAAACATTTATGAAATCTCAAAAATATTATATTTTTTTTATAAAAACGTATTTCCATGAATATCCATCACATAATCCAAGCCCACGTCAGCACGATGGGCAATATCAGCCTCATAAAAATGCCAAAAGAAAAAATACTACAACACAATGCATCTGACATAAAAACGAAGTAACGAAATAGTTTTAATTTTTTATTCCACATTCCTGCTTACAAACATACATTTTTGTATGTTAAGCTATGCAACAATTTTTACTGATACAAGTATAAATTCACATGACTTGGTATCGATTTATTAGTCCACTGTATTCCGTCTATAACCCGGGCATCGCTTGCACTACTGTTTTTTTTAAAGCTGGTTGTGTGACGACAAAGCTACAAAACATGGCTGTTGTACGTTACATCATATTTGCACTTATCGTGGTAACACATGGTTTCTTTGTAGACACCGCCAGTGAAAAACATCATCCTCTATCTGATGAATTTATCAATGTGATTAATTCCAAGCAGAATTCTTGGAGAGCTGGAAGAAATTTTCATCCCGGCACACCTCTTTCGTATATCAAAGGGTTAACGGGAGCTGTTGTACCTGAAATTTCGGCATTTCGACCTATAGCACGACACGATGACGAAATAATTGCAAAGCTTCCTGAACATTTTGATGCCAGAGAGAAATGGCCTAACTGTCCTTCTATGAATGAAATCAGAAATCAAGGAGCATGCGGTAGTTGCTGGATATTTGGACCCGTCGAAGCTATGACTGACCGTTACTGTACATTTTCAAATGGAACAAAACAGTTTCATTTTTCGGCTCAAGATGTTTTAAGTTGTTCTGGAAGTAAAGGAGATTGCAGGAGTGGCTCTGTTACATTTACATATGATTTCTGGTTAACAAAAGGTATTGTGTCAGGAGGTAACTACGATTCAAAAAATATTTCGGAAATGGGTTGTAGACCGTACGTAATTCCTCCGCAAATTGGCCATGAAGAAACCTTATTACGAAGTTCTGAAGCCCCAATAGCAGGTTGCATAGAATGTTGTCAGTCAAGTTACACTGTTGACTATAAGAAAGATAAACGTTATGGAAAATCGGTGAACATGCTCCCAAATGATGAAGAACAGATAAAAGCTGAATTGTTTATGAATGGACCAATTTCGGCACAATTTTGGGTTTACTCTGATTTTCTGCACTACAAAAAAGGAGTGTACAAGAAAACTCATGGCGAAATAGTCGGGGGACACGTTTTAAAAGTTCTGGGTTGGGGAGTCGAAGATGGTACCAAATACTGGCTGATGGCAAATTCTTGGGGTCCTGTTTGGGGCGATAAGGGGTTCTTAAAATTTTTACGCGGAGAAAATCACTGCAACATTGAGGATGGCGTCTATGCCGCTGTTCCTATAATAGAGTAAAATTAAGCAAAAGTATTTAATCAACTAGTTTTGGTTAGAATAAAATTATAACATCGACTTAAACATAATCTAAAAAAAAATAAACATAATTTCTCCCAAAAATAGGATAAATATACAAAAAGAAGACTTTTTGAATTTATACCAACTATTTCTAATTCTAAAATAAAACATTTAAAACTGTTAAAAGTTATTTACAAAATATAACAATTGATTTCGATTTAAATAACACTAACGTCTTCGTATTGACCCCGGTACAGTATATACGACCATTGAATTACTTATTGGACAGACATAACTGATTACTCATTGGTAGGTACTGGGTGAATCACATACGCTCGACAAACACATTACCAGGTGAGGTAAAGATACCTATATTAAAACAAAACCAGCATTTCCAGAGTTTTAATAACAATATAGGTTAAACTACGTGGTAAAGTGATATCAAACTTTCAACTTAATCGTTAAACGATCTCATGGAGTGGTTTAATATTGTGAGGAGAAAATAAAACCAAATGTGCTACTAAATGACCTGTGACCGGACATCAGTAGTTTTTCGAATTTATTTGTCATAACAATAAAATGTAAGGGTTTTTAAACTCAACAATGTGGTATTATGGCTATTTTATTGCTTTGAGTTCTATCGAGGATAGAATATAGCATTGTTGATTTGGCACCCATTTTTCGATGCCAAAATACACTGAACGCGGTGTTAAATGTTAACAACAAGATGAGCCACAAATGCAAGTAAAACCCCTATCAAGTCTTAATAGCATCCTGCTAAATCTGACACAGATACGACACGGAAACAATACAACATGGGTACGCTCCGAGCCGCAATCAATTACTTCCGACCGATACAAAGCAAATGTTTGCTAATCGTTGTAAAGCGTTCGACCATAATAATATTTGTTTGCCAAGTGCTATTGCTAGCTGTACCTACGTATAGTTAACCTTCGACACGAGCGGTCAAGCGCTGTCTCGCCCCCGTGTCGTGCGCTGCGATGCAATTACACGGCGTGCGAGCACGGGTATCAACTACACCCGCCGCGGCCGCCCGCCGCTCAGTCGTCGCGCCACATTCGCTCCGAATACACATCCATTAACCACTCAGCTGTGAAAAAGAAAATAAAGAAGCGAATAATGGCCGCATCGCGTGCAACGGTTGTTGCGCTCGTGTGCGCACTCGCGCTCGCTACTGCCGAAATACACAACCCGCTCTCTGATGCCTTCATCAATCTAATCAACTCAAAACAAAATTCTTGGAGAGCAGGTAGAAACTTCCCGCTGCTTACCCCGTTCACGCATCTAAAGAAACTAGTTGGTGTCTTACGAGATGAACACTTAGCAAAATTACCAAAAGTGACACACGACGCCGATCTCATCGCAAGTCTTCCAGAAAACTTCGATCCCAGAGACAAGTGGCCCAACTGCCCTACTTTGAACGAGATCAGAGACCAAGGTTCGTGCGGCAGCTGCTGGGCGTTCGGCGCTGTGGAGGCTATGACTGACCGATACTGCACATACTCAAATGGAACACAACATTTTCATTTCTCCGCTGAAGATCTTCTAAGTTGTTGCCCGATTTGTGGACTGGGTTGTAATGGCGGTATACCGACGCTGGCTTGGGAGTACTGGAAGCACTTTGGACTCGTGTCAGGTGGCAGCTATAACTCGAGCCAAGGCTGCAGACCGTACGAGATCGCTCCATGTGAGCATCATGTTCCCGGCGACAGAATGCCTTGCAACGGAGACTCAAAAACCCCTAAATGTCAGAAGACTTGCGAGGCGGGCTACAACGTAGACTATCATAAGGATAAGCGGTATGCAAAACACGTGTTCTCTGTATCCAGTAACGAAGATCATATAAGAGCTGAATTGTTTAAAAATGGCCCAGTTGAAGGTGCGTTCACAGTATATTCCGACTTACTTAACTACAAGAATGGTGTTTACAAGCACACCGTTGGTGATGCCCTCGGCGGTCACGCTATCAAAATTTTGGGCTGGGGAGTTGAAAATGGCAACAAGTACTGGCTGATTGCTAACTCATGGAACAGCGACTGGGGTGACAACGGATTCTTTAAAATTCTTAGAGGCGAAGACCATTGTGGAATCGAAAGTTCTATTGTTGCCGGTGAACCACTTATTGTGTAAATTAAAACTTTATCTTTAAACATGCTTGTACATATTCGCCGAAATAGGTATTGTACTAATTAGTTATTTTTTAATGAGGACAACGAAACTTAACCAAATATTTTGTACCAAAATAAATATGTATATTTACCTATTCACGTATTTTTTCTACTGTTAAAACCGATGATGTTTTCCTTATTATTATCCCCTTAACTAAGTTTATTATAATTATGATTAGAAGTCAATAACTGCTATTACAAAGGAATGTTATTGAAACCTCTTATCTCCTATCGTAAGTTCATAGTACAGTTCAATAAACATGTTTTTACATCTCGCCCTAGCTTTTGTTTATTGTCATTATGATAATTACTGTCAAACAATTAATGACAGCTTAATCAATGAATACATTTTAAAGTTTAAACATTATTGTCGTATTGTTCTACCTACAAATAGTTTTTTTTGTTTAAAATATTCTTCTAATGAACTTATTTATTTAAACAAATGTTTTTGAAACAACTTCCTACTTGTTCAAAGCATATTCCTATATGTACGATTAATGTTTTTTGAGCATTATAATTCTATTTAATTTACCTTATTTGCTCACTTCGCAGGCAAGTAGGTACCTACTTGAGGTAATAATAAAAGTATCAATTGATATGTGCTTATTCCCATTAAGTAGTCTGTATGATGTTAGGCATCATATAATTCTCATAATATAATAGCAGCCCGCCTCTGATCCCCAATTTATATTCACTATTTGAAAGCCAGGTTTGCTCACGATAAAGTCCCTCAATGTTTGCCTGTAGAATGAACTTTAACTTAAATAAGTTAATTAGGCACTGTGTCTGCTTTAGGATCGAACCTGCACCTTGTGCATACTAATACATGCATAGAACCCCGAGGCCACCACTCATAATAAACAATATTACTTTTATCCACTTTAACACTTCCTCAAATCAATAGGTAACATGATCAGGTACTTATCACCACGGTTTAAAAAGTGCAGTTGTGAAACAGAGACATCGCTATACGCGGATAGGGCTGTCTCGCTTAGACTTGTAACAGTCTGGCTGTATTAGGTAGTGGTAGGACCCAAAGCATTTAAATACAAGACCTTGTAAGTATGTACCGTTGAGAAGAAGTGTGTTTCAAATGTAGTATCCAGCAAAAATGTTTAAAAACACAACACTGAAATTAAAAATGCGAAAGAAGTTCTTACCTCTTCACGCTCAAAAGGCTGGACCGATTTCGATGACATTGAATATGGTAGTCGCTGTCACCTGGAATGAACACATAAGCCATGTTTCTCTTATAAATTTGTAGCTTCAACAAACGCCCATGCAACCGACACCGCGCGCAATAGCTAGTTTAATATACATTTACTACTATAACAAAAAAAATATTAGCATCGAAGCAGTTTGTCTCATCAGGTATCAAACTACTTACATTTGCTTAAAGATACTGAGTTATATTACGTTTGACCTAATTATAAAACAGTACCTAATGTTACATTAAATTAGTATCAAAATTATTTAGTTACTTGAATGATCATTTATTTGATAAAGCCCTTTTTGTCTTGTCAGTTAACAAGACATGAACATATACGACTATATCTCGTCATCACACTGCTTATTTCTTTGAAGACAAGTTATCCGTGCATTTTTCTCAGAAACCTTGATTCGAACCTACTTTAATTAAACTTATGGAATGCCTGATATTTTTCCTGAAACAAAGGCTTTTGCAGTAGATTAATTCCTATCTATCCAACTCAGTAATGTTTGCTGTACTTTCTAGAGCGCGTTTGCTTCTTTCGATGTTTGAAGTAATATGAACAAAAATGCATTATAATTGAGGTGGTGATATTTTTAATCCCACGAAAAAAGTGGAGTGCAATAATTTTGACATTGATCGTTTTTTAGTTTGTTTTGTATTAAAAATCGGTCAAGCTATTTAAAAGTCATGGGCGTAGATACTTAGATGGAGATTATTTTGTTAAAATTTTATCTTGCGATTCGTGTATTCTTGTTTCTTTATTCATCACATGTCATGTTCAGATGCTATTATATCAAATGAAAACATAAAAAAAGATTATGAAATGCGGTCAACGCCTTCATGCTATCAACAACAAATTAAGCATTGGACTATAATTATAATCAATTTTAGTGTATTCAGTGTTTTTATTAGAGAGATTTTGAACTTTGTCAAGTTTATAAATAAATAAATGCGGACAACATCACATACATTGTTCTGAACCCAAAGTAAGTTGCTAAAGCACTTGTGTTATGGAATTCAGATACAACGAAGGTACCACAAACACCCAGACCCGAGACAATGTAGAAATGTGAATTTTTACTTTGATCCGACCGGGGATCGAACCCGGAACCTCAGAGCTAGCGACACCTTGAAACCGGTGCGTACGCCACTCGACCACGGAGGTCGTCAAAACGCACGGCTATAACAAAGTCTAAGAACATTAACTGATTGACTAGGCTATTAAATGAAAGAACACCCTACAGTAACGTAGTATAGCGATTGGGAAACAAGGATAATGTACCTACTACTAGCTTGGTTTCCAGTCACTTTTACTTTCACAAGAACTATTGAAAGAATACCGAATTCCCAAGTTTACCTACACATCACATTAACATTTTCAGGAGTTTGTAAGTCAGCTCAGGGTGCTATACTTTAATTTATTAGTTAAAATTATAAAAGATAATAAGCACTAATAGCTAAAAAGACTTCTTGTTGAAGACTTTACGGACTTGAATTGCTAACTGACTGCTATACTGGAGGTAGTGGGTTCAATTCCCACCAAAACCTAATAGTTGGTTGTTACGCATGATAATTTGTCATGCCGGGGTATAATTTACAAATTGATAAGTATGTTATTAGAGACGTTGACTTGTTTATAAACCTTTGCTTAGTTTGAGTCTAGATGGCGTTGTTGAGAAAGTAAAAATAAGATAGCAGGTACCTACTGTAATTTTACTCTAGCAATAAATTAGATAAAATACAAAATAATCTACATCATGGTGTCTGTTAAATGTTATCAATGACACCACTCGTGACCCGATGTGAATTGAGCCGGTCATCCGCCCACAGGAAATTGATACCTTATTCAAATAGGTTTTATTGTATTGACATTGTGATATTATATAAAAAACTAAAGTATAGTACAACTAGGCTAACAGGTGGTTATAAATGGGCCAGTTTCATGTGGATAGAAAATCGTGGAAGGATTTGTGGGAAGACTTCGTCCATGAGTGGGACACGGTGATCTAAGAATTTTGCAATGGTTAAGAATATTTCTTGAATCAGATTTAATGTAAGTCAGTGACTTGGTTTCTTATTAGCTGAGAACAATGGGTATAACGTAACACATTACTAGTACTTACAACCTAATTCAAACCAAGTACGTAACGTTAACTCATCGACGTAACTGCGTAAACATCTCAACAAAGCGCAGTTAAAATTTTGAACCTTACTTTATACATATACCATACTCATTATGCATACTCATTATTACATCAAATCTCAAACTCTGTCTGTCTGATACTATTTTAAGGCGAAACCACTAAATCCATTTGGAAGCCTTTTTTTCCGCGATTGTCGACCTCCATGTGGGCGAAATCGCGAGCAAAAGTAAAGGTAGGCATCGAACACCAATTGGTATATGTAATAACGATAATGTTAATGCGGTTAGATACACAACATGCGTTATGTATGAGTATCTATTACATACAGTATGAAGGTTAGCATAAGGAATTAAATTGTTAAATTATAATTTAAGTTTCAAGCCGCTCCGCTCCGCGTCAGCCAATGATCAAGGAATCCGGTTGAGTCCGAAACTATTCGGACGATTTTAACACTTATTTTGTACAAGGTTTCAGACGAATTGTCCTGCTTAAGCTACTTTTATTTATACCATTTCTAATTTTATCAAAGTTGTTGTATTTAATTGCATTCAGAAGTACATAAAATACCATTGTGCTCTCATACTTTTGTTGCCGATTGTACGAACTGTTTGTACACAAAAGAAAAGATACATTTTTAACCAGAAAATTTATTATGCTTTATTCAACAAAACTTAATTAGGTCAAATGTAAATCATGAACCGCAGTGAACCGACTTGAACCTTAAAAAGTTTGCGTTGTTTATAATAATGATAATGGCAGTAGCCGTCGCATCTCAGGTCATAGGCCTTTTCTTATACAATAAAGTAATGAGAATTTATCAACACACTTCGTTATTTTCTTTATCCTCCATAAGGTATGTCTGT
Organism: Trichoplusia ni; assembly: GCF_003590095.1. NCBI lineage: Eukaryota > Metazoa > Arthropoda > Insecta > Lepidoptera > Noctuidae > Trichoplusia > Trichoplusia ni. Next base: position 11,698,879 of record NC_039480.1, on the reverse strand, counting down.
CTAAGTATTGTCTGTAACAATGCTTGGTTATATGAGAATCTTTTGGGGAGTTCTATGAATTAAGAGGTAGAGATATAACCGAAATAAAGAGATGTTTAGCTAATGTATATTTGCATCACTATTAAGATGTTATTTATGAAGCAAGAATTATTACATGATTATTAAGGAGGTAGGTAAATATTCGCTATAAAGTTTGCAAAGCATGGGGATGCATAATATACTTAGGGTAACTGGTTAAAAATAAGAAAATAATCATTTCAACACTACCAGTGTTCATGCACGATAAAAGAATACCGAGCTATAATAAATAAGGAATAATAGATACAATTCCCAAGTTTCAATAAATATAATACATTTTTTATAACAATACCGGAGTTTTTCTCCGTAATCCGGCCGTATAATGCTGTTTTTGTTACACTACGAACGTACCGGCGAGAGCTCGCACTAAATGAGATTATCTGGATGATTCGCCTTTCAAGCAATGAATAAAGTGGTAAAAGTAGGTTACATGTGATACAAATAGGTATCAACTGTACCAACGTACATAATAGGCCCTTTTTCCTAGTTGTTTTAAGTAGTTCAGTCTCATACAGATAGTCTTTAGTTCTTGTTTTTTATCGAGTGGTAATTATTATCATTATATTTCAGATCAACATTCATAAAATTACAATTGAATTTCACTTTGGTAAGTTCATCCAATCTTCAATTAGTAATCGTTTATTTAATAACAATTGATTACCTCCAGTGTTTTTTTGTTTGGATCGTTCTTTCTCGAACGTTAGGCAGGTAACTGCAATTTGTTCTTGAAACTTTGTTTTATTACCTATCTAAATAAAACCCGCATTTTGTATTTTGTACTATCTCATTCTAAACAAATTAGTTGGTAAACAACAGAACTGAGAAATTTGTAGGGACGACAAACTAAAACAACAACGCTACAATAATTTTGGTCCAAAAGTTCGCAATGCCCAAATTTAAGCGATGCTGTTGTCGGCTCACGCTTGCTATGAGTCCGAGCGGCTGTGGTTCATTAAAGGGCACCGAAGTAGCCTATTTTAAACAAGTCGTCGTGTATTCGTTACACGATTAAAGCGACTTAACCCGAGCGGCACTTAAAGTGCCTAGACCGCGCTTACCGAGTTAAAATTTTAATGAAATGCGAAAAACGAATACTTTTAATGTCTGAATCGGCTTTGTAGGGCTCAGTTCAAATTAGTACGGAAGTTCAGTGTTGCGCACGTAACTTATGGGTTATGAATGTAAATGTAGCATTTACGCTGGCGTATTTAAAAATGTGACGTAAAAGTTTGAATGTTTGTTTGACAGGAAATGTATTTGCGTTAAGGTTCTATGAGCTTAGGGTGTCTGCTCACTGCCAACTAAACAGTTTAGTCGTCGTCGGCCACCGACCAAAGACTTTTTTATTTTTTTCTCCGAACTTAGGCTTAGGCTGAACTACGGTTTCTTCATTCAAGCGGTATTTTGGTAAGTAATCGTATCATAGTTAAATGTAACATTACATGTTTTTTTTCTCTCTCTAGCCCACTGTGTCCCACTGCTGGGCAAAGGCCTCCCGCAAATCCCTCCACGACTCTCTATTCTGGGCAGTTGGCAGTGAGCGGAGGCCCTTACTCGATAATAATTAGATAGGTACTTACTTATAGATATGACGTGTTGTATTAAACACTTTCTGTTGTCCCTTAAGGTTTTCGCGCTTGAACTTGAATGACCAAAGCAACTTTTACCAATCTCAGATAATAAATTGGTCTAATACTTCCAGTTACCTATCTGTATTTACGTATTTCGCGAAAAAAAAACAACTTAGATACTAGGTTAATCCCACGAAATGTAAAAGTATTAGCATCAATTGCATCATAAACGTTACGTACGTTAACCGTTCACTGTAGGAAATTGGTTATTGGTTAGGCACTACCTACCCACTTAAACTAGGTAGGTAATGGGGTAATAGTTCATTTCCTCATAAGCGTTTCGGATTATTCACGTTTGGTAATGAGATTAGCTTTGAACTCGTTTTTGTATTCTAATTTTATAGTTGTATTTCTTATTATGGTACAGTTGACAACAGAAGCCGGTAAAGCCAATCTCTTTTTTAAAACAACAGGCCTCAAGAAATGTTATCTACACAATGAGTCACTTAATAAATTAAAAGTTTAAAAACCCCCGACCCAAATTAGAAATATGAAGACAGATGGTCAAGACAAATTAAATGAGCCCAAACTCGTTGGGTTTACTAAAAGGTACACCAGGGTTACGTCTCCTATCTACGGGCCCTAACAGCAGACCAGCTCAGTGATTCCAGAAGCCATAAGTGTTTAAAATATCAGATCCCATATACGCTCTCGTGTAACATTCCTATCACGCCTAACAAACGGCCTGAGACCTTGGAAACCTGAACCGATTTTTGCCAAACATAGCCAAGAACACTCTCGACTGACATACCTTAAAAACCAAAATCGCATCACCCGTTTGGCAGCTACGATGCCACAGGCAGACACAAACACACACACGTCAAACTTATAAAACCCCGTCGTTTTTGCGTCGGGGGTTAAAAATACAGGGGTAACAAAAGTACCTAACATTATTGAGGGTACTGAAGAGAGATGCCGCTCTACGTCATGAAAAGTGCTGAGCTGCGCCTCTGCTGCACGCTTCCTCAACCACGATAATATTGCTTAAAGACGTGGTGGACGTGGTGGTAGATAAATACCCTCTGGTAGGTAAATACTTGTGTTGATGACTGTACTTAGTAACCGAAGGTTCTGTCTAAGGTCGCCATACGAGTGGGTTCCATGTTTAAATTGGCAATTTGTATGGAGACAATGATACAATTAAGTACTAGTGATTACACATATTAATTAAAACGATTGACATCAAGTAAAAAGTATGAGACAATAGATACAATAGTTAATAATTGTTTACGAGATTATCAATAATGCTAGGGTAGGAGGAGAATGCGGAGGATGATTATCTGGAATTTTCTATCCACTTAATTATAGGAAAAACTTAGCCTTAGCCGTGGTAATCAATTAACCTCCTTTGAAATTAACCCTTGAACTGCGGTGCTAAGCTCTGACAGGCAAAGAATGAAACCAATAGAAGCCTATAACAAAAACGGAAAGTGTTCTTATCTATTTGGTATTTAGATTGCAAAACTGAATGCTTAGGCTGGGTATAGTCTATATAGTCTACAAGCATCGCGTCTTGTAGACCATGGACGCCAAAATTAGGAGGATTTCCTTATAGGCCTAGTAGGCCCGTGCCAAAGGCGACCGAATTTAGTCGTGTTTTTAGGATCCCGTACCTGTTTTTAGGTTTAAAACCCACCCTATTACTGAGCCACCGCTGCCTAGCGGTCTGACTGGCTGTCCATCCACCACCAGGCTGTATCACATGAACCGTGATCGATAGCTGAACTGTTAAAATTTACTTTAAGAATCGAAAATAACCCTAGGCGCGATTATTATTTTTTATCATCAACTAAGATAATAAGTACGAAGAAAAATTAAACAAGTGAAATCTGAAATATTCTCTTAAAAATGATAAAAACGCCGCCGCCCGCGCCCCTCACCATTGTTACAAGGCTCGGACCGCGCTCGCAACAGAACTGTGTTTCTAAAAAACTACGAATTGCATCATAATATGAATAAAAATTGCATTTAAAATTTATTCAAATCTCATAAATACCTACTTTTTTATCATGAACGTGTCCTAGTCATTGGATACATGAACTGGGCTGCTTTTGTAAGATGACTAAAAAATCACGGTGTATATGCCTAGTTAGTTATCTTTTAACATTAATAACTAAAGATTATAACAAAATAATGATCAAAACATCTGTTCTACAATGTTTTCAAATACGAATTCTTTATATTTTTTTCCTGAAAGGTCAAAAAGTGTATCAAAAAGTCACGCGATCTCATTCTGCGTAAATGGAAACGTTATGTTTATCAACAATTTATGACTAAGCTTGACGATATGACTCGCGATTATTGAGTCAACAATAACTGTGTAGCAAAGCGGTCTTTGTTATGTTTACGTACTAATTTTGGTATTTAATTTCGAAGAAATTTTAATAATTACAACTAATTAGATAGTACAAGCAATATGAAATTACAAGATATTTAATCGCTCGCATAATCAAGATTCGTTTTTTTTCAGGTATGGGCACAATGGATAAGGCAGTCATCCACCGCAGATGATTTCCTAATCTATTAATTTTTGTTTAAACGGAATCCGAGTAAAAGCAAGTACTCTCAGTCTTACTGACTAAACTCGAACAGCCGTAGAACGAATCCCGCATTTGCTCGATGCGTGGAAACGCATAGCAATTCTTCATATACCTCCTAATCTAATTAGTATCCGCCATACTTATGAGTAAGCAAAGGCCAACTTATTCAGTTTATACTCGAAAGTGTTTTTATATTTCAAATTGTGATGAAAAGCGCTTGATTACAATATATTAGTGATGTATAATGAGAGAAAATAACTTAATAATAAAAGCGTTTAGTTTGAAAATGAAAAACAAATATTTTAAATAACAGTTTATTGTAACTACAAATTAATATTACTCAATCATTGCATCAAAAGTACAACTCTGAAGACAGAAACAGCAAAACCGACGGCTGCTTAAATAGTAAATAAAATCAATTCTATAAATGTTGGAGCGTTTTTCATCGAAAAATCTCATAAAATAAATAAAAATAAATCATTGCTTCAATTGTCGAACAGATTTGTACTTAAGACGCAATATCTTTATTAAATACGTGATTAATAATTATAGACCTAATCTGATTAAATCTAATATATCACAAACCATGACTGATTACGTTAGCTCGCCTCAGTCCTAACATAGCACTAGTTCAGTTAGTTTCATAGTAAAAAATAATGAAAACTTGAACCTCTTGCACTAATTTTGCTAACGAAAAACTATAATAATTTCAATAGGAATATTTTATGGCATTCGTGTGATGTTGTGCACTAGACAGGGACAACTAAACGTATTACACGATAAGGGTAGCTAAAAATATCAAGGAACTCTCATAGACAAACAGAGGAGAGACCATAGACACAATAATTTCTGTAATTTTTGGCGGCCATTGATAATTTTTACACTTCACTTCAATATCACAGTTTTAAAGCATTCGTGCAAACTACACTAAATCATTTGCAGCCATTTAACATATTAGTCCCTTATTCCCACCCATTACGTATATAAGACATCTTAATCACAATAAACTATTAAGATTTCCTTAATAAAAATAGTGCAACAGACAAAAGTTAATCAAATTAAATTAATGAAAACAAATACAACAATAAAAATATAGAATAATCATTTCACGCGTCAGTCTGTCAGAAAAAAAATATAAATACAATATAATCAATCATTTTTTGGTACAAATATTTCAAATGACACACAAAGAGACAAGACAGACACAGAGATCACATACACTTAATTAAATATTAAATGAGAGGCCATTTCAAATAAACTACTCGGCTATTCGCTTCCTTTCAAAGATTTGACTACACTGGAAAGTTAAAGCTGACCAATCAAAAAGCCGGACGTAGAGATTTCAATATCGAGAGAGTTATTTTTTAAAAATAGTCTAGAAATTTACCAAAACAAGTCAAACAGACGAGTATGCCTAACTTTTTGTTAATGTCGCGATACAAGCCCTACTGAGAGTCTAGACAAAGTTACATCACATTGTAGTCACGTAGACGTACAGAAAACTTCAAATGTATGAGGATGACATTTCTATTCGACAGTTCAATACATTTCGCATTGTTAGCGTTGGGATGTAACTTGTATAGGCCCCCGGCCTACATGAGTTCATAAATAGCAGTGCTAGGATGATCACAAAAACAGCTAGATTTTTTTTTTATCAGAACTCAGGTTCACTACATCAGGCCAGGCCTCATACAAACGCAAAACTATTTCAAACAATTCCATGTCAGTACTATTTTCAAACATCCCTAATTTCTACAACAATCGACATAATCTATTTGAAAAAAAAATATACATTACTATTTTACATTTAATAAAAGTACTAAAATTGGAATGAATTTTAATTAAAAAATTTAGATGATAAATATATTAATACTTTTTTTTTATTTGACACAGAATCAATTTAATGGCTATCTGACCACCGACGAATGGTAAATTTAAATGAATTTCTTCACAATACCACTTTTGCCCGACAAATGGGCGATTTACCTCATGGCGGTATTTTTTATTTCTTAAGCATAGCCTTTTTTAATGAACTGATTAAAATGAATTAAATCCCACTTTTTACAATTCATTTATTTTTTGTACTGTGAGTGAATAGGCTCAAAAGAAAAAATTGTTTTATCTTGACTTACTCCTAAGTCTTATTTTACATTGAAAATTCAATTTTAACAACATTGTTAATTTTACTGCTGCTTCTTAAGAATTAAATCCAAATAGCTAATCACTGGAAAATTAAAACGATCTAAGAAGGGATTGATTTTTGATATGCAGCCATTGAAAAGTAATCACTCATTAATTTATTATCTTATGCTCTCAATGTCTTATTTGTGCTTGACAATACCTTTTAAGAACAACGAAATCATACGCAACATGGTTTCCATTATCAGGAATTAAAATATGAATTATTATGTTTAAAATTATAAGCGACTGAATTCAAACTACTGTTACAAAAAGCAACAGCGACTCAGTCGTTCGATTAAAAAACGTTCTAAGCGAAACTGAAAAGAAGCTTCCATAGAAAATTCTCGAAATTTTATAAATTATGATATGTGTTCTTAAATCGACAATTTTTTTAAATTGTATTTAATAAACTTTACATTTCTACATGGACAAAGATACGTTGCATAAAAAAAAAAAACATTTTTTTTAAAAGCGTCCCGAATTTGCTCGGCCAGTGTTACCAGTACCAATTTTCAGAAACGAGGTTGAGTATTTTTTATGAATGCTGTTGATTTCCTCATTGTTAGTCGGTGATCAAGCTAGCTATTTATGAATACAATTTACGTCATGGAGTCGTATCTAGTATTAGTGGTGAGCGGGTCCGTATCGTCCCGCTGGCGGAAATTGAACGCATTACTGAAACTGTCCCGAAGTCGCTCCGTAAACGTTTTGTAGTCGAGATGGGCTTGACCGAAGTCGAAATCGGCTACCTCGATAGTATGTCTGAAAATATAAAAAAAATAATGTAAGTTATTAGAATTGGAAATACTATTAAAATTATAAGCGCGTATGTTTGTGAGGATTCATAGATATTTGTTACTCTTTCACGCAATGAACTATCTACTGAATTCAATGTGGAATGTCGAAAACATCGACTCGATCGACATCCTCGCGGCGGAAGCTGTGGGTCAGTCATAAGTATTATAGCCTAGTTATAGACTCTCCGCAGAGAACGCAACTAACGAATCATGTGATAACAACACCAGTAAATGCAAAAATCCGAAAAGCCCTTGATGCGTGCCGGGATTTAAACATTTGTCTTAGCAGTCCGACAGTTGCACTACTAAGCCATCACTACTTAGCGGTCAAAAGTATGTCTTACGCACGCGTATGCAACACAATTTGACGGAAACATCCATGACATTAAATTATTAGTGCATAAAACAATTAAGTTTAACAACATACCACAGTCGTAAACATACATTGTAAAACGTGAATAATTTGTTCTGTAGAAAGTTACAATGTTATCAACACAATTAGTTTTTATTGCTGTGATGTTTTATTTTTGTGGTAAGAGTACTTTTATTGTGAAACAACATAAACACATGTTTTATAAGTAAGGGTGGGAATTATTGATCATTAAATTATATAAACATGAAAAATACACTTTTAAAACACTTTTCATTCCTTAAAAAAACGATACCCGGCCTAAGGACTTTAATCCTTGTGTTGCAGGGTGTTTCACAAAAACTCAAGTCACTTGCACAAAGACACGCAGACTCAGGACAAGCACGCGTGAATCACGCAAAAGTCAGTCTGACGCGGGGATCGAACCCGCGACAAGTTGTGCAGTGCAATCTGTGCAGTCATGTATCCAATCGCTGTGTCGGTCATAAAACATTAAAAAGATAACCTAATATGGGCGTTAACATCTTTCCTTGAATGTTTGTTTCAGTGCCACAAATTTATACTACTTGCGCCTCTTTTTGTTAATTTACACACGTTCGAATCACATACACAAAACCAAGAGACTAAGAAACATATAATTGTGAAACAATTAGTTGTCGAACTCAAGAATTGCATGCCGCATACAGTGTTCTTTGGCATGGTATCCGATCAGTAGAACCTTGGTATAATTTTCGAGACTACTTAAATAGTATTTAAACTTACCTAGATCGATGCTGGTAGTAAGCGATACCAAACACGACTAGGATGACAGCCACGAGACAGAAGAACACCGGTATTACTATGACCGACAACTGCGCGTGAACAATGTCTGAAAAATAAACGTATGGGATTAGAATATATAATTATTTTGGAGATAACTGTTATCTGAGAATACAATTAAATATCAGTACAACTAAACTCATGGATGGATAGATGGATGGATTAATATCGGGTTTTTTCTATGGGACTAGCCTGTCGCAAATAACCTTGCAAATACTCTTGTAAAGGAGGATGGATCACTTGAAAAGGTCGGTGTGAGCGTAAGGATTCACCTCCTTGGTACCCGCAAATAAATTAATACGAAAAAAGGTTTAATAAAGCTACCAGTACCAGTAGATACCAGTCATTCCATATTTGTTTTAATAGATACTCGTATCAGTTTACTAAAAACGCCTACTTCAATTACCCTGAGACCAAGGCATCGAATATTTCACCAAGTAACCGGATATTGTATGGACTAATAAAAACACCGTTAGTTTTTAGATTAACACGTAACGTTCAGCAATCAGTACCACCCTACAAATATCGACAGCCACGCTAAAAATTCCTAAAAATGACATAAGTATTGAGGTACACAATACAGTGCAATAAGTATATTTGTGTGTTTACTTCTTAACTACAATAATAATTCAACGAATGTACGGTTAGTCATTTTCCTGTAATTGCAGACGCGTAGGAAGTATTTCTGACGTACAGAAACATCAACGAAGAGCCATAAATAGTTGTTTGCTTTATTATATTACTAGGGATAATACAAATGTATAACTTAGTTAAAGATATGGATATATTCTTGGCTAAAAGAGGTCTTCGCCTTGCTTTGGGACATTTATAGTCTGTATTATTTAATATCTGTTTAAAGATTAACCTCTTCTTGATTGCAAGTCTTGTATTACTCAATCATTTTCAAAATAGAAAATAATCATTGCATATAAACAGGAAAATACCCAAAGCTATAAATTATAAAATTGCCGTCTTATCAATACCAAAGATTTACAAATAAATAAAAACATACCTTTATAAATATTAATAGTTTTTCTGGAAGCAATCTTCCCAATTTCATTTTGTATGATGACAACTACCGTATGTTGGTCGCTGTCTGAAAAGTAATGGACCAATGGGAACGCGTTGGCCACTGTCCTTGTTGTTCCCGAACACGTTTCGTTGCCTGTGACGTTGTAGAGGCCAATCTTGTACTGTACGCAGTAGTCGAAGGGGGGGATCCTGTGTATTTGACGTTAAGGTTCAGAAGGTCTCCGTGCTGCAGCCAGTCCGAACCTGAGATGTTCATTATGGATATCGGCTCTGGAAATGGAAAGATTTTTTTTATTGATCGGGAATATAGTTATAGTATACAGTAAGGAAGTACAAATGATTGTATTTTTTATTGAAGTGTTGCAGTGAATCAATTTTTTTTCAGCAGAAGGAAAATTAATATCTAACAACTTATTATTACTTGAGCAGTTAGAACCTTGTTGTTCTTGGATTGCTTTTCTCTATACAGTTATTTTGAGTGTATTGTTTTTTAATCACATGTGTGCATAACTACATATTTTATAAGTTGTAAAAATATTGAATTTAAATTAAAACGGCATGTATCAATAAAAGCAACATTTAAGTTATAAATAGAAACAGTATGCTGTTATCAAATACAAAGCACGGCGAACAATAATAAATGTTAACACGTCATGACTCATATGAAATCACGCTAACATTCTGTGCCTATAGAAGGTTTATACCTAATTTATTTTTACAATTAATTAAACCAAACTTATCCCTAACAAGGAAATAACCACATTATTATAATAAGTGAAATGTGTAAAATTGAATAACAGTGACAGGGAATGGGGGAAAAGTAAAAAAAGCCGTCATTTTGGGTATGGAAAAGTTTTAAATACCTATTGTGGACTTCTTATGTAAGGTGTAAGCACATTGGTAATTTTAATTGCAACTTTATTTACCAGCAGTAAGGTTCAATTTTAAAGCACATAATTACCAGTGGTACTGTACCGGATTATGTAACATCACTACACTGGTAATTCATAGCAATTTACACACACAATGTCTCATCAGGACAAAAAGCAAATTGTAAATATACTATTCTACTATAGAAAATGCGATACTAAAGACTTGGTATCTAAGAACACTAGAAACTACGGTTTACGACATAATTATTATTTGTCTCAGTCGCTTGTAATAAATGCTAATTAGATTTGCAGTAGTTAAGCAGTAAACAGTGAATGGGCAATTTAATGACGGCTTTTACATAGAGGCGGTTTCAAAATAACTTGACGTAAATTAAAGTATGTTTCAGTGTTTATTAAAGCCACTAAATTCTGGCCGCATTTATCGATTAAAATACAAATGAAAACAAATAAACTGACAAACAACAATAACAATTAACTGCCTAAAAAGGCAGTATCAAAACTTAAGAGCGCGATTCCTAAATAATATACCTATGGAGAGGACTCGGCAAGAAACGCCATAGCTTCCTTTTAATTTAAGAAGAATTTAAATATTATTTTGTAGTCCAGTTTTATCAAAAACAAAAATGAAAGACGGAATTTACTAATTTCAAAACCATTCGAAATTTGAATAATATATGGAATACAATTAACAAAACTTCAACAGTCATTTTTCGACTTGACGTCTTTTGTCATACATTTATGTACCTAACGAAGCACATTATTAAAGGCGGTGATGTAGACAATAAATGTATATGAATATGGCTTATAATAAGTAGTAAAAGTAAGTGGGTTTACCTCTAACGTTGATGGTCTGTTGATAATGTCCGAAGGTATATCCCGATCCCATAGGTATGGTGTTATTGCAAGTAAAGTCCTTCACACCTTGCACTCCTTTCATAGTAGTCCTGTTCGATATCGCCCGTTTTGCCACTTTATGCGTAGAACTCTCATTAACACTCTTCGGAGTTGTAGGTACAGTTGTTGGAACAGTTGTAGATGTTGTCGAATTAGGTGCGGCTGTTGTTGGCTTGGTTGTAGAAGTTGTAGGCTTAGGTGTAGTTGTAGTTGTAGTTGTTGTTGTGGTTGTGGTTGTAGTCGTAGTAGTCGTGATTGGTGGTAAAGGCTCGTTGTTTGCAACAACTATAGCTTCTATATCGTGACTACTCATATTATCTTCATAAGTGTAATTTAAAGCGAAGTCAGTCGTGGTGTCTATGTATACGCAGTCTATAAACCAGTAGGTGAGTATGGAGGAAGAGTTTTTCTTCAAGAATTCCAGTTCACTGTCGTGCAGTTTGACGTAATGGTTGACGGTTTTGTTCACCATTACGAAGTTGTTGGGCCTCGGTTCTTCATTTTGACTTAATATCATTTTACCGTGTAGCGTGTCTGGAAATAAAACAGCATTCGTAATTATACTTAAAAATGGACTTCATTATAATTATTATGACGCGAATATTAATTAAAACAATGGCCTAGAATATTAATCTTACATATAATAATTATATTCGTACAATCATTGTTGAGTAATAGGACAATGACCTCAAAGTTATAATTATTGAATGTTTTGTTTGGGTTTTCCCACAAAATTTAAAATAGAGGAGGTAAAAAATTATTTTGTAAATGTGTGATTTTTTATCGACTTTAGAATATTAAGGAAACTCAGATATTAGGTAGTATTACTGATGATGTTGTTAACTTTCATGCTCAGGGTTGGATTTAGGGGCCTAGAGGCCTCGGAGCAACAAAGGAGTGGAGGCCCCCTTGGACCAATTTATTTTAATTCATGAAAAAATTATGGAGCTTTTTTTAGATACATGATGCAGATGGGCACAATTATTACGACACTCTGACACAGTTACTATTATAGTGGCAATAATGTGGGCCTTTACCTTGGTATCATTAAACCACGCAATCCCGTTTTTTTTTTAATATCCTGACTGCTGGGCCCCTGGTCATAGTGGGCCCATAGGCACTGGCCTAAAGTGCATTATGAATAATACGGCACTGTTCATGCTGTATATTATTGTTACTATAAACTACCTTTTTACTTAACATAAAGGTTGAAATATTAACGTTGAATTAATAAATTGTAAGTATTATATGTTGGTATCAACCTATCGTTGAAACATCTGTACAAACACAACATTTCAGACATTGTAACAGATTCTATACGATATTTGCAAATCAAATTATACATAGTGTAAATTGACAATACAAATACATATATATAGTACAATATACGGTAATATATGTACCGATACTTAAAGTTTAAATAAAAGTAAGTACATGTAAATAAACAGTGCTGAACTGTTTAACTGTAAAATGACAATTTAGTATAATAATGTTTCGAGAAATACCAATTGCAAATAAAAGGCGTGATTTAGCAGATGTGCAAGGTAAATTGTAACATTAAAATTATGCTAGTAGATGAATAAAGGGTTTTGAACTGTTCAACTGTGAAATTGCCATTAAGTATTTTTTTAATGATAATTTAGTATATTTATTCGAGAGAAATATCAACTCAAAAGTAAAGTCGACTGAAGCAGAATTGCAAACATACGGTAACATTAAAATTATACTTTAAGAATTTATCGAATGCCCAATTCTTGAATGAAATCTTCCTCACACGGCAACATTCATTTTACAGGCTCATGAAATAAACACGACTAATAATATAATTCTGTCTTGTCCTTTTAAAGGTTATTCACGAGGAGTCGTTGACCGCACTGCGATAAGACGCCCTTCAAAACGGTTTTAATCAATAAATTCATATTAAGTGCCTGGGAATACATTAATGTGAGCGATTCAGAGTATATTTGCAGACCTTTGATAGAAAAAGGATACAGATACTGTAATATGATTCTGTGAGGTTGAAATGTAATATTAAAAACTAACAAGCTCCCAAAGGAGTGTTCAGTAATATAAATACGTACAGTCACGAGCAAAACTCTATCAAATAAGTGTTGATATCGAAATATACTGTCATAAACAATCTTCATCTGAATTTTTAAAGAATTATACGCGAATATTCTTATTTTAGCCCGAGGCTGTAATTGAATTTACTCTATCGGTAATCGTAAGTTGATTATACGAACTAGAGTTTACAATAAGAAAAAGTTGGCGGTTTAGCTCAGCCAACGCAACTAGTGAGAGTGGAGTATAAGATAAGTTACGTAACTACTCTGACTTCCGATTTCTACAAGATGTAATTTCTCCTGTCTATTTAGCCACGTAATCTTTTCAAGTAACGTGTCAAACAATGAGAAAACAATAGCATAGTAACTTGTATTTGAACGCAATGTCTTCAACGAACAGGTATATTCTGAAGCGTCAAAGCAATTTCAGTTCCGTTGATGAACAGAATCTGTTCTAGCGGACTGCAAGCTCTATGCAAACCTAAGGCCTACTGAACAGTTTCAAAGCAATATTATTGCGGTTATGGAAGTGTGACAGCGCACTACCTAGGTAGTAGGTAGAGTGGTATCTATCTCAAACATGTGCCAAAAAATTACTAAGAACCCTGATGATAGGCGCTTTGAACAGTATCCGCTGGCGTTGTCGAGTACTGCTCGGGGTATGATCACGGGATATATCATAATTATATTCAATGTGAAATTTCGTGACTAAAGTGAATATACAGCGCGGATGTCCGAGGACTCCGAAATCTGCTATGGTGGGTAAAATTTTAGTACAATTAGAAATACTACTACAGTCTGAATGCACCTTAAAGTAGCTCTATCGATCTTTCACTGGAATTGCTTGGTTCTATTCATTATAATAGGGCTTTGTAAGTTCTGAGTATTAGTTAGAATTGAGGTTTACATTACCTGTTAAGTTAAATGCTGTAAAGGCTGTTGCAACAGTCGACCACACAATATCAAAGTAGTTTATCTTAACAACCAGTGTGACACGATACTGGTTAGCTTCGTAAACACCCCTTCCATATTCAACGTTCCAATTAACAGTTTTATTTGTAGTGATGAACTGAAAAAAATATTAACATGATTATGGATGAATTTTAGTTAAGCAAATATTGTTTTATTATTTTAATGTTATGTATTAATTAATGTTATGTTATCATCTAAAATCAAAAACGATCGATTACGAAAAAAATATGGAAATGCGAATCTATTATATCGCGTTTTAATTATTTAAAATTAATGTGCTGTCTGTGTTAATTTGCGTGTATAAACGGAGAGTATTATGATAATTATAATTACTTAATTTGTAATAACTAACAAAATGGAATATTCCAGAAATATACCGTTCAGTATCCTGTAATTACTACGCAGCGGTTTGGGCAGATCATTCAATTTATAAAGTTAATAAAATAAAATCTTTTTTACTGCCCACTTCAATACTTAAAATTCAATTGCAGGAGGCACGATATAAAAAAAAATTGGTCGCGAAATTTTCTGCCTGCAAAATGTTTTAATACAGCCTTTGTACTTGAGTATATTTTCTAATAGCCCTTTAAAACAATTGCCATCGCAATATTAAGTAAGTTACGAGTATTATCATTGTATTTGAACGTTCGTTGCGAGTTGCCTCATTAAGTTGGTACTGCTACAGGAATTTCATTCCTCGCTTATCGGTTTATGTCGTCGGTCATGCATCGCGACTGTTTCAATAGCTTCGCATCGATGATATATATTTCATAACACTGTACGCAGCATTGAGGACTATTTATGTTTCTTTTTACAAGAAATTATGAGTGTCTTATATTATTTGATTCAATGCTGTGCAAGAATTATCTAAAGCAAATGATGTAAAAAATCAGCCTACACTTATATTTTACAACACAATTTACAGACTTAGGATGTACCATTGTTTTTTTACTTAAACACGTATTAATTACATGAACAGCTGATATACATATTTCAGTGTTATTTATTTATTGTTTTTTGTCGCGTTTTATTTTCAAACCGAGATTGAGATACTAAATGGAAAATTCCTATCTACCCTACTTTCTTACTATGTTAAGAAGAACTAAGCTAACTAAAACATGATATTATTTGTATCTTTCTTAAGATATTTATTCGAAAATGCAATACACAGGTACACATCTAGTGTGTTACTTAACAATCAACTTCCTTACATCAAGATGTTTACTTCCATTGTTTGTCCTCAGACATTCAAAACAAAGTGAAATATTTCAAAGGGACTGACAGACAGGTTTAAATATTTATGTATACAATTTATTTAAAAAAAATAATTGAGGCATAATTGTATATTGTCCCTTTTTAATGAGTGACTGTCGGTATTTAGCTATTTATTTATCTCTTTAATTTCCTCTTTTTGTAGATATCAGCAATGAGGTACACATGTTAGACACTCAAGGCTGTGTGTGATGTGGAGCAATAGTTCAATGACTGCAGTTTCACATAATTATAGGCATTGTATGTGTGTGTAAGTTTTCGATCTAAGACTATATCAGTAGTATCATTATTATAGTACAATAATATAATAATGTCCTTAGTATCAATTTAATTTATAATAAAATTAAACAAAGACTATACTTCTGAAGAGTCTTGCTGATTAAGGGCTGGCTAAGTATAAGTTACTGTAGATTTTTATACTCCCTTGGTATAGGTACATACCTACTAAAAAAAAAGAAAAAATCTTAACTGATAGTTTAAAAATAAAATGTGACTAAAAATAGAAATCATTTAAAAAACATTTTTTTTTTAATTTAATAAATCCTTGGTAAAAGGATATCTCAGTTCTATACCTTTTTTGTACCCAATTACTACTATTTCTATTATTAAAAATATGACTTGAATGTATTTTACCTTATGAACCAGTTCTAGTAATCAAAGACTATCAAAGATTATTTTTTAATAACGAATTAAGGCACAATTATTATTTATGATAATTTATTGAGAATAAAAGCAACAATTATTTTATGTAATATGTTGTGCATATAAATGTGAAACTTTCACATTTAGTTTTAAAATTAATAAAACATAATTTTATTTAATTATTTAAAAAGATACAGATATAATTTGTTGGAGATTACACTGCATTCAATTGTTACATGACATTATATCTAATTTTGGATTGGCTACAGGAAACCAGATAAGTAATTGTTTCAATTTATAATTGTTATGGTAAATTGAACACTTAATTTGCATTTTGGTAAACTTCAATTCCCTGTATACCTATGTATACTCAAACATGAGGGAGTTAATGCACTCTAAATAAGTTCCCTATCAGTGTTTTAATAATTACTTCATATTGAAATCCAAACAAAATTGATCATAAATAAAAATACTAGTTATCTACAATCAGCAATCAACAATCATTTTTATGAATACCTTCAGAAAATTTATGTGCTTACCTCTTGACTATGCTGTGGGTCTGCATCATCAGAAAATACAAATTTCAAATTATCTCCCCTGTAACCTGATACAATAGCAGCTGTGAATGTCACATTGGCACCGCGCACAGCAGGCCCACTATTAGTTAGAGACACCTCTAAAGCTGATACCCCTAAAATACGAAAACAACAAAGATAAATAAACGATGATAAACGTCATTCAATTTCTTATTATAAAATTAAAGTAATTTATATCTACCTGTTTCCAAGACAAACGCCACGATAAATAAAATGAAAGGGGCCATATCGAATCAAACAAACAGTCACCGAATTGTAAAAATCACACAACTACCATTTCACCGTTAATAATTCTAAACAATCTTCCTGAATCATTCGTATCGCAACAAGCGAATAATACAAGGAGGTAAAGTTGCGTAAATTCGTATCAAATTTTAATATTGAATATGTACGTCGTCACAAAAACATGAACGTTTCATTGACAATTTTGACATTGACAGCACATTACACACAGAAAAAAAACATATGGGGTCCACAGATCATATATTCATAGAAAGATTAACAATATCTAGAATAACAGCAAGCTCTCAGTGCAAAATTCCAAAATTCAATTACTATTTGATAAAATGCGCAAACGGTATGAATAAAATTATGTGTCGCAGAAAAGTAATCTATTTTCGCCAAATAACCTACTTAATCGTATAATTTAAAATATTTATTCGGAAAAAGGCTTTTCAATACCTCTCATGTTTGCAGATAGGTTTATAGTCTTTGGTTAGTTATCATTTGGTAAGAGTTTTTCACTATGGCATTTAGTGCCAGTCTTGTTTTTCAGTTTGCATAGCAATTTTTCACACACTTTCCCAAGTCAAGAAAGTTGGAGATTTTTGTGATACTTTTAAAAGCATTTACTCATAATCGGAATATGCGTTGGATGTGAAAAGTGTTCTTAAAATATAAAAAATGGCTACCGTATTCGATAGCCCTTTCATTCGACAACGTTTACATCGTCTAAGGCGTCGTGATTATGATTTCGATGAGGATCAGAGATTCGGTCGATGTGACTGCACAAGCTATACTTATTTCGTGCTTTCAATGGTGTTATTTTCTGTGGGTACTGTGATCACGGTGCTGGCATTGGGAGACGTCGATGGTTACATACTCAGCAATTTAGGACACATGTGGCTAGTAGGGCCGATTTTTATATGTTCGGGAATGATGGTTGCAGTCAAAAGTATGCTTTATTTGCGAAGAAAAAGTGTGATACAAATGCTACTTCATCAGAGAGCGATTATTAGGGTGAGTTGTATATGCGCTGCTCATTATCAAACACTTATTCAAACCATGTATTCAAATACATTCGTGTTATTTATTTCGTTTGTTTTTTTTTTGGCTACTGCCGTATCTATTCAGTTACCTTATAGATTAATTGAGTATGTATAATGTTGATGAACAACTGGTTTGAAGCTACCTACAGTTAATTAAAATTCAATTAGTATTTTTTGAATATTTTTCATGATCTAAGTAAGTTCTCTTATTCGTATATTACACACTACACTATTTTGTTACGGTTCAAATGCATTATTTACGCAGAAAGTAAAGTAAATTAAAAATACAAGTTTTTAACTTGTTTATTTTTAAAAGTAAAAGCTATCAACATTGTGTAGGATTATTTGGAATGAGTGCAGAACTATTTGTTTTTAAAATTAAGTAGGACATGGCTATCATACTGTTATGTACTTAACACTTTACTAGGTCACAATCATATGTAAGATAATACCCAGTGTAAATATAATTTTATAAAAGTAGTTTTTTTTTCTCCTTGCCAGTTTTATGAGTGAGGTGTTAATGAAGTTAGTAAGATTAATATATTTATTGGTATATAAAGTTTCATTTTATGATAAATATTATTCATACCTCACCTTGAACTAGTGACTGAACTGTTTGATAGGAGATAACGAGGTGAGGTTAATGTCTAAGATGGACCATGGACTTAATTAAATTATGAGAAAACAACTGTTAGTTTACACTTCAATCACAGAAATCTTAGCCTGATAAAAGTATGCAGTATACAATATCTTAGGTGTATGTCTTTTTTTCTAGGACATGGCAGCAGTTCAGGCCGAACAGGCTTATGGTGGTCAAGTGCCCCGCACTGCATCAAGCGCAACACTACCTCCATCTTATGATGCTTTAATTACTAATGCAGCTACAAGTAAACCTCAGCCATCAAGTTCAGAACCACCGCCCCCCACATATGATGAGGCCATGTACCTCATAGATGATGAGAAATTACGAATGGAAAACAAAACTGATGACAGTGCCAAACAAGAAACTAGCAATCAAACGCCTAGTACCAACATAGATAATAGCAAACCCTGAAACATAAGAAAACTACTTATGAGAACTTGTTTATTAATTAGTTATGTAAGAAAAAACTTAATTCTTCCTTTTGTACTTATATTTTTAGATACATAGTCACTTACTATTAATGTATAGTATTCTCAGACGTGCCTAAAATATTGGTTTGTTAGCAATATTGTTATATCGCAATGTAAAGGGTATCTGTAATTTAATATGTAGCTTAAGATAAACTTGTGAACTTGTGTCGACTGCCATTGCTGGAAGATGTCTCTGAGCTAGAGATGATATTAGATCTGTTTGTATGCAACATACATTATTGCTCATTTGGAACAGTAATACCCTAATACATAATGTAGGCACTGTTTATAGTAGTTATATTCAAAATGCAAGTGATAGTTAAAAACTGGTTACCTTATAACTAATGTTGGCCTAATAACCAGTATAGCTCTCTAACTTCATAGTAAACATTTGTAGCTAGTTAGTTACAATTCTAGTAAGACATATTTTTGCAATGTTTGCTACAACATCCTATGTTATGTAAGAACTATTACAAATATATTATTGTCACAAATGAGAAGAATAATGTCTGAATACATAGTATTATTAAATTGCAGCATTTAGGCAGTCACATATTGTTGTGTTATTCTAGTGTGACAAGGTACTTAATGTGCCGGTTCTTTCTACTCTGTAAGGTGTGTCTAATCCAAAAATGCAATTTATTTTCCTTAAAATGCTAATTTTATGAAGATCAAATGTTAGCTTACACCCAGTGTAATGAGCTAGGGAGAAAGTTATTCATGTATTTAATGACTCCACTATTTTTTGCATTGTTTGTTCTGCAATGCTAGTTGTTGATAATTGAAGACTGATGCATTTATATTAGTAAACTGGTCAGGTAACCCATCCAAATTTGATCTGATAAGTATATTGTGACCAAGAATTGAAAAAAAGATGAACAAAGTACTTACTGCCAAATTGTAAACATCCCATATAATAATAGGTCTTGTTTGATGATGACCAAGTGGGCCCGAAAATCATTTGAATTCCATTTTAAGTATTAGAAGATCCACAGTAAAACTAATTTGTTGTATAAAAAAGATGCATTTCATATTTTCTGAATAGCCATAGTTTTGACCATTTGAATTGTCAGCTGATTGCATTCAACATTAAATAAGGCCATATATACTTTTTGGTTATGGCTTTGTTGATACTAAGAAGAAGTACTTAAAAAGACTAATCTTTGTAGGTCAACATGACCTAATACTTTGTTCTATGAAGAACAAGTCATGTGCCTTTTTAACAAGTGCTCTTTGCTATCTCCTTTATAAGATAGCTCTGATATATGGAATTGAAGAAAATAAAAGGTAAATAATATTTTCAAACAAAAGATAGTGATCTAATACATCAATGTTGATAAGAAAACAAACTTATCTTGATTACCATCCAGCCCTTAGATTATATACCTATAGATGTAACCATTAAAATGACTTTCCTTGATAGAGCGAGATCGTTAATTGTCAGACTTATGCAAAGAAACAGGACACAATATATATTTTTTGTCTTTGTCAACATGGCCGGTCTTGTTGTTTGGCAAGATCTGAGTTTGACAGATTGTGACAAACAAACTTGGCGTCTTGCGGATTTTTCTGTGATTGTGCGAATTTACAGTGTTTAGTGCGTATAAAAATTGGATGATAAAGAATATTTAGTGTAAGTGCGATGGTGGGTTGCAGTGTTTTGGGCTGTAAAAGCCGGAGTGAGCGAAAAATTGAAGGAATAACATTTCACACGTAAGTAGGCGAAATTATCATTTCTTTCGTTAATACAACGCCCTACAAGGCCAGATGATCATTGATTATGATGTTTTGTAATGAATTCAGTGACGTGAGCCAAGAATATTGAGTTGTGATACGTGTTTTCAATATCACAAAATAAAATAACCTAAAACTATGAACGGTTCAGGGTTGCCATAATAGCTACTTGAATTTACCCAAATAAATCATATTTCATTTTTGTCAGTACATACGATTGTTGGGTTGGCTCAGGTACTCATCGTAGTTATGTTATAAATTCGAGGGTTTGTATTGTTGAATGTTTGTTTGTTACTCAATCACGCAATAACGTCTGGATGGATTTCAATGATATTTTGCACACGAGTAGTTTATTACCTAGATTAACACATAGGATACTTTTCACGCGGATGAAGTCGCGGGTAAAAGCTAGTAGTTTAATATTTTTATTGAGAGGAAATTAATTCTTCTGTATGTAAATTTATATTTACTTAGATTCATTTAAGTACTTTATTGTAGTTTATTTAACTTATTACTCAATAAAGGTAAACTTTCGTAGCATGTGAATAAAATGTTCTTTAAATTTCAGGTTTCCATCCAATCTTTATAAAAAGAAATGGCTGGATGCCACTGGACGAGAAAATTGGCAGCCAACAAAGTATTCAAAAATTTGTTCGATTCATTTTGATGATGATTCATTACTATATAAAAATAAACGAGTACAAGTAAAACCTCACTCAGTATGAATGACGAAAGTCTCGATGAAGATTCAATTGTTGATTTGCCCGAGGGTCATGACTATATAGGAAACTTAGAATTATCAGAATTTTCAAAGGAAGCCATAACTTATATTTCTGGATATGTAGTGCGCAATTTGAAAAAAATAATAAAATGTGATGAATGTTTAGGAGCAATATTTGCAATTGAAAAGTTTCCGAGTTTTATTGCTGTAAAGGATGTTGGCGGATTACATTATCCATCACAAGATGTTATCAAAATTTGTGTGTTTGCCGAAAAAATTCTAAGACAAACCACATCAATACACGGGAATTCCTATTTTTCACAAAAAGGCACTTTACCAAAAATGACTTGCAGTGTTTTGAAAAAATTTATTGGTACAGAAGTCTTTGCAGAAATAAAGAATCATATTAATGAACAAAGTCCTTTTGAAAATCATTTTGTATTATTAATTAAAGCTATCGCTTTTAGATATTTTGAAGTCAGGATTCATTATATAATGACGTCATTATCTCATCGAGATGAAAGAATCAGAAATATGCACACTAAGTTAATATTGTTTAAGGGTCAATAATTATGAATGTAGGTATTTCCTTATGGTTTGTAATAAATATTTTTATGATAAAGACTGGTTTTATTTCATCATTGAACGTGTCGTGTGTGTTTTATGTCGTGTCGGTCGATGGATGTCCATACGATTCTCCTTACCGCCCTTGTAAAAACGAAATATTAGACCAAGGAGGTTTTATTAAAGTATTTCGTACGACTACGACATAAGAGTTACATTATTGAAGCTAGCATATAAAATGTGCTAATTCAGAATTTTTAGTTTGCGAAGTACTTACAGGTACTTATAATGTCTGTTCGCGATCAAGTAGAATTCATAATATTTTTTACCTAATATGTGGGAATTGCCAACTTATTAGGCAACACCATAAAAATCTATTTCTGTTTCAAGTGCGGTCACGCCATGGTTACATCTATAGGTATATAATCTAAGATCCAGCCATTCAAGGGGCCTTATGTTGTTGTTTTATAGCATAACTGATTGGCAATACCTTTACGAATGAGAGCAATTGAAATCTGTTTGATAGCTGTATACATTTCTACACCTACATAATAGCAAATAATCTACATGAAGTTCTTTAAACTCACTTATGTGTTTAAGTGTATTTCACACATTCAAGTACCATGAAGTATACACAGTTGTAGGTATGTTAAGTTGTTATTTAAAATTGCTTCTTGTGTTATTAAGAATAGGTTTGTAATAATAGCTTCAGTGGAGGTATTTTCGATCTATTTTTTTATGTTCTGTTCCAACAAATGTAGAAGTGAAAATTATATGAATATTTTTCTGTATGTTCTTTATGTAAAGTAAGTGCTGTGAGATTGTTTTAAAACAATGAGATCAATTTCATTGTACAACCAAAATTATAAAAGGTATATTACTAATTTTATGATATTAGAATTGTCATAAAACATTGTTGTCGCTATATTTGTGATAAATATAATCAACTGCAAACAATTTTGTATTGATCTCCCTAGAGCTATTAATTATACACTTTTTCAAGTTATATTTTTTTATTTATAAAATATCCCAACGATCACAATTGCAATAAGTTTTAACTAGAGATTTAAGGAAATTTTGAAAAAAGTAGCTAAATACTAGGTACATAATAAAAATATATTATTGCCATAAAAAAAAACAGTCGGATGTATATAATGCATAAAGGAAGGAAAAATACAGGTAAAGTAATGTTTATTGCAATAGATAACAGCTTTACCAACATATCATGTCAGTCTACCAAAATATTTGGCTCTAAAACAAGTTTCAGTCATGTTAGGCCATTGAACAATCATGATATCAGCAAAAAACTGAAGGATCTTCCCAGTCAGTGACAGGGTATGAACCCTGCATATGCTCTCTATAAAAACAATACGACAATCTAGCAAAAACAGACATCGTAATAAAAATGCTACAACACAGACTGGAATACAAGTACCTGGACCATTACAAAATATAATGTCTGGTTTTAATTTGTAAATAACTGGGAATGTATACAAAGTGGCATACAAGGTACTAACCACTGAAGATAAATATGACTGCTTCACGTTGCGACTTCTAGGTATTCTGGCAAGATAGTAGTTATTGTCTATCTCAGTTTCACGAATCTTGACCTCGCTGCTTGCATCATTATCAGCTAATATGTACATTCGCGGCTGATATTTCTTCATGTTAATGTTCTTCACAAACCGCAATAGTTCCGTTGTGTGACCGCCGGAGCCGATACAAAAAACCGTTCGTATAGGTTTGCTTCTAATCAGTGTACAATTCCCAGTAATAATCACTATTATCAAGTAAATCATGCGAATCAGAAATGTTAAGATCAACAAGACGCAAAAAGAGCTGAAAAATTCGGAACCAGTCATTTTGATTTCTTTAGAATTCAGTTACGATTTAGTCACTTAACTTTGTTGTTTATTAGATAAGGTGATACGGTTGTTTGGTTGATTGTTTTCATTGATAATTTATTTTTGTAAACTTTGTTTGTATTATTTTGTAGGTTATGTTATTTTGACATAAAAACATTAGTGTTACCACTCCTAATTCTATTACAACGGTGTTGGAGCGTAGCAATAATGTGAGATCTGTGGTTTGAAGTAATCGCAATCGATCGGGTAATCCAAAGCCACAAAACATTATGAAACAGTCACTCATTGTTTTTGTCAAGTGTCAAGTCAATCTGACAATAAAAAAATGCGAATTGCAAATTCAATCCAATCTCAAACAATTTCGTTGACGGCTGACGAGTGAAAGCAATAATATTGTTGGATAACTGCGCGGTGTTTACGTGACAATGCCATAAAATAAAATACTGTTTTTAAATTTGTATTAGTATAATTTGATTATTATTTTCAGTCAAGATGAAATTCTTTAACGTTTTGAGTTCTAGCATATTTCAAATTCTTTCATTTATCTTTGTTATAAGTTATCTTCTCGGTTTTCTAAATTTACATTTCAGCGACAAAACTAATTACTGTGTTATGACTTATATGTTTGAATATCCGCAGTTCGTGGTTAGTATAAATGATCGGACAAACCAAATTTAGGAATTAGTAAGATGAATAACATTGTTATTATTAATCATTCATATTTTTAGCGATTATCCGTGCCAGAAAACAAGATTTACCCCCAATATGGATTGTATGCATATAGTGAAGGGCGATTTACTGAAAAAGCTAGGAAAATGTGGTAAGTATTCACTTTAGCACTTATCAATAAAATATACTTTTTTTTTAAATAGTTCGGTATATAGAATTTAAAAAAAAGTATTTAGGCTTGAATGATCAGGATTTTTCTGTCTGAAATTAGTTTCCTTTTTACTGTAAGATGTGCGATAGAAACTAACTCATAATATTTAATAGTTACCATGTCTTCATAGTAAAAAACAAAACTGGTTACTAAAACTAAAAGTTTAAAGTAATTTGTTTCTCCTCTCACATAAGTTAAGAAAGGCATATTAGTCTTAGCTAGAAGAAAAACAACAATATACAGAAAAATTTTTGCCAGCCTAACAGGTATTCAAAGACCTCTCAAGTTAAAAAAAGATGTTTTAACTCACAACTTACAATTGATACCAAATTGAATGTATTCTTATTTAATATGCTATGTTTGTAAACAGGTTTGATGGTGTACCAGTATTGTTTATACCTGGGAATTCTGGCAGCCACATGCAGGCCAGGTCACTTGCGTCTGTAGCATTAAGGAAGGCCCTCACTAAGGGCTATCAATACCACTTTGACTTCTTCACACGTAAGGGTTTTACAATATCATCATAAAAATAATTATGTAAAACCTCTTTGAACCCTTTGAAATAAAAAGTTGCTTATTTATGTTAGGCTGGCTATAAACCATGGCTTTATTTTTGTATTACATTATGATGGTTTACCAGCCTATGGCTTTGGCTTAAGTATCTTAGACTATTGAATACAGAATCAAAACTGGAAATTTAACTAGTTTTGCATATTTAAATAAATTACTGTTGAAAAGAAGTTTTTATATCTTTAATTTATAATAGGTAAAATACAACTGGCTTACGATTTAAAATACTGGTTCCATTCACAATAATAAAACCTTGTTGCAAATTAATCCACAGTTAATACTATTTTTAGTCAGTTATAATGAAGAGTTATCTGGCATCTACGGTGGGGTGCTTCAGAGCCAGACCAGGTTTGCAGCAGCCTGTATATCAAAGATTTTAAGTCTATATAA
Source organism: Trichoplusia ni (assembly GCF_003590095.1). Lineage (NCBI taxonomy): Eukaryota > Metazoa > Arthropoda > Insecta > Lepidoptera > Noctuidae > Trichoplusia > Trichoplusia ni. Next base: position 11,672,994 of record NC_039480.1, on the reverse strand, counting down.
AAGTAACAAGTACACCAAGACTGTACCAACTTCCATCATTCTCATTGGACATTCTATGGTAAGTCTTTCTTTTGCCCTTTTGAGGTAATCGAAACATCATTTTCAACTACAGAAAGAGGTTGTCAATAAAACAAGACGCGACGTGTCATGGGTTCGACCCCCGGGTAGACCAAGCGTTTGAGTGGTTCATAAGTGCTGTTTTCGGTCATTGTCCTTAATGTTTGCGACACAAGAATGAAATTCCTAACAGCAGGACTCGTCTTTACGAAAAGAAGATAGAGAGAATGTGTCTTTCTCCCATTGCCTTTTTGCTAGTAAATAACATTATTCGTAAACTTTTGTTGCCTATAAGTCCAACGGTGGCCCTCGAGGCTGGTGTGATTGAATTGAAATATTTTATCGAAATGAATTACGCGACAAGTTAACCGAGTTAATAAATTGAAGGTCTTTTTTGCGCCCAGTAGTCGTTATCGTTATGTCTTTAAACTTTATCGCTCGGCTACTTGCTCTGTCTACTCAGTCAGTAATACAGTTCCATTTAAGTATTCGAAAGTTGACAAGAACATGACGTATCTTCATCTGTAATAATGACAAGATCAACGAGTTAAAATGGCTTTGTTTGTACACTTATCGGATCAGTGTCAATGACTTAGGTACTTACTAGAAATTGGTTTTATCTGTTATGAGAATACCCTTCAACAGGTGTCCAGAACGAGGAAAAACAATGTCTTATGTTATGCCAAAATTCTGCAAATTCGATTCAAAAGAACAGTTTCCTTATGTTTGTAGGGAGGACTTATAGCTAAACGTCTTTTAGCATACCCGAGTACGCTTGACACGACAGCTTTAGCCATTACTTTGGCGGCTCCTTTAGAAGCGCCAGTTGTCAATGTAGACGCCGCAATGGATGACTTTTACATGCTAATGGACTTGGAATGGAAAACGTACATTCATAATCACCCGTTTATGAAAGAGAAAAAGGTCTTGATCAGCTTTGGGAATGGACCGCGCGATCTTTTAATGCCGTCTGGTCTGACGTCCTCAAATGACAGCTTCATTAGTGCTTTGGTGAGTCTTATAAACCAATATCTGATTTTACAAAAACAAAGATCTCTGAAATATCCTCATTTTTTGTTCTTAGCCATATCTTTGACATAATACTAAAGTGCTAATCTAGAAGAATCATAAGTATAATTATTTATTTTTAGTAATTCCTAACAGATTCGGTGAGAGTTGTATATGTAAAATGATTCTGCGAAAAAACATTTCAGAACTCCTTTCAGAAAAATGACAAACTTAATTACGTGGTAATCAGTGAAATTATTTCAGACGACCTCTGTGCCCGGTGTATGGGCATCCCCCGATCACGTATGCATTGTCTGGTGCAAACAATTAGTGATGGTCATCAACAGATACCTTTTTTCTATCGTTAACCCGGACACGGAACAAATTGTTGAAGACGGACAAATATTAAAGTCGAGAGCAATACAGTTCTTTAAGGTAAGAATACAATAAATAGGAATACTCCTTGTCTAATACTCTTTTTCACTGTCTTATCTCTGAAGAAGTACAGAAGTGGCGCCACTAAGACATAGGTTGTTAACTGAACTACTACAAGTCCCGAGCTGCCCAAGTACTGCTAAAGTATACTTGATTTTGGGCCACTTATAACGTAACTCCTAAATATATAAGTATTTAGCACAAGATCCGATAAGGAAAATTTGAAAAATGATAAGAAATCCACAAGTCACTTCTAATTAGCTCTTTAAATTACTGCATATATGGCCCAAGATTTCACAAATACGTTAAGTAATTCCTTGTCATACGTCGTTATCTACTCATATTTTCCAAGTTATCTTGATAAGATTTACTTTAAATGACAGATTAAAAGCAAATACGTTTTCAGGCGAATCGATCTATGACGTTGAGTCCGGAGATACCGCGTGCTAATGTAACTATGATGGTGGATGCTTTCTGGTATGAGGACAACAGGAGGATGTACACAATATCAAGGCCGCAGATTGATAAGTAAGTAGGCAACAGTTTGAGTTCATAATTTGCAATCGACCTTACCTTGCTTGCTCTGCAGTGGCCTTTGAATAAAGTATAGATTAAACAAAGGACGGTTTTTTCTGATAACCGTTCTCGAAAGTACTAAACTTATTTAAAGTAAGTTAAAAAGAAGTTGCTATTCCGTTCTTCCTATCCCTTACCGTTAAGGCGGTTTCTACCACCTACACTTTAAGAAATGTCACAGTAATTGTAGAAAGCGCGCTTTCACATATTTATTTTAATTTAGAGCCTACGTACGTACTTACTTTTTGTCCAATTCCTAGGAATATGTACATTGTATTATCCAAAATGCATTTAATCCCACGATCCCCGTTAGTTACGCTACCTTATTGGTAAATATTTCTCCGCTCCGCGGCCTCGCTCCGCTTCAATGGAGAGGCAGCCAGGCGACGTTTAATAGAGTAACGTTAGTAAATAAACGGATGAGGGCGAGCGGTCATTTCATTAAAATAACCGTTATTTAACATACTATTTCAAAATATATAAAGACAACGAAAACGTAGAAGACATTTTTTCCGGGTGGGATGTCACCATATGCTCCCACTTTGAGTTGAGCCGGAGGGAGTGTCAGACTTTATCCACTAAATCCCATCCCATGTTCCTTTATTTTCCCTTGTGCAAATTCCCCTTAAAAAAATACGTCTGATACATTTAACAGTCTGATATTTCGAAAAATTGTGTTTTGCATAGTCGAGTAAGACAGTCTTTTCTATTGGAGACAATTTGTCTAAAAGGATCTCGCGCTCTAAGAATCTTTTAAATTACACATCGGTAACATTGACCAATGAGCATTAATCTTCAAAAGCATTTCATGACGCTCACCTGTCTTCACGAATAAGGAAAATGATTTGCATAATCGTGATTGTTTTGTTTTGTTAACCCAGTGTTTACCTTATTACATAATCAACAAGATAGCGGTACGCGATAACAGTCTCAAGATGTTAAAAGGCCCTTAATCTCAACATTAAAGGTGTAATAGATAAATTTGTTATGACATATTTTGTTTCATGTGTTTCATTCATATGTTTCTAAGTTGTTAGTGACTATAAATAAGTAAATTGCTCTGTTAGAACTGTAAGAAGCACGTAAAATTTAAGCATCGGGTCTCTTTTCTTGTGCGCTAAAAAAATCTACAAATTCTCTTTAGCAAACGGTTGCAACCTGGATAAGAGACCTTAGTAATAGTGCATAACGGAATGGGTGGCCGTAGATTTGCACTTTTTTTTTAATTTTATATCCACTATCGTCATTTCACACTTTATAATACCGACTTACTATGTTAAAGTCCAAAAGAAAACTTCCAAATACTATATCTTATGAATGACTTTAATTTATGATTTCTTGGCGTTGAGTCTTTGGCAACACGATACGTGAGTTTGTAATCGTGATTGATTAATTATGTTTAAATTAATAATTTATCATTACTGCTATAAGCATATAGTAAATGATACAGATTGATTTATTATTCCTAGGTCTCTTCTCATTTTGCTATGCAAGGACCTGTAATGTTTGCCTGCATTTGGTATATAAGGGCGTGTTCTCAAAGCAACGCCCTGTACGTGAATCTTTATTAGGTCATTAAAGTTTTTCTAATTCATCTCGTAGATCTGTTATTTGGCACCATTCCAGAAATGCACGAAATGTGTATTTTAAGATTGTAATATTACGTCAATGAATATTTCCGTTAACACGTAGTAAATATTCTACTATTTTTGTTCCGTAAATTGCATAACTATGCAATGATTTCGCTGTTGAGTTTTAATGCGGCCGTACGACGAAGAAATCGTTCGTTTTTAATAAACCGTAACAAAGTCGTATTCTTTATCTAATCGCTTTTCCAGTTCTTTTTTAAGTGCTGGTATTATTATTCGACGTAAACTGAAATGTATACCAGTTCTTGTATGTTTTTTTTTCAATACGTCATATTTTAGCTTAGCTTACTTGAGGATTGATTTGTAAATGCATTGCAAGATAAGATTGTCTCTGTTATCTATAATCAGTCGCGTATAGTGCAATGGTAATCTTCTTTACACTGTCATAAAGTAACATCGAAATCGATCGAGCCTTTCTGTAGATTGAGTAGGTACCTCAATTTTATCATGACATCTTCTCTAATTTTACAAGTTATGTACTTCTCACTAAAACTCACTGATTCTTACACTGGTTTAATTGACTTATTCTGTGAAGATTAAATTAACCAGTTGAAAGTTGTGTGAATACAAATATAGCAAAATAAATTAATCAATATCAAGAACGATATTTTATACTGATAATAAATAGTTATGTTAACTATGCAATTATTTCTTTCAGAATGACATACTTAATGATACGACTGGTCTCGTTTCCACAAAATCGATTCGTAGCTATCGAAGCCGTCAACGTGGAAGACAGGGACTGGGTGTTTGGATGCAATGCTAAATATTCATACAATACGTACAGATACTGGTAAGATATTATTGTATGTTATAGTAATTCTAATATATACATTCATGTAGACTGATCGCAGACAAAGAGGTGTGGCTAAAATTAGAGAGTGATAGAGAAGAGAAAATGAACGTTCGGCATTAAGACCTTGCTCTGCACACTAAAGTGGATGGGGCGGCCTGGTTTTAAACGATACCGTGTTAAAAATAAGTTTATTTTTATATGACCGGTTTAAGATTCCACTGCTTGGCAAAGGGTTCCCCCTTTCTCTTCTAGACCTCTCTATCTTTTGAGATTTCTGACCCGCGTATTTGACTAGAAAAAACTTACTTTTACAAGTCATTACAAAATTCAGTTAATTATTTTCAGTGCTTCGGTTGGTGATAAAATCATTGACCTTTGTATAGATACAGTTATCAAATGACAAAATGTGTCAACACGTTTTTCTGTAATTTACTATTAAATATCACTCAATAAATGATAAGGTTGCGTTCTATCGCTCGATATTAGCTATAAAGAGATAAGTAGCGATACCGAACCGTTATCTACTCGTCACTTTTTCAGGATGCATTGTATTGTAATGTTAAAAACACGGGTACTTTGGTGCGTTTGGTTTAACTTGGCGCTGTTCCCAAATACTTAAATGATTCAAAGGTCACTTGAGAAAACTGTTGTATCATTTAAGTATGAAATATACTCGCGAAAACAATCCCAGAATAGTTGGGAAAATGCTAGGCTAGATGATGAATTGATTATAATGCAGATGCAACAAAACTTTATTACACTTCATATTTGAGTTATAGTTCAAAATAATAGCCATATCCCAATACAGGATGTGTTGCAAGAGACAGAAGATAACGATATAAACAAAGGGAGGCCTATGCCCGTAATAATGATGATTACAAAACAATACTGAATTCTATTTATTTTTCTTGTTACAGTAGAGACGCAACATCATTATCTGAATTGAGCCGATGGACAGGGGCTGCCGCAGACAACGGCAAACGTAAACTGGCCACGATCAATTTACATAAAATTAAAGAAGCACATCCCGATTGGTCACATGTTGTCGTCAAAGTATCGCCTACAAGGAAACCGGTGAGTGTGACACAATAAGTAATAATAATAAATAACATTTGTACTTGACTTGTAGAAATTGCTGACATTTTCGCAATATAATGGTAGTGGGAGAAAACCTTGAATACTTCATGATACTTTGCGATTTTAAGTCATATGAACACTTGCAATATCTAAACGCGCCAGTGGGTAAAAAAAAAGGCTTAGGAAGGACCATGGGTAGATTTTAGCAAAAAGTCTGACACTCCCTTCCGCTCAACCCAAAGCGGGAGGAGTCATTTGATATTTGCCTATCCAAAAAAAATTGGTTAATCGCAATGCAAAATGGAGTGCTTCATCTCCAAATTTGGCAATTATGGAAGCAAGACGGCGCAATATACTGCGCGTAGCGGCTTCTCGCTTCCTCAAACGCAAAAATATCTGTAAAAAAGGTTTCACTTCATAAATAAGAAACCAGACATGAAATTTGGGAACTCTTATTTTTATTTTTTATATCATAACATCTCAAGCAAAAGTTTGAAATGAATCTCTCCCTATTCTCAAATGATTTTCTCTGGCACTGGCACAAGTGATGAGTAACATTTGTAAGAGGGACCTTCCGTCATTGCTGTGAATAAGGGAAAGGGCAGATATTTTAATCATAGTGTAGAAGATATTTTGGCCCTATTCCAGAACTTTGCTAAATGATTTGTTTGCCTTTGAAATGTCAGCTTTGTGAAATGACATTGAAGTATAATTTCTAAAATTATGAATTGGACTCTTTTGTGCTATTCTATGTCTGATTATCTTAAATTAGGTGCATAATATGAAACAACTTTCTCTTTTTGTTCACATAACGAAAGTTAAAGGTTTAAAAAAGAAGGTTATAAATAGTTGTAAATGGTAAAATGATTGAAGCTCAACATATATTATAGTACTAGCTGTTGCCCGCGACTTCGTCCACGTGGTTAGAATTTTCCCCGTTTTTAGCACATTTTCCATTGTATCTTCGCTCCTATTAGTCGCAGCGTGATGGTATATAGCCTATAGCCTTCCTTGATAAATGGTCCATTCAACACAAAAGAATTTTTCAAATCGAACCAGTAGCTCCTGAGATTAGCGCGTTCAAAAAAACAAACAATCAAACAAACAAACTCTTCAGCTTTATATATTAGTATAGATTCAAATTTGTGTCATCGAAAATTAATGGTATATTACCTAATTTTAAACAGTATAAATATAAATTATGTTAAGCAACAGTACTAAGTACTATGAACAAATGTTACAAAATAACATCTTTACATTTTTAAACATTAATCTGTGTTCAGTGCTTTTTGAAATTGACCCTGGTTTAGGTTCAATAAGTAGCTATAAATCATATTTCCAAAATAATAGCACGTAATAAAAAAGGCTTACTATTAGGTAACAAAGTAAACTCGTCAAAATTCGTTTCAACACTTTGTTTACCCCACTTCATACACTACTTCAGAAGTCTAAAAAACCATTACCATGGATACTAGTATTTTGACATTTCCAGCTTATTTACAGATCATATTAAACGTGGATATTAACGACCATGCGTCACGAGTAATAGATGTCGATCTTCAATATCTCTGGTGGTTCGGAAGATACCAGATCATATCGGAGACGGAACGCGAAAGCCTGTACTACGAGCTGACACTAAGGAACTTTAACACTGTTCATCAAGCATTTCTATTGTATGTAGAACCTACGCCGAGTTGTAAGGCCCAGTACCACGTATCGGCTGAACTGCATGTACCTTGGGCTGAAAATCATGAATATTATCATTATTTTACGTGAGTATCGAACTTTGTTTAGTAGACTGTTTCTGTTACTATGCATGGCCTCTCCTCATACGTAGAGAAGGATTACACGATGAAGATACCAAATTTGATCCCCACGCTTGTTTACTGCGTATTGGAATTTAGATCATCAAAGATTACTGTAAGAAATAAGCATTATTGGATTAGTATTCACATATTTAAAAAGCCTATGGAATTTGCCCTGGGGCCTAAGGCCTAAAGTTTCCGTTTCTCGACTATAAGAACGGAAAATCATTCCGTTGGTCTGAGTTCCCGTTAAGAGTATGACACTCGCCTTCCCGAAGGCGAAAAAGTCCTCTAGAAGTCTAGAAGTCTTAAAAATAAGGGGAACATTTCTTCCTACTGCTACATCTAATTATTTAACTTTCTTTTCCAGTCTCTTAAAACAGTCTCCAATGAAGTTAAGATTATTCAAAACTAATCCGAACGTAACAGACAGTTTGGAAGTGACTGAACATCCAAAGATAACATTACTATTGGATCCACAATGTACGTACAGAATAAGGTGAGTGTTAACTAATGTTTTGAAAAGTTTCGGTTCTCTAATTAATTCAAGAGTATAATGTTCAGAAAGTTATTAACATATCCAAGACCATTCACAAAAAATATATCCAACTGATTTTTTTTATCAAACCAATTATTTCTGTATTTCCGAAAAATTTAATCAAATAAAAAAATAATTTGAAGATTAAATATTATGAGAAGACCATCGTTTTCGGAGCAATATAAATGTAATAATCTTTAAATGCATTATCTTTAAACTTTTCAGCATATCTCAATCCTGGTACCTCCGCCTCGCGCAGATGGCTCGCAACTACAGCCCCGTTCTCGTGCCTTACATGACAGCGATAGTGTTGCTAGCGGCAAGAAGCAATCTCCTACAGTTGAAAGAAAAGGGCGCGTGTGTGTCATTACATAGTGCGCTTATTAGTGAAGGTGTCAAGCCTTATTACGCTTTACTGTATGCGAGACTTGGTGCTGTTATATTCTTGTAAGTATGTTGGTTAGGCCTAATTTGAAGATCGTTTGTGATCAAGAAATTGTGTGCGCGTGACAAAAAAACGGGTATATTTCAGTGGTACATATATTTAATTACTAAAGTTAATTTTAATTGTTGCTTTAAACTGGTTTTTAGTCGCGTTTTATTTTTAAACAGAGTTTTTTATCATATGTATATGTATTATATGTTATATGTATTTTCCAGCTCCATTCCAATTTTCTCATTTATATTTGAGAATGCAAGCTGGAATAACCTTGAGTTGCGCTACTTCATAAAGTCTCTGCTGGTGTTGCCAGCTTATTTGACTGCCTTGGGAATATTGCAAATTGCCGCGGCAGCTATCGTGGCAGTTATGGTGTTCTCTTCACAAATAGCACATCGATTATTATTTCGGTATGTATAACTAAAAACATTTTACGATCGTTTTTAACAGTAGTAGTAGTTTGTGTATTTTTTTAGTTTTTAGGATTTTTTTATACTTAAATGGCTGCTCTTTTTCAGTTTAAATTATGTTAAGGAATTTTTAGTAAGATTCCTTCCTTCGTTATTAACAAATAAACAAATGAGCACATTTTTCGCATTAGTCTCTTTTATATCATCATGATAGTTATTTTGAGATTTTTTTTCCTCAAAGAACTACTCCCGCAGTAAGGAATTTAATCCTTGTGTCGCGGGGGTTTTACAAACATACACATCACATGCACAAAGACACTGAGACTCAAAATAAGCATTTGTGGAAAACAAAGAAAGACAAATGCTTGTCCTACGCGGGGATTGAACCCGCGCGGCACGTCGCGCACAGTGGGTTTGGTGTGGTGACCTCAACCACTCGGCTATCCGGGCAGTAAAAGCAATCTGAATCAAACTTTCCCCATTCTTTAATATCTCTGCACTTTTTCATATTATAAATGATGATATGCTTAGAATAATGTGTCGCGGCGGGCCGGGGCTGGCGGAGAAGATGGCGGCGGGGCTGCAGAAGGTCCCGATGCTGGTGAGCGCGGCGCTGCTGTGCGCGGGTCCGCTGGCCTGCGGGGCCGCCGCGCTCGTCGCCGGCGCCGCCTTCTATGCGTTCATGGTGAGAATGGACACTTATGCTTGTAAAATCTTAGCTTGTAGCTATATAGCTGCTAACTGCGTTTAGCTACAGGTGTTTTGTTGATTTGCAAAACAGACAATTTCTGTTGTATTTTGAGTTTTTTTTTTTTTTTTTTATTGTTGACGCTGTAACTCCATTTTGAAATAGAGATTATAACTACATATAACTAGCCTATACACAGAGAACTATCTCTATCAGCACTCGAATACTTTACCATCATATTATAGAACATTCTTAATTGCTCACCAAATAGCGGTTTTATGAAATGATCTATTGCATGCAGCAGTGAATTCCAATAAACATTTGAATAGACAGAGAAATTGTGTAACAATCGAAAAGAGAATAACCTTGTTTTAATAAGTCTTATATAATTTACAGCTCTCCAAAATGTACGAAGAATACTTAGAAGACTACGTCTATAAATTAATGGCGAAAATATTTGCAAGAGTGCGTCGTATATTTAGAAGCAAAAAACCAAACAAGGAAACCGAATCCGAACCTCCGAAAGCTAGTACATCTAGGGAACAACTCAACGATGACAGTAATAGACAAACAAATGGCAAAACAGTCAATGATTCTAAAGACAACGTTGCCAGTGAAAAAAATAAGTGTGAATGTGATACCACAAGCAGTGAGCCAAATAATGATAATAATAAAGTGAATGATGAAAGTGGTGAGAAGCCTTGTGACGAATCAGAAGATAAACATGCTGAGGTCGATGAGGACCTCAGCTCTTTAAATTTCCACATGATGATGTTCTCAATGTGGTTAGCTGTGACTCTAGTCAATGTGCCAGCGTTATTAACGTGGGCTAGGAACTTTTCGTAAGTTAAATTACAATTATATTCTAATAATTTTATCAGACATATAGACAATTTTTCGATGGCGAAATCTGATGTATTTTGAGATCTAAATTATCTGATTGTCCAATCAGCCCTAATTCGAATTAGAATATAAATATAAACAATAATTCCTAAAGGTTTTTGTACCATTTTACCCAATTCAGATTTAAATTTACCTTATTTCCACTATCTACATGTTTTTTGTTATTTTGCAGATACAGTATGGTGTTAAAACCTGATACATCCTACCACACAGGTCTTGTTATGTCGGCTTGCTCCACTTGCGTGTGGCAGATGAATTTACCAAGAAGAAATTTGTGAGTATTCTATTGTTATATTTTTGTTATAATGAGTTTACGATTGTTCTGAAATGAGTATGATATACAATTGCAAATAAAATTTCAATATGTTACTCAAATTAGAATATAGAATGATAGATCACTTCCCACACCTTACAAACTTGATTTTTCGAATGAACTGTGTTCTGATTTTCTGAATTCGCACGGTAAAAAATTATAAAAGTTGAAATAGCGGTTATCCGTAAGTCCGTAAGCGGTAAGGGTGCTAAAAGTAGCACATATCAACAGACATTAAGATTCGTAATTTGAATAATGAAAGATATTAAATAAATCACTTTGTTTTCAGGAGACACTATGATTCTGTAGCAGCTTTATTATTTACGATGGCAGTATTTTTATTAGCCCTGGGTCCTCTTTCACTCACTATCGTCAACTACGGAGTTACATTCATGTTTGCTGTCATAACACTGCAGCAAGTTTTTGATAAAGAGGAAACAGTGCCATCTATTGACAAGAACAAAAATGAAGAAAAGACTCCGACTAATGAACAAAACCGGGAAGATAATGCGGAGAATAGAAACTGTGATGATGATGATGAGTTTAAAAAATTCTTAGAAAGAGAAACAGTACGAGGCCCCGATTTAAAACTTGATGATTGTGTTGTGTGCACTAGTAGTAAAATGTACAGAATATTCAAGAATATGAAGGATAAATTCAGTGCTACTGAAAATTTATAGTTGTGAGTTAGACCTAGCCGTTTATATGCCTTGATCTCTTATTGTACATTTGTCTGTATCCTCGTGAATGATGTAGCTCCTTTTGGAAAGTTTGAACGATATTTTAATATATCATCTATTTGTTCAGTAGTCATAGAACCAGAGTTTTTAAAAAATTACTTGCAGTGTGACCGCATCTGACAAATACAAGCCTTGTTAATATTTTTGTATCATACCCTATAAGATAGCTAATTAGTGGGGAAAATTGTAATAGACTGATATCTTAGGTACTTGATTACGGGTATATTAATTTAATTGAAACTTATGTTCTTAAATATGTTAATAGACAAATCAATGGTGTAATGTAATTTGTCAATAGATGCGGTCATACATTGTGTAATTGAATTAGGATTTTGTTATTAAAAATTCAGCAATAACTCTCGAAATTCAAGTCTAAGAACGAAAATTGCCTTAAAGTAATTAATGTTATATGAGGCTTTCTATCTATAGGACGTGTATTTTAATACGTATTTTTTTGTTTAGTGGACTCATTCCTAATTACAGCTATTCGTCGAGATTACTATATTCTAGTTTTTTTTTATTTTGTTTTTTACTAATCTGTATAAAACTAAGCCATGATTATTAAAACAACGCACTTTCACTTGGGCTAGTCAAGGATGTTTGTAAGAAAAATGTTTATTAAAATGTTAACCTAAGTACAGACATTAAAAATTAGGTTGTTTTTTACAATATACGTGAACCAGTTGCTCTTGGTTTGTATAAAAAAAAAACATTAGAATGCCCATTTCAGCATTCGTTTAAATCATATTTTAGCCAATAGTCAATGGGAGTTGTGAATTGTACAAGTACACACAGTTTAATGTATTGAATTGTATTAAACTGCATAATAGTCCCCCACAGCATGGTCTAAAAGATGCTTAATTTTATTGATAATACTGTAATAGAAAAAAGAAAAGAAATTTCAAAAGGTGTAGGTATATGTAAAAGTCTAGGTGCCTTAATGCATTTTAATATGACCCATGGTTTAGTTAGAACATAGGGAAAATTTATAATAGCTGTTCCATTTTAGCTTCAGATGTCTTCCAATTAATCTTGCACCACTTCCAAAAAGTCAATTTATCACATCTTAAAAGCACAAAATATTTATAATCAATAAATTAAGATTTTAATCATGAATGCAATATCTTATTGTGTAGTAGTTTTAACTTTATATACCTTAAATTGGTAAATGGGACTGGTGTGATAAATACAAGAATTTTATTAATGGTTTTAAAATGATATTCAAAATTAACTAATTGATTGTTGTGTCTCAACTGTTTCATAAATTGTAAGACAGATGTTTTCAAATAAAAAAAAAATAACACATGTGACAGGACTGCAGGTAGTGATCCATTTTCAAAATTAAACTTTATTCACCCCATCAGTCCCATTTACCCTGTTTACCTTTAGTAAAGAAAATACTAGTCTAAATAAATTTGTAGCATAATGTATCTAATTTAAATAAGTAAAATGTGTATGAACTCAGATAAAATATTAACTGGAAATGACTTGTACAGTACACTCACATATCTGAAAGGTGCTTTAATGATGAACCACCATAGTCCATATTTTGTGGTAATATTTTTTATTTGTTACCTATACTTTATTTTAACATAAAGTTAGACCATTATAATATTTTTTCTCATAATTTACATGTATGTACACCTAAAAGGCCTTTTTTTTTTAATTGCTGCAACTTATATTGCTTGTATAAATATGTTATATTTATATCTGATATTTCAAATAGAAATTTATAAATGTCTTAGGAAAGGCCTGCCAGGAGAAGTATAAATTTGATATAGTAATAAAACCATTATGAACCTTATAAGCTATTTTATTTGAGAGTAAAGAAATACACAGCTGTTTAGAATTCCAATTAGGGTCATGGTATTAAACAAATTTGGGAATAGTAGGGGTAGTACTACTATTTCTTTCCTTTTTTACCCGATGGTTTCTCTTCTGCGTTTCTGGGGTTCTGCCAGTACAACGGGTTGCGGCGGTACATAGGCCATGGGGGAACAGTCAGGATAGCAGCTAAGATGAAACCGGCTCCCAAAATGTACACGGATTGTGAAAACTGCTGGACGATGTAACCCCACGCGAACCCAACTATACTGAACAAAGTTATTATCGCTCTGTAAAGTTTCTCGGCTTTGGCTTGGCCAACGTAGTCAATATGCGTTGGAATTGATGTGAAGAAATCCATGTTAAGTATTAATTTAATAAGAAAACGATATCGCAAACCCGACACTACCACAACAAATTATGATTTGACAACGTCAAATGACACGTCACGTCATGTAGAGCATAGATAATACATATAATACTGGTATAGATGAGACACTGACAGATCAGTTCTTTTTTTCACTACTTGCCCTGTAAACTAGATGGCGCTAGCGTCTGTGAAGCGATCTATAGCTATATGTATGTATGCACTCATCTACATAATATCTATAGGTTGCTATAGGTAGTTACGCATAGTACAGCATTTTTGCCGTGTATAAAATGTACTAAAGAGAAAAAAGAATACAACAAAAATATAAAGATTTTTCTTTATTTATAAATACGGATAATTTATACAATTTATTAATTAACGTCTACAACGTATTGAAATTAAACCACTTTTACTTTGACACATTTTTACTATTATAATTTACTAAGTAATATGATTTTCTGTAGAAAAATTAGTCTGTAATAAAATCGTAATATGGTTTAATTTCATTGGCTAACATTCATAATACACTTATGGTATATTACAATCACCAATTAATTCACATTAATAGAAACCATTTTTAAATTATTAAGGGTATAATTGAGAACCTTCTATTTTATTTATCGATGTAAATAAAGTAGATGGTTGGAAATGGCCACCCATCAAAAATCACATGATTTAAATCAATCAAATCATTTAATTAACAATAAGGTTTTAAATGCATTCACATTATTTCCTTTTTTTATGAATTTTATAGAAATTGTATGCTTGTAATTTAAGTATCGTTATTATCAAAATCAGCAATTTTTCCTGTTAAAATTCTATTTACACCCGTACACCAACTATTTACAATTAAGTTGATGAACAAATTAATTATATAATTAGTTAAAATCAATTTATGTTCATCGCATTGAATAATTGAAAAATCACATCTGCAATTTATAAAAAACACAATTATTATTTTTTTAAGTTTATTATTTCGGGCGATCAAGTCTCAATCATAAAATATATTTCATTAAGTAATTTAATAAATGAATCACATGTGATTTTTTTGTATAATCAATCATGCAATTAAATGCATTAGGATCAATTTCTTGTTGAAGTAAATCAACAATACAATTACAATTTTTAAATATATTAGATTTAGTTTTTTTTATTATATATCCAGGGTACATATTTCTTCGCTTCCGAATGCAAAATCAAATTACTAAAAATAATTTGACTCATTGTTGAAATTAAGGAATCAACTGCAAAATCAGAATCTAAATCATCAGATTTTATAAATCATCATATTTAACTGTTTGAGACCCATCTTGACTTTTTACAATTTTTTCAAATTCTATTGATTTAAAAACAGGTTTAATTTCTGCCCAGAATGGGAAATGTGGTGATTTGTTTTTAAGACATGCCTTGAGTATTTTTGCTGTATCACGGTGTGAGTGGCCATTAAATGAATCAAATAATTTATCAAAGATCAGCAATAAATCTACAGTTTCTTCACACTCAGCTAGTAATATGTTGCATTCTGAAACAAAAAAATATATATATACATCATTAATGTTTGTGGTTATTTATGTTCCTATGCAAAATATATATATAATCAATTTCAAAATATATATATGTATATATATGTATTCACAAGAAAAAGTATATATGTATGATTTATATGGATAAAAAATACTTATAATCAAAACATTTAACTGATTTTCATTATGAGTTGCAACATACCTTCTACAAATGTT
Organism: Trichoplusia ni; assembly: GCF_003590095.1. Lineage (NCBI taxonomy): Eukaryota > Metazoa > Arthropoda > Insecta > Lepidoptera > Noctuidae > Trichoplusia > Trichoplusia ni. The sequence goes on along the minus strand of NC_039480.1, from coordinate 11,657,627 downwards.
TGCTCCATGTCCTTTTCCTTATCCTCCAACATTGAAACTGAAGCGACTGGTTCAACTGATACTTCTGCAACTGCAGATGAGCTGGTGGTATCTAGAAAGTAGCAATAATCTTGTTAGAAAAGACTTAGCACATACTTTAAAACCTATTAATATAATTGTGCAATTCTACAAAAGACTACTTAGAAGTATTTTAACATAATTATAACATTTCACAACTATCAAACAATGTTGTCTCGTCCCAAGCTAAGCAGAACTTGTGTTATGGATACTAGACAGCTGATAAACATACTTTCTAAATATAGAAATAATTTACACCCAGACACAGAACAAAATGATGATGCTCATCACACAAATATTTCTCCTGATGGCTATGCCAGAGGTTTTTGGTTTGATTCCCATCAAACCAAAAACCTCTGGCATAGCACTAAAAGACACTAGCCACTAGACCAACAGGACAGTTAATGCACTTCATTTGCGATGATTAGTGACAGAAAATAAAATTGAAACAGACTTGTTGGTCTGTGGTTCATTTTAGGGGTAGATTTCACAGTTATTTCATACATTTAATAGACATCTGCCAAAATGTTAATTGCATATTTGTTTACATGTAAATTGGATGTTATAATATGCAAATATATTTATTTACCTGATGGGATAAGGCTGGTGTAAAAGGTTGGCACTGCATTTCTCGTTAATACCGTTCCTTTACCTATGTAGTATTTCTCAAAATGTTTATAGTCTTATTTGGTTGTAGATGTATGTATCTCCTTTCATAATAATATCATCGTCTAAAACTTGTTTCCAGATCTCAAACCTTTCTTTATAACAGTCTGGCTTAGGAAAATGATGTAATGTACCTGAAATTAGAAAGAATGAGTTAATTGCAGGTTGTGAAATTTATGTTTTATAAATATAGTGATGTATAATAGTACAAACTTCGATCGGATCGTTCCTACAATAAGATCACTTATTCTATCATCAATAATCATCTTACCTCCTTCTTCATATCCAAAATAGCAATGAGTGCGAGAGTATTTCGGTAATCTCGCCATCGTAATCCGTAAAAAACGCAGCCAAATTTTTAAATCAAGTAATGTAAACACACGTCGTAGTCCATTAAACGATGCCAGGGTCAAGAGAAATAAATATATTCGTCGGTATCCGTTCACGAGAAGCCAAGTAAATACTTAGGAAGCAGTTTCGAGGTCCAGAAAACACGCGATGGTCAATAATAGGCAAATAAGTCGAAAATAAAACTGTCATGTCATTAGCAAAATAAAAATTGCGTATAAGATTAATTGAAGACCGAAAAGGCGATTCAGTTTTTTTTTTATTTTATTTTAGTTTACTTTTTTTTAATATATTTATTAATTATTAAAAGAATAACATTTTGAAACAGTTCTGTAGCGCATTAGTATATTTAAAATTTATGCTTAGTTTTTGTGTATGTATTTTTTTTATTTTTTTTTATTTAATAATATTTATTAAATTGATTAAAAGAATAACATTTTAAGAACGGAACAAGTTCAACATGGGATCAACATTCTCATTCTCATTTCAACTTTTAACCCGATCATTTCCAGTTCTACTAAAATAGTAATTTCTTTATCTTTGCTTACAAATTGCAATATCTAATAGTACAGCATTGTTTGGAACACGGAAAAGCACATGGTTTCATAGGTTTATCAAAATATTTTTACCATGTAGTGATAACTCAAAAAAAGCATTCGATTTACTATTCAGATAAAAATGCAAGCATCACACCAAGACGGATTTTTAATTATTGCGATAATAATTAAATAAATTTTTAAATTATTAAAAAATAACATTTTGAAGAAACTTTTTATTTAATAATATTTATTAAATTATTAAAAGAATAACATTTTGAAGAAAGCAGTTACTGTAGCGGCATCTAGTAATATTTAAGGGAATATTATGCCTTAGTTGACTTTGCCTGTGGCATAGATGGCACCACTTTCCATACATTTTGTTTTCTTGTCCTCAAAGTACTGTACTGTCACCCCCATGATGTAGAGTGAACTGGACGTAATTAATTTAGTAAACATGTTGAGAATACAATGTTTCTATTAAAGAAAAAATATGGTGTGGATTGAAAAATATTATTCAAATCAAATTTTAATTTGGCTTGACTATCATTTGACTATCCAATTTTCACGGTGGCGCAACTATTTGTTTTACCCTTAAGTTAATGTAAAAAGAAATTCTTCTACAGATATCCTATTTTCAAATGGAACAAGTTCAACATGGGATCAACATTCTCATTCTCATTTCAACTTTTAACCCGATCATTTCCAGTTCTACTAAAATAGTAATTTCTTTATCTTTGCTTACAAATTGCAATATCTAATAGTACAGCATTGTTTGGAACACGGAAAAGCACATGGTTTCATAGGTTTATCAAAATATTTTTACCATGTAGTGATAACTCAAACAAAAGCATTCGATTTACATATTCAGATAAAAATGCAAGCATCACACCAAGACGGATTTTTAATTATTGCGATAATAATTAAATTTGTAAAATCTTTTCACCGTTATTATAAAAACTCACCACAGTTAATTGTTTCAAGTAACATTTTTGTATTTTAATTTAATTGGAATATTAAAAACCCAGCTAATAGAAACAAAATAAATCATGTTTGCATACAATTATTAAATATTTTTTACTAACCACGCGTTTAATTGACTGATTTTCATTTCTTTTAAAAACAATTTTGATTTAAGAGGTAGGTAATCGTCACATTTATAGCAATACTACCTACCACTTTTCCGTCAGTCGATTGTCAACATTCAGTACGATCAGACTCATTAGGTTAATTTTTAGTTAACAACAAAGGTAATTAGTTTTATTTTCAAAAAGTACAACAAACAAAATTAAGAAACATAATGACAACTTTCAAGCAAGTTCCTCTCACATGCGGTGGCCATACTAGACCAGTCGTGCATTTGGATTTTAGTGACGTTACAAAAGATGGATATTATTTAATTTCGGCTTGCAAAGGTGAGTAATGTTCGACTAATTTGTAATCAGTGTGCCCTATCGCCTTGACTTATATTTGGGGGAAGACTTGCAAGTGCGTTAGTGTGTGTTAGTAGCGTTTTAGCGTGACAGATGTTGGTGACGAGATGTGTTCGAAAGGCCTTCACTTTTCTTGTTTGTGTGGACCTGTCCGCTCGGCCGGCGTGCATTCTATGCATGTTGTGACCTTCTCTTTCCGGACATGCAGGAAGTACCTTGAGTATCCGCTTGTATGTTTCCTCGGCTGCTCGCCTTGATGCTTACGCTCGTGCTTTTTATTCACGTACCGGCAGCATGACATACAAGTTCCTTGCCTTTGTACATGCGATTGTTGTAAGCTTTAAAATTTGTTCCTATGTTGAATGTTGACATTTCACCCATTGTGGGTCACCTTGTGCTCACTCAAGGTTTGCCAGAGTACTTGACATTAATGTTTACTTTATGGAAGGGCTTGTACATGTCACTAAGCTACTTTCAATACATATGACTGTTTAAGGAAAATAGTCAATAACACTTAATGATATAATTGTGATTTCCTGGCATTGTTTGTCTATGTGTTCACTATCATTACAATCTGATACAGTTGTTTTTGAAATCCATTATTCCTTTTGTAATTGATGTAGTAATAGTAATACTGTCTGTTGGACAAATATCATCTTGGTTTCAAAGCATTGTCTGTAAATAAGATCAATTCCACTTTAGTTGATAGAATACTAAACCAAAGTTGACTTTTTTGCATGTACCTTCAATAGTGCAAGACCATTGTTTTAATGAGGTTTGTTTAAGATACAGCTTTGTTTGATTCACTGAGGAAAATTACAGTGTTTTGAATTTCACACAATGTCTAGCACACTCATTCATTATGTGTTAAACAATTTTCTTGAATAGGCTGAAACACATTGCTTTAAATGACTATTCATAGTTATATAAAAAAGTATGTTACAAAATGTTATTTGAGTATTTTTAGTACGGTGTATTTTTTAAACTCTTTGTTTAGTGATTTGTGTATGCAAGTAAATAACAATTATCTGTTTCAGATGGCAAGCCCATGTTGCGGCAAGGTGAAACTGGTGACTGGATTGGCACATTTGAGGGTCACAAAGGAGCAGTGTGGGGGGTGGCTTTGACACAAAACGCTAGTCTTGCTGCAAGTGGAGCGGCTGATTTTTCAGGTGAACTAAACAAATTTTATACCTTTTTGTTAAAACCTTTTTATTAACTCCTCTTTAAATCCTCCGGCTTATGTTGAAAAACTTCTACCTTATAATCTTCTTGAATGAAAAATGCTTAAGAAGTGCTCTTCAAAAAGGATAAATTTATTCTAAAGATTGAATAATGAATCTACTTAAATCTCTAGAACCTAAAAATCTACTCTTTATTTGTTCTAATGGCTTTGATGCAATGTTTGTTCTCATTGTGAAATATGTTTTAATCCATAATCAATTCATAATCAGTACAATTTCTTTGTGCTATTGCTACACATTAATTGACTTGCCAGTACTAGGTTGAACAATTTCAATTTGTAATCATGGAAACCATGGTCTATAATTACAGTTTAGCAATGTAAGGGGTTTATGATAATGTTTGAATTAATCTGCATAATTCAATACCTATCCTTGTAATGTTGCAAAAAGATCTACTTACCTTTGAAATTAATTCTACTTGCATGAAATGTCGGCAAGTGAATAACTGTCCTAACAATTCTGGTTTTGACCTATAAAAATTGAGTTTTCAGACAAATTATGTCTATTAACAAAATCTTATTATTGTATGTATAAATGAATTTTCATTTTAGATAATCATTGAAGAAAAAGTGTTTATAAATTAAATTGTCTACACATACCCACCTTTTAACATATTTTAAGTTGCAAAAAAGCGGGTGTGTAATTTATGAAACAAGCATAAGCTTTTGAGCTCAACTAAATATGATATTTACTTTATTTTTCTTTTTATAAATTTGTTTTTAAATGCATCTTGTTGATGTTGGGAAATTTTCATTTATCATTGTTTTCAATTAATGCATTGGCCTAAATTAATTCATGTCTTAAAATATAATCTTTTAAATTACAGCAAAAATATGGGATGCTCGATATGGTGAAGTGGTGCACACATTTGACCACGAGCACATAGTTAAGAGTGTTAATTTTAATGCTGATGATACACTACTACTTACTGCAAGTAATGAGAAACTCATACGAGTTTTCGACCTCAACAAACCGGAAGCTGGAGGTCAGTATACTATGTTATTAAAGCTTTAAAAATCCCGACAAACTACGTATAGGGTGTTACATATATAACATAGTAATCTAGGTAATCTATCTATGACGTAAATACGTCCTAACTGAACTGTTAAAGAGTAATTATTTGTCTGTTAGAAATCTAACTTAATTATTGGTGATCTATTATTCAAGTTTCTATTCCACCATTTATCGAATTAGTTCGATCGTTTGTGTTTTGAATTTATATTCGTCGATGTTTTTTCAATACTAGAAAATGATTTATTCTACACGTCCGTGTCGTTTAATTCCACTGAAACGTCGTCAAATTAAAGTTAATACATTTTCTACTTTGCGCGAAAATTAAAAACTAATCTTCCTAAGTGCTCTATATAGGCAAAATATAAATTACCTGCCTTTTAAGGAAACAACGGAACAATGACATATTTAGTACTACACATTATAAAAGATAACTTAAACCATTTCCGACAGACGTAATTGTCGTTGCTATGTTATTTATGTAGACCAACATGATCTGACAGGATATAGGATATAGTTAGATTCCTGTTAGACCATATAAGTATGTCAATTGATAACTTTACGACCGGTCGTAAGATGCTAATGATCAGGCAATGATTATGGCTCACGCAGCGTCAAGTGGGGGTATTTGAAAAATAATTCTGTTTAGATTGTCACACAGGTTTTCAAAAATAGTGGTAACATATTTTTTCCTTATCCCGTAAAAAAAATTGAAGGGGATACAGTGACTTAAAAACTCGTGTGACGTCACTTACCAGTAAGCCTTTTACTGGCTCATTTTACTAGCTCTCACTAATGTTCGTTGCTTTTTAATGACGTGTAATATGAAAAATACGAGTTCAATAGTATTTGGATATTTCTGACGGACGAAACAGATTTAGTCAAATACTCATTGTCTTTTAAAGACACGTGGCTTGGTATAATTTGTAGACGTGTTTTAAATATTGAGGTGTTTTCGTCAAAGTACACAATCCACACGGTAAAATACCATGACAATAATATCATTACTTTAACAAACTTGAGATGTAACTAAATGATAGTATAATAAAGCTCATTGTTATAAATGAGATAACTCTTATCTTTAACAGTTTACATCATTATTCAATATACAGAATAAATAATTATTCTCATCTATGTATCCTTTAGCAATGCAATTGTTTTCTCCTTTTGTTCTTTAATCTTTTTTAATGCATCATTCGTTTAACTTACAGCTTTAGAGAAAATAAGTGCGCATACAAGTAGTATCAGACACGCAGTGTTCCTACACAACTCACGCATAGTCAGTGTGAGTGATGACCTCACGATGAGGGTATGGGATCGTACTAGCGGCCAGGTATGTACCTAATTCAATTATATCGATCATACAAGAATACACGTGTTTGTTCTTAAATATAGCATCGTATGGTTAGCGAAGTCCGAAAAATCTGTGTCACTGACTTGCGGTATTGCTGTTTACTTTAATCCAATTAGTTAAGTAGGTATAGCCTCTACCGGTGATGATGAAATTTTAATGGATGTTTCGTAGTTAATGCGGTATATTCTGGGAATTTCAATGTCCCTTATTCCGGTTTTTTAGTCTGGCTTTGTGAAATTTGGCGTAAGTTTGTAAACTGAAGTGTTCAATCCTACTAATATGATGAATGCGAAAGTTTGCATTAATTGTAAACCACAACGGATCTTAACGAAAAACTTGGTACACATATAGTTTATAGACAACATTAACACGGGATAGTTTCTATCCCGATTGTATGTTCCCGTGGGATCATTTTGGATTTGTAGCTGGCGGGCCCGCGGGCAGCAGCAAGTAATATGATATTATAAATTATAACATAGATTAATATACACATCATGTATTTGTCTATCTAATTTTAAAACTCTTTCTTATATTTTCAGGAAGTCCAGAAAGTAGAGTTCCCAACAATACCCAATAGTTTAGAATTATCAAGAGACGGAGCTATACTGACAGTAGCTCACGGTAAGTTAACATTTAATTTATTCTTACGTTGTTATTGTGACACGTTATGTGTAGCGGTCATGTTTGACCTTAATACGAATTTAAATTTAAATTCAAGATCAGATCAAGATCAGGTTACGCCTTTAACTACAGAACACCTGTTTGTACGTGCTTTTAGTTTATGACACTTTTGTGTATTCACGTTGGTTGTTTATTTGTTTAAAAGTAATAAACAGATGTTTTTTTGGCGGTGTTACTATAATTAGAATCCTACCTGTAGATGTCTTGCGGTGGACAAATTCCTCTTCCTATTTAACAAAGAAACGAGTTACTGCTTACTGCTCAATCTCTCTTTGTTTAATTTTCTTGGTTGCTTTATAAGACATGTAAATGTTTTATAGCAAATTTCGTGAGAATGATTCATTATAACATAAATGCAAAGGTGTACTCGCGCTTATTTATTGTCTTGCCCGACTGATTTCGTTCCAAACTGGAGTCCTTAAACTTTCTATTGTTGAATGTTAAAATATTTCAATTCCAGGTACAAATGTTTCATTCTATTCTTCTGACACGATGCGCAAGATGCGCGAATTCCCAGTGCCAACGAAATGTTATTCAGCGTCGCTCGCGCCTAGCAGAGCCACATTTGTGTGCGGCGGCGAAGACTTGAAAGTCTATAAGTTCGATTATAATACTGGAACTGAACTTGGTAAGTTGCTTAACTATTTTTGTTTATTTAATAAGTAGCTGTGTTTTGTTTCCGCATTGTTAAGGAAATGTTTATAATGAGTCTTTTACGTATAAGCTGATTTTAATTGATTTTCAGACAAAATCTTTAATTGCATTTTTGTTTTTAGAATATAATGATCAAATACTCTAAATCAGTCTTTTAAGCTCCTATATTTACCACGCCTACTTAAGAAATAAAAGTTTCTTCAGTCACACATTCTGTCGGTATTCAGTCTTTAAGACAAACTATATAATAGCAAAGATATCATACAGTTTACTTTAGGGTTGTGAAAAAAAACAGGTGTTAAACCTCTTTCCTATAACAATATTAACATAAAAGTGTAATTCCAGAGTCGAACAAGGGCCACTTCGGGCCTGTGCACTGCGTGCGCTGGTCCCCGGACGGCGAGCTGTTCGCGACGGGCTCGGAGGACGGCACGGTGCGGCTGTGGCAGGCCGTGCCCGGCCGCGTGTACGGCCTGTGGCGCCGCAGCAACGACCACGCGCCGCTGCTCAACGGCTTCAAGGAGGTGGCCGCCAACTGATAGCCCGCACGCACACTTATGGTAACTACTATACACTCTACTATCATCATCATCATCCACATCCTTTATCCCCCCACTGCTAGGCATAAGCCTCCTCTTTCTCGTGCCAATTTCTACGGTCCTGTGCTAGTGCTAGCCTCATCCAGACTTTTACTATGTCATCGACCCATTTTGCTCCCGGACAACCAACGCTTCTTTACACTCTACAATTCAGATTTTGTTTAAGCCCACTATTTAAAGGCACTACTGAACAAAGGCCTCTCCCAAATCCTGCCGCACTTACCGCTGTTCTAGGCTACATGGAACCAGACCGCGTTACACATAATACATATTACAATTGATATTAATTACTTTGTATTGCGGGGCGTTTGACAAACATTGAAGTCTTAGATACTAAAACACCCAGATTCAGAACAATCACTCGAGGATATATTTTTTTTGTTATATTGGATTCGAACCAGCGCTCGTCGCGGATAGTGGCTTTGATGTAATAACACCACTCAATATCCTAAAATTAATAATTTTGACACTTGTTTCATGACCTTTTTGTAAATTATTGATGGGAGGCAACAGATTTTAAATACGTTGTTGGATTATTTATTACCAATATGTGCTGTGCATAAGAAGTGCGTATAAATGATTAGATACGAATAGTGTTGAGGAAAACTAACCCGAAACTGTGTCTACCAGCAAAACATTTTGTGCCATGGTCATAGATTCGAATCACATACATGTATTTGAATTTAATCGATAACGGAATAGGAAATAAACACCTTTCAGTCGCCCTACCTGAATTCAATTTTGTTTTATATTGATATGCAGTCTTGCCTTGCCCTTCTTCCTTAACATGAATAGATATGTTTTTTAGTAAATTAATTTCATACTTGCAACTGGAATGCATGTGATATTCATATGATATTGAAATTTATCTATTGTTATCCTATTTTGAATTTGTTACTGATCTGACGACCTCCGTGGTCGAGTGGCGTACGCACCGGTTTCAAGGTGTCGTCAGCTCTGAGGTCCCGGGTTCGATCCCCGGTCGAGTCAATGTAAAAATTCACATTTCTACATTGTCTCGGGTCTGGGTGTTTGTGGTACCTTCGTTGTATCTGAATTCCATACCACAAGTGCTTTAGCAACTTACTTTGGGTTCAGAACAATGTATGTGATGTTGTCCGCATTTATTTATTATTACTACACCAATATTTTCTCTTCAGTTCAATGTTCACGTTACCTGATAGGTAATACATTAACTGTGTGCAAATTAGTTAACAACAACTAGCATAATATATATTGCAGGGTCCAGGAGCAGTGACAGTGCAATCAAAATTGATCACTTGGTGGCATCACTGTGTTGTGGTGTATTTGTCACCAGGCCATGTGTATAATGAACTTAAGGGGGGACTAGCCTGAAAAATCAAGACTTTTAAGTATTCAAGGTAAATTTTAAGAGTTTGTGTTGTTTATTTTTTTGCAACACTAATTTTTTATACTCAGACCTAATGTATTTATTGTAAAAAGGAACTAAATAGACTTGATATGCAACAAAATAAAGTAATTTGTAAATATTTTACGACTTTTGATTTTTATTTGACAAACCCAAACGTAACGACATTTTGTCATAGTTAGTAAGGTAAGCAGAAACACGGACCACTTAATAGCTTTCACGTATTTCTGTGTGCCTATTGTAACATAGTATTGTATAAAGTTAGTAATCTCGTAAACAGTTGTTTTAAATGTCATTAGAAACTTTTTATTTCTCATTTTGAACGTTTGTATTGTAGTTAAGCTTTATCATCGTTATCCGTCTTCCGATTGTATAATGACTTGCATGCCAAACAATGTGTATATTGTAAATGTCAGAACATGTTACCTAGATATAGAACATTCAACGAACATAGTGCAAACAAATAAAACTACTTTATAAATAAAAAATATTTCTATTCAATTTTCGTTGTCTAGGTGAGATTCATATCATAAAACTAAAAATATTACAACTAATAAATGTGTTACGCTTAATTATTAACTCCAATATATTACAAAATAATTTACAAGACCTACATTCCTAGGTACAACTAGGCAGTGAATTTAATTATTATAGTGAGCTAGACACAACTATTATAATTATTGGAGACTAACTTTTGGTCTCAGCTTTGTTCCCACTATAGGGAATCTGGTAAATATTAATAATATGGTAACATTATTGGTAAAACGGGAGGTTATATTTTGGCTACATTGATGATATTGACACTGTATTTATGTCGTTCAACATTGTGGTGTCGTTTATTTAAAGCTCACGATGACGTTATATTTAATGTTTGTGAATATTTAGAAACATTGCAACACATTACCATAATATTACTTAGAAAAATATTATAGTCTATAGAGTAAAAGGTAGTTCTAAGTTTAAAGTCCGAAGAGAATTCTGACCTTACGAAGTATATGTGGTGAACACTCAAGGCACGTTAAGCTTAGAAAGGTTAACAAGAGTATTAGCAACGCCAACGCATTGCTAGTATTCTTGTTATTAAAGTCACCGCTAACAAGTTGTTTATATTAGAAACTTATATAATATTATGTAACATTAAAACATTTTTCTCAAAGTATTTTACAATTCGATATCACGATTTTGATATAAGACTCATGATTAACAACTAATGTGATAGAAACGAAACACTTAACTAGTTATGGAAAGCTATAATCAAATTTTGACATAATATATAAGTACCATTAAATATTATATAAACATACTTAATAGGACTAACAAGTTTCTTATGTAAAATTGTATTACATAAAAACAAAACTATGATAACGTTAACAAAGCAACTGAATTTAGAAAATAGAACTATTTTAAACGAAGCACGCTATTTTCTAAGCTACAGTGTTTGTACATATGTTTGTTTCATTGCGACCTCAAGGTATAGGTCGGCTACAGACGTCCACATCGGATAACGAGTAGTACTATGACCTAACCAATACTTAAGCTAAGTATAAAACAAAGTATATAAGACACGACAATCAGTCAGATACTTGAATATTTAAATATTGTGACTATTATTCTCTCGTTTCACTGGTAATCTTATGGTAACTCTGAAATTGTTAATGTTATAGACATATGTTTGAAACTAGATAGGTAAATATAAAACAAGCGCCGTAGATATATTACGACTAGTTATCGATCCTGTCTTGTATTTAAAAAATTGTAAAAATAATTTGAAGATAATTTGTATTTTGGAATAAATATGCGCCAATCGCTGGCGATGACAATGCTTTGGATCATTTCATTGTCTTGTGACGTTTTTAAGTTTTATTCAACTTTTCTTTTGTTTGTTTCGTTATTCCCTGGTTTATTTTGAATTCAGAGACGAATTGAATTGTAGTTTGAGGGGGTCGTCTCTGGATGTGTAAACTTATGTCCTGTGGTGTGGGGGTGGGGTTGTTCACTTGGCGACGAATGGTGAGAGGTCGGGGAAGTTGAAGTTGATGTTGGGTCGTCGCGGGGCGCGCGCGGGCGCGTGCGGCGCGGCGGGCGCGGAGCTGGCGCCGCACTGCGCGGTGCACACGTCGTCGCGCTGCACCGCCTCGCGCGGCCACTCGCGCCACAGCTGCGCGCAGTCCGTGATGCGCAGCGATGCGCACTGCGCCTGCACACACATGCCACGGTTACTATATTGGTCAAGACTAGGGATGTCGTGATCGGCTATTCAGCTATTATACAAAGTTGTGGTGTGATTGCTATGAATGAATTGAAGTTATATTGCCAATAAAATAAATACAAAATATCCCTATGCCCAAAAAAGGGTAGACAATGAAGTGGGAAAAATCAAGCCCAAAGGAGTCGGTAACAAACATAAAGGTGGAGTTCATAAAAGCCACAAAAAATGACCTCAAATTTTAACTATTCTTCTAACACATTGCGGGTATTTTTTTGTATGAAAGGAAATACTTTTATATAACCATGACGCAATGCTGGAAAATGCTCACCTTTATTCTGAACAATGATTTACATTTTTAATATTGATTATGAAAAACTTACCCCTTCTACGGTACATATGCACGATGTGCAAGGCGATGGGAAGGCAGACTCTCCAACGGCGACAGAGCGGCCGGCGATCAGACAGCCTTGCGCTGAACTCTCGCGCCACGCTGATAAGTCCAACTGTGGTAGGGATGCACATGATACGCGTGGGTTCCTAGAAATAAAAGAACAATATTTGTAAATTGCCTATTAACTCGATGAAACTGACCTCTTCCTAAGATACAGAGACGTCAAATTCCTTATTTTACATCCGAGGGATCCTATTGCCCTTCATTCGTAAAGTGACAACTGTATAAGGGATGATGGAAGGAAGTTGATAGTGGCTACTTACAGGAAATTGCTAGGCAAGTCGAAAGCAGCCCTTTGAATTTCTCCGGGAACGTCGAAATTGTCACACATCAGTTTGGACAGCGTCGTTTTTCGAATCTCAGCCAATTGCTGTTCCGTAAAGCGAGCTGCTGGGTTGTCGTTTTCATACCTAGAAGGAAGAGTCAATGCTATATTTTGATACATCTACATTTAATATAGGAAAATAAGCAAATATCTAATTTTGAGGATAAATAAATCGAGACATGAAATTATTTATAATCCTTACCAGAATCTGTCGCATTTCCTGAGCTGTCTGAACTGTATAGCAATGATGCACGCAAAGGTGGGTCCAACCAGACCACCCTGGAGTGGCCTCTCACTCATACCACCGGGGAATAGGTCGATGTCGTCAACAGTAGCGTAGATACGCTTGAACCTGAACAAATGATGGAGATATAGATTTTTACCATACTAATACATTTCAAAGAGTTTATATTATTAAGTTATCATTGCTCGTTTTTTATGGTTACCTTGCAATAACTTCATCAGGTATTTCTCTGGACAAATCCTCGAATGTTGTGGCTCTCTTCAGATTGCAGAGGGCTCTGTAGTTGTTGTAACTTGGTATTCCGTGGTCTCTAGCTCTCTGGATGTTTAGAGCAACAAGGTCGATTCCAGAGAAGGGTATACGACGGTCTTCGAACAGATGGTTTGTTACTTCACCAGTGATGAACTGGTCGAGGGTTTCCATGGGAGTTGAGGCGAGACCACGCATCAGTTCGTCTACCATTGGTGGGTGCTAGAAACGACGGCAAAAAATTGTTATAAAATGTTTTGTAATACATAAAGGAAATTTTGGAAGATAATGTAAGTGAGACCAATGATTTAAACAGGCACTCACAGCCATGAACATGTCGGGCCTGAAGAATCCGTCTCTTAGCAGGATTGGTGGTTCGACGGGTTGGAAACTGGGCGAGAGACGCGGCAAGTGGGGCCTGAGCAGAGAGTGACCGAAACGGAAGGAGGCTGCTGCGAACTCTGTCACGATCGAGGGGTTGCAGGTAGGCGAGTATTCTTTGTAGTAACCTGAAATGTAAAATGTGTGGTTGTTATTTTTGTTTGTTCTCCTTGCATTCAATGAGGAAAGTTTAGCGGGGGTCGTCTTTAAGAACTCGTGGAAATCATTTACCAATAGAAGTTTATAAACGCTAGATGAATGAAACGATTCTGTTGGCTCTGAAAGACACATCCCTCGCTATGATTTCTAAGTTAAAAGTATCTAGGTTACATTTCACAAGTAGATAACAGTACGTACTTAAAATTAAACAATTACTCAAAATATGTACCTGAAGGCAACAGCTTGAGTCCGTACAAATTGACAGCGTTCCATGAAAGCAGTCTGGGCAGGAACTCATTGTAGATGGTGTGTGTGAAGGTGGCGGCGACAATACGACGCGCGTGCTCGAACAGCTGGTCGGCGTCCCAGTGCGGGTTCACGCCGCGGAGACCTTCTACGATGCGGTTGTGTTCGCGGAGGAAGATCGTGTGGATGGCCGTGAGACCCGGCTGCTCGGAGGCACGACCGTCACCTGGGATACAATGACAAGATTGAAGCGGATTTCGAAAAAGAAGGATTATCATAATATACTCTTACATTGTAATTTTACTGACAGCTGCTGAACCTGCACACAGGCTAGCTGCTTAATACAAGAGATTCGCTTTTATGCTTAAGCAACTTTAAGAAATTTGGAGCATGGGCACGTGGATGAAACTTAGCTCAGCTTAGCTAGAGCTGAAAAGTTTACTAGTTTGAAGGTATAAGAATTTTGCACTCACCAGCAATGAAACAGAATCCACTTTTGGCCTTGCACTCGGGATGGTTGTCAGTTCTAGGCAGCAGTTCGCGACCATTGATAGGGTTTGTTGTAGCGTTGAGGCGTCCGTTAAAACCACGGAGTTTTCGTACGATGCAAGGGTTCTCTCCGTAGATGACCGACGCGTCAATGAAGGCAGTGTTCTGGTTTACTTGCTCACGAGGTCCTAGAAAAACGAGTATGTAAGATTAGACTTGTATTTTTAGTCAGTGAAAATAACTTTAATGGCAGGAATATTATAAGTGAAATATGACTTACCAAGTTGTTGCTGTCCAGGCAAACTTCTCATGAATGGGAAGCAAAGTCTCTCTCCAGATGTAACGTTGACTTCAGGGTAGTAGTGGTCACCACGTGGTACGGGGAATGGGTTACATTCAGGGTGGACTGTTCTTGGAGAGTCACAGGACCGACAATCAGGAATGGACTCGTGGAAACCTGTAAAAAGAGGAATACAATGTAAGAACAAATAAGAAAATAGGGCTAAATCCGTTTGAAATATCAGTCTTATAACATTATTATTATCAGTCAGTTCTTGAAAAAGGGCTAAAGTGCTGGTCAATTTAATAAATACCTTTGTGGATGGGTGTCATGGTGAGCTCGTGGTCGAGGAACTGCGCAAACTGCATCGTCATGAGAGTGTATCGCGTGTGCAAGTTGGAGATGTCAGGGTGGATAACTGTGGAGACCACACGAGGAGATGGCAGTGGAGTACCAGTCACTGAGTTGATGCGAGGGCGACTTACACCTGTAAAACATTGTTTGTTATCAGTCAACTAGATTGAGCTATGGCACTCTACCGAAATAAGTATTTGGAAATCTGGAAAAGAAAGACAAAAAAATAAACTCACCGTCTTCATAAACAGGGGGCAGCAATCTAGCGAATGTAGTTAATCCCTTGCCCAGGTTAGGGTTTCGCAAGTTGTTACAATATCCAGTGTAAGTTCTGAAGGGGCTGTCAGGACTGCAGGGACCCTTGTCATCGCACTGAGGCTCGATGATCGGACCAGACTGGTCATTGCCGAGGAAACCGCTGATGTCCACTGATTGAAGAGAGTCTACGAAGTCTGATGTTCCAAAGCCTAGAGAGTCGTCGAAGATCTGTCGCTTGCGACGATGGCTGTAATAAAAATTGTTTACATTAAATGGTGTTTCTGATAGACTACTTAAAACAGTTCGTAATCGAAATCACTGATTAGCAATATTTACGGAGATTAAATGAAAAACTTACCCGCTGTTGATGGAGTTGATAAGTTCATTGGTTGCGAATTCCAAAAAGAGCGATGTGTTAGCGAGTTTCAGAGCATACTTGTTGGCCTTTGAGAACGACGCCGCAGTGCCTACCGGAGACTTGGGGTCGGCTCCACCACCTATAAATAAAGAAAAGCCGATGATATAATATGCTGCAAATATACATATTGGGTATATGCATAATATACAAAAATAGCCAAAAAGATGTGGTTTTTGGAAGCCTCGAAAATTCCATCAATAGAGCCGATTGCAAGATCTTCTGAAATTATACCGTTTTGTGCCTTTGAATTAGTACGTGGATTACTGAATTTACTCACGGGCTTCCCAAAGCATGTATTCCAATTTCTTTCTGTCAGCCATTTCTTGCTTGGCCTTTTCGAGAGCTGTAGCGAGCATATCTTGTGACAATCTTTCCGCAGCTTTGGCGCCGCTTTCGTCTCTCCATGCAGAAAGTTCCAGGATGCTGTGTTGGGAGCAGTGCTGAGCAGCGTTCCTGTATTTAACAGAATAATTAATTATTATTCAATTATTTTCCTTGAAAAAATGAACAAAGTTGAAAAATAGCTGAATCCGGCTAGACTGGAACCCGACCCCAACATGTTGGGAAAAGGAGGGACGATGATGATATGACAAATGGACGAAAGAACGAAGGGACATTATAGGTTATAGTTTAATCTAAGTTAGATTTAGCTTGGAGAACTGGATACGATAATGATGATAAACTATTAACTACTACTTACAGATAGGGGTCTTCTTTGACAAACGCCTTGGGTTGGATGCTTGTTAAACTGTCTTGAGCGGCGCAGAGCATACCCGCAAGTGACACCTTCCTAATAGCACCGAGTTGTTCAGGTGATAGTGATGACGGGGGCAGGTCGTTTTCGTACCAGAATCTGAAATAACCAATATATGCTAGCTTAGATTACGAGCTTAAAGAAATCGAAGAGTTCGTATTGTATTTATTATTACTAAAAAGTAGTGAGTTACTAATGAGTAATCGCTCATAAAAAGGTCATACCTGTCACTTTTCTTCAAGTTAGCGAACTGGAGTGCGAGAACACATGCAATCGTTGATCCAACAACAGCACCGGACGCTGGTTTCTCCATAGCTCCGCCAATCATGAGTTCAACGTCATCAGCACTCCTATAAAACGGAATAACAATACACATTAAATCATACAATAAGACATCCACAGGAATTTGGAAAGCCACAATACATTTTATAGATAGAAACACATTTATACATAGAAATACATTTTTGGAATTGTATCTACTTATAGCTCACCTGTACATATCAGCCATCATTTCCTGCTGCTTTCTGTCGAAGCCCATTTGGCTGAAGTCTCCAAAAGACTTGATGGTTGAGGTGGGTTCACACATGCGTAAAGCCCTCAGGTATGAAGACACGCCATGGTCACGAGCCCTGTTCAAGTCCCATTGAGCCGAGAGTGGGAAATGAGAAACGTGTTGAGCGCTGGTCCGTACCAAGTCTGATAAGGTGGTTGTCACATTTATCTGGAAATGTCAATTCATTATTATATAAGGATTCCAAGATATCTAAATATCTTTCGCATATCAACACGGCTTTTATGTATGTGAAGAATATTTTTATTTGTCTGTGAATTCTTTACAGTATAAGATTTTCTTACCAGTCTCTCGTTCATCATGGCTTGGAAGATGGGTGCTACAGCAACGAGTTCGGAATAGATACCAGCGCGGATGGCACTAGAATAACCTCGCCAGAATCCAAGAGATGTCAGCTTGAGTTCTGCTTTCGCCATACCGACCTACAAACAAATTACCTTTGTAATAATACGACATAGACAAAAAGTCGTCACTGGAGAAAATGTCAGTTGTGTCTCTTGTCTTTCTCAAGTGGAGTCCCTTATGAAAGTGTCGATATTGGATAGATTTGTTGATTCCTTACCTCTCCCAACAGAACAGGCAAGAACTCATTGTATGTGATATGCTGGATGATGGCGGCCACAGCGCGTCTTGTCTCCAAAAACAGAGTCGTGTCATCCCAGAAGGGGTTCAGAGTGTAGAGCTCGCCAGCAATGCGGTTATGTTCCGCCAACAATGCTTTGTATAGAGGAGCGGTGGGAGAGCCGTCTTTGCATCTGAAAATAAATGCTTTACATTGAATGTCATTCATAAATGTTGCTTTCTCATTTCGCATCCTATTAGATCTTTTTTGGACATCACACCGTTTACTTAAACAAAAATGCATTTTAAATACCGATCGATCATCTCAGTACATTATTTTCCTTTAAACTAAATAAATAATACATGTTTATTTCAGAAAGTAAACATACAATTTGTCTATCGAAACGAACTATTTTTTAACCATAAAAGTTTGTATGCATGACTATATAATCGCAAAGTTTGTATCTCTAATAAAGTAGTCTGCTTCCTGGTAACCAACCTTCCTATAATGATTCCGATCAAAGACATCTCACGCACCTTTCAAGTCAATAGGTGCCAATGCAAATACATAAGAAGATTGAAATCACTAAGTGGGAATGCAAATCATCTCAAGGTTCGTTCGTCGGCATTATTTGCATACAATTCATGTTATGACGACACTTCGGAATTCTAGCTTTGTTTTATCCGAGTATAGGCCGCTATTGACCAGAATTCGAAAAATAATCATTTCAATATTAGATGTCCTTGATTTGAATTCGGCACAAACGAAATTCATTTAAGAATCAGAAGCTATGTAGATATAAACATGAGCATATTTTGTTTAAGAAAAAAGTACGGATTGCTAATAAGACTTAGTAATTCTGTGTTATCTCTATTAGCACGACCATTATGCAGCTCCTAAACAAGTTTTCGATACGTTAAGGGTTAATAGCACATGCTTTGTAAAACTATCTATACTAGGTAAAGTAAGCGTGTTTTTCGGTAACAAGTATACTGTTTTACCAGTAACAGAGGCAACAAATATACAATTGACTCGATTGAGAACAGAACTATGGGAATAGTTCACACATTAAGCACTGTTTCTATAATATCTGTGATCGGTATTGTATGGGAATTAATTCAGTGATGCAATCTTGGTGCTTTGTTTTCTTCCGCGTTTGTACTCCTGTTATTGGGGACGTAATAATTGGATTTACAAGCTTCGGCATCAGAAGCTACTACTAGCAAGTAATAGTTACCGAGAATGATATACCGTTAATTATTTAAGCATTTTAGAGAATAAAATATGTGCACTTCGGGGGAAAGTAGAGACTAATTCCGGTATTTTAATGATAATCGTTTTATACAAAAAAATGGACTTATTCAGCAAATTCTAGGTACAAATGCGGAAGGCTAACAAACAGCTGTGGCGCAAGTAGAGGTCAGGCGAGTTGAGAGAGTCATTAAGTGGAACAGTTCCCATTCACTGCCCCTAGATCGAATCACACCCGCCCACACAATAAATAGCTTGTGCAACTTACTTGCGGCATGAGTCGACGTCGATTTTGCCAGCATCGTACAGTCTTAGAGACCGGAGCTCTTTCTCCGAGCTTCCGTATAGTACGGAGCCGTCGAGGAATGATGTGGCCATGTTCATCTGATCACGGTGTTCTGTGGAAACGAAAAAAAAATGAATAAAGTTTACTGCAGACTTTAACCTTTTTTGTGTTCTCTTGGTTTTACTATTTTGTCTGTTTCTGGCATAGCGTAGGATACATGTAGTAATGTGGTGGTTGCGAGACTTTTCAAGTTTAAAATGATTTTCTTTCTCGGCTTTTCTCCTCAGGCAGGAGGAGAGATGAACCATGTTATAATTGAAATAAGTATTTTTTTTTTAAAACAGATAAGATTTGATTTGTCTAAATTGCCACGCACTTCGCTAAAATGCAACAATTACAGTGTTCTCATTTTACTTTTTAAGATATTCTGCTTTGTGAGGCTATTATCAACTTCAGATTCTAAGTAAGTTAATAAACTAGAAAAAGAGACTGCTTTTAAAATAGCCTTGATCACAATCCGATTTCCTCAAACAATTCGACCGGCCGACATTTTTAACGTTACTGACAAGTACCTACAACATTATGTCAACGTTACAAAATTTGGATAAGAAACGCTCTCTGAAACCAGTTTGGGTGTAAGAACACTTCCTAGTGAATTGCAACATTTCAAACTACATTTTGGACCCGTCATTACTGCTCATGTCCAATAATTTAACGTGATAGCTATAAATATTCATAAAATATAATATTAACGAACGACTGTTCGATGCGAAACAAGTTTTCAAATATGAGAATTAATTAAATTTGAAATGGGTAGTCGTGGTTCTATGCGTGGATTTGTATGCACAAGGTGCAGATTCGATCCCAAAATAGGCTTAGTACACCACTGATTAACGTTGTAAGAAAGCATATCGTAAGAAAACCTGGATTCCAAATATTGGATTCTGAAATCTCCAACCTGCAGTGAGCTAGCATAGTGATCAAAGCTCAAATCTTCCCTACACGGGAAGAGGCCTGTGCCAAGCAGTGGGACGTATATAGGCTGGTGTTACCTATTATACTTTTGAATTTAGTACTTTTATCTTTATAAAACATGTTAGACACGCCTTGTATTAAATTACGAACTTATTTTCATTGATTACATATCTAATGTATATGCAATAAATTGTACAGACTTGCTCCAATTATACGTACCTAAGTTAGCGTGAAATGAGTTCAATAAATTTAACTTAATGCGATAACAGTATTAAGAATAATTTATTTGTGTAAGGCTACGTACCAAAGCCGCAAGAATCGATGTTTCTTGTGGGTGCAGAGCGAACGTATTCGCAAGTTGCTCCTCTGCAGTCCTGCGAAAAAAAATACTTTATTATTATTTGTATAAATATTTTAAGGGATGAAGTGAAGTGATCCTTACTTATTTTAAAGCATATTTAAAGTGGATGCAAAATGTAATTAATTTCAAATTGATACCAAAATGTACCTACATGCCTTTGACCGAAATTAAATGTCCTTGCATCTTATATCAAAAGTATTTAGCAGGTACATAAGCTTATCTATATAACCTACTTAACATCTTAACACAGTCTCTGTTTAGGTTGCGAATGTCGGTTATAGCTGTAGAAACATTACTCTTCCTTCCTCTCTTAGCGAAGTCGAATTTATGGCAGACTTCAAGCTCAAACGGATTTCATCCAAATCGGTCCTACCGTTTGAGCGTAGAGGGTTAAGAAACATATACACAAACATACACGCATACAAACACACTTACTTACTTTTACATGTTTTTCGTTTTATGCTAGTCAAAGTGTCAAAGCCTTAATTATCGCATAGTCTATTATGTAGGTACTTTGGATAATTTATATAGGTACAGATTAGCAATTAACGTAAATAGGAATCTAAATAGGTAGTAATCAGATTACAAGCGTCACAAAATTATAGTTTTAATACAGACCGGTTCGGTCACTAGGTCAATCTGTGATTATACCTACTAAATGTTTTGCAATGTGTGCTAATTGAACTTCTAAATTAGTGTATCAGTACGTAATTAAACGAAGAGATAATGTGCGTAGGTTAAGATTTAATTAGAGGCAAAGCGCATACATAAAATGCGTAAACCTACGACAAATGGGTGATGTTTTAAGTGGGCTGCAAATTAAACGGCATATTGCGAATGCATATTAAGATTTGCAGATTCATTTGCAAGATAAATGGAGTGACGTCATATGTGCCTATGGATTTTAAAAAACCAAGACGCTTATTATTTATACGTATTAATGGAAAAAACATAGAAAATACCAACAATGAATTTTATCTGATTTAACTTTCACCTGACTTCGTGGGCGATTTAAAAAGTTAAGTACATATAAAATGGATCAAGATTATGAGAACTTTGTCACAGTTCACGAGACGGGTACATAAGCCTGCGGTTTCTTTATGCGTGAACATTTTAATATGTGGCGGGCGCCAGTCGATGTCCACACTCTATTGCCGGTGTCATTAAGAAGCGTAATGTTGCAATCATTTTCCTTGAATGAACCAAACCGGTTGTAAAAGAATTTCATGATGCTACGACCATGTAAGTAGGCGCAAGAGAGTGTAAATTCTCCAAAACATTTCTGACATTTCATGAGTTGGATATGTTGGTAAGTTTTTAACTAGGCATCTCGCTAAACACCATTAATTTGGTATTTAGCTATTTCACAGAAATTTAGGTGTTAAACTGTTAGTTGTACTAAATTAACGTCGTGCAATATTCTTAAAAGCACCGCTAAAAAGAAACTCATATAGACTCTTACGTAAATTATGCAGAAGGTTCCAAAAATTAGCAAATTATTTACGCTATAGAACACAATAGCAACTGTTATTCGTATCCGTTATTTGATAACAAATATAATTTCCTGTTTGACTATGACTGTGACATGTAAAGTAGGCCTTTAAGGAACTCAGATCGCCTGCTAGCCTGTTACTTCATCGCTTTCACTGCGGCCGATACATACGTAACCTTTCGAGGCGACCCCGCGAACTATCACGAATATTACGTAACAATCTCCACGTGTTATTGATCCGTTTATAACAAAAACAAGCTGTTGCTCGCGACTTCGTTCGCGTTATTATGAAGACATAAGTTAGGAATTTTTATAATCGGATTAATAGTTTTAAAGATCACATCCTTCATTCTAGTAACATATATGTCATCCTATTGCATTCCTCAGTATTTTTTTTTTATCAGGCCGGTAGTTGCTGATACTAGCCCGTTTGAAAAACTCATCAGCTTTATATCGCGTAGTCGCATATCGCGTAACTAGGTCCACGTTAGATGAGCTTGTAGTATGATTTTAGTGGTTTTTATCGTGTGAACTGACATGATCAGCTTTGTTTGAGGAATCTATACATTAGTACTAGACAGGCGAAAGTTTCTCGTAAAACTCAAAATGTAGTTTTGTAGTAGCAATTGAATGTGGGTTGAAAGACGGGATTTCAATATCTCTACATTTCGAAAAAATTGTAGATTCGATTACCAACAGGAAAATTTTACGTGCTATCTTTGTAACATGCATAAAGCCTGTACGTAACAAAAACTGGACAAGTAATGTATTTTTTATTCATTAGGCATCTAATAACAGTCTTCACAGTTTTAATATTAAAAAACACGTGATTTAATCTAATATTTGTAATGGTACAACCATAGTTATCAACTGATAAATGTACTGGCTAAACTGACTACTCACTGAAAATAAACATAGTAAAAAAAGTATAATAACATGTTCTCGATTTGCTTGTCAAGACTGTCGCTTCATAATATACAACAAGCCCTGTTCCAAAATAAAGACATAGAAACTTTCCCCTATGCATATTATGCAAATGGAGGCACCTAGACGTGACATAGTTATAGCCTTGGTGATAGTACGCACTATAGAATGCATCGCTTCGTTAGCAGACTTTGTGTAAAATGACAAGGACGGGTAAAGTTCACGGGTGGCGATGGCAATAGAATAACAGTAATGATGTAAACTGTTATTGTTACTAACAATGTAATCAAGTTTGTTTGGTTAAGTTTCGGCGGTAAGTTGATAAAGAGTTGCGTTATTTTTATATTAGGAGTATCAGTATTCGTGATTGCCGATACTCCTTAATACTATATGGGTGTGAGTATATTATCTCCATCTTAGATGTAAAGTACATAAATTGATTATTATGCCAACAAATGACAAACTTACATATACGTGTACTAAGGCAATTAACAAAAAAACGATAAGTGAATCTATTCTACACGCAAAAACTTAAAATTAATTTGTCTCAAGAACTTAATGTTTCAGAAAAACATCTTCAACCGCGTTCGCCGATGTTAGCGTTCAAAGTTGGGTCCACAGAAGTGAAAAAATTGTAACATTCCAGTCCAGATAGAACAATTTGAGAAAACAGAGTTTGTAAAGCCAAAATGTTAACACGCTTGTCATTTATCTCAAGTTTTCTGTTATCGATGCATAAATATGATTTCAACTTCCAAATTATTAAAATTCGTCTCAAAAATCGCGAACGGAAGGTGAACCACAGATGATTATACGGACATTGAATGGGTGTCAAGTTGCGCCACCATCCGTTCCTCTTAACAAAAAGCATGTGTCCGTTGACCTTCAACGCTTTAGACACGATGTGTGATTTAATATTACTTAGACACGTAATCGATTATAATACTTATTCTTTAAATTCGTGTTGAGCGATTGAATTGAATATGTCATGAAATAATCGCCGAGCTTTCAAGAACTCTTCGGATAATCACCTCGCTATTATCTTTATTACAATAGATTGCTAATGTGGCCATGTGATTTTATTGATATGTTTATAGCTTCTAGACAGAAGAAGCATATTTTTCATGTAATTCAAGAACGTTTATCATTAACCTCATTGGTTTATATTGAAGTTCTTATTGGAACTTCAGGGTTTCCTACGAATAGTTGAATACTTACTTATTGGTATTCTTAAACCTTGACCTCACGTATACCAGACCCATGTCAAAACAATGCAATCTTTTGTTTGTTTCACTAATTACGAAGGCAATTAAGCCGTGTATAAAGTTTCCATACTTTCATAATCTCTACGAGAGACATCTTTAGTTTTGTGATGTGTTAACTGTTTATTCATATTGAGCCACGACACGACGTTTTCTAATTATGACATAGTTCAAGGAGTGCAACAAGGTTGTTTTGTGTCGCCCTTTTTGTTTTTGTAATAGTTTGAAGTGTACCTTGTTGCCATTGGCTGTGGTTATGAGGTCGTCCATAATGAGCTGTCCCCAGGCGGCGAGCATGCTTGTCACGTAGTCATGGTCAGCTGGAGATGTCAGCTGGGCTGCGGCATGGACAGCCAGCGTCGCTTCTGGTAGGTACGGTGATGATAGAGGCTGTGACACTCCTGTGAACCAAAATGTTTTGTTTGAAAACAAGGGGACATAAGTTTAGACGATGAAGCCAGGTTTTAAAAACAATACTGGGTCTGTAGGCTTTCTTTCAGGCTTTAGCTACTTTAGCAACAGGGATGCATAGTAGGGCAGCAGTTTTAGCCTGGAATTATACAGGCTTCTTTTAAGGGTACAATTCAATTGGTTTTTAAAACAAATTCATTTTTATACAATCGGAAACGACAGCAGTAAAATCTTCTTTTGTTTTCCTGAAAAGCTTTATTTAAAGTTTCAAAATACTTAATCAATAAGTTTGTGTTATTATAATATGCAGATAACCTTCACTTAGCAACAAAAAGTAAGTACAGTTCAGGTATTTAAGATTGTTGCAAGACAAGTAATCATGTCGGCAGCTTCAAGTATCGTTAATAATTATAATAAGTATCGTAGTGAGTATGGATATTATATGAGTACCTATTAACATCTTCACAGATAAGATTGGAAACGATTAAGACTGAAAATCTGATCTATAATAGTTATAATTTTTAGTAACAGATGTGAACCGATAGATTCTAATGCAACTGTGTAACATTATAATCTTGTATCAGGGTCTACTGACATTTAGTTCCAAAGTGGACTAGGTATTAGGGTTTTTATCACGAAGATTATTTAAGAATAAATTTCGTGACAGATATTTAATATATTAATTAGAAATCGGTGCGGTGATACAAATGCAACAATTCAAACAAAAATAGCATAGAAAGTGGGCTTAACAAAAACTCGTCCTTAACGTAATACTTATTACCTAGAAATATTAAACTAGTGGTGTTTATACTTTTACAAGCTTAAATATATCTTAAATAACACAAATTGGATGTGTAAAACTTAATTGCGGTATTTATATAACCAAATAGGATAATTTGCTGATAACTATTATTTTAATTTATCTTTATTTGGCAATTAATCTTTAGTTTACATCATAATAATATAAATTATAGGCATCGAAGTAAAGAAAATGTATTTCATGGCGAAAGACGTAGAGTCAGGGTAGTCTATAATGTTCTGGACAGGTAAGTAATGAATTACTAGCTCCTTATATAGACTCTCCGTACCTTCTAAAACAAAACAATACGCCTCTCTGCACAGCTTTATCAGCCGGCATGCTTAACCTAACAACATTGTTTTAACAACAAAAACATACTTTCAGTAAAAACTACTTAGCCAAACTTGATAAAATGGGACTAGATTACAGCGCTGTACGTTAAATGAAAAATGAAAAGAAAATAGGTTCACTCACTCCGTACTTCTGAGGTTACAAACATAAGAAAAGAAAAAAAATACCTACAGACCTATTAATAACCGCCTCCTTTTTAAAGTCAGTTAAAAATCATAAAGTCATATCAAAAGTGCATGAGAAATTCATTAAATACCGATTCCTTAATTGCATTCACATAAAAATAGTTTTATTATTATTTATATTTTCATATTACGCAATACGAGTTTAGAATGTATACTAAATCATACTACCTCTAATATAGCGTTATACCGAAATTATTGCTTATTGAATAGTGGCAATAAATCGGTTTTTAAATCCGAACACCAAAAATTTGAAGAAAAATATATTGTATATCGTTGCTAGATTAATAGCCCCGAAGATGGTGCTAGCAATCAATTTATCTCGTATTTAAATATATTGCTTGTCGTTGGAAACAGTTAGTTCCCATTGTTTGTGATGAGTTTCGTTCCGTGTCTCGAGCGAGACAAATCACTGGCGTTTTAATAAATGGCTATCACGCTTCATCTAAAGATTATAGAGTACTTATTTCCATTTTCCCTTTAGGGCTTAGCAGCGTATTGTTGCAACACTGCCTTATCGCAGCTATCATAAATTGAAGTACGTACATAGATTTGTAGGAGACAAGGCGTTCATTATAATTTTCGAAACATATTTTTGTTTTGACGACCTCCGCGGTCGAGTGTCGTACGCACCGGTTTCAAGGTGTCGCTAGCTCTGAGGTCCCGGGTTCGATCCTTGGTCGGGTCAATGAAAAAATTCTCATTTCTACATTGTCTCGGGTCTGGGTGTTTCTGGTACCTTCGTTGTATCTGGATTCCATAATACAAGTGCTTTAGCAACTCACTCTGGGTTCAGAACTATGTATGTGATGTGGTCCGCATTTATATTATTAATATTTAATTTTTAGAATTTAGAATTACGTAATAAAGCTTCTATTAATAAAATATTAACATTTTATTTCTAAGAATAGCTCAAATGCAGTCCCAAACACCAGTTAGCAGTTGGAAGAGTAAACATTGGTTATATAACAATATAACATCGGAAGTTCTTTATAAGATGCGCGGTGTTAGATAACAGACAGTCGTTGCTAAGCAACAGAGTGCATCGAACCTCGAACTTTGTTTTAACTTTTAATCAGTTTCGCTTGAATGCTCTTTTATTTTGTATTCAGTTAAATAGATCGCGAGGAGAAGGCAGCATAAGATCTGTCTTGTAAACTTCATTGATTCTACTGAATAGGACATCCTATTTAGAGTGGATAGGTTTTACTTCCGTTTTTGTTTTAAATGAAAGACGATTTGTTTGATTATACGAACTCTTTGAATTAGATACCTCATGCTTGGCAATCGCGCTTGCGCTTGCTAATCATCAATGAGAGATAGGAGGTTGATAATTATAGTCCTAGTGTCCTTACTAATTGTAATAAGTTCGTTTAAGACAGGCACCGACCAGGAATATACAGATAATATAAAAATTAATACTGACCTAATCAATTCACGATTCAGATGCCTGTTCATATGCTATTTATAATTTTATTAAAAAACAAACGATTTTACCGAAATTGTAAAAAGCGGTTAATACCTACCTAAAACACTAAAATTTGTCAAACTTTACAAAGTTAAAATATTCTACCTAAATTTCTCTAAACTTCAAATACGCTTCGGCTTACAAATCTATTAGGAAAGTGAAAATGTACTCACTAATCTGTACCTAAGTGCTATAAATGTAAATTCAAGCACGAGAGCGAAAGTTTCCAAAGTTGATATTATCCTTGATTCAGCGGAAGTTATTTACAAGGACAAGTACACTATAAACTATAAATATAATTGCGTTCGTTCGATTCGTTTGACAACCTTTACGCTTTACAGTTTGAAAAGTAGTCTGGTTATAAAATTAACAACAACTCTGCAAGCTCGACCGTTTCGCGATTCGTTTTTGTTTATTATAGAGAAAACTAAAAGTGTAGGGGAATAAAAGCTTCCCAATTTTTCCCCGGATAAATTCTTTATGGACTTCCCCCGCCCTGGGAACAAAGAAGTATGGAGGACTCTTACTGGCCAAATTCACCAGAGTCCTATACCCTTTCTTTGTACTGGGGACCACGGAAACCAAGATACGCTACCCTACCCTATTGGAAGCAGTAAATGACGACCAAAGAGTAATCCACTTGGATAAAGGCTGGGGTAGTCAGATTTAACAAAGCACAAAAAGAAAAATCATGAACAAGCTAAAAATAAATCTGTTGTCAAGTCCCTCAAAAGATAACAAAAATAATTGTTCAACAATTTAACCTTTGCCTTAACATGTAACCCGGCAATACATAATTGTTGGTTTTGTCATTGATAACTGATGGTTGTAAATCTAATTGGTTAATATTCAGCAGCTGCGTGCATCCAGTAATTTGTTCACACTTGATGTTTGCCATTTAAACACATCTATTAACGTACAGCCTCTTATAGTAATAATTATGGGTCTACGCAATACCGGTCATTACAAAAACTAAGTATGTGTAAAAACTTATTGCATTTTTTTCCTAACTTTATCCAAATTGGATGGTTGCCTAGTGTGTTTTTATTTAATTGTGAAGGGAACTGATGTTATCAACAGAAGGTCTACCAAACTTCCTGAAGATTGTGTTTTGAAACTAAGATCGTAGCTGGATAAATGGTCCCATTCAGGCTTTAACTTATTTTTTAATTTTTAAACTTGTTTTTTGGGTAATAATATCTCCTTCAAGTTTCGGGAACAAGCTTATGATTGACTGTGAAATAAACATCGTAAAAAACGCTTTTTTAATTTTAAGTCACATACATACCATCGACATAGTTGGGAGGTAGCAGCCTAAGGAACACATCCCCCCTTCTTCCCCAAGGCCTGTGTCGCACGTTGTTGCACTCCCCGCTTGCACTGCGGTATTTGCTCGGTGGGCAGGGGATCCCGCTGAACTCGTCATTTTCTGATGAGCAGTTCGTTCTGTGAAGTTATTAAGATGATTGATAAACCAGCTCAGAGATAGCTTTCATATTTAACTTTTTCGCAATGAGGGAAAAAGCAAGCTCAGATCTTTAAGTGTCTGAAGTGTGGCTTGGATTTTAATTGTTTATAAGTATTTAAGAGTTTTAAAAGTAACTCTACTCTAAATTAGGTGCAAAACTGTATCTTTAGAGATTGTCGTAAATAGTCAGATGGGACTCTCCAAACCACAGAAACAGGAAAAATCTGCCACTAGGCTCTCCTGCCTATCTTCTCATCTTACTTTACGGGAAACATGGAGAAAGGCTGTGTAAATAGAACTCTACTTTTTAATAAACTACTTACGCATCATTAGCTCCTAATAAGAATCTCTTTTCTAATGCTAGTGCTTCGCTGACAGCTCGCCGTAAGTCACTCGGCACTGCTTGGATGTTGCTGTCGTCTGACTTGCTTTTCTGTGCACTCGTTTCTACGGCTAGCACGACCGCTAAAAGCAGCAGACTTCGTCGTAACCTGGAACAATTGAAAAAGTTTGTTAGAGACTTTAAATTTGGAATAAACAGTGTCTTGAAGAGACTGTGGTTTAATGTCTAGCGTATATCAATATTATTGTAATTCTTTAAAGTCCATAACAATTAAGGACTTCGGTTGTATCCAAACTAGTAGGCAATTCCGATAACACATGTTAGTAAACCGTTGGTTCTATTGTACCTATGGTTTCGGAGTGTGGAGATTTCCGAATCACTAATTGATAAAAATAATATAAAATATTTTATACCTTATCTACTTAACTCTAAATTTCCGTTTTCCAAATGATTTAAAAGTTATTGACAAAACACGGCTTTTGTAACTAGTAAAGATAATAAAATTATGTATACTACGATAGCTGTTATAAATCCCTCTACGTTCGACTTAATTAAGCTGTTCTTTTTAATTTATACCTGGAATTTAAATATAAATGTTACATAAATAACAATAAACCAGTCACCGTGAAAACGTATTAGAGTTACGTCTGCCGGCGTCACGTCACGTCCTGATAAGCGCCTCTTGGATGAAACTTGTACGTATTAATATGTCGTTAACCTACATATGTACCGTCGGCGCTTAGTCCGAGTTCAAGGTGTCATATTTTTTGATTATGACAGATGAGAACTGTCAAGCTCTTTTTTTAAGGGTCGTTTATGTCGTTCTTAAAGTCTTCGTACTGTTACAATGATATGAACATCGCTTGAAGTTACTTTTCGTAAACTAAAAAGTTGAACAACTGCAATATTAGAACGCTTTAAACACGAGAAAGATTTCCTTTTTTTTTAATCAGCTGCTTAAGCGATATAACTGTAATATTTTTTTTGAACAAAAGCATAAAACAAATTGAAATTCAGTTTTGCAAGTTTTAAAAGAAAAAACAATCACCATAGTCAGTTCATCCAGTCCTAAGAACTTAGGTAGGTAACTAACATAAAAAACACAAAATTCAGACGAATTGAGAACTCCCTTCGATTTGAAGTCGGTTGAAAAACTTCGTGGTGGAGTGAAAGATCTTTGGTAGTTGATAGGTCTCTTATGAAACATTATTTTCAAAATTTGATGTCCATGTTTATGGACGTAAGCCGAAACATTTATTTTGTTGCATCTGTAATTATTGTACGAGTATATAGTCCGTCATCGTCATCTTTAATTTATTCATAGAATCACATAGGTATTATGCAATCTCGCCATTGATGGTCATTTTAAATTAGTAACTATAACTTTACTGCCTAACACGGAAATAGTTTTACATCTAAAATGTATTGTAGATAGCCCACCACCAATTTTTCTCACCAAAATGAAGCTATGAACTCTCTCAAGTATATTTGCAGACATTCGGTTATTCTCCTCCACTTCCACAAACCGCAACTGTTTAATGGCTCCACCAATTTTTATCAAACATGTGTAAGGAGACTTGCACATAATTCACTTTTAACACAAAATAAACGAATGTTTAATTGTTCAATCCGTTCAGGACCAGACACCACAGCAAGTTAGACACGTCAAACTTATAACACCCTTCTGTTTGCGTAGAAGGTTAACGAATTGTATGATGGTTTGACATTATTTGGTTGAACACCAACTGTTATCGTGTGAACTGCCGCAGGTATGAAAGAGAGACGCCACTTCTTGTCATGTAGTCCTTTGTCTCGCTTCCACATCGTCGACAATAAATACTTAAATCGATGGTGCAAGGCCCCAGGAAGCTTAATAATACCGACATCAAACCGCAACAAACTAGCGACCACAAGTATGCAATATGCTTTCATTTTTATCTTACATCTCTTATGACATCCCACCGGTTGAACCATACATCTTACTTTCTATTCAAATAGGGTTCGGTGGCCCGAAATCGATCAATCAACATTCCTGATCGTTACTTAGTTTATTACTTACAATGATAAACAGGTAAAGTTGTTTAAGTATGCATTTCGGATTACTGTCAAAGTGAACGAGAATCAGCACTTTAAATAACTTTTTATTTAGTTCTCTTTTTAAATGTATTTTTTTTATAATATTTAAATTAATCCCTTTGTCGCTTGGGTTTCGCAAACATTCAAATCGCATACATACTCAAAAAAGTACACATACACATCCTTCGGTCAAGGCAGTATTTCTATGGAAACTCATCTTCAAAACAATGTTGCGAATTTGCAGTTTCTCAACTTTTAATAAAGCTTTGTTATTTAAATGGCAATTAATCTATGGATAGACCTTCGGCTGATACTAATGATATTATAGGTACCTAATGAAAATAAATTTGCCCATAATTGATTTTACATTCTACCGCGCTGGATTGCATCATCGCCTTTGATGATGGCCATAATGTCCTCATTAGTGTAAGGTGATGCTTAAAACTAAAAGTTTAAACTACTACTTAGGTTAGATACGTTAGCATAAAACATGGCCATCAGTACAATGTTGGCAAACAAGGTGTAATTGATAAAAAAAACGGTTCATTTATTTACTAGCTACGAATCCTCAGACTAACACACAGACATAGCTGTCAAACCTATAACATCCCTATTTTTGCATCTGTGGTTAAAGAACTTGTGTATTCTACACAAGTTCTTCAAGTTCACAAAGGAAAATCCGACTGAATCAGACAAATGTATGAAATTTTTTATTAAATACATAGGTAAATGCTCTAATAACTATTTACGTATATCAACACATCGCAAAACAATTATGAAAGGTAATTAAAATGTTTGTACAACACTTACACTATTTGCTCATATTAAAAACACATTATTTCATAACCTGACAAGATTTTATTTATTTTACCTGTACCCTTTAAACTTTCGAGAAATCACGTTTTTTTAACTTCATTAGCGATCTTACATTTTGTTAAGGAAGTTACATAACCACTCTCTGTATATGTACCTATCAAAACACTTTTGGCAATGATGACCCGAGTATTTGTTCTTGTATTAAGCTGTATCATGGTCATCTCTCTACAAGCAAACAATGATTAGACTGGAAAGAAAGTAAAACAATTCCACGTGAGAAACTATCTAATTTGCACAACAATTATTTACGTGTTTCTTAACAAATGGTTTCGCCGTTCACTTGGGCTTTTTGAATGTTTAGAATGTACTATGGTCGATTACTCTTCTTCTTTGAAAATATTTTTGACAGCGCATTCCAAAATCTTTTGTTTTTACTTAGGCCGTTACATATCTGGGCCCCAATTCCGCGGTTTACAATTGCATATTGCCAATAAAATAATTGAAAATTGATTGTATTGACAGTGAGTTTTCCATCCAGTACTGAAAAAAAAATTAAAAGGAGAATTCAAATAGTGAATGGAATCAAAATAGTGAATGGAAATTTAATCAAATTTACACTCATTCATGGGCAATTGTAAATAGCGGAATTCTGGATCAGTGCGCAATCTTAACTTATTGAGGTGAGTCAATGTGTAGGAACATCTAAAATTTTAGGTTTGCCAATATTAAAATACGAATGTATTTTATGAGTATGCAAATACAAATAAATATGAACATCCTCATGACTTGCGTCAAAGTGGCACATTTTCGTGAGAGACGATTCAAGTAATATTGCAATTATAAAAAGGTCAAATTTCATCTTGTTCCTTGTATCTAAAGGTTTATCTACAGTGGAAACATCAAACATAATTAAGTTCACAAAATCACGTGCTTTTAATAACTCAAATTGCTTTTTGCATCTAGATGTTAAAATTATAATGATACACCTAAAATCCGTTTCATTAAAAACCTGTTATTTTGTTCTTAATTTAAATTATATAACAACATGTAAAACAAGTGTACTAGGTGTTATTTTTTGTTATTCTCAACTGGAAGGAGTCAACTGGTCGAAGTCAGCTGTCGTGCATGTACCAACATACCTACATTTATTTATGTATACATGCATAACCAAATGTCAACTTGCAACTTTCACATTCCTGGATTTTGCGAGCTCTACATATCTATACTCTATACTAATATATAAAGCTGAAGAGTTTGTTTGTTTGTTTGTTTGTTTGAACGCGCTAATCTCAGGAACTACTGGTCCAAATTGAAAAATTCTTTTTGTGTTGAATAGACCATTAATCGAGGAAGGCTTTAATCAAAAAACCATCACGCTGCGACTAAAAGGAGCGAAGATACAATGGAAAATGTGAAAAAAAACGGGACGGGTATAAATCATAACTTATATCTTCTTCTACCCACGGGAACGAAGTCGCGAACAACAGCTAGTATTACATAAATGTGAACAATTTACCCATAGATCATCACTCACAATATGTTTAACATAGCTTGTAGGACTAGGCATAACGACAGTTGGAATACACAATCATTGTTAAAAAGTATTGTGTAATTAAAGTCTCTCGCGTCTTAAGAAATGCTGTGTTAAACCTACATTTGTGGCAATGTGAGTCACAGTGTATTAATTACTTTTAGTCTTGGAAATATGAAGATTCCCATGCTATTAAGTATGTATAAGAAGACACTCATTCTAAACCTACGTAAAAACCGAGAAACGACAAAACCGTATTAATAATTCATTTATCCTTTAACCCACGTCTTATGACTGCATTCAATCTTGTTACTTCAATCGACAGA
The DNA here is from genome assembly GCF_003590095.1 of Trichoplusia ni. NCBI lineage: Eukaryota > Metazoa > Arthropoda > Insecta > Lepidoptera > Noctuidae > Trichoplusia > Trichoplusia ni. The sequence continues at coordinate 11,623,382 of NC_039480.1, read as the reverse complement.
TGTGTCATTCATTCATTAAACACTGCACAGAACTATCTTAGTAATATTAATAATGCGAAAGAATGTATGGATGTTTGTTCCTCTTTCACGCAAAAACCACTGCACGGTTTTAGACGAAACTTGGTACACAGATAGTTTATAACCACGATTACAACACATAATTTTATCCCGGTATCACGTTAACGTGAGATCATTTTCGATTTTTAGCGGGCGGGCCTGCGGGAATCGGCTAATAATATAAATACAAAAGAAAATCCTTTAGAGTACAACATGCTAGACATTCTGTCAACTAGCGGACTTTTTAATATCTGTTTGGTTTCAAATCGCATCTTTGAATCAAATGATCTTATTATGAAGGTTATCCATCCAATTTATTTTACGACTACAGACGATTCAATGTCAATGCATATGCTCCCATTCGTGTGTCTATTTAAAGCGAAAGTGCTGCAAAATTACGTGACCGAAAAGTTTAAACACTTAAATTGGATATCGCTACCGTAGACAATATTGGACAAGGTCAAAGTGGTGAAACTCAAATGAAATCAGTTCTGCTGGATGAGACATATTGTTGCATTCGAAACTTGATTTCTAGGAAACTGTCAATAGTTTGTTTTAGTCTTTTAAAATATTAGTCATAGCTAACAAGATTTGATCTAGGTAAATGTCATTGATTTTTCATTAAAATAATTACAATACTTTCCAATTCTATACAGCGACTCGTGTTCCTACGTTATTAGTTTTAAAATGTCCAAAGTCATCGACTTCCCATATTTCAAGTATTTGAAAGTTTTTCATATTAGCTTATCTAGATCATTTATCTCCACGTCAATTCTAGGATACTAGAGATTTATTCCGCCACCCATTGTTCTTTTGAGAAGGTTGCGTAAATCGTCATGTGATTTGCACAGAATACAACCACGCATTGGCGACTTAGTTCGACTCGTTTTCGGCATACGGATAAGCGATGACTAAGGTCACATAAAGGTATTTACTTATAGACTGAAGACTGGTTAAGGGATTTTAAACTTAGTCTCTTACAATACAAGGGTCATTCTTATGATCGTTACAAACCAAAGACGGATTTTCTCGGATTACTCTGCTTAGCAACAAAATCTTAAGATTATTCTGTTACTACATGTTTTGTTATGTAAAATTTATATACAAAGAAATCTTATATCACAGGTACTTGCAGAATTTCGTGAAATTGTATTTATTGAATCAATTAGTAGTTTACGCAAGCGTGTTTGCCGGCTCTATCATGCCATTACACACAATGTTAATGATAATATAAGTTTGCGAATTTCAACACTGAATATTTAATTAAACAATAAGTAAGTTCTACTTCCTACAAGCTTATTATAAATAAAATATTCTTTGTGTAAAGTGACAAAAAGTGCCGGGAGCTTGAGACACGTAACTAACTTGAGTGTGTGTAGTAAACATTATCATTAAAAAAAGTTAAAAGATAAAATAACCCGTCCAAAATCAAATTTAAGTTTGAGTAAAGTTGCATTTCATGTTCGTGTCTTATTCTGTTTATTTATTAAATATAAAAAAATAAAAAGAACGTTGGCTTCGAGTGGCATGTCAAATTAATATAAAGCAATTAATTAAATTAAAACCGTGACGAAAAAAACTCAAATGCAAAACGAAAACAAGAAGAGTTTTAAGAAACATTTTAATCAAAATAATAACTTATTATAAAACTAGTTATTTAACAGATTACTATGACATCAGTTTATTTAGTTTCTCCGCTATGATTTTTGTTATTATGAATGCAAAGAGGAGATGTGTTTTAACAACCTTTAATTCATTTATGTATTTTGAAATTCAAAATTGCCAAATCACTGTTGTTACTAAATTTTAGTTAATTGACTTTTTCTTACACAGATATAAGATCTATTTGTTGTAATTATATTTGAGTGCGGTGAGTTATTACTAAGATATATACGAAATTACATAATGTTTTGTTTTTTTTTGTAGGAGAGTAAAAAGTTTAGGTTGCGGGTACCTATCAGGTCAGTGAACATTTAATGTTATTTAAACTACATAGGTTTTTATAATTCGCTAATTATTGTAATAAATCTCGATTCTCTTTTTGCAACACGTATAGAATTAATGACGCTAGTAGATTCTTAATTCAAACGTCTTTCTTATTGCCGTTAAATTATAATATTTAAAATAAAGTTATGACTACATTAACTTACCTATATTTCTAGTTTATTTTCTGGCGACCTTACATTTAAAACTATAATCAGATAAAAGTACGGATAAAAGTAAGATAATAAAATACCACCGCTTTTATTATTTTTTCCAAAAGTTGTATTTAGAACTCTTTGGGACAGCTTGCTAAAAGAAAATTAAATAGAAAAAGAATATTCATTGTTAACAATAGGTATTAAACCTTCTTGGCAAATTAAAAAAAAAACATTAAATATAATTACTTAGTATATTTTTTTAACGTTTGAATTTCTTAATTTTATTTGATATCGTGAATTTATTTTTAATTTTATTAAAATGGTAACATAAAATGATTTCATAAAATATTTATGTAGTGAACGTGTACGTATTATTAAAGCTTCAACTTGAAGTCTTATTCACTTAACGTTAAATAATTTTATGTCAGCATACTCGACTGTTGTGTACCATAATTGAAAGTGTTCATGGAGACAAAAAAAAATTAACACGAGATTGGAACGCACTGAGATGACCTCACTAGCCGGACACCTGCCGACCTTTACTTGCTAGACAGGCTACATCCTGAATGCTCTTCAGAGGGCCTGCTACCTCTTAAAGTAATATTATTGCAGTTGTGGGACAGAGATGGCGCTCTACACCGAGTGTTGCGTCTCTCTTCAACAATATGATTTTAAGAGGCGGTGGTAGACGCTCATTACAAGTGACTCGTATGAAGTTATTGTAATTATGTTGTCAGGAAACAGCTAAGTAGTACAACTATGTTACTATTCCACAAACCAAATACGGACTCTTCGTAATCTGCGTTGTTCATAAATTAATTAATCTTTGGCATTTAAAGGTAGCATATAATACGTATCTAGGATTATTTAAATGAATATGTCTTCGTTTAGGATAAAGGTAATTGCATAAAGAATTTGTTTTTATTTAATGTCATATTTATCAACCTTCTTGCAGCCATAAGACGTGAAAAAAGCAGGCAGAACTCAAAATATGAAAGGTACAGTAGGAAACCTCTTTCGTCATAGTATACCTCTTTTCTAGTTAAACTTCTTAAATTAAAAAGTTATACCTTAACTAACTTCGGTCGAATGCACATACTGTTAATATAATTATTTCATTATTACTTTACTTTGCTCTACTTATCTGATAACATATTTATATTAAAAGTTACTTCAATAGGTTCACTACGTGAGCATGTAATTATAAATAATAAATGCGGACAACATCACATACATTGTTCTGAACCCAAAGTAAGTTGCTAAAGCACTTGTGTTATGGAATTCAGATACGAAGGTACCGCAAGCACCCAGACCCGAGACAATGAAGATATGTGATTTTTTACATTGTCCCAACTGGGGATCGAACCCGGCACCTTAGAGCTAGCGACACCTTGAAACTGGTGCGTACGCCTCTCGACCACGGAGGTCGTTATTTTTTATTTTATCGGTTTCGCTAGATTACTACTAGAATTAGTGTAAGCAAACCATAAAAGACTTGCATTATATCTGTTAAAAACTTTTATTTTGAAAACTTTCTTTAAACACGACGAATTATAATAAATTAATTTGACGGAAGCAACAAGTATTAACAAAATAAATACTACATTTCGATATGAAGACAGATATCATGTTATGTTAATACGACAAAATGATTTATGATTTATAGTAAATTAATTACTATCGTTTATTGCATATGTTTTCGTACAAATAGGCTGATTAGCACGCTAATGTTTCCGCAATATGCGTATGTTGTATGACGTAAGGCGTGTTTACGTGCATGCGGGTCTTAAGCAACACAAATCGTATTTATCACGTGAGTCCCCACCCTTAAAGTAAGTTTTCTTATGCATCACTGCGATATGTAAATGTGTATACAGATATTCATGTGAACATAACATTTTTGTAAAAAGTATGTAATGTAATGAAACCTCCTTGGTCATTTTTTTTTACTTTTTTTTAAATAGCTTTATATTTAAAAAAAACAACTTATCATCATTATTTGGTTATCTTTTGTTTATTTAATTGTGTGTTTTTAAGCATTCTTGTTTTTATAATTTTTGTTTTTTTATTAGTACAAAGTACGTATTGAATTTTAGTGAAAAGTTAACTAAAATGCTGAATCTAAGTTGAGAACAAATCAGGTACGTTGTTACACGTAAAGTCATTACATAGAAAAAGGCGGAAAAAATATTTAATTGCCTAATACCATAATCAATATGAAACAGGCAGTGAATATTTACTTAATTGTGAACACAATCATCGATCTGCACGCTTGATTCATGACCAAGTTAACGGTTTAACGGAAAAATAGGCATTAGACGCTAACCCTTTAAAATCATTAATTTAATAATGGCGGTATAGTTACGCTTAGTTATCGGGAATGTATGACTAGTTTTGGACCCTACAAAAGTCTTTAATCATTAGCTATTGCGTCGACGACCCTACAAAATTGAAATTATCTACGTATTACCCGTACGCTGGTAACACTGGTTATCCGATAAATATGCTTAGGCCACGCCAATTAACGTTGGCTCTCGGTGTGGCAACGCTCTTGCGAAAACTTTGCACAGCTCGGGGAAAAACGGTTACCTAATCTCCCACAATGTGATGTTAGCTTACTGGTACGAACGTGTACACGTTTAAAAGTGAAAATCTGTATTGGAAATTACGTATGTATTTATCACACGGTTTTGTATGGGCGTACGCTAATGCTGTGCTTGTTTATCTGGCTGGTCTGTTAGTCTCTGAGAAAATAATTTTCATGGCTATTTTATATGAATTGTTGTAAAGTCGTCTAGTAGATATGAATGAAACGCTGCCAACAGGGCCCGATGAAATAAAAGAACGGCTCCACATAATTATATCAATGTGTTTCGGAGGGTTTTACAAACATTCAGGTCACATGCACAATGGCACCTAGACCTGAGACAAGCATTCGTGGATGACACAAGTGCTTGTATTACGTGGTGTTAGAACGAGCGGGCCGTCGCACATTGTAGATTTAGAGATTTAGGGAAAGAAGAATATACTAACCCATTTAGCTGGTTGATGATTATGATGATTTCCGACATAGTTTTTGAAGATTTCTTAAAAGACCCTAATTCAATTTACATAATAATATTACTTAAGATGCGTTAAAATTCGATCACGGGCACAAAAGAGAAAATTTATACACAGAAGACACTTGATACTTTTGGCCTTTACTACTAATGACGTAACTAATGTTTGTTTATTTAAATAAATTAATAGACTTTAATATTCTAAATTAAATACTGAAGATGGAGTTGAAATGGTAGTCGACCTCATAAAGTTAAGACAAAGATGTCTTAAATGAGCTATCAAGCTTTTGCTCTATTGGATAATATCACGCACAGTCCACACATCAGCTGTGACAATTAAATGAACCGTGATGCAAAGAGTGCTTTAAAGTCTAAGTATTAAGGTCGATATTCCTGTTTGTTTTGTTTGTGATACTGTGATCGGCAGTACATAGAGACTGCAATGAGAAACTTTAGTCCATTCATATATTTAAAAGGTTATAAAGTACTTATGAGTTGCGCAATCATGTTTAAAATATGCTTTGTATAGTTTCTTATTTCTGTGAATCTTTGACAGTCAAAAATATCTGCATACCGTTATCACGTGAACTTAGGAAAGGTGAATAATAACAAAAACAATTATATACAAATGTATACCTATTTAATGATTTTGAAAGACGTGTTGGGCAAGCTCAGTGTATTTTATATTTGCTGTAAGATATGGTAAAATACTGAATTATTCCCAAATAATAACAGTTACAGAAAGGGCACTAGACTGATAGGCTGAAGATAAATGGTATAACAGATTCTGAGTTTATCTGTAAATACTAGACTATAAGTCAACGCGTGTCAGTATTTCTTATCGTATGACGTCAATAACTATCACTAATATAATAATCATGCGACAATATGTTACGGCATTTGTATGTTTGCTAATACTTCACACTAAAAGAAGAATTTAGAATAGAGGAAGTTGACACTTTAAATTATCACGTTAGGTACTTTATAGGACTGCGTTAAAGGCAGCTACAGATTTCATAATTTTCACTATAATTCTGACTCTCCTATTACGTATACGAATCGGCTTTCCACACATATGTGTATATGAAGGGGTATTGTGATAGATATTGTGACGAAGTGAGCTTAACCTTGATGCCGAAAGGTGTTCAGTGCAGCTTGTAACCGGTCCAGTTAGCTTCAGATAAATATCTGGACGGACCAGGAAGTCATGTTAAAATAAATGAGCAATACACGTTTATAAAGCGGTGGTTAATTAATCTAGTTTTTTTGGTATCAATTGACGTTGTACATTTTTTTCATACTTGAACTGGACGCCTACAACTATTTCTTAAATTGAGACTGTTATGTGTCAGTGTCATCTCACATTTTTAACGCTCAAACAGCTAGACTGTTTTCGACGAAATTTGGTATGAAAGTAGCTGATGCCTTGGATTAACACATAGGCTACTTTTATAAATCTATGTAAAAGGAGGATCAAATTTTAGCATCTGGAACCGATATCCAAGCAGGCGAAACATCGGCTTTTATAAAAATGTGTTCAAAGATAAATCGATTCGAAATGACAACATCCAATCGCAATAATCTACATCTTAAGTTACTTAGTACAAAAATAGATACACATCTACCTTATGTAACACTTCATAACAATAGTCATGGCGCCTCTACATCTATTTTCTAGATTGTAATCTGCTTTAAGCCGTATTGATAGGCCTGGTGTACTTTCTCACGGTTATTACAATTATCGATAACTTTAGACGGAAATCATAAATCTTAAGTGTACGTTTGGGAATTGAATGATGAGCTCTTCTATATGTAATATTATTGCAGATGTGGAAAGGAGACGCTGCTCTACGTTATGTAGAGCTCTATCTCGCTTCCACAATTACGAAAATAATCATAGCGGTAATAGTAGTAGATCTTTTATACGTATAGATTATAGGTATGAAGTATCTTTTTATAATATTGCTTGTTAATGAGTGTGTGAAGCAATTAGTTAAGTAGGAATAGTTAATATCGGGGATTAGTTCCCGTCTTTTGTTTCAAAACTAAATAATTTATTGCAACCTTGCTTTGTTGATGGGTCGTTTTATATTGTCCATAGTAATTTATTTCTTGTGTCTTACTTTGTTACATCCCTGGCGGTTTAAAAAATTGCAGTAGTATGCGTAAAGACACCCAGACTCGGTACAAGCATTCGTGAATCAATCAAACGCTTGTCCTACGTGGGGATCGAAACGCGAGACATATGGGTTTTAGCGTGGTGTTCTAAACTACTATCCGTGCCGTCACAGTCATAGTAAGCTTATTGCGATGCTGCATCAGCAGCGAATATATTGTCAATTTTAATAGAAGCAGACACAATTATTGTAGACCTGCGTTTCACCGACCACTTAGCATGTTTTTAATAGAGGTGTCAACAGCAATTATTAGTGATGATCGCACAATGTAACTAGCTTTTAGTTTTTACTGATAAAGCGCTTACAGCTCAATCACGCACAACGTGTAAACAATCAAAATGAATTTAAGAACGGCGTCTAATTACTACATTAGTTCGTTTTTGAATAATTCAAGAATTTTCCAAATAATTAACTCGTGATTTATCACTTCATTGTATTACAACTAATAATGTACTAGCTATTTATTTTATCTATACATATTTATATTTTTTTTTGTGTCTGTTTGCAGTTTTGAAATATTCGTTTTTACTCAATGAGGCTGGCTAGAGGCACAAGACTGGGGAGGGCCAGCAGTGGATTGATAATGATATACAAAAGTACATTTTTATAATTTTTGTCCGGCTAATCTCTGGAATGGCTGGACCGATTTTGAGGGGACTTTTATTGAAAGATAGCTGATGTAATGAGGAATAATTAAGGATACTTTATTTATTGTTTTATTTTTTAAATAGTGTAATTTTTGTTTAATTCCGTGGATACACAGCTATTTTTTTTTAATAATATTCGTATCTATATCGTACTAGTAAACATTTACGAGTGACGACAAACGAAACAACGGAAAGCGCTAGCGCAGTTCCTTTGTCTGAGGTTTTTATTAGACATCTTACTACCGCGCGATTGTAATTAACGTCTATAATAGTTTAAAGAGAGGTTGATTGGCCTTTGATTACTTCCTAACATGTGTACCGTAGTCGTGACCTTTGGTTCCAGTCACAACACTATATTTGTACAAGACAAGACCAAACTGAGGAGCTCGTGACTAAGCTATAACTGCATAGCTGAATCGATCACAGGTTAAGCTACGTTTGAAGTGGTTGGTCCGGAGATGGGTGACCATCTTTGTCATAACTAGTTTCTCCGTGTTCCGGAAGGTACGATAAATTGGGGGTCCCGGCTGTTATTCATACATCTTTTACAGTCGTTACAGTTAGTCAGAAGCATGAAAGTTTGACAACCAGTCTAATCGATATCGTGTTGCCCAGGTAACTGGGTTGAGGAGGTCAGATAGGCAGTCGCTCCTTATAAAACAGTGGTACTTAGCTGAATCTGGTTAGACTGGAAGCCGACCCCCACATAGTTGGGAAAAGGTTAGGCCGATGACACAGACCAAATCGACTACCGAAGTTGCATATTACATTAGATATGTTTATAGAACAAGCAGTAGAAGTAGAAGTGGTTTATTATCTTAAATTTCGTAACTATGTAAGTGGATTTAATAAATGCCAGCTGAACTATATTAGGAGCAATAAAGATCATTAAATAGATATTTGTAGTCTACACTAAACGTTTAGACTGGTTAACGTTGAAACACTAGTCCATAAACTTTGAAATTGCTTTATTTGTATAGGTATCGTAAATAAAGCCATTGTGTTAAAGTTTCGAATGGTGTATGGATGTTTCTTCCTCTTTCTCGCAAAAACCACTGAATTGATTTAGACCAATCTTGGTACATTAAAATTAAATTAAAAATATATTTATTAAAAACATAGTTCACATTACTTAAATACATGTACGAATACAAATGACTCGGATGTAAAACCAGTAAAAATATCTTAATAGTCATAATCATAGGAGTTGAGTTAATCTACACCAAAACATAATAATATACGAGAAGGCTGGTCTACAGATAATATAGGGACATAGATATTTTATAATCAGGATTAACACAGAATATTTTTATGTTCTGTATTTTTACGATTTTATGTTCCCGTTGGATAATTGTAGTTGTATCTAGCGAGCGGATCTACGGGCAACAGCTGGTTAAAAAAGGTTGGAAAAGGCTCAATACTGATAAATATTTGTACGATATATCCTAAGGCAAACTCATCGTAGTGCCTAACAAGGCTTTTAGCTAAGACTTCCTAGATGATTAATAGATATAGGAAACGTAAACCGTTTAAAGTTCACATGCCTTTGACTGATGACGACGATTGAAAATCATTTAGTTCTCATACGTATACTTGAACGGTACAAAAGAATTTTAAATGATGTCTCAGTAAAAAAATAGGAAGCTTACCATGGGTGAGATCATAAATGGTGTAAGAAACGCGCTTCGTTATCTGAATAAATGGTAATTGGATTAAATTTGACACTATTTATATTCTCAGGCATTTTGCCAACATTTACAATTGTTGTAATTGTAAATTCATTGTATTGACCATTAGTGTTCGACCCACTTAATTCCCAATTATTGTGTTGCATATTTATTCATCAGCAAGGGGCAAGACGTCATGAACGTTTCATTAAAAAAATATTTTTCCAATATTTTATTTTTTAGTAATAGATACTTAAGAATATTTTAAAACACATTTTCAAAAAATGTCGTCTTGCCCATTATAAATAGCGGAATTAGGGCCCTGAGTACAAATCAAGTGTGGTGGCGTCATGAATATCGCAATCTGGTGGGCCAAACGACCAGCCCCCACAAAGTTAGCGTTTCATTCGCAGACACGCAGCTCGCAACTCATGCAATACCGGTGACAAAGCTGTGTGAATTACTGCCCTGTTGGCCCTTTAGCGATAAGGTTTACTATTGTAAGTAATAAATATGGTAAGAGAAAAGACATTTCTAAAGATAACATTTTATCTACTATGGTGTTTAATTAATTTACATGTTAAGATCATTATTGAGGCATCTTTGAACTTTTTTAAATAAGGTAAGAAAAGACTATAAATAGTGTGAAATATCAATGCTCGTAATTGTCTTTATTTATCATATCCCACATCAAAATTGTAACACTTCAACAGGCTGAAAAAATGGGCTTTTACATTAGCAATCTGCTTAAAGCAACTAGTATTAGAGAATATTATACAATAGAGGCGATATGGATACAGGATTTAATATTATTTTAAAATAAACACATAGAAGAATTTTTAATAAATTAAATAACTAATGAACATACCTACCCACTCGAAAATGATTTTGTTTTATCAAAAAAGAACCCGTTATACATGTATAATTAAAATGCAACAGTCACCATCTCGGTAATGTCATAAATCTACCTACAAATATAATTTCAAAGTAGTGAAAGAACGAAAAACAAAATGGATTTAATTATTGGGCGTTACACATCTCTTTAAATCAAGTTACAAGATACATCTTACCAATGCCGCTATGGAGAGTTTGACAATTAAAAAGTATCAATTGTTAATTCCAATTTTGTAATCAATACAAATAACTATATATTTCCAAGAGCAAGTTCATGCTTTCAATTACTTATTAGCCTTGATATCTTTAGGCTCGTGTACAGCTGATTGCACGATAAGGAAAATAATATTATTAACAAATAGAATATAATAGTTCCGGCCAGGTGCAAGCCTCACGTTATTAAATGTGTTAAGAATCAACATTGCGAAATGATGAGCGATAATAGAGTATTATTAGGCCATTATTAAATGTTGTGATAATGTTTAATACTGGACAGACACGAACGTTAAATTTGTATTGAACCGGAAGCAATAAACCTTGTTCTTGTAACGTCTAGTACCGGCTAGTGCCACAAGCATAAAATGTGACCTTAGGAGATTTTAAAGAATATAATAATTACACTAAGTTAGATAATTGCAGATACAGTCAATTGAAACACGCAAGTTTGTGTAGATACAAAAACAGTTATGTCAGTTGGCATGCAGTAATATTGTGCAATATGTAAGTAAGGAAGGAAGAAAATTCATTATTGCTCGGTTGTTATGCCGTAATGATGAGCACGCGCACTCTTACCTAACTGGTGGTGAAGCGACCGTAACACTTACTGCAGTCGGTCATACGGCCTTCGATACCATATACACACAGTTTAGACAAACAAATGCGTAGAGTCATCTACGCATTTGTTACGCGCTGTTAGAGATCTAAGAGAAAGGACAATGTCAGTTTTTTAATTGATTTTTTCGGCCGGTAATAATATGTTGTTGATGGTATCGTGGTGTGTAATGATTACTGCATAAGATGAGTATGTATTTCTGTTCTATTTGTAATACGCTATAAAAAGAAGTGTGTACTTAAAGGTTATAAAGCTATGATTATTTGAACTTAGTTCGGATTACTACAAAAAAACTGTAACAGAAACTACTCTCAAATTCAACGGTTTGTTGAAGAATTGGGATAATACGTATGTGTTGTAGTTATACACAATATTGTGCAAATTATTAAGAAATAAACACAAATTTCGCTTGCAGCATGAAGTTCAGGTTTTGAAGAGAAGTTACAAACAGCGGAATTAAATATATAATCCCAACAACTTACCACTATTGTAATATGACTGCAAAATAACTAACCTTGATTATCATATCTCATTTGTTTGATTTTACCATCAGTAAAACGGTCCTAAAGCTTTATAAGTTTAGTCACCGAGTCAAACACATTATCATCGCGCTTATTACGATTATCGCATAAATACTCCATGCTACAACTTGTAATTTTCCTTGGCACGAGTTATGCACAGAGAGGATTTACGATAGGCGTCACTCGACAAGCATCATACCTTTACGTAGTAAATAAAACGTTCGATAACAAAAACAATATTCTAAGTATTTCGATACTAAAGATTTGTATACAATTATAATAGCATTCCTTCTCACGGATCTCGTCGTGATCGTAAATGGTAATGTATCATCATTTACAATCGCCATTAGCGATATATTTACGTGGAATCCCATCTGAGTTCCGGCTGCACATACTTGTACTTCCGTGAACTTTAATACATGTTTCATGTTTTTTTATTAACATAATGAACTGGTGATTGAGTGTCTAAGCTGTATTAGCCGCTTGTGTAACCGATGCTTCATGAATGGATCGATCGTTGAGACGGATGAGACGAAGTATTATGTACTTAAATATTTACGATTTTAACCAGCATTATGAATGACATAATTTAACATAGTTCACTGGTTTAAGTAATCTATAGAACATGGTACTATAGCTTTGGATACGAGTTGAAAACGTTTTACAACTTTTAAATTATATTGAAACGTAAACAAAGATATTTAATGTATGAGGTAACTTTAATATAAAATTACACTGACAGAGTTCAATGTTAAAACAATGTTTAACGTTTATTGTTCTATTCGATCTTTACATCGTATTTAGTATTAAACGTGACTTAGAATGGTGTCACTACAATTAGTATTTCTTAGGCTCAATAACTGCCTACATCATTACTGGGAGCGTGATGCTATAAATTGTGTATATTATTAAAAATATTTAAATGTACGGATAGGAAACAACGGAGCCAGGAAATCTTATAGTATATATAAAAAACTATCTTTTAAAATAATCTTAAAAATCTTGAATCGAATGGCTCCCTTTCATTTGTTTTCTGCTGTACTCGCCCTCTCCTTCATCATCTCACTCTCGTCGTTCGGATACACACCAAAATAATTTCACTCAATCAACCCAGCATTCGGATACAACTCATTCCCACATAAACATATAGTTGCAGTACATTAATCCATGATCATTACTCATCGACAAAGGCGAGTGAGAACGAAAGCGAATACGCCCCGGGCTGGAAGAAATCGAAAACTTATGTTACGTAAGCTTGAAGGCTGAGGTTCCATAGAGTTGCGTAAACTTACGACGTTGTGCGTGCACGGGGCGGCGACGCGGTGGTGCGGTAGCAAATGACCTCTGTTTACGGATTAGACAATAGGTCGTTTAGAACTAAATAGTTTTGATCCGTGTATGAACTTTGAAGTTATAAGTTTTGTAACTAAAATCATATGCACCAGGAATGATGACCTTCTTTAGTTTATACTTTTTGTAATTTATGTAGAGTTATTTAGACTTCCTGTCAGGAAAGTATTGGTAAAAACCCCACAAGTTTTTGTAGGTGCGAAATGAAACATTCCTTGGTTAAATTTTGGGAAAACCAACGTTGTTATCAATATGTAAGTTCATCAACGTCAACCAAATCACAAGATTAAAATAATCGCAATCCCTGTTTCGTTTACTCTTACAATTTTTTAAATATTTTTATAGAGTTGTTAAAACATATACATAGAACAACGAAACCTCATTACAAGTTTGTAACTATAAATCACAAAATCTAAATTCGTAACACTGCTAACGTATGATTGCGTGACAATTTATTAATAACACGTAGTAAAATTTTGTCATAACACCGGCCCTTTTGACCCGCAACAACTTTCGCCGTTACCAAAACGCTCATCCTTATATGTTTAGATGGAATTCATGGTTGTGCGTAATCCGGTGCTTAGGGTTACATAATGTGTACTCTGTCGACTAGTGACGATGTCTATGATCGGCGCGTGCGCCATGTTTCAATTGCGACCTGCATTTCTGCCTGTGTCATGGCGATATTGCGTCAACTTTTGGCTCATCATATACTCGTACAATACGATCAAGTGTTAGGACGAATAAATAATTGCTTGTTTCTATTTTTAGAGTTCCGTAGCCAAAGGTTTAAAACGGAATCCTATTATTAAGGCTTTACTGTCTGTCTATCTGTTAAGGTTGTATAGTTTATTTTCACAGATGATGCATTTTTGAAAGATTTTTGCAAAGAAAAAGAACATGTCATGAACATGGTTAAGCAACGGTTAATAAGTTCGTTAAATTGCTGTTAAACCATTTTCTGTTGAAAATTTGAGGTTTTTAGCTTTAAGTGTACTGAGCTGCCAATGTCGCGAGATTGGCACTTAATCAGTTTTTCCTTCTCTAATTCATGTCTATTGATATATCGATATAAACATTGTTAAACAAATAGCGCGAGGTTAAGGAAACTGCTTGTCTAAATATTGATTTTCCTTGTGATGTTTATGATTTTCTTAGGTATAGTATGAGTAGGTAATAGGTATATTATTAATATATTAAAGATGATTTCATCTTACGAGGAATTAATTGAATTATAATATGATTATTAATAATACAATTTCCAGAGCTCTTCTTCAAGAAAATCCCATATCCTTCCACTATTTGTACTAATAATTAATGCTTTAATTTTATGGTGTACAACAAAGTAATTCTATTCCATTCATAACATGATAATAGAGTATATAGAGTATATAATAGAGTTCATAGTATCCTTAAAGTAGTTCTACTCCTAAAGCAACTAAGCGTACGTCCATAGATACATATAAGTTTTGCAGCAAAGCAAAAAAAAAATGCTAATTACCACAATAACTTTCGTTTCTTGCACTCAATAATTTCTAGTTTCGGCAATAGGTATGCTAACATCTATTGCAAATATTCAACGTACGGACAGACGTTGCATCTTAAGGTTTATTTAACGCGTCTTATGTAACATTGCCATGAGGAAGACATGGCTTTACATTTAATTACAATTATTTAACAACAAGTATTCACATTACATTTGCGTTATTTAAATACTTGATTCTATGTAATTATGTTTGATTTATTAGAGATTCCATGGGATGAGGGTTATTGCTTGTTTATTACATGGATAATTGGAAATCTGTTTGAAAATGACTCAGATGTGGTTTAAGTTACCTGCCTACTGAAAACAAACAGACTGCACGGATAGCCGAGTGGTTGCACCACGCCAAACTGTCAAAACGCCATGTGACTTGAATGTTTGTCAAACCCTCCGCGACACAAGAATTAAATTCATAAATGTGGGAGCCGTTCTAAAAAAAAAAACAGTCACCAGTTTGCCGCTAAGCCAACAAATCAAGATCGAAGTCAAGCAACAATGTCAAATAAATTTATAAATTATTCTTACGTATAAATTGCGTCAAATTCAAGCATTATTGTACGATGAGTACCTACAGCATAATTCTTAAGCAGAGAAGAGTACTTAAAAAACTTCGCTTGGGAACTCCCTAATAAAAAAACTGGCGACAACGTACAACGTTCTCATAGGGACATTACCGACCTTAAAGCAATGTAACCTCCATAGTTATTAAAGAAGTGTATTGACATTTAATTAGGTATAATAATCCGAAAAAAAAATAGTTTGAAAAGCCTAACTTGAAGGCCATATTACTTGTAGACTTGCGGTAGCTGTTGAGTTCAAGTATTTAATGATTTCTTGCCAACGAAGACATGATAAAAATATCTTAAAGTGGGATTAAGATCGCTAATACAATTTGGATATAGATTATCATCGACTTTTCTTCCAATGGTGAGTTTTATAAAAAAAACAGTTATAAGTAAATATTTAAAGTAAGAATGTGTTATGTCGTCAAATACTGTAAAAATAAAAAAAAAGTATATACATTTAACAATTTGACTAGATAAGAAAAGACTAAACAAATAAAAACCATCAAGTTTAATACTGATAATGTTATAAAATTATTTTTTAATTGTTACTGTACATTAATGATATAAGTATCAATTGAAGCAGTAGTTATAGCATTCTTAGATTCCAGCTTGAATGAAGTTATTAAATTACGGAGGAAATTAGTTACCGTGTAGGCACTCGTAACTTAATTAACAAGTATGCAGCATATTATAAGCACAATACAAAATAGCTTGTGCACAGTTTAAGCAAACAAAAATATTGATTTCTAAAATTTAGGTATATTATATTAATTATCACATACTTAGAAGCTGTTATCACCTCATACCAATATAATCCTTGACATATTTTCATGCAGAAACTTTAGCCTATTTCTAGATATTAACACCTACTTCTTTGGGAGGTGTCAATTGCGTATGACAAATACTTGTAGAGTTTATTCAGTAAAGATTATCTGGAATTATCATAATAACTATCTTGAGATAAATGCATAATATTTTTTTTAATAAACGTTTTCCTTACGCGCGTTATCGGATGGGCTTAAACTAGTTTCGGACACAACAAAAGTCCTGAATCATGATCTGACGATTTCTCTTATTAGTAGAGTTCACGATTTAGACTATGATTGGGTTAACTAATAATCTGGCAATCTTTTGTAAAAAAATATATTTTTAAGTACCTATTGAAAATTTTGCAATATTTTTATCAATTAGAACATACCGTTGGATTTGTCCTAATATTATCTTATTTAGACTATAAAAGCTGATAAAATTATAACAAACAACCAATGATGATCACGTTGAAACGTAAAGAATATTAAAAGGCATGTTAACCTTTGCTAGGAATATTTAAATATGACCTCGTTAGGACGTTTACCCACCAGATATAATTTATAACACCGTAGCGTTCTTATTCTATATCTGGCTTCATTTGTTTCGTCTCGAAATACGCAAAGTTTCGACAAACAAGGATTACGGATGTGCGATTCTGTCAAAAAAACAACATTCCATTTATGGATATTCGCACGTTATATTGAGAGTCAATGATAAACAGTATAGGTACTAAAGTCTATTTATAAGTTTAGAAACTAGACAGTCGATGACATTTTTAAATGCTGCTGGTATCAGATCGGTATCTTTAGCAGGAATTGAATATATTTTAGAGCTTAAGTTAGGAGGTTAAAATTAAAATAGAAAATTTAAAAAACTCCGGCTACATACGAGTAGTTCATGCTCAACCGATTTCTATGAAACATGCCTTAGAACGTTTGCATTTTAAATGGCTCAATCCGTTCGGGAGTTATGATGTCACAAACAGACAGACCAGTAGACAGACACGTCAAATTTTAACACCTCTGTTTAGGCTTCAATATGTTCTAATGATAAGTTTGTACGATAAAGGTAGGTTCCAAATTTTATTGATGTCTTTAAGTTCAAAGTCCTAATTAGGTTCGTAGCCCCTGACAAGCTAAGATTAGATTCTGTTTTTATGTATTTTTGACTTTAACACTCATAAGTTAAGTTATAAATAAAAACTAATTTACATGTTTTCATAAGACGTACTCGTAACTTCAAGTAGTGTTTTTGTAACCACAGTACTTGTTTGACGAACACTGTATAGCTATATCTTTGTATATGTCAGTTTAAATAGTTTCGTGTCATGTGAAGTTAAATAATGTATGCAGGAAATAAAGTTACATAATTCGTTAAGAGACCACTTAGTGCCGTGCAGTCGGAAACGTGTGGCTTACTATGAAATCTAGGACACATCCTTTATTCAAAGACGACTCTACAATTTCTACGTTCTAAGATTAAACGCAAACTTAATTCGGGTCGTAGGTCACAAGCAAACTGTATTTAAAGTTCAACTGTTCGTTAAAAAAAAAAAGAATTTTACGAGCAAGGTTACTTAATAAGGTCAGTTATACTTTGGTAACTCTCGTTGCAATTTTGTGTTTTAAATACGGCGTTTGCAAAGTATGGATCTAAGAAGGTTTGTTCCCATCTGATACACCTATAATAAAGATTAATGCTTAGGGATTTTTATCTCAAAAGAGTGCTTTTTAAAATAGGTCAGGTATTACTCGAATATTATTATGATAAGTCTTTGTCTTATTCTCTGAATGTGTTATAACTAACATTTGAATATTCTAGCGAGCTGAACTTGTAGCCTTGGTTGGCATTGTCCTACATTCAATAAAGGAGAGGAATTTAGCAGTCGATTTGACACTTTATAAGTTTGCGTAATTTTACACAGATTTATTGGAAGTTAACGTTTTAAGATGTTTATTCAATTTACATTGGAATTACTCAATTTGTTGTTAGGTTTACAAGTTACAAATCGTCTATAAATCAAAGAGGAAAATAGTTGCCAACCTGTCAAGGTTCAAAAGCCAGACAGTAGGTATTACGCCAAGTAACTTAAAACTAGGTAGTAATCACTGCATACAAGTAAAAAATAACCAACTTACTTTTTAAAAGTTCCCATGCTGCTGCTGACAATAGACAACTTAACAAAAGTTATTCAAAAACCATTCATTCAATCGGAACAGATGAACACGTCTTGTTTCAACGGAATCACTATTTTGTTTTAATTCGAACGGTCGAATGTAAATTTTAAATTTTAATTTAAGCGCGGTTTTCGCGGGAGCGGTTGGCGAGCGCGCTCCGTTCGCCGCGAACGTGCTGGCTCGGCAGTGATGACGGAATGAGGCTGCTTGCTGGAGGCTCCCGCAGCTGTACAGCAGCCGCACGCCAGCGCAGCGCCAGAGAGAAAGTTAAGTTATCAAACTCGTGGTTACGTTCGGCGATGACGCTATCTTCCCAAGCGGTTGCGTATTCGATGACAAAATTAAATTTTCGCGTACCCGCGACAATTTATGCGCTACTGACACGGTAAACGTTCGACTTTTATAACGTCCTACTTTTGTAAAGTAATTTGTTTATTTACAACATTGATAACAATGTATTTCCTGTGTCTGTAACCCAGATATTTATATCAATAATCAAATGATTTGACATAATATAAGAACGAAACAAAAAAATTAAGTAAGTTCCCCAATAAAGTTATTGAACATGAATATTGATTGTTTACTGCGAACCATGCCTATATTAAAATAATTCCTATAATTACACTGTTAGAGAGCAATAAACTAGTTAAAGACATAAAACGAAATATTACAACCTGCTTATTAACCTAAAAGCGAGTTCAAATTGAAAACTTATTGTTTTGGGGATATAAAATTAATGTCATCCATAAACTTGAATGTTCAGTGTAAAACCGGGTATTATATTTATCGTTATTATGTAATACACGGGTTAATATTTATTCGATTGTAAGTGGTGACCGCACAACTTTCACTTTTGCGAATGTGGATAGGTTGTTAAGAAAAGTCATATGATAAACGTAGGTAGGTACTTACATGCTCTTTGTACCTATGGACCGTGAGATTTTCCAGCGTTTAGCAGATACGTTACAGATATTATGTATTTCTCATAAATAATGTATTTAGGAAGAATTGAGACTATGAATAATTCTATTAAAAAGATCCAGCAGATAAACTATCTGTGAACAATTTTGTTGCATATTCTACGGAATTGAAGACTCTACCTGGTGTGACGTGGAGATTCATTTTCTAAAACATTGTACCCTATACTCGTATAATGAGAGGTATTTTTGCCGTCAAAGCGGGATCCCTTGTGAATTTATAAAGAAATAAGGACATCGTAATAACACACACCCCCCCATTTGGGTTATTATGTTGTCGTAAAACGATAAGATGTGACGAAGGAAAATCATAATGTGGTGATTCCATCTCACGCAGGAAAAGCATTTGACGTAGATCACCCACGTATGCTTGTTTTTGGCCTTTGTGCATGTGACTTGATTCTTTTGGGGAACTGCCCTAAACACAATGACTAAATTCCTTAATGCGGACACGTTTTCCAAAAAAATAACTTCAAGGCCAAATGCAAGTACATTTAAAGTTACTAAAATTACTTAATTACCATGATACAAAGTGTAAAACAGATTCGGGGTTCGTCCTTCGTTTGTCTGCAAAAATGGGTCATTTTTACTCTGTTTTGGGACAGTGGGACATGTTTTGGGATAACTGGGATAAATGGGCCATTTAATCGAATCATCAAATAACATACAACATCATACAACATCATACAACATTTTGTGGTAGAGTAAGAGCAATACAGACAAACAGACCAAAGGTATAAATAACTGTTATTGTTAAGGATGGTCAAGGCTTTAATTGTGACATTAGAATGGAATGTCATTAACTAGTTATTTTCCGACCGCGAGTTTTCTCTCCATTGTTATCTAGTACTTTATATATCTAAAGCAATTCATATTCTTCTTAATTTTTTTTTGTGTCACACTTCAGTATGTTGAAATACGTTCATATGTTTTAATTGTTATTGTCAGACAATTGAAACACCTGATGTTATCATATGTGCATTAATCATTTCTAGGGTTTCGTGCCCAAAGGGTAAAAAGAGAACCTTAAGAGTAAGTCTCTACTTTCTGTCTAAGGGTCCGTCCGCCTCCAGGCTGTATCAAATGAACCGTGAAGGCTAAATAGTTGAAAATTTCACAAAACTAATATTTTAACTAAATGAAAATAAAAATCGAGATTCATTAATTTGATACATATCGTGCTTAAGGCTTGGTACAGACATTAATTTGTATATACCACTTTTTTTTATTTGTTTTCTTTAGCCTATTTTTAGGACATATTTTAATTGATGCGAGTTTGACTCGCACCTGACCAGATGTTTTTTTTATGATTGAATTGTAAGTAGATACTAAACATATAATGAAATAATATTTACACAGCTACATAATAGAAAAGCTAGGCAAACATATTTATACAAAAATGCTGAATTCTCTATTATTTAGTAAAAATGGACAAAAGAATGCAGACTGTCTGCTTTCCACTTCAATTCAGTCTTTTGCAATCAAAAGAGGAAGATATATGTAACGTGAATTAATAAAACACCATGTTAAAATAGCATAACAAATTGAGTTTAAGGTTCAAAACAAAGGATTACATAATGTTACATAGGTGAAGTGGTATTATTAACTAACCAAGTTTCATAACTGAGGCATGGATTTTTTGTTTGAACTTTGTTCTTGTTCTAAATATCAATTGTATCCATCTAGTGATTTAAATTGTTCATTAAATGTTATACTTTCTCATTTTATTCACAGGATAACTCCATAAGAAGATACCCGTTTTCCCGGATGGGAAATCATCTAATGACTATAGCAGAATGAGCAGAACGAAGTGTTAGTCTTCTGCTGGCTAAAACCCACCCATCTTCCTGTCTTTGTCCTACGTGTACCGGGTTACCTTTAAAGGCGCGTATGTGGACATGGTTGCAGTAGGCATGCATGGCCTCGTTGTATATATTGTCTGAACTTAATATAAAATTTGATCGGGCATCTACCAGGGATCATTCACCACCTTCAATAGGGAGAACAGATATGAAGAATACAAAGTTAATCGCAGACTACTTGGGTCAATATAATTTTATACTCTTTTTAATCTTAGTAGATTTATTAAGTTTAAAAGCACTTCATAAACCAGTGATCGAAAATCCGTCGTACATGCAGATGCAAGTAAAAAGCATGTACTTAATTGCATAATCATTAACTTCTCAACACAATGGAAAATTCAGGAAGAGATAGCGATGTCTCCGCGGCACACCTTTTGTTATTTATATCAGAAGGCTTGTACTTAAGGTTAATACTGTCATAAAATCTTTAACACTCCCGTCATTTAAATATCTGATTGAAGTCATTCTTGTTACACAATTGTCAAGTGTCCACTCGTTGTGATCGTTGAGTGAAAGTTGTTGGAGCTTCCAAACCTGTTTGGTGACATCACTCATTTATCTTAAATCCAAACAATGCGAACAATCAAATTCGCGGACCATCGATCGGACACACAGATAATATTGAACTATCAAACGTATTGACGCGATTGTAAGCGGTAATTATTGTAGCTTCGAACTAGGTAAAGTTCACTGAAATTGACTCTAGGTGTTGGCGTAAAAAAGGAGAGTTGTTGTAAAAAGGGAATCATAGACCTAGTTTTACATTTTCAATTGAAAAGTCAGGATCTTGTTTTATTTTTACATTCCAAACATTCTTTGGATAGTAGGCAAGTGGAAGAGGAGTAGGGACACCTTTGTCTGGACATTAAGGAAGACAGCAGCCTTTGAGTATGTTTCATTCTTCTCAGGGTAGTCGAACAGAAAATGTCGACTACAACGAGCTCAAAAGATAAAATTAGTGTCGTATAATTATCCTACAGAGAGAAAAAGGTTTTTTTTTTAAATAGAAATCTAATTATAAATGACAAAAAATGACACCCATTTCTTTCACGTTTAATAGGTAACTTCCTTCATTATGAAATAACGCATTACCAGAATCAATGTAACGTGCGATTCGTTTGTCATTATGTATTTGGTTTAAGACAACATTGACCAAAATTTCACTTTCGAGGCACGTGGGGTCGTTACGTACAAAACGTTGACTATGTGCATACATACATGTTATGTGTGCGTAAGCTGTGCGCGATTTGTCAAGCTTTCCTGTACTCTACCAGACAAAGAAACGAATTCTCAACTTTGTTTTTCTTTGAACAGTTTATTTTCGTTAGTGTTTAGTTCTATATTTTATGGGTTTTGGGGATCTGTATCTAGAGACTCAAGACGGAGACCTATTTTTTGGGTCCGCGAATTGCCCGTCCGTCTGTTTCCAGACTTTCTCTCATGAAGGGTGTTTGATAAATAGTTGAAATTGTCAGAGATTATGTATTTCTGTTGCCGTTATAATAAAATCAAATTCGATCGTAAATTAGTATCGGTTATACATTTTGTCGGTGACTACTTTCAGCAAATTTGTTTTTATTTGCCATCTTAACGATTTTTCAATATTATTTCTTCATCCATTAAGGTTGACTTAATCATTGCCCACGCTGCTTACGTTCGGTTTGCGAAAGTCGAAAAAAGCAGAACAAGTGTTTCGTACATACTAAATAAGCACCTTTATACCTTAAATTCAGACATTCATAAGGTAGCTTTAAATCCAGAAATAGTCCACACCGGCCATCTTTAAACACATATTCAATTAATTTAAAGCATATGGTTTACCTTATTAATATTCAAATGATATTCTTATCTTTTTATCAACGTTTATATTAATACCTCAATGTGAAGAGGTCATTTGTGTGGACACAGCCGGCAAGGACGGGGATACGTTGAGAAATATATCCATTGTTTATTTTTATCATTCTCACGTGACAGTGGGGGCGCCGAGGCAATATATGTGTGTCTATCTAATTAGTTAAGTTTGAGATAAATCACGTGAGGATGCAATTTGTCTTGCACTTAATATGTAAGTTAAGGTCGAGCTTGCTATTTGTATTAAAGCTCTTTGGGTGTTTAAAAGAGGTTAGTTTGTCTTGGATTTAGGTTGAAATTCAACAAAACTTAGGAAGTTTTATTTAGGTGTTTTTATCAGAGTATGTCACCCTTTTAAAAAAATAGTCCTCATGACAAAATCCAGTTAAAATGATTACAAAGTTAAAATAGGTTCTAGTCACTATTTAATATGAAAAGAAGAGTGTTATGATTGTCTTATTTAATTTCGTTTTTGTTTAATCTTCATGTATAAATAGCTCTCTTTGTCTGTTCCAATTAACGTGGCCAGGTGACCGGACAATCAAATGATGTCCGGCTTGTCCGGATTTCGTTAGACAGACTTAATATTCAATTTTATTTATATTTCATCAAAATTTAACGATATTACCTATATGTAAAAATATTGTTTTTTCTTCTTCGAAATAAAAGCAAGAATATTAACAAGGCCAAGCTGGTTGGTCTGTTCGGCTGGTAGTTTAACTACAAACCGTAATTTCGAGATCATCATAAAATTTGCATTGACTGCTAGATAGTTACAATGTCACGAATAGACCGGCATCATTTCACTTTCTTCCCAGATTATGGCTGCATAATAAAAGCTAACAATCTTCACAAGAAAAGGAGAAGAAAAATTATTTTTAGCGTAGGCTGAAACTGCTTCAACTATACGAATACAAACCGTACATAACGTATCCTTCTGCAATTAAAACTAAATTTTGGCAAGTTGTATCATATAATATTTCAATTTATGAACATGAATTAAAATCGTATTAAATATTATATCTTCAACAAAGACCGCTTATCGTGTTCGTAAGCAATTAAACTATACTAATCAAAATATATGTAGTATGACAAAGTTATTATCCATCATAATGCTAGCGTTTTAGATCATTATAATAATAGTTGTTAAGACCAAAATTATTTCAAAATGTTTAATAGCTGGGTAGCTTATGTAATTTGTAAGTACGATGTGAAATAATGAGACCCGTTTCATAATAACGCAATATTGATTCGGAACCTTAGACCCTCAAGTAGTATTTGTGTAGTAACAGGGCCCCAATTGTGCTATCTACAATGAACGATGAATGAATGAAATTTGGCTTAAAATGATGATTTTAGAATTCTCTGAAGCATTTTTCTACACAATAATTGTAAATTAAGTACGGGACGGTACACAATTAACTTAAAATTATTGTATGGGCAAAAT
The DNA here is from genome assembly GCF_003590095.1 of Trichoplusia ni. Classification (NCBI taxonomy): domain Eukaryota; kingdom Metazoa; phylum Arthropoda; class Insecta; order Lepidoptera; family Noctuidae; genus Trichoplusia; species Trichoplusia ni. The sequence continues at coordinate 11,598,804 of NC_039480.1, read as the reverse complement.
GCTTAAAAGCATAGGAATAATTTCAAATTTAATCCAGTTGCCATTCATTCATCGGCCAATGAAAATAGCAGAATCGGGGCCCTGGTGCGTCGTGATCTATGATTGGTTTGGTGTTTGAGGCTGGATTGATACAGATTGTATGGCGTTTCGCAAGGAACTCTACGTTCAGTACTTTGCGATGTCGAAACTGTTGATTGTTTTGAAGTGATTTGACTTAACGGTCCTGTTGAATATTGATTTGAACTGTGGAATTGTTAGCTCTAAATTGCTATTGTAACATAGCATAAGCATATGAAATTGCTGCTTTGAATAAGTTACAGTAAATGAATAAATATTAACATTGTTCTAAACTATCAAATTAAATAGGAACATTTAACCATCAGTCAAAAAAACTTATTAAGATTCGTTATATTTACGGGAAGTACGCATTTACAAGTAAATCAAGAGGATCGTAATTAAACCAGCGTTATTAAGGGTAATTAACCATAGATTGATCAAGCTAATGAGAGCAACATTTGAGATGTAGTTTATGTGATCTTAAAAGTAACAAGTCACGAAAATCATCTAGTTTACGACAAAAAATGGTTTGTTGGAACTGCTAAAGCATGACTTCATTAAAATATTATATATAACAGACTTTATCTTGCTCATCCCATGGGGAAAAATACGTATCTAAAGGTTGGTTATGCGTTTATGTAATGTTTGGTGACAGCTAACATGCTAAATTTTACCAAAATAGATTCATCAATTTAAGTGTAAAGAAGTGACTAACATAATCCCAAACTCTCGCGTTCGTATCTACATAAAGTCTTAAATAAGTTCTTTTAATACACGAAGCCCTTGAAAATTAAATACTCATGGGCAGTTAAAATCTTGGTGATATTTTAATGTAGAGCCTCCAAATGTCATCGGAGGGCAATAACATTCTGGCTTTTTTTATATCTTACGGATATCGACTGCAGTGCCTCCTTAAAGAATGGCGAATAGAATGCCTCTTATTAAATGATTAATGACGTACTTATTAATTTCATATTAAAATTAAGACTTTATTTTTTTTAAATCCGTTCATTAAAACCGCACCTACGGAATTCTACGAAAACAACGTTTAAACTTACATTTTAAAATATTTTGCATAATTACTGAAATATTTTTACTGGTATTGTGTTAATAATATTATTTTAATTTAAATTTATAAGTAGATTGATGAATATTTGTTATATATAAAATATACATGTTATTGGAATTGAAAACACCATTCTGGTTTTACCGGACAATATATCAGAAACATATGTTTTGGAGACATAATGAAAATGATTTATATTAGTATTTTTTTGATGTCGCATATCTCACACTTATATGTTTGACGTATCTGTCTGTGGAATCATAGTTCCCGAGTAAATTGAGGGATTTTAATTTAGTTTGTCCTATACTAAAGGAGAATTATGTGCAAGTTTTTTAGACATGTTTGTCACGTCGAGGTCCGGTTATATGTTGGATTTCCAGGAACATTCCGGGACCCTTCTACTGCTTAAAATTAAACCAGAGTCGCGCATGCTCTACGCAACTGACTAACATTTCTCATAATTACAAAAACTTAAAAAATCTGCTTTATAATCTTAGTTTAGGTCAAGTTCGTATATTTTAGTAGAGATTCTCCTTTTCGTAAGGTTGATGTTCAATCTGATCTCAGAGTTTAAACTTTTTTTTGATTTTTCAGTCCAACGGTCCCCGTAGTAGTTTCTACGACTGCTCATCTCATAAATTGGTACAGTTTTCAAGATGGGTAGAACAAACACAATGTATACTAACAAAAGCATGAATCAGAAAACGAATGTCCGCATGTTAACAGTCACGAAATATTTCCTTAATGTATGCCACTGCGTAACTTTCGGTTTCATTTTATTTGACTTATACTTGGTAACAGTGATCTTGATCTTGATGCGAGTGTTGGTCAATAGTTTTATTCAATAGCACTTATGTACGCATCGTGTGTATAGTCAGCAACGAAGACGACGAACAGAAAAATGTTTAAACGTATGTATAATTGGTGTTCAAGAAAGCTTTCAACCAAATTCTGATGTTTACCGTACTTTGTTTCGTAGTTTATTGTAGTTATTTATTTAATACTTAATTTACTCACCCATATTTATAGATAGCCCGGCTAATTTTCGGTCACAACCGAAGATCTTAACAAAGAGCTGACGTGGCGAAGTTGAACTACTGGAATACACCGTATTTTAATAAATAATTATTCTGTATTAATTACGAAATTTATTCTTACATTATTTAAGTTATTGTATTTAGGATTTCTTTTCAAACTCATAGTGTTTACGAGGTTGTGTGTGACTGTACCGCAACAGCTAACGCTCCGACAATGACTTTTTTTATTTTCAAAGCTTACGACGTGCAATACATAAATCAACATACAGGGTTAATTAATAATCTGTTATTAAGAGTTTAGAGGTTTGATGTTCAAACTAAATATGGGTTATTTAAATTTTATCTATCCTAAACTCATAACTCCTTCGCGAAACATTTAGTGAAACTTGAAATGACCGCTAGCGTTACGCAATTGTTTTGTTGGATTAGCACCTGTCGATTACATGAATAGTTTATTTGTGTACTCTTTCTTGCGTATAGGTAAGCATCAGCAGTGGTGTCGGCAGGTAAGAGGCATTACCATACCTCTCCCCGTTAATAATGACAAAAAATCAAAATTAAAAGTCATTCATTCAAATTAAGCTACAAAGTAGCACGTTTTGTCGTTCAAATTACATTGGATACCCAGTTTCACCCATCCTTCACCGCGTCCTGAAGAAACCTGAAGAAACGGAACAACAAACTCCCAAGCAGCACGATGTTTTTCCAAAATATCTCAAGATTGTCCGAACATTGAATCTCATTGATAATAAACATAGGCGCAGAATAAAACAAAGCTGCAATATCGTCACTGGGAATCTCTTAAAGAGTTAATATCTTGGGAATATCCAAGCATGAAGCTTTAACTACTTAATGCATCTCATTAAAAATAATATAAGTAAACATAGGTTATTGTCTAGTTAGGTGCAGTCAGGGTCAGTAACCTATGTGCTGGAGAAGGGACAATCGTTAGCTTCACCAAGGATGCGCGTGAGACTGTGTCGTGCGCGCCAACCATCATTGTTGCCATACAGACACTGTTCCTCCGATCTGTACACGAGTTAGACTGCGGTTTACTACAATGATGCTGTACTCATTGTTATAATATGTCTGTAGATCTTCAATTGTGTTCAGTGACTTATTCAATTTTTACTTTACGTACTATAGATACATGTGTAGGTCAATGGAGTTGTAAAAGTAAACAAAAATAGTAGAGGAAATGTATTAATTAGTTCTAGTAAGATCAAAACCTCATAAAGTTCAGTGTTAGATAAAATTATATTTGCATTGTGCTTTTTATTTGTTGTTTTCTTGTTATTCGATTTTTCAAATTGATTCTGATGTGACGCTTCTGTACTACGATATTTTAAAAGAAGATAATTGTTTTGTACAGTATATCACTTTGTCATTTAAGGATAAACAACAAAGTCAAGTTCCGGCTGGGATTCACAAACTTTTGTTATGCCGCGGGAAAACCGAAACATTCTCAAAAGGTTATCTCGTACATCGTCCACAATTCCATATAACAGCCATAAACATAGAAATGTCTTCTAACAAAACAGTTCATGGAATAGTAACTTACGTATTAGGGTTCTATAAAAGTGTATCCTAAGAGGTTTATAGGTTTTCTCTGCATATTCATTAAATAAAAGTATGTATGTAGAAAATACTGCATTTATCGAAACGAGGGAGTATTCAGAGTCAGAGTCAGTGACAAATAAAAAAAATGTTTTTTTTTCGAATCAATTTAATTTGCAATGATTCGCAAATTTAACAAGGAGTGAAACGATCCGTTAAAACTTAGCTGCTCATTAAAGAATGCTTACCGGTTCCTTTGCTACGTAATAGTAGTTCAAGATATCATCAAATCGGAGTTTAATCGTAAAAATATTTCCTAAACAACAAGTTGTGGTTTTGTGACAGGCTATAATATATTTTTTCTGATGTTTTCAGTTCGTTGAACCGGACTCAGGTTATTTTTTGACTCACGTTCATAATATGTCATCTGTATCGTGAACCCGTGTGCTATTTATAAAGCAGATTAAAAACAAATTTGTCTATGTGTCAACGAATAAATAATAATACGTCTTTTATGAACTTAATTTTTATTTGGGTAGGAGATACGTTAATAACGTTTTTATAACAGTTTACTAGTTCTCATGAGACTGTAGCAGAAAACACAATAAAATTGTACTATACTTCAAATGTGAAAAATTGTACTATACTTAAAGTTCGTGTATTTCTTTTTATTATTTTAAATAGAGCCTTATTGATAACTCAAATTAAAAATGATATAATAATATTTATGACTTGTACTTTGAGAAAAATGATTATTCCCATCCTGATAGTCCTTAGAGGCTTATTAAAACTTCATGAAGCAACCTTAATTGATCCATAAATACCAATTTTATGATTAATCAATATGACATGTATACATTTAGCAGCCAATTAATTTCAATTGGCTAGTCCGCTTATGATTATGATTCAATTCAAATAGTTACTTAATTATTCTTTTCTTTTAAATAATACTTAAGTAATACTAGCTATTTCAGAATGTACCTTAAATTAGAACTACGTCAATTTACACGGGGACAAGAGTCACAGACGTATAAAGCCTTGATGACATTGCAAACGGTACTTCAAAATAAGACCACTTCCAAAATAATAGGGAAAGTTTTAAGATCTTAAATAACGTACAACATACCTCAATGTCCACATTTGCATGCATAAGCTATAAAACAGCATCTGCATATATTGACTTTTTTTAATTCTCTACTGTAGTAAAACATAAAGCGTAGTTAGGGTTGTAATCTCAGATTTTTTTAACCAGACCCCCGATTGTGCTATTTACAATGGCCGATGAAGGAATGGAAATTGGAACACTGTCAATACAATGACTATCCAATTATTTTGTTGGCAAAATGCTTAGGAGAATACGAATGGTGTCAAATTAAATCCAGTTTCCATTTATTCATCGGCTATTATAAATAGCGGAATTTGATCGCAGATCCCACGTGATAAACCTCGGAATTTGGAGCCCAGACACTTTAGCATTTTTTTAAAAAAATCGAGGCGCGTCGTCTACTGCACGGAACACATTGACAGTGGCTTAATTTTTCTAAACCCGAAAAAAATTAAGCCCTCCCGGATGGTCTCAAGATACCCTCTAAACTAGGAGAAGTCCGGGGAAGCCCGCACGGATGGCAAAATTATGCATCAAAATGGGCTGACATCTCTAGTAGAGAATTGTGAGGCTTAGGTATATGCGAGACATGTGATTCGCATTATGACACCTCTAATTCACGAACCGGTTGTGCCGGCAATAAAGTCTCTTTAACTTATGTAATAGCAAGGCTTGGCCGACACTGCAGTTGCTAGGTCTATGTAAATTGAATCTAGCAAAACTGTACTCTCAAATTAACATTTCGTACCCATGTATCCTTTGTTAAGTAGAGCGAGTGATATTTATGTATCCTGAATATGAATAAACAAATAAATTGTGTCATATGTGTTTTAGCATTCGAGTCATATTTTACTAACTTGGTATATAACATTATTCCAGATTCAATCGCTCCAAGGTTATCTACAAGTGACACGGAACTGGGTATTAAGGTGCTCTTAAAATGCAGTATCTAAGTTGAATTGAAAAACAAAAGTCAGAATGGCATATACTAGATCATATTGAAGAGAATTCTTCTACATGTAGGATAGTTTTTATCTCGATTTTATGTAAACGTGGGATCATCTTCGATTTGTAGCTAGTTCCAAATAAATTTGAACACTGACATAAAACCAAGTTTATGACAAAATATAACGGTATGGTTCCATAACTCTTCCTTGCTACTGTCCAATCTTTAGTTGACGATGTACCTTCTGGGAACTCAAAAAAGTCAAACCAAAAAAGGATTTTCGTGACCCTCGTCAGTCTTTTTAATTTTTATACGATTATTAATTGTACCCGGCAACAGATGAGATAAAATCTGTCGGTAAACGAGTTTTGATGAATATTTTGTAGGTATGTATCAAGGAGTGACCTCTTGAGGTGATAGTGCGACGACCGACGACTATTTATGAGGTAAGCTGGGACAAGACAGAAGAAGTTGATGACAACGAGTTGTAAACGTAAGAAATATTTTATTTATTCGTATATTCTGCTAAGACATTGATTGATTATAAACAACCGTTATTGCCATATGAATTTCAACGGTCGAGGAGGCAGAGTTAATCAAAGTTTAAGAAAATTGAGGTTTCCCGTTCCATGTGTCATATCAGCGAAAGTAAAATTCGTATTATCGACTAAATTAATTTTATTTTATCTCTCTACATCTTGGTATTGGTCGCAGCAATCTAGATCAAATTTAGGTTGAATTAGAAAAAAATATGAAATAAATTATCCTCAAGGATGTTGGATTGCATTTTGATTTTTCCTGAGTGTATTCTCCGTCATGAGAAATTAATTCTCATTTTTTGTCTGTGACGTCTTTTACAGCATCCTCAATCGCATAAGAAGAAACAAAAAACCTTTAATTCCAATATCAATAAAATGGATATCAATTCGGTCACGTCGGTAGTGTATAATCTACATAAAACAGCGATTCGCTAAGCCTGCTATTTTCTCAGATTGCTCAACTTAATTCTCAGAACTTTTGATCACATGACTGAGATCAGTTGGTCGGGCGTGACCTATTAGTTTTGGTATTTGCCGCCACCTAATTGAGAAACACGCAACGTTTTTGTCTGTATTTTGGGTAAGTGACGTGTTTGTATCTAAGGATTGGATTATTAAGTGATTATGTTGTTGGTTTTATTATGATTAATACACAAACTAAATATTTGTTTGTGAATGAATTTTAGAGCTCGAATATTGAATAAACATTTAGAAATGCATTTATGAAACTTGTACAAAATAGGTCAATATTAAAAATGCGTTAATTAGGTACACATGAATGCCCTTCAAGCGATGCAACTGTTGCGGGGCAAGCGAACCGCGTCGAACTGGCGCATGGCGGGAGAAAGTCGGTGTTCTTCCGCAAATGCAACATCAGCGGGACCGAGCGAGCGCTCATGTGACTCCGGGGCGCGAGGAGAGCGGGGCTAGGGGAGCGACAGCAGGAGGCGCCGCGCGTCACGTGGTCACACAATACATTGCGAAAACAACGTAAACTGGGCTACCATTATGTTTGCGCTACTCATTCTGTATTTCCAACGTGTTTTTATTGACAAAATAAAAACTATTACACAATGCAATTAACATGCCTGCATGCGCAGCCCACCACATTGTTGAAAATGACAATTTCGGAACGGATGTCTTCATGCGTGTTGAATTACCAAATAGGTTTTGTAAGAAAATCTTGAATTTATTTTAATGTATGGTAATCCTAATTAACATTAATTAATTATTATTAATTTTAACTTTTAAAATCTTTACGCGCGTAAATAAATAATAAACATTTTAATTTAATGTTATATTGAAAAATCTTAATATGAAATAGTTATGCAATCGGAGGAATACCAACTCCGTGGTTAAAACAAAACAAACACTTCGAAAATAGAACAGAAATATTAATAGACGTTAGAAAGATTATGCAATATATTAAATTCAGCATTAAATATTAAAATGCTAATTGGCGGTAACTTTATATATGGGACGCGTAAAGGTTTCGTCATTAGTTTTCTTAGTACCATCACGAATGTCGTATGTTTCATAATTTGGTAAAGGACGATTAGAGTTGCATACATCCATGGATATCACTTGACTACAGTTCTACCAACACATACTTAAATAGGACTGTTGCAAGTAGGACGTCCACAAGAGACTGGACTAGCCTGTTGGTCTAGTGGTTAGTGGCCCCGACTGCTATACCGGGGGTCGTGGGTTCGATTCCTACCTAGGGCAAATGTTTTTTTGATTACCACGATCATTTGTCTACAGAATTATGAACTATGCCGCTTTCTCAATATGAAGGATTTTGCCGCATGTCTAGAGTGACCTATTTTTGATCTATTTTTTTTCAGACTGGCAATATTTATCAGTAATTATTTTGTGAAAAGTGTATGCTTCATTGAATTTTATTGTTGACATTTTTATTAAGCGTTTTTGTTTCTATACTAATACATAATTGTTTGTTATTAATATACATCTTAAATATGAAACACATTTTTGTTTGAACAAACTTCGAAACTTACAAATAGTAACTATATACTAGACGAAGACGACTATGCAAGCCAGGCAGGTAAGCAAGTGTCCTGTATTCAATAAGTAATGATGAGTATGATTTACATAGAAAAAACCCCGTAAATAAAAAAAAAAAAAAATGATTTACATAATCATTTTACAAAATGGAACGACCAGCTTAGAAATCTGTGTGGGTACGTGACTTATTATTTGAAAAAAAGGAATTTTAAAACCAAGTGTTCTTTATTTTGCAAGTATTTTTTTCACTAGCATTTTTGTTAGTATTACATACCATTATATCACAGAGTAAATTCTTCAACTCTGATATAAGCAAATTACTAAATTGGGTAATCTAACAAAGCTAGTCTTAAAAAAGTAATAAAAAAATAACTTCAATTAAATAATCCATCACGTGTTATTTGTCTAGCAAACTTGATTTTCGACATTTATACATCATTGACCGCAGTGTTATCCATACTAATACTACAAACGCGAAAGCATCTCTGTCTGTCTGTCTCGCGTTTACACCAAAACGACTAAACCTATTGTAATGAAATTAGGTACACAGATTGTGACAAACTATAGTTTTTATCTGAAAGAAAGCATTGTGGGGCAATACGGGAGCGTCAATGTTTATATGCAACTATTTATTAAATGGACTACATCTTTGAAATTTGGCTTAAATGTTTTGTTTATGTAAAATAATGAAATATATGCACAACAGTAGTTGGGTATTTTTATATTAACGAGGGGTTAATGGGAGGGGGGTGTCAAGGCATTTTTCCCTGGCATTCCCAGAAACGGGAACCACCGCTCTGTAAACTGAAATCTACGCGGGCAGAGTCGCGGGCAACAGCTAGTCATATAGAAAATTAATATAATAGCTATAACAAAGCGTGGGCGTAGTTGAGTAACAGGATATCGTACGCATCACATGACTAGAGATAATCGCGTCAGGCTTACGTAGGTAGCAACAGTCGGGACGCTTTGATATGTATCCGTAAGACGAGGTACAATAACCTGTTGTCGGTCACGTCTAAGATGAGTCGTTAAACTAGTCGAAAAGGTTTTTTATTCTTAAGTCTGGCTCAGTAGCCAAAAGGGTCTATTCTGTCGAATAGTCTGGATTTAAGATCTAAGTAATTCTGATATTTGTAATTATTAATTCTAATTTTTGATTAATCATAAATTTGTTTTAAAGACAAAGACATACGGCCGAGTTTTAAAAACTACGGCGTCAAACTTGATGAATTTTATTGGACCAAATGACAGCTATTTTACGTTAATACGAATCAACAAAATATTTTCACTCCACTCGGAGGTCTGAGGTAACTAACATAAAAAAAATAGAGACGATTTGAAAACCTCCTTCGTCAGTTTGAACAGACTGTTCTCTTCTCTGCCATCCCTCAATGTCTACAAGTATGCCTTTTATAATGCTTGTCAAAAAGTAACTAGAGTCATTTCTGCTGCAAGACTTATTGGTCTTAGAGCCCATGGACGGCAGACCTACGTTATTTTATAAAAGCTGAAACTTTGTCAGCCGCAGATCGATACTTTGGGCACCTTTATGTACATGTCACATGTTGTTTATGTACATGTACCAATTCTTGTCTTACGTTCATATGTAATAATATAACTTAATAGCCCTCACATGGCGGATGTTTCTATCTCTTGAATTCTAATGCAGTAAACTACTTTGTGATGCAAATGTTAAGCTAAGACATTCCACAAGTAGAACGTAGAATGTTTTATTATTACCTATTCATGATCATCATACAAAACTATTTTAATATTATTAACTTATTTGGCAGAATTTTCCGTGCTCTATTATACCTACCGATTTCATGAAATTCCGTGGAAATATGATTGATTCACGTTCAAGAGTCTCTTGAATCCGCATCTAGGTAACAAAAATAAAAGTGGCTCTACCAGGTACCATTATAGTTCCATGTTCCTAAATACTTGGTAATGTTTGTAGGTACATTCATCGTCATTAAGTATACTAAAATCGTCTGATTACCAGCACTCGGCTATTAGTAGGACGGCAATTATTGGAAGCGTCCGTTCGTGGGCAATTTAAGACGATTCCGATGGAGTACCGCGGATGTGCCAGCGATCACGCACCAAAGTTTATGCACGTTCTGGTCGCACTGTCTGACTTTATGGATTATTTTGGGTTTATTACACTAACAAAGATGGCAGAATTAGATTAAATTTAGTTTTTCTGTTCAACTTGTAAGTCTATAAATCATGGAAGTATCTTTTGCTTTATTTAATCAAGCTTTTATGGTAGTTATAAAAAGCGCATAAACCATCAAATTACAAAAGCAAAAAACAAACATCTCATCACACTTATGTTCTCAATTAAATTTCTGATAAGTTTCCTTTAATAAAATCAGGATGTGGAGATGGACATACAAAAACAATACGACCGCGGTATTACTTCATCGTTTCGTGTAAGCTCAACCGGTCGTAGCATCGTCCTCGTCGGAAAATGTCAAGGCTGTCATTGTGTTTCACAGGCGGTCACATGACGATCGCTGATATTATGTTCGATGGCACGCCGTCGCTGGCTTCCCACCCTGAGGGCCTACCACTGTTAACTTTCAACTCATTCAGATGAGGAAAAGAGACGGCGCGCTATTGGATGTAGAGCGATATCTTTTTCCTACAATTGAAGGAGCATGACTTTGAGAGTTCGTGGTATACCCCCTGATAAATTTAAACAGTCATGTGATTGAACAAACAAGGTTTTATTAGTATTCCGATGAATTTTAATTGGTCTGTGTAAGCTTGAGAGCAGACTACACGTGTAAAGTTCACGTTCTTTTGATCCCGTGATTCGCATTCCTCTTTATCGACATAAATTGTGTTGAAATCATACATTTATAAATTTTCCATACTTATGAGTATTAATTGTAATTTTTACATAGTTTAAAACAAAGTTTGTAAAGATGATACCTAAAAGTCAATAAATTTAGAACAGTAATTTGTACCTAAAGTCTCCGAATATATTTATACTTACGAATGCTCAATCAAATTTAAATATATATTTCAAGTAAAACGTTTTTTTTTGTAAGCAATAATGTGCAAAAGTTTCCTTAGCATTGAGCATCGAATGATGAGAGAGCGCGCATTGCTATACTGTTTCATGAGGCGCCTGACGTGCCTAATATACTAGGTTGTTCTTGCACCGTTTTGTCGCATCCATCATTCTAGTATATCAGTAATGGACATCATATCTCACTAGCGTATTATTTAATAAATTCATATTTGTATTGTACTTTTGCCCGCGTGGAATAGTGAATTAGGGTAGAGTTATTTATTTTTGAGGCTTATACATATTGTAAATACGTTTTAATATTTTTCGATTTTTTTACACACTTACAAGGCTTCCTTTCTATCATATTAATAGAAGAAAAAAAAAATCGGTTTATTTGTTTTGGCTTCAAAGCGCTGCAGATGGATGGATACATAATAAACAGTAAAGAATTTGTTTAAAGCTTAATATTAGGATAAGCTTGGAATAAAAATGTACATTCATTTTGAATCCTTAAGGTCCGAGTGAGGAACATTATAAAGCAAATATAATAATATAATTCATTAACATCTGTAAATAGCGACATCTGTTAAATGAGACTCGAATTACAATTTGCCTGATATAATCGAAGACCATGTTGCAGTTTCGTCGTGATGGTAGAAGTCGAGAAAGCAAGAGGTTCCTAAACTCAGTTGAGTCAAGATATTCAAGTTTTCCGGTAGATGGCGTTAGTCAATTCTAGAAGTTCCCACTCAGTTGTATTTAAATCGAATTACCATTTAAGCAATCAATTTATAAAAAATACGAAATAAGCACTTGTACATATTAGACGTTTACAAAAAACATTACTATGACGATTTCGGTGTAAAACATTCATCTGGTACAAAAGACATCAACGCGCCGTGCGTTGATGTCTAATGTATTGGACAAAACAAAAATACTTTGTGGTAGAACACTGTCTAGTTGAGATAAGTATCTTATAATGATAATAGCGTGTTTATTGTGAGGCTTTTTGTATATTACAAGTTCTTTTTTTTTCTGTTTGTAAGATTTATTTTTGTTTTCTCGTTAGCCTTATGATTGGGCATATTGTGAATGTGTCTAGATTTTTATACAGTGAATTGAGAGAATAGCCTACCTTCACAGTAACTGAATACTTAGATGCCTGGGAAGAAAGTTCAATATTAACAAAAATCGTCTGTCGTTGCCGCTATGTATGACAACCTAAATATACATATGGGATTAGGTAGTTTGTGTCGGCACTAATTAATCTTTTTTTTTTTAATCCAGGAATACATATAATATGACAAATTGATTACTGGGTAACATGAAGTTTTGTATTGACTTTTATATGAAAGGATACGTTAGCTTTCAGGCTCTGATACTTTGTCATTTAGTATGAAGTATCCTTGATAAAAAGCCTTAATTATGTGTAAGTAGCAAATTAAAGTCGATCGATATGTATTATTATGTTAGTGACATTTCTATTATGACGCTAATTATAAAGATGTGAAAGGGATGAGAAATATCAAACTTAGATTCTGGAAAAATTCTAAATACATCCAACGTATTTACTACTGAGGTCATCTATAGATCATAAGGAGTCAGAAAATCGACCTTACTGCTTATTTTTTAATGTTACCATTCAGGATCTGTCAACTATACAATTTTTGCATAATTATGTAACCAAGCTACATATACATATAACGTGAAATCATGAACATCAATGGAATGCCAAATTAATATTCGGCAATATGATACCAATTTCACTTTTATATTCGAAAGTCAAACCAAAACATTTCTCAAATTTAGAAAATGACTATTCATTTCAAGATTCATATTGATCCGTTAAATCTAAATAAATGTAACATCGACTATTATTAATTTTGAAGTAATTGCAAAACATTTAGTGTTAAAATCAGGTAGTAAAATATTTTCAAAACAAGGAATCCCTGAAGCATTGAATAGATTTCTCTTTAACAGTGTTTTTAACCTGGATCGTAAATGCAGACCTATTTGAAAAACCGGAAAATTCATATTAAATTCTAGTAATTAACAATAACCTAATTAATATTTTGATTAAGATATTTTAAATAGGTAAGACTGCACATTGAGATGTAAGAATAAAATAATACCTTCATATATTCTTTTAGGTTAATAGCATACATAAACGATTGTAATTTTCATTAATTTCAAATAATATTTAATTGCCATTGCATTAAGAGTTTCTTAGAGGTTTAAATTAAAAAAAATTAAAAATATATTTATTAAAAACATAGTTCACATTACTTAAATACATGTACGAATACAAATGACTCGGATGTAAAACCAGTAAAAATATCTTAATAGTCATAATCATAGGAGTTGAGTTAATCTACACCAAAACATAATAATATACGAGAAGGATGGTCTAAAGATAATATAGGGACACCCGAACTAGGTTTGTTTTAAACCTGTGTTTCGGGTTATCAGTGCAGAAAAATGATTGATGGATATTTTAATGTAATTCTATCACTTAATTGTATTATAAAAGACTAAGCAGGACAAGCTGTCCTGAATTATTTAATTACATTACCTGTACTTATTATTATAATTTCTAAGCTAAACAGTTTATTGTAATATTTCTAGAAATTTTTCCGTATCTGAGTAATTGAGGGACTGTAAGTATTCTGTTACCATTCTATTACACCTATTTAAGCTTACACTATATAACTTAAGTAGCCTGTTAAACTTGTTATATAAATAGGGTCCTTGAAATAAATAAAATCTGTTAGTAAAAGCATGTTGCGTTTGTGGGTTAGTGCAAACTAAATCCTTTCTTCTCTTGCCGGAAGGTACCGGGCTGAAACCAATTTCAGTATGCTGGAGTCGTACTATATGTAGAATAAATAACTGGCGTACTGTAAGTACTTTGCATTCCCTGTATAACTGGTGAGTAGGAAACCTGAAAGGACGAAAGGTGGCGACCTTTAGGATTGCTCTTTGAGCACGTTCTAGGGGCAAGATAATAGATTTAGATGCACCACCCCATGAGCCTATGCAGTAGGTAAGAATGGATTGGCACAAAGCCATATACACCTGGCGAATTAGATTAAAGTCTGCAATGTTGCGTAAGTGTTTAAAGATATAGATTAATTTACGTACTCTGGTGCATAATGAATCAATATGTTTACGGAAATTAAGGTGACTGTCAATAGTGACACCTAGATATTTAGTATTGTCAGTTTTTACTAATGTAGGGCAAGCGCATGCAGTCGCCGCGGACGCGCTCGTATTACACTTATGCGCATAAATATTTAGGTTAGTAGTCGACTTATTACTATTTCTCATTGAAAATAACATGTAATTTGTTTTACTTGAATTTAATGTTAGAATATTATTGTTAAGCCAGTTAGACACTACATTAAAACCATTTTGGGCATTTTGATAGACCTCATCCTTAGACTTGCCTGAGAACACAAGAGCTGTATCATCAGCATACGATATAATGACACCATTTTGCAGAGACAAATTGCACAGGTCGTTTATGTAAACTAGGAATAAAGTAGGTCCCAATATACTACCCTGGGGGATTCCGTAACTACTGCTGTTTAGTCCCGCACTTCTATATTGACCAATTTTTACGCACTGCTCACGGTTATTAAGATAGTCCGAGAATAATTTGAGCTGTGTTCCTCTTATACCAATTTTTTCCAGTTTATACAATAACAGAGAGCAAGCAATGGTGTCAAATGCCTTGGCAAGGTCTAAGAAGATCCCCATTGTGTACATACCTTTATCTAGACTTGTACATACATAGTTAGTTAGCTGATGCACCGCTTGGTTAGTTGATCTTTTTGATCTAAAGCCAAATTGGCGATCCGAAAGCAAATTATTGCTCTCAAGATATTTAATAAGCCTAACGTTAATTATTTTCTCCAAAATCTTAGAAATTCCTGATAGAACTGCAATTGGTCTATAATTGGTAATATTGTTTTTGTCTCCGGCTTTAAAAACTGGGGTTACTAAGGCCTTTTTAAGCAGATTAGGAAATATACCGTTCGATAAACATAAGTTAAATATGTAAGTTAGTGGAGGTGCAATTATGTGCTTGAATCTTTTTAGTACGCTATTTGGGATGTTATCCCATCCAACGGCACAAGAGTCTTTTAAACCATCTATAATACTAACAACCTCTTTAACGTCCGTATCTAATAACACAAACGAATATAAGGTATTAGGCGACATATGTGTAGTTTGTGGACAAGAATTTTGGGAATAATTTTCAGCTAAATCTTTACCCAAATTGACAAAATAATTGTTCACTTTATTTGCCGCTAGTATTGGAGTTACATCTGTTGCTAAAAGTTCTAGAGCAGAGTCTGATTTCTTAGATCTGAAAGTGTTACTTTTAACAACTTTCCATATCAGCTTACTGTTTTTGCCGGCTTTTTGTATTTGAACTTTGTCATATTGGGTTTTTATTTTTTTCAATAGGTTATTACAGAAATTCCTGTAGCGTTTGTAAGTAATGGAAAGCATCTCGTTATCAGGTGCAAGTTTTAGCTTTTGGTGAAGTTTATCCCTATGTCTAATGCAACGGACAAGGCCAGGCGTAATCCACGGCTTAATATTGCTGTATTTTCTAGGTATCATTTTGTTAGAGGTATTATTACTAATTAAAGTTTGTAATGAACCAACAAAATACTGCAAACTAATATTTGGATCACTAGAACTGTAAACGCGGTCAAGATTTAAGTCGCGTATGTCGTTTTCAAGTGTCGTCATGTTTAATTTTGTTATGCTACGCATACAGTTTTTTCTAGGTAACGAGGTTTGTAATGTTAGTAATATTGCTTGGTGGTCAGTAAGCGATGAATTCGTAATATAAGTTTTTGATGGTAATTTAGACTTTATAAATATGTGATCTAAGCATGAACCACTTTGGTGTGTAGGGTAATCATGAGCTGGCCATAGTCCATGGAATGTACAGATATTGAGGTAGTTATGTGCATGAGTGTTAATTTTCCCAGAAACAATGTTTATGTTTATGTCGCCTAAAAGTATGATATTATTATAAGACGAAAGCTGTTCTAAGATTATACTAAGCGAGTTTAAAAAAGTATCAACATTTTGAGATGGTGGCCTATATATAGCCAATGCTACTATGTTTAGGTTAATTTTAATCAAGAGGCTATTACAGCCTTGGAATAAGGGTTCTTCTACTGCTACTTTTAGGGTATTTTTAATATATATAACCAGGCCATCATTTTGATTGACATTTATCGCGGTTTTATACATAGTATAACCATCTAGCAATGGCAAATTATCTATTTGTTTTGATAACCAACATTCCGTAAGTACTATGATGTCACAGCTTATATCAAGGTTCTGTAGAAGAACTTCAAACCCACTAAAATTTCGGCAAATACTACGAATATTCTGAGTTAGGAAAGTTAGTAGTTTTTCACCAGTAGGAATATTCTTTTTGCAGTTTTCGACATTGCAGATTATTGCTTCAGATACGGAAAAATGATCAATTTCGCTTAAGAGATTATTTATCATTGCGTTAAGATGTAAATAAGTTAATACAAAAGAGAAGTAAAATCTAGTGTTTAAGTGCTACTTACAAGTAAAATAATCGGCGCTCTTAGGCGCCTTCATAATCTATCGTGTGTATATAATTGTCCTCTGCATATTTGCGTGCTGGGCAGTTCACATCGCCAGTAGGGTGGTCACATTTACGCTTGAATCGCTTGCAGGTTGCACATTGGGCAGGAGCGGATTTGTTGTTGCATTCTTTAAAAGAATGTCCCATCTCCCCACAGTGGTTGCAAGTAGGGCTTGTTTCGCGACAAAACTTGGCTGCATGACCAAACTGTTGGCAGTTAAAGCATCTGGTCACTATTGTAAAGTCTCTTACTGGGCACGACGTCCAATTAATAAAAATACGGCCTTGATTAATCAGCATTTTTCTAATGCTAGCTGGAACTTCAATGATGTAGTTACAGGTAGGACGATCTTTCTTACCCGACTTGTGGCTCAATCTTACATCACTTAGAAATGACGCACGCGTAGTATTCGGCAATTTTTCAGAGAGGTTTTGTTCAAAAATGCACTCCATTACCTCCGATTCAGTAAGGGCTACCGGGACACCAACGACTGCGATACGAGGACGGCGCTTTGAGGGTTCTTCGACTTTGAGGCCTGAAGAAACCAGTTTTTCTGAAGTTTTCAGCTTCTCAATGTCGCCTTTGCTGTCCGCACTGATAATAACTCCTCCGTTTTTAATTTTCTTCAAACCACGGACTCGAAGTTTCAGCTCTCCAGGCGAGATAATTTTCTGGACAAGGGTCTTGGTATCATCACTGCTCTGCGTCTTGTCATTTGGGTAAATAGCAAGAGAGCTGAGATTGGCTGGGCGTACAAATTTGTCCTCTCCTTTTTTTACCATATTGGCATATGAAGTAGAACCTGACTGGCGTTCAGCTGCTACAACCTGTCTTAGTTCTTGGAGGGAGTTCGCGATGTCCTGTTCTCCTTGCAGTTGTCGTATAGTAACATGGGCCTGGATTGCCTTCTGCTTCAGGGACTGGTATAGTACCGCCATCTGAGATGTCCCATGAGAGACCTTACGGCATAGGTTGGTGACACGGAGTTTCTGGTCGTTATTCATTTTACCTTCAGCTACGATACCACAAACTTCCGACATAATGGAGTCGATAGAGGTCAACCATTTCTGGATCTCCGGCGTAGAAACGTATTCCACCTCAGGCTCAGTGGACGCTGGCGGCTCTCGGTCTCCAAGAGTCTGGTGTTGTTCAGACGGCGAAGGCGTCGGCGGTGGACTACGCCGTAATAATTGGCTACGCCCAAAAGGGCTTATTCCTGGGTTAGACATACTAACACAGAAAACACTCTTTAGTACTTAATAAAAGTGCTTCATCTTGTACAGTGTATAAAGATGCATACACGCGACACACTTAATTTTTGCAGGTTTGCAAAAAAAGAAATATTACTAATTAATATTTGTAATTAAAAATGTCTCATTATAATCACAACAATAAGTACGTCCGCTTAGTCTCACAGCTCAAATAATATAGTATTAACTTTAATTAATATAGCATTAACTTTAAAATTAATGTTAATACCAGGAAGTCGACATGACAAATAAGGTCAAAAATAATTACAAATATGTCTCTATATTTAAGACAGTTACTATCAACTTCTTAAACATCTAAATTCTACAAATCTTCGAAGAACATGTACTTCAATATCAATTAACATCCTTTATGGTTGTACAAAGGCCCATAATGGTAAGTAGAGTCTAGTGTAATGATAATGATTGGATGTGGGGCGTTATATAGGCGCAAGTCCTGTGCCGGTTGCGTGGAGGCGCGCGGGCAGCCGCTGGCGGAAGTGAGAACGCCCGAAAGAAAGTACTCGACACCAACCGGTCGTGTTTGTAGGCCAACAGAGTTCAAGCCGACTTTAACTTGCTTCTATCAACTATCAACGTCAAAACTTGACACACTATGATTATCCCGTTAACGTAACGGGTGGGCGATGTATTGGTAGAGCAGGTAGAGTTAGACCTTCGAGTTTGGTCTGACTAGATTTTTTTAGTAAAAGGTTTGCGATTATATTGACGCAAGAAAGGTTTGGCAGTCAAAGAATGTAGAGATTCAAAATCAAGTATTTCAAGAGCACATTTAGTAGATCGCTTTTTTGCTTTAACAAGCTTTTTCAATAAAGAGGAAAGACAATGTTTAAAAGTAAAACCTCTTTTACAATAAACTCAAATTACACTTGTAAATTATGTGCATGACTTATGGAGGCTTTTAACGTACCTGGCAATTACCATACATATTGAATAGCATCCTATCATTTCTAACCAAGTTCCCAATTAATTTAGTTCGATAAGAAAGCAGGTGACTGATTAAAAACCCATTAAAAGAAAGTATAAAGATAAAAAGTTTTTAAATTATATAACGTTCACTAAGCATCGACTATTAAGCGTAATATCGGAGAAAATAAAACCAATTACACGTCATAAATTGTGAAGTGAAATCGTCTAACGATGTCCACTCTGATTCCATCTAATCGGTCGAAAACGGTTTGTTTAATAACCTTACACTCAAAATCTTAAGGTTCATTTATCTTTAAAAGATGTTTCATTAAGGCTTTTATTTCTAGATAGCTGTAGCTACATTCGTCATAGTATTGCACTTACTAACTTTTAAATAGGATATTTTTTTTGAATAATTTGTGAAAGAAAACCACTTTTTTTCTCTACGCAACTGTTACCACCTACATGCTCAAAGCCGTGATAATTCATGACAAATAATTTAAGATAATTTCCCAACTGTGCTCGTCTATGTTATATGTTTGTAACACATGTACCGTGAAACGGATGTGTAACAAGCAACCGTGAACTTGCTTCTTAGTTATTTCATCCAACGTAACGATTGACCGAATATTGTTTAGTTTTGACCTCAATATTGTTTATAAGATAATATGTAAGTATTGTACTGTTACAAATTAATTGTTGTTTAATTGCGATGTATTTTTCTGGCTGTGATGAGTTTTATGATTAGAAATTAATTTTTAGTTTTCAGTAACTAATAATCATTAATACTAAAATACTGATTGAAAATTGAGATTTTAACAGCTAATATAAACCTTTCACTTGACTTGTTAACATTAAAATTTAATCTTTCCTAAATCTAAAATAAAATTAACTAACTAACATTTTACGAGCTAATATTATTTTTTATTGATCTTTAACATCAGATAGCCCAGTATGAGTCCTAAAGGAAGTGAGGGTCGACTAACACGAATATGATTGGTAACTGTGTCACAATGTACGCGAATACATTGACCTTATAGCAAGTGTCGCTATTTGGACGAGACTGCGAGCTGTGACAGCGTGCAGTACTGTGTTGCAGGCTTATATACAAATTGGAAAGCTGTGATATGTCTGACAACTTTTTGAAGCTGTTTATTTAATAGCTTTAGGTTTTGCTTTGTAGATTAAAGCAAATAGGTGTGCAATGATGTTGGGACTTCAAAGATTTAGATGATGATTTTTTCACTAAATAATACACCACACTTTGGTACGTAAAAATGAAATCAATGTCATAGTTAAAGCCCATGTTTTATTGAAGAGTTTTCGTGACATCCATTTTTAGTTATCGGTGGTCAAGTATTCTATTCATTAGGGGAATTAATTTGAAAGTTTTTTTGATGGAAATATGTCGGTCGTCGGCAAAAATAATGTCGGATGATTAAATAATAATAATAATTGAAAGCCATTCCTTGGCGCCAAGTTAAGTCATATATCGATTTTACCAAAAATCGTTTTATTGTTGTAAAAAACAAAAACGAAAAATACAGAACACTATGTTCATTGTGGATTGATTGCTACATCAAAACCAGGTAACTTTTTCAGAAATACGTATCGCTCCACCTGTGCCGCCACAGCCTGCATGCGACCTGCGCGCGCCAGTGTTAGAGACTCGTTGTCCAAGAGAAAGTCCTCCGAGTCCATTCACAAGGCGCATACAAATATTTGTGGACGACCAAAAACGAGTTTAGACCTTTCTACCTTCAAGACGATGTCGCGATACCAACCTGCATGACCAAGCACGGTCGTGTTTTGTTTAAACCGCGCATTGTTAACAAACTGTAGACATTACTTTTTAATAGCTTCATAAACGATCATAAGTCTTTCTTTTTATGAAAAGTTTTATTCTTAAAAAAGTACAGTATGAACTCTAAGGAGTTTATATTTAATGAGGTACGATAATTACTTGCACCACCAGAAAACATGCAAAATGATCGATCACTTACTCGATTACTCGAACATTCCACTGTATGAAATACGGTAAGTAAGTTATACGGTAAAAGGAAAACGAGAAAAAGTCTTGTTTATTTGGAATTCTGCCTAAATACATATATAAGCTTTTATATATCTCTTCACTTTTTCTTAATACTTCCTGAACTTTCTAGTAATGTAGATAAACCAGTATGCTACGTCGTGTCTTGTCATTTCCATTTAACATGTTTATCTTAGATGAGTGACTCAGTGGATTTTATGAATTTCGAAAGGATTTCTATTACCCGGAAACATGATTAATAAAAAAAAAAACAAAAGTTTGTTTGGTTAATTCTGATTTTGTACGAATTTGAGAAATGTCTGAAATGGATATTTTTGTATTTTACTAACGACCATAATGCCCACAACATAGTTACGAAAAATAAGCTCTACGAGGAATGAATTATATTTAACAATATAGAAATACTAAGAACTGAACCTAAAATAAGTAAATACATATATGTAAGTTAAAACTTAAGCTGAAGGGCTTCTTGCTTATCGAAGCTGACTCTAGTACTAGTGAGATGTAGTAACATAGATAGTATAGATATGTCTTTAACAAAAGTTTTAAGTGGTAAATAATAAGCATAGTGTTGTGTTGTAATGAGCGTGTCTCGCCAACAAGCGATATAGCTTGGCGAGTAAACTTGTAAATGCAATGTAAAGTTATATATGAATAAATGATTTAAAAAAAAGAATACTACTTTCTTTGAGAAAGCACGAGTTTTAAGTTATTTTAATGAAACATATTTAAAAAAATGGCTACGTTTATGTACAAAAAAAGTTCTAAACAACAAATTTACCATTATTTACCTATGTATAGTAAGCAGAACTACATATTTCCTTTCCCTATATTGACCGAAATCCAAAAAATGTATGATTAAGGAAATTTCGCATAGCACATTCACCGAAAAGAAATGTTATGTATCCTTTCAAATAAATAACCCAAACATTACGTAGTTCGACCATATTAAGAAGATCTTTCGTTTTCTCTTTACGTAAATCTCAACAAAAATGATTCAATAATCCCTTGTATGTATGTCGCAAATCTTATATGTCTACTAAACGCCCACGTTTTCATTTTTACGTCACCTTATCAATAGCACTTAAAGCGCGTTTACACACATAACCTTAAGTGAAAGTACAGGCCGGCCCGTCATACTAATGCTCAAAATGTTTTAAGATTCTGACACAATACTGGCTGGGCAAGCATTTCTCTACCAAGACACCACGAGTCCGTAAATAAGCTGAATAAATTAATCAATCGGACCTAACCAACCCCTCTTGGAATGCCATAGATTATAAAATTAGGGAAAACCGGATTCCACAATCGACGATAAATTTTGAATACTTGTTTAACTGCTCGTACAAATTTATTTTTCTCTAGGTCGCTTTATGAATAAGTGAAAGCTTTTGTAACTTGTAATTTAGTTATTATGCAAAACATGTTTCTATAAAAATTATAATTAAGTAAATCACAGACATTTACCCTTTTATAACATTGTTTGTAAAGGTGAAATGGACAATTACTTCGATTTTAAAATAAATTAATTGGGTCAACGATTAAACAATGAAAAAAGTACACCAAAGTAATATGTCTTGTTTATTTTATTAATTAATTTTAATTTTCGATAATAAACTGATCAATTCGATTGTAAATTAGTCCTCTGCCGCACTCAGTGTTTTTTAAGGTATAGGTCATATATCGATACTTTCAGAATGATACGGTTAGGTTGCTAAAATAATAGTAACTGGAGTAAAATACCCATTCATCATAATTCTTATTCATACGTAGTGGACGGCTGCGGCAGCTCAGCGGACCAGTACATATAAATAGGAATAGGGTGCGTCTGCGTGTTACTTGATCTGTGCCCCCGTCGACTACCATCACTACTTTCCTTCCCTGCGTGTGTGACGTAACTCTATAAAAGAGTGTGCGGTGAAGACGCCGCCGCTATATCGTTTCCGCTCGCCACGCTCGGCCATAGCGTCACAAACACCGGCAAAGAAGGACGCGGGCGGAACCTCTTCCGCAAGAGCCCACACGGACTCAACAGTGACAGTTCAATAAAAGGTGAAGTGTCAAGGACATAGTGGACGTGATTGTGTTCGTGATAGTGTTGTGTTGTCGTGATAGCAACAGTGGGCTGGTGGTCGGGTCGGCACTGTCGCGGTCGCGATGCTCGACGTGAAGTAAATTAAAGGTTGTGTTTGTTTCAGATACAGGATGAAGTCGTTGTTCTTGTTAGCGGCCCTGTGCTGCGTAGTGTTGATGGCGTGCGGGAGCCCTGTCGCGCGGCCTCAGGATGACAAGGAGGTGGAAGCAGGCAGGCAAGCAGCCGCCGCGCCCGCAGCGCCCGCCGCAGCTGCAGACGACGACGATGATGATGATGACGATGACGACGACGATGATGATGTCGACATCGATGACGCGTTAACAGGTAACAAAATTATTAAATACATCTAAAATAATAATGATACACGTCAAGATCTACCGATAATAAGAATCAATCAAATTATTTTTTACTTTTTCCGTTAAAACAAAAAAGCTACTCCCACACAAGTTCATTTAATTCTGGAGTATTGTTGAAACATTAAAAATTTAATCTAATCATTTATTGTGCTTAGTAAGAAATCAATTTCAATTTTAAATAAAACAGAACGTATCCAAACAGTTTGTTATAATTTAAATAAAATTACGGTTAACTTGAAGATTGCATGGTAACGGTATCTCACGATAAAATGTATCTCATAAGATGTACGATGAATTGGTAACAGGGAGATTGCTGCATAAGTTAACTGCACTCGAGCTTAGACGGTAAATCATAGATCGTAAATTTATTGCGTTTTACAAAACACCTGCATAATTGTTCCGCAAATAGCTAGTTAAATGATTCAAGCATTAAAACTCTAAAGCAATTTACATTTGTAATTCAAGACTTAATGCATCCCCTTTATAAATAGTTAAGTGACTACTTCATTCCTCTTTGAATACGTTGACAGAATCTGAGATAGCCAACATGGTTCCGTGCTTTTGAAGAGCAACGTAGCCTGGATAATAAAATATTTTATTTGTGATCAAATACTTATTTTTAACTATTAACAAAGTATTTTACCCATTGAGGTAAATAGCTAAGGTAAAAGTAACATTTTATCGATAAACATTCCTAAGAATCAGGACGCGGCCGGGCAAACGCGGAATGTGAGTCGGCCAGCGTGACAGTCGCTCTCAATCGCTAATTAATTCAAACAGACTCAATCAGAGAAATTGACGCTCCCCTGCTTTCTAGCTACGAAAGCCTCGCTCTGGACGTCACGCACCAAGAGGCGGCGGCGTACGTCTTACATTAACTGTTTGTTTAACAGTTCACTTGTGTTCAAGTACCAGTAATAGTGCTAATAATACGTATTGAAACTAGGCGAATACGTGACAAGTGTTAATATACAGAGTAGACGGACAAACGGTATCAATACGCTAGAAGAAGTTTATTCAAGTTTTTTGCCACTGAAATACTAATTTGAGTGTTTTTGGCACAGATGACGACGATGATGATGATGATGACGACGATGATGACGATGAGGAGGCTGATGATGATGACGACGATGATTACCTGGACAGATTTTTCGGCGACATCTTAGGAGGAGGTAAGAAATTGAAATAATTACAAAAATATTTCTTTAGGGTATCGATGTACATTGTTTATCTTTACACATTCTTTTGTGATCCCTACAGATGACGATGACGATGATGACGAGCCCTCAGCAGCCCAGCCTGTCGTCGCCGCCGCTGACACAGTAGCAGCCGCTCCCGCTGCCCCTGCTGCCGCTGCCGCTTCCGCGGAGGAAGTTGCAGCAGTCGCTGAAGAAGGCGAAGGCGAAGCTGAAGCCGCAGAAGGCGAGGAAGCTGCCGCCGTGGCACAGAAAGAGCCCGCCAGCGCTGAAGTCGAGACCCTTACCGCAAGCTCAGAAGTAGCTGCCGAAACTGAGAGCGACGACGATGACGAGGACGACGACATCGGTGAACTGGACCCCGTCGGCGACGACGACGATGATGACGATGATGATGACGAGGAGGCCGATGATGATGACGACGATGACGATGACGACGACCTCAGCAGCGCGCTCGGCAGGAACATCGCCGCCAAGCACTCACGTGAGTCCAAAAAGCTGAAAGCGAGCGTCGCGGCGTATGCGAAAAAGGCCGGAAAAAAAGCCAACCACCTGGGTAAAGTAAAGAAAACCAAAGCGACATCCGCCGCGGCAGCCGCCGCTGAACACAAAAAGTTCAGATAGTGAGTAGGCGGCGAGATCCCGGGCGAGCCACGCCCTCTCATCCACCTGAGAGACCTCCGCGGTCCCCTCCTTTAGCTTAGCTATTTATTGACTATTTATTTACTCTATTTATTTTATTTATTATGTGAGTGTGTTTGACGTGTGAAAGTGTAAGTATGGTACCGAGAAAGTTAAAGTTAAATTAATGTCTAGATCATGTCACACTGGTCTCGTGGCAAATTATTTGAAATAAATCTGTTGTTCCAATTTTTGTGTGAAATTCTTTATCTTACCTCTACGACAATTTGTGCGTCATAATGAATTTGTACACGATACATTGAATGCTGTACATACCACGTTTGTTTGTCGTACATCGGTCAGAAAACTAGTTGCCTGTTCCATCTCGGTGTCCATAAATCGAGTGACATTATCTAGTAATATTAATTTAATTTTGGATGTTATAATAAAAATGTATACTAGTCAGCTTAAACTATTTATACACCTTCTATCCCGTTCCATAGCTGTAACATATGCTCGTAGACTTATGACTTAATAACATGCATATTTATTTATGTCCCATATTATTTCCATAGTACATTTACGTAGCAGTATTGTATGTAGTAATTAAAATATAGTTATAAATAACTAGCCTTTTGACCGATTATGTATGTAATATAACGCACAAACTCCTCTATACCAATATATCCAATCCTTATTATCCTTATCTATATTATATATAAAGTATCTGTAAGTATTAATATTTTCGAGATGAATCGATTCATTAAAAGATATAAGGGTAGTCTCTTTGATAGAGAACTAGAAATCCCAGTAATGAAAGACACAGCGGGCGGCGGCGCGGCGGCGGGCCAGGAACTAGTTCGGTAGATGTGTGTTAGGAGGCCGGAGTCCAACGCGCGCTTACTTTCCCAACCGGAGCTCGAGCGATGAACCCGCCCGATTTCTTCTACAACCTTGACACTTTCTTTGACCTTGCTTCGGCCGCACCCAGGAATGACCTTGACGAATAACCAAGTAATATTTTGGACAGATTTATAGAAAGTAAATATAACTAAAAATTCACTCTCACTTTATGACGAACCTTACCGCGAAATTTGCGTGCCGAACGTCCGGTACAGTGAAAACGACTTAATGAGATGCGAAAAGAGAAATTTTTAAATGTTTGCCGTCGTGAAATGCTGGGAGTGTCTCGAGGAGTCATACTCGACCTAAATAGAACCCGTTTGGTGCCGGCTATACATAGTCACCTGTACGATGACTGAATAAATCAAACTCCTTCCCAGGAAATTACAATTTAACAGCTCACGTTAGTAATGCATAATGTCATTGAGAATGATCGTTAGCGTCAACACATAACTAAGGGTTGCGCAATTGCTCGTATCAGAACTATATGAATGATAATTACAAAATTACAACTGACACTAGACTAAATACCTGTGCCGCACCAACGAATGTTTTACATGAGGAATGAGAACGTCTAGAGCGATCCCGGTCGTATCAATGTATGCCTGTATGTAATTAGATTTCTTCGACTGTGCGTGGCTCGGCACGCAGTTTCTTTTACGTGTGGAAAATAGAAAATCCACCGTTGACTGGTCGTATTAATTGTGGACGACGA
This sequence comes from Trichoplusia ni, assembly GCF_003590095.1. Classification (NCBI taxonomy): domain Eukaryota; kingdom Metazoa; phylum Arthropoda; class Insecta; order Lepidoptera; family Noctuidae; genus Trichoplusia; species Trichoplusia ni. The sequence continues at coordinate 11,571,683 of NC_039480.1, read as the reverse complement.
TTAGAATTCAAGTGGGGCTCCGAGAGACCGATACAGTTAGCTTGCGTGTCAACATAACGTGGCTAGAATCAGGTGTAGGATCCACTTGAGTAATTATCCAGTGTGCGATGTACCGGTACACTTGCATGCTGATGCACACAAATAATTATTAAGGTATATTTAAATAAACCAATGTGAACGTAACAGTAGAAAGAGAAACTTATTTATGAAGTTTCCCTTGCGGTTCAGCGTGCTCTTTGTTTGGCAAATAAATGGTTATTTAAATATGTTTGCTGTGAGGAAAAGTATGGAATACAATATTGCATGACATTACGTGGTACAGACGAGTTTATATTGAACGTAGGCGACTTGGTTCGTTTGAAAGTGTTTTAAACTGTAAAGCTTTCTTTAATAACATGGTAGGAGCAATAAAGCAATGTAATACTTTGAGAAAAAGCAAACCGAATGAAAATATTTATTAGGTATTGAACAATAGCCATCGGTTATTCAGAAAATATGCATTTAATTTCTAAATATTAAACACAAAATTCTGTGTAATCAACTTTTAGTTTTAATAAGTCCACAATTTATTATCTTCGTGTCATTCAGTAATAATGCAATGTCGAGGTATGTTTTTTCGTACTTATTAAATACCTACATTACGAAAATGATTAATTTGCAATACGAGCTGCAGTGGACTGTGACAGGAAAATAATTGGAGTATTACAAATGAGAAACGGAACAAAAAATGTTTCACTTATGTTAGAAAAACTAACAGATAGTCGTAGTAGCAGATAGAAGTATCTAGTACTTAGTTTTTTTACATTAATTAGGTCAATAGACACGTCAGCTACTGTAAACGCTTATCATTCTTCTTGCAACTTTTTTATTTGTTGGAGATTGAATTTATGTCAATAATTAGAACTAGGACATAAAGATGCAATCACTCATTGTTAGATTGCATCGTTTTTTAAATCATTTTTGATAAAGAAATACTATTAAATTTTTACAACAATTATCTACCAAATCTAATTCTAATAAAGTAAAAGTTTCCAATAAACGACGGGGTGTTATAAAGTCGATGTGTTTCGTTGCAGCATCGGAACGCTTGAACATATGAAAAATTTCAAAATAATGCGGTCTAGTACCTACTTTTTTCTAACTTCCTAAATACCTATAGGTATCCTATGAAAGGGCTTTATTAGAATACCATGATCAATAATTAATTTCGAATCCAGGATCTCGAGGGATTTTTAACTTATACTCGTGAAAATTTTTACAAATTACTTAATTAGACTTATCCTTAAAGTCAAGGAGTACCTATTTAGTTATAAAATAAAAATACTTAACAGGTGCTCTCAGCGAAGAGCCGGAGAAAAAGCCAGCGTCAGTGCCAGCTATCTACATCGTCAAGTACAATCGTTTCGTTGACAACATCTTAGAGAAGATGAATGACATCCTCAGGAAATCTTATGACCCCGTCAACGTCAAGTTACAGCCTATTGATGCTAGCAAAAAGACTACCAAGAAGAAGGGAAGCAAGAACAAGTCAAAGAGGTAAGACATATACACATTAACTCAAATGTACTAAAGACATCATTAAAAGTCATAGCTTGAAAAGGAATGTAATTTCCATACATTCGAACAATTTAAGAAGTGTCCGGTTTCTTAAAAAATCCGTTAATGTTATTGGGAAGGTCCACTTAATATTTACACACGAGAAAGTTTCTGCTGATGATTTAGGTACATATTACTCAACAGTCATTTACCTCCACTTAATTACCGCCAAGTTGACAGGCTATGTGATAAATGAAATGTGTCCTTACGTAATTCAATTTCACTTTTAGAAAAAGCTCAAACAAGAAGAAGAATACAGCCCGTGGTACTGACGCCGACAAAAACAAAGAGAAACCCGTAGCAGTGTCTGAAGTGCCAGAAACTGTTAAGGAAGAAAACACTCTAATTAATGAGGTGAAACCTAACGAAGCAGTTGTTGAACAGACTCCTGTAGCAGAATCTAGGGCAGTCAAAGAGAAGGCCAAGCCCCCAGCGAAAGCTAAGCCACCTACAAAGGCGACTACTGCTAAACCTAAGACCAAACCGAAACCAGCTAAGACAACGACCAAGAAACCAGCGACTAACAGTAACAAAACTAAGACGAAGCCGTCAGAGAAAAGCAAACCTCGTGCTAAAGGAACCTTGTATGGTCTGTCATCTTTGAAGAGGAATGGTGACGTTGCGGTCAGCATCATGGCTGATCACACAACTGTCAAGACCAACTTTGCCGTAGGACCCTTGATATTGAGAGTCGAAAAAGAGGTACGTCAATATTCTGACATAAGTTCTTTAAGGCAAATTTGACGATGGATAGAAATTCATTGACTTGCAATGATTTTAATTTTAATAAATCATAAAAATATATATTATTTTTGTATAGGTTGGTCGCGGAGGCAAGAAAGATATCAGGTCTGCTACAGCAACAACTGCTGAAATGTTGGGCAAGCTGACTCTCAGAGTAAACAACCAGGGAGTGGCTACACTACACACTATCAAGGTTCTTCAACCTAAACAGGTAAAATATATTAAGTAAATCTAACATGCAAACGTAATGCGGGCCCAGTTGTTGAGGGAGCAAGACAACTACATGGCGTCAAGCGTATTCCCTAAGTGGCAGAGCCTTCTCGTATCCAAATATAAACCTTTTGTTGTACGAATTACGGACGAAATTTATTTGCTCTGGGTTGAGGCTCATCATGTATATTTCCTCAGGTTCGTGTGGACAGCAACAATGAACGTACTCGAGAGCTGGTCTGGCAGCGCAGCGCTAGAATAGCCCACGTCGTATCCGAGCAACTCCTAACGGCGTCTAAGCCCATGTTCCATCATCAAAACGTTGTCAAACAATAAATTTTGTCAACTATGGGGTTCAGGTGATGGGAAGTTATAAGCACTCCATTTAGACAGCCGACTCGACAGATGCGCTTATGTAACAGGTTACATACATTTGAATTTCTTGGACTATTTATGTAAATTGTGACTCGAAATCTGTTCGGATAATAGATACAACATACGCCTTTGGATTGTCGGTTGGTTTAATTGACTGATTGATGCATTTAGCTACAATTTAATTATTATTATTTATTTCAATGGGTTCTTAGATATTTACACTATTGATTTATGATACTCATTATTTTTAGTTGATAGTCAGAGAATGCATTTACTATGTTATAATGATGGTGCTAAGATTTAGGGTAGATCGTACACAAAGTACATTATTTATTTAAATAAATATATTTTAAATTAAGCTTTGTTTTTATTACTTGGTCCTTAAAAGAATAAAACATCAGGTTTCGGTCGTAAAAATGTATTTAAAATTAGTGCAAGACATCTTCATCATTTTTACTGGCAAGAAATATGCATTAGTTTAACACTTAAGGAAATAAAACAATATAAAAGATATTAATAGCCATAAAAGGACACTCACACCAATTAAATTAAAGGTCGGTTAATTTCATTAGAATTTCTGATTTCTGTATTTAATTCCATATTATATAACAATAAAACAAAAACCGAAAACATTATAGATATATACAACAGTTTTAGTAAAATGGGATTGTTTAGTGCAATCTTATCTTTGGTACTATTTACATTTATGCCTTTATGAAGAAATTGGATAGACACAAGAAAAAAGCAAGATTAACATTTTTATTGTTTTTGCAACAGAGTGAAACCATATTAAAAGTGTTTAAATATCTTTTGATTAGGATATAACCATCTTTGACAATCTTACGCTTTATCAGACAGTGGGTTAATATAATAATGTACAATTATTGTAGGTACATTTTTAAATCTTAAGATTGAATGGAATATAAATATGACAACATTTTTATAAGGAATTGAATTCAGTTCATTTTCGTATTGTTTGTTAACATTTTTTATTAGTCTTGACACACATATGCATATTTTAAAATTCCTAGTATCTTTTTGCGAGGTCTTTTTTTTAACTAAATGTTGGAAGATAGATGGAAGATATAATTAAATACTTAGTACCAGGTAAAATGTATTGTTTATGTATTATGTAGTTGGTAAGACATGGCTTGGGAGACAAACAAATTTAGAAATTAGCTTCGATTGACTTTTTAAAAATATACCTATTACAGCAGAATAAATGGTATATTTGAGTTATCTAATTAATTATTAACTAGTTGTATACTTATAAGAACTGATGTTTATTTATTTCTTTACAATTAATATACATTCGGCAACAAACTCCATGAACATATAAAGTAATTAATTAGTTTTTAATTTTTATTTTAATAGTCTTTTTTAAATTAAACTTAGAAATATTCACCTATGTTATTATTAGCCGGATCAGTACTGATAGCCGAGAGGTTGAGGTCAACACGCTGAACCTACTGTGAGCTTACGTATCGTGGGTTCGATCTCCGCGGAGGACAAGCGTTTGTTTGTGCCATCTTTGTTTGTTTCTGGGTGCCTTTGCGCATGTTATTTGAATGTTTGTTAAACCCCCGCGACCCAAGTTTTAAAAAACAATTGGGGAATAGTTTCTTGAAACAGTTTTGGCATTTTTATAAGCTGCCTTTGTTCCCAGGATATATTATATTATTATATTATATTATTGATTTTTGTTACTGACTGTACCTATAGTGTACGAAACTACTTGATACTTTACAATAACATTAAGACAATAACAACACAACCAAGAGAATAAATGTATTTTAAACAAATGAAACACTGAAAATAATTTATATTCAAGACAAGATTGGCTTATTAAACTAAAACAACAAAATCTTTGATTAGTATAAAACTATGAATTTTAGTTTTGATACTATCAAAGGATCTTTTAAGTACGTCTAAGTCACAAAATACTTAACATAGGAACTATCTACAAAAAGGGAACGTTCTTTCGCTTGTACACTATCCATAATATTATTTTACTGATGTTGTATTGGTTTTAAAGAATTATGGACATTAATAACAACAAATTAACACAATCGGTGATATAATAAATTGCTTATATGCCACGATTACTTTATTATTGATAAAGGAGGCTTGAAAAAAATGAGTAAAACGAGGAATTACATAGAATAAGAAAAGGAAAAGGCAGAAAGACAATATATAAAGAAGTAAAGATGGTAAGGGATCGAGAAAGATACGAGACAAAAATGCTACACCGACAAACTTGATGCACTAAAATCTGTTGTTGATGTTAATTTAATTTGACACATGTGCTCATTTATTTTTCCACCTCCGCCTGTTGTGATAAGTCGCCTAAAATATCAACAAAAATGCTTAAGAAAATAAGTAGGCAGTTTCGTCTCAAACTGTCATATCTCGTATATCTGCGACAGTTTACTGTTACAACATAAAAATACACGTTATGCACAAAACAGCCTTAAAAGTACTTTATTCAAAACCACTACAACATAAGTCTACCTACAATACAATACCTAAAGTACCCTCACTACCGTCACGTGTCATTGACCTCGTTGTGGTGAGACTTCAACGTTCCATTCTTGACTAACAAAGGCACGTTGTTTTGTTCGTCGATCACGATCTCTGTGACGTCATCGTCTGTCTGTTTCAGCGACGCGTAGTTCGGAGGCGGAGTTAGTTCTTTGGAACTTAGTATTGGTAAGGGTATTTGACCTGTTAGACCTGAAAATGAAATTGTTTATAATGATTTGAATTTCTATTTGGAATCTTAATTCACTACAATATTCGGCTATAGTCAGTATTCGGTCGCGTGAGATAAGTTTAAAAAAAAACAGCGGAAATGGAACTAAATATATTACTATATTATTTCAACCAAATTCAACCGACTTCAAATAAAAACTACTAAGCAAATTCGATGCAATATTTGAGACCAAATGCCAGCTATTTTACGTAAAATGAAAACTAGAATCAAGAAACTCGGTTCATCTATTTCGAGGTTAACTCAGAAACAAACATGAAATAAAAACTAACGAATTGAGGCACCTCTTTTTAAATCCACCTAAAAATTAACAATTAGATGAAATATATATACGTACTATGTAAACCTATATACTAATATATATACTTACTATGTAAAGTAGAGTCTAGTTCAGCATGATTGAGTACGACGACCACATTAGAGCCGGCCCCGCTGAACACGGAGGCGACGCTGGCGCGCGGCGACAGCAGCACCAGCGGCACGCCGCGCGACGACAGCGACCCCGACAGCGCGCACATGCCCTTCGCGGCCGTGAAGTCCGCGCCTGGACCGGACGGGGAAGGTTTTAGTGTCGGGAGTAATGAGCATGAGCTTATGAGCTTAAAAGTAGTTTGATTTTTTTACCTTTCGAACAAAAATCACAATTAAAATCAGTTTGAGTGATAAGATGACACAGACACGTCAAACTCATACGGCTACGTCGTTTCGGTAAAAAACTAATGCTAATAATATCACAGTTAAAGAAGTAACGAAGAATAGAAACGTCAAAGATATGGAAGAATTACCTTTGTCCAGCCGTGGGATCTTATACGTGTAAGTCATTAAAACTCCCTAGTACCTCATATGCTACTACTAAGCCATTTCCTTGTATCAATACGCCAACGGCTAGCACTGTAGGTTAAAGTGAGAGAAGGTGCCTGACTACTGTTACTTGCACCGTAACGCTTTGCATTACTTATCAGTCCACTCTCACATAAGCTATCACTTGCAAAGGTCTCATACCTAGCACGTATCGGCAGTCGATGACGACGGGCATGCTGCAGCCGCCCTGCTTCTTGGCGGCGCGCTCCACGTACTGGCGGATGTACTCCACGCCCGGGAAGTACAGGCTGTTGCCTACGGTCACCAGCACGTAGCTGAAGCCGGACGAGTTCTGGAATAAGGGTGTAAGGGAAATGTTAGTGGACTGTTGTTGCTTGTAATTGATTTTGGAAGAGTTTGTGAATATCTTTGACGCAGATGTCTGTGCGAAGTTATGACGAGATTGTATGGAAACCATGACCTCTTAAGTTCTTGTCTGTTTATTAGCTTATTACGAAGAACTAAGGTTATAAGTTGATATAAGGATAATCTGATTAAGCATAAGAGCTCAGCCAGAACTGCAACTTGCATACTTTGTACCCCACTTTGGGTAGAAATTACACACATAAAGACGTTCTCAAGTTAATGAAAAGCTAACCTACACGGGAAAGTAGAGCTTAAACCTCTACACCTAAAGGCAACATTACCGTGACGATCTCGGCGTCTAACTGCGGCCTGGCACTAGGGTACAGTAACAGCATGACGTTGACAGCGACTCCAGCAAGAATGCCTAGTTCTACTCCGGCCGATAAGCAAAGAGCGAACGTCGCTAATGCAGGCACGACGTCCGCGCGACGAGAACGCCACATCGGTTTCACTACCTGTAAAGATAGGGTATTTGTTTTTTATTTTCCGAAAATATACATATTTGTCTTGCAATAAAGAATTCAATATTTTTATTAGTTTCAAATATGGAGTGCAAAAAAGTAGCAGCTCCGATTTGACTGGAAACCGACTTTAACATAGTTGGGACACGTTAGGATGATGACAAAGAAGTGTTCAGAGACAAAATATTCACAATAAAAGCCAACTGACAGAAATTAATAATTAACTTTTCCAAAATGCGTTTCACCGGGGACATTAATGGTGATTGTTTTCATTTTATGATGAATTCTTGCTTATGTAGACTTTGTGCAAATAAAATACTTTAAAATGTGGAAATTATCAGACATTAAGAATAGTTAAGTCTAAAGCAAGATCTTACCTCATATTCTATCATAAATATCACAGCACAAATCACGACGGCAGCTAGCGCCGCCTTTGGTATAAAGTAGAAATACGGCGTTAGAAGACTGAGCGCCAACAACACCAGAATACCTGGAAACATACCAATATGATACAATAATAATGGATACGATAATTAACCTGGTTAGGTAAGTGCATGAGTAGCATAAATAATACCCTGAGACATCTGAAGTTGAAGGTCAGATCGAACTCTTCGGAAATTATTATTTGTATCTCTTTTCATTCACGGGCTAACTTCATGAGAAGAGACCCGGTCCTTTTTAACGGCTTGAACGGGGACACAGGTCCAACGCACAGAGGCCTTCTTGAGAACTTTAATATACAATGTGATGGGGCATCTACTAGGGATAATTCACCTCCGCTCTATGGGAGAACAGAGATGAAAAATCCAAAGTAGATGCAAAACTATTGCAATATGTATGTAAAACTAAATAGGCTATTATATAAATGAGACATGTTAAGTGGACCAGTTCCTTAAAATTATTCGGAGAACTATGGCACCTGCCCTTTTACGCATGGAGATGCAAACAATTAGGCAGGCGGTGACTCGCCGCTCACTAGAAGGGCCCCCTATAATACTATTATTATTACTAGCTGACTAGTAAATTTTTTGCAATATGCACACAAAATTTCAGGAGAAACAAGAAAGTATTTGATATTTTAGAAAGATTTCCAGCAATGACATTGTTCATGCCTGCGTTATGCGACCGTTTTCATGAAATACACTGAATGTCATGCTGTCTTTGTGTCTTTTAAACGTAAAGAAGGGATAGAAAGTCACTTTGCAAAGTTAGTGTCATGTTCATTTCGTCGTTTATAGTATTATTATATTGAGTTTTTAGGGCCAGCAACTACCTTTTAATCTATAACTATCGCAGTCATGCTGGTGAGACCATAACATTAGAACAACGCATGTTGTGTATGTCAACAAACTATCCGTTTCGTGAATACGTAGAATCCATCGGCAAGTTGTTATTGTTTACACAGCGGCATTGCACCAGGTGTTCTATTCAGGTGATTTGTGTACATATACTACGCAATGTACAATAGACAAGAAATTATATTAACTGATGATTAACAATAATTATAGCAAAAGGTTATACTTGATGCGATTATTCGCCTTAATATTTTCACTGTACGGTTATTTTTTTTACTGTTTAATGTTTTTATTTATTTGTTTATCCAAATAATAATGTATGCTATACTTAGAGCTTGCACTGAGTTTATAACAGGATTGCAAGTGATCACTATTTGTTTGTAATTTCTTAATTGTAAGTAAAATAGTTATTAATTTAAAACAGGTAATGTAAAAAAAGTTTTACTCGTAGCTTTATCCGCGTGTATGTAGTCATTGCGACATGAGTCAGGTCACAATCGGTTCAAAGGTTATAGTGTTAGGTAGGTTAGGTAGTATGTGTTAGGTATCAAATGTTAACTAAAAATTTTTGGTTACCTAAAATTTGTAACATTAGTATAAACGTTATTATACATAGGCGTCCAACTCTTCAACTCCCAAAATATCAATTGTCATTATTTTTTACCTGTGTAAACACTGCCGAACTGCGTGGCAACCCCGCTCGCGTGGTTGACAGCGCTCCGGGAGAAGGACCCTGTGATCGGCATGGCGCCCGCAAACGCACCAAAAATGTTCGACAAAGACAGAGTTATTAACTCTTGTGTCGCATCTACTGACTCCCCACTCGCTGAAAACAAATATAAAATAAGTGATTGAAAAACGACTTTAATGACATATTTTTTTAGAATTGAAACTATCTGGCATTCGTTAATTCGAAAAGTAAAAAAACCATTAATTAGTTACAGTTAAGAGTTAGGTACAGGAGACTCATAACGGCACTGGTCAGTAGCTGATATACTCCTTGAATAAAATGTTTCGCCGAATATGACGACATGAAGCGAGCTCTTATAATATACAAAATAATATTAATATTAATAATATTGTTCATAAAAATAAGAACTGTGCTGTCAACATTTCCATTCATAGGCATAATGGCATAAAAAATGGAGAATTTACACTCATAGAGTATTTTTAATAATATAAGTAACACCGAGAGATATCAATTCACACACTATTCGTATTACGTGTTCGTGTGTTATGGATAATTTCCTGACAAATCATGTAATTACAAACAGTTCCTAGAAATTAAACTTAATGCAATCTAGTCAAATCTGTATATTCGTTAAACAAAAACAAGTTATTGAACCTTTGGCCTACTTTTTCTAACAAAATAATAAAAGCAAACATCAAGGTTAGTATCATAACTATTAAAAGCACAATTATTTTTATGGCGAATATTTAAATACCTATCGCCGCAATCGGCCTTGCTTTGCATAAATACATGGATTGATTGCGTCATACTCGTGAACGGGTGCTGCTTGCGGTGGCTGGTCGGTCTGCTGTCCTTGGCCTTTGTACTTACAGTCAAATTTCGTATTGGCTTAGATACGGCGAACTCAAATTTTTGTTTGTTTGGCACGGCACATACACATTTTTTTGTTACTGTTATGTATAATAATAATAATAATTTTTGAAAAGAGATACAAATAATAATTTTGTAATTGGAATGACAGCGTGCTGCTGGGGAGTTTTTTTGCACCGTTTCTTCTCTCACAGCAAAAGCACTTAGGAAGCGGTGATGGGGGGGCGAAACCGGGTTCTGTCCAATGTAACCTGACCTTCAAAAAGTGCTACTTAGTAGCCTAATTTGAATAAATGAATTTTGATTTTGATTTTGATTATAATATTGCATAACCATCAATTATAAATAATTGTCCGGGATCATGTTGTTATAATCGTTGTTTTATAAAAGCCATTTATTATTTAACATGTAGCTCGCTAACTTAGCTTAAGAATTTGAAGTGGATCTAGTTGGGTTATAAGGACTTGAGTTGCGTGTGCGAAGGGCATAATTTATAAATTTATTAGGTATAAAAATTAGTACTATAAATTGTTTTTGTTTAATTGCATAATTTGTTAAAAATAATTGTAATTAGCGGTTTAAACTTGTGCGTATTAATTATAGCATTAAGTGCACGCCACCCTTGTTTCCTTTATGTAAATTTAAATATATATTTCTTGCTAGATTTTGACATCTGTATCCGAGCCCAATGCGATTTTATTTACTGTTAATTAATTATTGATTATCTTAAATTAATTCCATTGGATTTGTTAGAGTTGAGAAAGAAAGAGACTTGAGAGTTATTTTTTGGTAGATAGTTTGTAACTATCTACCAAAAAATAACTAACTTTAATAATGGAAACTAAAGATCATTTACTATGGTTAAGCTACACTGACAAAAGTTTGTCATTTGGATGGGTGACAAAAATGATATTAGCTAACGATAAATCCTCAGACAAAACGGCGACAGCGGCAAATCAAATCTTGTCTATACAACATAAGGTCGATTTCTGTTTGACACTTACCGAAAGCCTTAGCTATAGCTACGTTGCCGAGTACGGCGATAACAGGTACTATGAATATAGAAGAGCCGAGGTCTGAGCACATCTCGATGAAGCCGACCTCGCGCCCGTCCTCCAACACCGTGGAGAACGGAGGTAGTCTTATGGAGGGAAGACCGTCTCTGGAAAATGATGAAACATTTGTTAGGTAGTGTAAGCGGTTTTGTTTTTCAAGTACGTGTGTTGGCATTTTATATCTGACACACTAAGTATACTAATTATTGTGTAATTCATCGATTTTCTGAAGCAGTGTTGGTCAGTTTAACTAAACCGGAAAAGATAATACATGTTTGAAATTGGTAAAAGAGGTGATTTGTAAAGATGTTTTTTACATAGAAGTTGTGTAGAGATGTGTTGTGTAGTTTAAAAACCACTCACATACACATACACATACAAATCACTTCTAAGCCTCTTATAAAATGGTATGTCTTTTCATTCACGCTAACTTCATGAGAAGAGACCCGATCCTTTTTAAAGGCGTAAACGGCGACACAGGTCTAACGTGCAGAGGCCTTCTTGAGAACTTTAATATACAATGTGATGGGGCATCTACTAGGGATTATTCACCTCCGCGCTATGGGAGAACAGGCATGAAGAATCCAAAGTAGATACAAAACTATTGCAAGAATGTGTGTAAGAACAATTAGGCTATAATATACATATATGATAAGTTATATGGACCAGTTCCATGGGTTAAAAATGGTAATTATTATTACTTACTATTATTACACTATGAGTAATACAACATAATTCATATTTTTAAGTAAATTTATTATGATTTTTTTTTATCAACTCTGAATTATACATTTATATCAAGAGTAAAATGTTAGAGACTGAATACATGACACTTTTGGTAAGCAGCTATTAAATTATAAAATTCATTAACATTATTCAATGTAATAAGGCAACAAAACGCAAAAGAATTAATAAAATATTCCTTACTTAACAGTCCCTGTTAGTTTGAAAGGCTGTGTGGAGTATTTCTCGAAGAAGAAAGCTGCCAAGGAGCAGCCTATCACAACGATCGCGTTTCTCGACGTCGACAGCAACCAAAGAGTTTTCTTTAAACCTTTCGCACTCGGAGGCAGGTTAATGTCTTTGATTTTCTGAAATAAAAAGTAAATTTTTGAATGATAATACGTGTAGGTACGAGTTAGCATTTGTCATAGAAAGAGACGAATATATTCAGATAGTAACATCTCTTCTATCAATATTTTAAACGAATTAGCCCATTAGACCACCTGTACGATAGAAATGCCACGCTAAGGTTACCATCGTGTTGATGCATAACTTTAATGACGAACTAAGGGATTAAGTATGACTAAATAAATGCATACCTACTCTGGTTAAAACAGATGAGGTAGGTCAAAGGAAGTAACATTCTTAAAACAAACAAAATTACCCAACTTCCTACCAACAAAAAAAAACAATGGATTTCAAAACAATCCCAAAAATTAAATTAACGTAATCTCCCAAAATTGTTTATTTCCTTCATTAAAAAGACAATGCAACAACCTCAATATTCGCGTGAAACTAAAACAAAAGAAGAAACGTGACGAAGCAAAAGTTGAAGAAAGTTCTTTTGAAATTAGCATAACGAGTTGTATGTCAATTTACATAATAAAAGTAATATATTGAATATACAGCTAAACACTTGAACAATTATAGAGAAATTAAATGCTAAAAGATACGAAAGGTCAAAAATATTTAAACAATTTGGAACGAATTTTCATTTTGCATCAACAAAACACTTTTCTCCTACCAGTTTTATTAAATTAAAAACGTATTTTAATAATGGAATAATTCGTCGATTATTTCATACCCATCACGTGTTATTGAAACAATTATTGGTATATTTCCATTTTATAAGGAATACGACAAACAGCTCTTTCATATGTTTATCTCATCGTGTACTTATTATGAATTGTGTTATAGAAACATTTGTGGATCGACATCACGTTCTGTGACCGGCAAACAAGAGCCAAGTTCGCTGGCATCAAATTAAGTGCTATTGTAGAGTTCACAAAGGAATGCAAACACAAAACATTGATCGTGAAACAACAGCCTGACAAACAATTGTTTGAGTAAAAATTGACAATTTGAAAGCAATTTGTAAGACATCAATTTGGGTTCATAGACATAACATTTGGTCTTATGTGACTTTCAGGTGGGTTATTGGAAACCAAAGAATTATATATAGCGCGGAGTCTTCCGCGAGAAAAATAAGATAAAAAACCTACATATATATGTATATATAGGCTTTAAACCACTCAGAAGGCAAATGCAAAGCTGCTAAGGTTTATTATTTAATGCACGTATCTAATAAGGAAAATCTATACTAATATATAAAGCTGAAGAGTTTGTTTTGTTTGAACGCGCTAATCTCAGGAACTACTGGTCCAAATTGAAAAATTATTTTTGCGTTGAATAGACCATTTATCGAGGAAGGCTTTATGCTATAAACCATCACGCTGCGACTAATAGGAGCTAAGATATAATGGAAAGTGTGAAAAAAACCGGGCAGGTATACCTAAATCATAACTTATATCTTCTACCCACGGGGACGAAGTCGCGGGCAACAGCTTGTAAGTAATAAAAAGAAAAAAACGGAATAAAAAATACGAAAATAAGCTACATGCACATGTTAGCCTTAAAGCTTGCTATATAGCTCTTATGCTGTAATATATCTCGCGATACTAAGTAAACTCACGTGTATTGAGTATACATTCTATCTTTCATGGACAGACAACCTTTCCCCACCAAGGTTATTTCAGTTTACAAAGGTATACAATATCATATTTTTTAAACAATTGTATGACAAGCATGCATAGCCAATTATTGTACGTTGATATAACATTTAAATATGGCGTATGGAGTGTAATCAACAGACGCTTTTTTGTTGCCTGTCTTTGCTTGGACAAATGTGAAGAATATTCAACAATGCAAAGTCTAGACAGAATTCAACGAATTCCTTTTTTTCTTTTAAAGCTAATAAAAGAACGAAATTAAAGAGTCTAGAGATCCTAGCAGATTGTCAGGGCGAAATATTTTCTTATTTGACATCATACACCTTAATGTAATGAGCGTAGACATGAAATTCAATTCGTTTTTATTAGTTTTTTTTAAGGTACATAGATGGCAATGGAATTTGAACCTTAAGCACGAAATAATAGTTTCTTAAAACACTATGCCAGTTTAGCATCCAAATGCGTATTGATGCTGTGTTGTTAGTAAAAATAAGGAAGATTCCGAAATAAATAGCTGTATTATATGCAGTAGAGGTGAAAATATATTTACTAACAAAAATTAATTAAGTATCGTAAAAACGTGGTACCAATATTTTTAATTACTTAACATTTGGTAACCAAATTAAGTATAAGTTTAACAATGTTAAGAATACACTTGTATTAAACTGAAAGTATTAAACGTCATCGAAATTTCTTTTATTTCTATAATACATTAGTCTATTGTCATTAACCTTTTGTTTGTAGCACTTATTAAAGGTATTAAGCTACTAGAAAGAATACTTCGTAGTTTTTTCTAGTTTGTATATCACCGTCCGTCAAGCGTATGTTTCGTAAATGAGTGTTACACATGTGCGAGCAGGATGAGACGCTTGTTGATGGAAAAATAAATAAACAAAAAAATACTTACTCTCATAACTAGAAGTAACACAATACAAGATATACCTAAGGTACTGTCAGCTATCCTTGCATTTGGAATATTGGTTATCACCTGAAACAAAAATTACATTTTGGTAAATCCAGGAATCTAAATCATAATTATACATCCAGAAAGTCGATTTTTGAATACACAGCAATCTTACACTTGCACACACTGCGCATTGCTTTAGTCCCACACTGCATCAGCAAAATGTTAAATAGTACTGCTGCATCATTCAATTTTGACGTTAAAACCCCTTAACCTATCACATATTAATTTACATTGAAAACCAAAATAGTCTGTATAGTAGTTTCATATAAGCAGGAACGTGGGATAGGATGTTTAATGAACATCCATCAATTAAAGTTCAGTTCCATCAAAGTGATCAATATTAATTATGGAACAATAGGCTTTTCGACATCATGTCAAAGTGTTACTACCTCTTTAATATCGATTGATCAAATGACCTAACCGTATTGTAATAAAGAGCAAAAATATTTAAGAGTCAACCATTCTTTAAAATCATTGTTTGGATTTTTGTAGTTTTTTTGTGATTTCACTTTCATAGCTCAATGTATTTTGTAGTTGCATTGTTTCATGTGAAGGAACTGGAATCTTTAAGACGACTGAGTCGCTCTTGACGCAAGGCAAAAGCACGTCGCTGATGAATTAAGTTGCTTCGTGTAAAAGATTTTTTACTTATATTTTTATTCCATCGGTCTTACCCTATCTTTTTCATTCAAAATCAAAATGAAACAATCCTCGTCCAAGTTATTGATCACCGATCTCACTACCAGCATAGGCTAATATGTGTAAAAGAAAAATTACCTGTTTAACTGTATCTATGAAACCACCAGATCTAAATTGGAGACCTAAAAGTCCTTTAAGCTGCGACACAGCGATGATGACAGACGTGGCTGAGGTAAAACCAACAGTCACCGGTACTGATATAAAGTCTATCAGAACACCTGAAAACAAAAGGATGAATTAGAAAAACATAGGGTCGTACTATTTTTTTGGATCTGCACAAGGCACATTAATAAAAATATGAGGATCTTTATTGGTTCATTAGCTTAAACTAGCATTTAAGAGAAAAGTTTGTATTTTTTGTCAAACGTTTAATAGATAAAAGGAATATATAATGTTACTGATTTTGAACGTTTTTTTTATTAAAATTTTAACTTAATAGTATTATTATTTATGAAGATAATAAACTTGATTATTGTGCTGTTAACCTCATTTAACAAGATTAATTAAAGCTTGAATAATAAAACAACAAATGAAGTTAATCCACCGACACAACTGAGTGACAATTAAAAGGAAGGTTGTGCCTGCGTTGTTACGAAAGAGGAGATCAAATTAAGCAAACGCCGGTGAATAATGAAACAGATCCCATACCCGCAGCTGAATGGAAATTGGATAATGATAGTGAGATAAGCTCGCAAACTAAAGTATACACTAGTTATGAACTAGCTAGTGAGGATAATTGAGGACGCATTGTAAATGTTACTATTACGTATGGAATTGCGAACCGAGGTAGCGAACTTCAATTTGGAGATAACAAAGGGAAAATCATTGAGTCGGCTTGATAACAACTCGCACAAACACATTGAAAACGATAAATAATACGTTATGATGTGATAGTGTGCGGTTTAAGGGCAAAGCAATTTAATTTTAATGGCGGGTTTTAACTGTATATAAGATTTAAATTTAACCGAAATTCATATTCCATTTGTATAAATTAGAAATGTACCGTATTGTTATAGTAATATCGAATTGAACGAATGGGTATAACGGTGCTCTCACTTTCAATATGTATTGCACGCCGGCCTTGGTTAGTACAGGATATAATTATAATAATTACGTATACAGTTGAATATAATGCCATGTATCGTGTCTTCGACGCATTCAGTAAACGTCTGTGCAAATAGATAAAAATAATATACATAATGCAGTTTGTGTTCAAATTCTATTGCACGCACGTTTTACTATCGAACTTCCATTTAGAAAAGAAAATTTATATTCATGACTCACACATAACATTGTTTTAGGCAAAAAAAATATAGCAAAGAAGACTTACCTAAATGTAATATTCCCATTATAAGTTGTACTACGCCAGACAAGAAGCATAGTAGCACCGCATAATCATTGTTCCTGCCCTGTATTTGTTGGTATGTCATAAGCGCCAGCAACGCCGTCGGGCCCAAGGTTATGTCCTTGCAGGACCCGAATACTATATAGACGAAACACCCCATAAATGACGAGTAGAGACCATCCTGAAAAGTTTATGACTGTCAACGCCTATTTTACTACCTGTAGGTCTACAGGTGTAGGGAAAAATATAACAAAGTTATTTTATGCACTAGGGACATAGTTTTATAAGGTGTGTCAAATGCTAATGAAAAAACATAGCAAGTTTTTGAGCGTTAATTAAAATCTTATGCTCGATTGGTATAGATCAGTGATTGATTCGTATGTGTGGAAACAAAGCAGTAGGTGCACAACCTCGACTGTTGTTTCATCTACCCCCTTTGTTATAAGAATCAGACATAAATGTAATTTAAATTTCGTCACTTATGATCAATCTATTGTAATGGTGCTGTCAAGTTTCATGAGAATATCCTAAATGCAAATTCTACTTTAATATGTATGAAACAATATTCTTATCATTTAATGGTATTGCTAAATTGTCCAAACATAAAACGTATCACACATGAATGATCGGATTCGAAAGCTCTGAACTCAAAATGACATTATTTCACATTACGTAAACCTTATGTTTGCAATACGTGCTCAGGTTTTTTGGCGGTTTCCTTGCAAACGACCTTTTTACTCCAAATGACCCGGTCATTGCACCCTAAAAATCGGGACATCTTTCGAAGTAAGATCGACTTTTACCTGCGACGCTATCCATGTGACGTAAAAAGGAATTTACGATTTCTGGTACAGAGTAATGCAAAGAAAAAGTTGTACTACTAAATGTCGACTGTTGTCACATTTCCGATCGCAAGAAACTTGAAATGCAATAAGTAGTATAATGCAATGCATGAATGGAAATGAAATAATACTTAAAATAATTTGCAAGGAAACCATTCTAGCTTTACTAAAAGTGGAACACAGTAATAATTTTAGTATCTCAGTATCTAAATATGACTTACCTGTGGACTTAGCCCAGCCAGTGTCGCATACGCTAGAGCCTGTGGTATCACCGTAAGCCCCACTGTGATGCCCGCAATCAAATCTGCCAGAGCCTTCTCTGAATTGTATTCCGGGAGCCATTTTGTTATGGGCAGCCGTTTGTGTAGCAGGCGCTTACAGCGAGTCTGTCTTTTAGACCGATGTTTAGACGGCGATGACATGATGATGCTCTACCTAAGAACAAAAAGAAAAACATTTGAACTTCTAGTTAGATTTTCGATTTCACGAGATAAACGCCTTCGTAATTGGTGTTTAATATGACAAGGTTATAACAATTAACGATTTTATAATAGTAATGGTCAATGACTGACCCTCATCTTAATTGAACGTAAACATAAAGAAAGGTTAGCCAATTTATTTTTCAAATGATAGCTAAAATTAAATGACCAATAAGCAAAGTTCAGTTTAAAGGTTTCAACATCGTCCGATTTGGAGCAGATAGTGAAAAATTATTTTCGGTTCATAATTATTCATAAAAACGGATTTCTAATAATATTATCGAAAGTAAAGTGTCGTGTACCAGTACATAAAAAGTTCGTGAGTTTCATGAACTCGTAAATATTTGTTGTATAAACAATACAAAGTAAAAGAAACAGTTTATGTAGGAGCACCCGGTAGCTTTCTCGAAACATGATAGAACAATAAAATGAGAGACAAACTTTGCTACATTGTCTATAGTTTGCTTGCGACGCTGTATTAACGGAGGAACGGAACACAGCACATTTGAAAAATAAGGATTCAAGTTAATTTACTTCAGCGTAATGTTCCATTTCTATTTTGATAGAAAAGCGAAAATAGTTCGTCTACCGACCCGTTCATTCCACGTTTTATGTTGTCAAGCCAGACTTCAATATGGAGTCGGTAAGTCAGCGGTTACAAGGCTCTACATTCCCCCAGCCTATAAAGCACTCCTGCAGGGAATATTGGGGTAGTTGATTTAATTTAAGACCCTTTGTGTCGCACACTTCCAATTCCCTAATAAAGGCTGGCCGCTAAACATGGCCGCCGAAAAACAAAAGGCCAATGTAGATCTTATGTATAAAGGGCCGACAAGAATCGATGGCTATTATTGCCGAAATAATAAACAATGTTTCGAGAAACCGCCAACATTCCTACGTAATATTTAGTTAGAACTACCAAAACGCCCACAAAATATTTGAAACAACTTTCATAAGTAATCCCTCAGTACATGATAGTAAGAAAATAATTAAACTTGGCGAACTCTTAGTAGATGAGGCCTTCCAAACAATCAACGAACAACAGAATAACATAACCCGTATATCTTAGTGTTGAAGCAATTTTACTACAAAGGAGTAAGAAAGGGAGGGAACAAATCTATTACTGTCAATTTACCCCTTGAGTGGTGGGTTCAGGGAGAAAATTAGTTATTAGTGTGTAGTTCGGACATAAGGCGTTGGCCGTGTTCTTCGGTAATATTGAGGTCGGGAGTGTTAATTTGCGATGGTATGTTACATCGCTTGCCAATAAACCTCTAGTGAACGACGAAGCTGCTGCTCTTTGTTCCCCGGCAGGTGGGCCCAACCAATTATTCGGCCAGATTGGACTGAGTACTTCCATTAACCCTTGTGTGTTTTGTGTTAGTATGTATCAAAATAGGTTTTAATGTCTTGTAGCTATGTAATCTATGTTTGTCTCTGTTATGTTGATTGTCAAATATAGTTCATGGAAAATATCCAACGTGTTTTAATAGGTTATGGGCTCAGTTGGGCATTTATCAGTTATTTTGTTGTTAAAATAGATAATTTGCGCTTGTTGACTGGCGAAACCATGAACTCGAATATAGCTAGTGTACCAAAACTAAAGGGCATGGAAAACTATGATAAATGTGGTGCCCGTTATGAAAGAAAATGGCGGATAAATGCGTTTTCAATGTTTTTTATAACGGAAGGTTTAGTTAGAAGGGTTGGTACACAGATAGCGGTGCCAGTGCACATATGACTGTTAACAAGGACGGGATTGCAAACATGAAACTATCACCGTGTTTTAATGGGTTGATTGTTCAGGAGATGTGGAGATCATGTCAGACTTGCAATGTCATATAACTGTGAAAAATGTGCTATGCGTGCCTGTTTTGACTACAAACTTGTAATCAGTTAGCGAGCTTATCAGGAATGGTAACCAGGTTATAATTGAAGAAAAGCATTGTTATGTATTTATGACGGAAGAGATGCTTTGGTTGCGATAGCTGACTTAACTGATGGGGTTTACAAGTTGAGGTTACAATCTTCAAGTTACATGTTGGCAGCTCCTGCAATTACAGGAAGATTGTGGCACAGAAGTGGCTTGCACATATAAATAGCCAAGATATGGAATGAATGTGAAAGGATAGAGATTGTGTAATCCTTCAAAAGATACTGTTATCACCAGCAGATGTTATTTTGATAGAAAGCGAGACAGGTGATAATGCAAACAGCCAGGAGGCAATATTGGTTCCAGATGACGAGAGTAATGTGCAAACACCAGAGATCAGCGTGGAGAAGGAGAACAGAGATTCAGTGGGGGCATCCTGTGTTCCAGTATTTGATTATCATAGTGATAGCTCTTCAGATTCTTCAGTATACACTGATGGTGAAGAAACACACATTACATGTATATCTTAGTCAGGAGCCAGAGCCTTATGAAAGACAGAAGACGCAAGGAAAGCAGCCTGATCGGTATGGTTTCAGCAACTTGTGTGTATCCAGTACTGTTCCAGTTTCTCAGGAGATTTCAATCTCACAGGCTCTGAAAAGGCCTGAGAAGGAGCAGTGGAGACGTGCTTTGGCTCAGAAGTTGCAATCATTTGAAGATAATGATGCCTGTGAGCTTGTTAAAAAACCCTAGTGATGTATTTGTAGTATGGGAATGAGTATAACTCTACTGTTTTTCTAAATGGTGTACTAATGACATGTAAAGCATTTTTAGTTTATTTATAGAGTGGGTGTTGTACTATGTCTTGTAATGTTTTGATTATTTTGATAAGTGGGGGTGTTAGTATGTATCAAAATAGGTTTTAATGTCTTGTAGCTATGTAATCTATGTTTGTCTCTGTTATGTTGATTGTCAAATATAGTTCATGGAAAATATCCAACGTGTTTTAATATTTTGCACATCTTTGACAATGCCGGGTTTATGTCGGCCGTGATCGAAACATTATCTCTGTAATATACTGTTCACGTAATACGCAATTTTAGATAATACATGATGTACGTAATAAGACATAATTCTGCGTATAAACATCTAATCAGTTTAATGGGGACGGGGAATATGCCATCATCCAACGGAACATGTACTATGTAGTTACACATTTCCGTCTACTTATTTTAAGCATTTAAATTCAATCAAACGGTTATTTGTTTTATATAAAAACGATTGTTTAATATCAAACAACCTTGAATAACTACTTCCTTATGAACGATATCTAATTTTGCTCTGACGTTGTGGACTAAGATATAACAATATGCGTATTACCTACCTATTTCTGCATAAATCCATAAAACGATGTAATTGGTTGTTGAAGCGAATAAGTAATTTAGTATTCGAGTTAGAGACTGCTGAGTGATTGCAATAACACGTAACAAGAGGCTTCCACAACAATACGACTGATTGGATAATGTTATTTCATTCTCGCAGAAGCGAGCACGTGATGTAAATAAACTCATACACTAATAATTGCTGGCGTAACTCGTGCTGCCGAAATGTTTGAAACGATAGTAAGGATATTGACCATGAACTGATAACGAACAGTTTTTTTTATTATCATATATGACGAATCCATGATTAACCGCTTTCAGTCATATCGCTTATCATTAAAAATTGCTATTGTTTTACGTTGTACGTTTCAATGCGTTGCGTCTGACAGGGACGGAATGGTCTGAGACACAAAAACTGACGGTTTTTTGCGCAACGTGACAAACGGTCATGATTAATAAAATTGCCCGCAAACGAGAATACAAAAGAGATACTAAAATATTATGTTTGTTTCCAATATTATGTGACACGGGACTTTCAAAACCCCGACGCAAAAAGAGGGCTGTTATAGCTTTGACCGCTATGTGTGTGTGTTTGTCTGTGGCAAAGTAGGACTAAAACGGATGAGCCGATTTGAATGTGGACTTTTTTATTTGAAAGAGGATGCAACCATCCTTATTCTTAGACATGTTCTGCCAAATTTGGTTTACTCATTTCAAGATCACGAACTCCTTTCTAAGAGGAGTGTTATAAGTTTCACCGGTACGTGTGTCTGTCATTGACAACGTAGCTCCTAAACGGGAAAACCGATTTGGATGCAGTTTCTAGTTTTTGTCGGTATTTTTAATTTAACCTTAACTTTATTGGTAACAATTTATTTTGTTCATCTGCTCTAAGGCTAGCTATGATAAACTGAGTCACAACTCGTGTATCTTGTTTTGGGACTGTTTAGATTTAGACATAATAATAATTTGAAACACCGATAATTACAAAAAATAAGTAATAGGTTAAGATAAAGCGTTAAAGTTGAGGAAAACAATCTAATTACCAGATTTGTAGATAACAATAAATATATATCTTGTTTAACGTAAGTCCTCACTTTTTGAAGTAATATTATTTCTAATTCTGAAATACAAATATATTTAAATATATTTGTTATAGATGCATGGCTTCCTTATGCCATGGCCATTGTAAATGGTTATGTTCGTAATAATTGTGTACAAGAGTCTATCGTAACGACGCTTGTCGTCAATTACGTGTGATTATTGCAGCTCGTTTTGAAGATTATGCGTCGAAGGAAGATTGCAGAGAACGACGTAAATACGCCTTTCAAAAATATGTTTCTTTATAGACTACTAGCTGCCCCAGCAAATGTTGTTATGCCATATTTGTCGTCCATAACGTAGTCGTCTGATATTCAGACCTACCCAATATGCACATGAAATTTCATGAGAATCGGTCGAGCCGTTTCGGAGGTTTCAATTTCGTACGGACACGATAATTTTATATATTAGATAGAGTGGTTTGCACACTATGTGAATATTCAGAGAAGTGTGGGGAGTGAACAAGTATGGGAATCAAGTATCGAACTAAACGCTTATCAGGGATCTTACAATAATGCCCTATCCCAAGACGGTTATCAATCATTTTGGTGGATGTTAGCCACGTAATTCCTCCATCAATCCGTCGGCCCATGAGCGACTGTATACTTATAGGGCTGCTCCGATCTATTTAACTTATATTTGGCAATTTTTTGACATTTTATTGTTTCTTTAGCCTATTAACGCGTAAACATCATTTGAAAATTATAACATCACTTCAATATATGTTATCAGAATAATCATCTTGTACTAATAAGGTCAAGTCCACACACACTCACACTTAATCTCAATTACGTATTATTTTATCAATATATATATTTCGATGAGATAGCAATCAATGATTAGTGAACAATTAGCCACTGAAATTATTTTGCTAAAAAACTGGGCATGTCTTTCGCATACCAAATTCACAGTGGGCTGGTAGAGTTCAGGATCATGCCATAAGGGTTGAGACGACTTTTTTAGCATTCTGCAAAAAGCTCGAGTCGAACTCAGGTAATAGGTGGGACAGTACAGGTTAAATGTAATAAAACTAGCTGGTGCCCGCGGACTCGCCCGCTGTAAATCGAAAATGATGCCGGAGGAACATAAAACTGGGATAAAAATATGTTTATCCTGATTATAAACTAACTGTGCACAAGTTTCGTTTAAATCCGTTCAGTGGTTTTGCTGGCACAACCATCCATACATATAAATATAAGTAGGAAATAATTAGGTTCAACCCTAAAGAAGTGCGGTGCGATCCGTCACGCGACACGAGGCGCGACGCGACGAATGCGAGGTGGCAGGTTCCGCAGAAACGATAATCCAATGAACATTCCTATGGGAAGTAGGTACCAAGTACACATGATAGCAGACGCCGTCTACTTGAATATTACATTCCTAGCTGCATGACTGACGCATGTGAATGTTTCAGCATCTAATAGAATTACACATGGTGAGATAAATTTGAAATAACAATGTTGTTATTTTTATGGCGAGGTGGCAATGCTATCGGAATCAAGTGTTGCTATAGTTAGGGCTGTTGTGGTTTATGCAATCTTTAAGGAACTTCAAAGAACTAGGATATGAAGTGAAATTTAGTGAAACCTTTACGTTTTTGGAACGGAAAATAAATTAATAAAATACTATATATCAGCTAAGTTCTTGTAATGATGATTTTTGACAGCAAGGTTTTTCTAATTTCCATTTTCTTTTTTAATTATAATAATATTATAACGGTCAGTCTTTTCATATTATGATATTGTTATTTAATCTTAATATCTCGTACATAAGTAATTTTTACGGTTTGCTTACATAATTTCTCAGAGCAACGTAAATAAGTTACCTATAGTATTTTTTCGTTTGACACGTGACAGTAATAACTATCAAATTAAAAATGCAAACGTATTTAAATAACATGTCATTCGACACAACTGTTTATACTAATTTACTTTGCTTTCACTATGCGATATAAAGGCAACGTTTACAGAAATTGTAGGTATGAGAACATGTGTTTTAACATAATTATACATTTTATAATTAGGTATGCATTTGTTTTAATAAACATTTTTTTTTAATTTCCCTTATCTATACTCTATATCTACTTCTACTAATATATAAAGCTGAAGAGTTTGTTTGTTTGAACGCGCTAATCTCTGGAACTACTGGTTCAAATTGAAAAATTCTGTTTGTCTTGAATAGACCATTCATCGAGGAAGGCTTTAGGCTATAAACCATCACGCTGTGACTAATAGGAGCGAAGATATAATGGAAAATGTGAAAAAAAACAGGGCAGGTATAAATCATTTTTATACTACCCACGTGGACGAAGTCGCGGGCAACAGCTAGTTATAGATAAATTACACCTAGAAACAAAACAATTGAGCGTGTTCTTCACAAAAACATTTTCCATTTGCGCGAATTGAACCCAGGGCAATCAGGGCCACTCACCACTCTACCATGAGGCTTAATAGATTAACTTCAACCAACGCCTAAGGTTATTTCACACACGTGTGATATACGCACATAATAACATAAATTAAGGAAAGATTACTGTCATTATTAATTTATTCAATGTTTTTAAAAAGTATCATGGCCTTTGATCTCGCAAAAAGTTGGTATCAGTTTTATTCCGTTATCATTTATTAATTGTTTTATTTAAATTAATTGCAGAACTAGTCACATGACGAGTTCGTTTGTATAATCTGCATTAATGTTGTAATATGTATTTATTGCCCAATAGTCTTATTAAATGTGATAACGATCTCCTTAAATTTAAAGCTGTTTATTGCAGTACTTTTTACTGTTTAGATAAAGGCAAAATGACGAGTCTTATATTTTTTAATTATCTATCTGATGGACTAAAAGTATTGCTTAATGTTCCCAAAAACATACAACGAGGAAACAAGTCACGATTATGAACAAAATAATAGAATATTATATCTAATATATAAAATTCCCGTGTCACGATGTTAGTTACCGTACTCCTCCGAAACGGTTCGACCGATTCTTATGAAATTTTGTATACATATTGGGTAGGACTGAGAATAGAACAACATCTATTTTCATACCCCTAAGTGACAAGGGTTGCCCACACTTAAATTTATTCTTTTATTTTTTGGACGAAATTTATCAAGCAGAACGACGTTTGCTGGGTCAGCTAGTCTTCCTATAATATTTGCTAGGTACCAACGTTCATAAATGAATAGTACCTAACAACATAATTCTACATATTCAAGCCCGGAAAAAGTTAACCAGCTGATAAACTTGAAATATATCATAGAAGCGTCGTCATGATGTTAGAATTGGTTAGATAGTGTATGATGAAGCCAAAACGGAACCGACTCGTGGGCGAGATATCACACCACTGTGCTAATTAACACCCCAACCGGGATTTCCTGATTTTGATCTGATAAATTCGCATCAATAAATAGCAACAACACTGAATATAGTGTTATTAATGTGCACTAGGACTGAGGCTTAATGATAATGTCGTAGATTTCTCATTAAAAAAACCTGTAAACTATTAATTTCATAGGAATTATATCGTTATCTACTGTCTATAAATCTATCATATACATATACTATACAATGATACAGACCTTAAATTAAAATAATAAACTTATTTTTCCTCGCATATTATTGCAATATAGGTCATTCAAATCAGCTCAAAGAAATTTTTCTTAATAGCCAGATAATGCAATTAAAACGATAAAATATGACCGTCGTGGAATCCAAATGTGAACAAATTCATCGCAAAAGATAACAGGTCAACAGCCAACAGGAAACCACTCAGTAGGTACACAAAAATAAAGATAAAGATATTCTGTGTACATGAAGTCACATGCGGTTTGTTTATTCATATGGTATTGATATCACCAGTTCCGGTGTTATAAAGCTTACATAAGCTCGAATAGAACTGCAAAAATTATATCAATAAAATCGTTAATTGTTTTTAAATTTTTTTGTAGAGCTTTGTTAATACTTTTTGGTGTTCGCATTTTATTGAAGTTATTGCTCTCATTTCGAATTAATGGCAATGTACTCGTGGTTTGTTTGCAACATATTTTTGTATGGAAAGATGTTATTGCAAAAGTATTCGTTAACCATCAGACAGTATTGTTAAAGTAGTGATATTTTTCCACTTGAACAGATTCGGAAAATGCGAGTCCGCCGATTCCTAGACATCGATTTGTTTCGTTATCATCGCAAGCACGGCACGTTTGCCTCATTAATACAGACCCTGCGAGCTGTTTTTGTTGTTTCATGTACCTTTAATCTTAAAAAAATAACTTTGTTCCAAGTTATAACCACCACTTAAAGATAAGAATATTGGATGACTACGGGCTAAAACTTCAATATCTTTAAAAAATCCAATCAAAACGTGTGAAAAAATTTGGAAAGATGGAGAGCAAAACTAAAGGCAATCTAAGTCCTTATAAATAAACATGTCGCGTATTCGTTCACAATAGATGATAGTGCACATCTGCAGGGCCAGGACCCAATGAACTTTCCCTTAACAAATTACAGGACCCGTGTTAGTCCAACGATTACAAGTCGCCGATTCATCACGCCGAGTTCGGACGTAGCACGTACTTCTCTCATCTATTCCACCCGTCAACGTCCGATCAGTCAACGTTATCGGGAGTCAGAGACGACAGGTTTGCACGCCTTCAATGAACAACAAAATTAATTTTAGAAGGCCGAAGGTACGTATTGAAGAAATTCGATATAAAAGTCTATCTTTTAGGAAATAAAATCCATTAGCTGCTCGAATTCTTGTTCGAAATTACGTTACCTTAAAAATATATTTGTGTGTTTGCTAGACGTATTCTTTAGAGGTTTCTAATTCTTCATGTATCTTTTAGGGCTGATATGTTTCAGGCTAGTTATTCCAATTAAGTACTTTGCACAATGCAAAATTAAAATGACGCATAAAAGTGTCGTTTTAGATCTTAGTACGTAGGTTAAGCGCCTAACTTAATATTGAGGAACTCGTAAACTTGAAGTAACTGGTGTTGAACACCGTTGTCTCGTCATATTACGCGATATTCCAGCAAATAGCCCGATCACGACAGATAAAAATGTTACTCGCAGTCGTGTCACGATTTGGCACTCTCAGCATTTGTAGCTACTGTAATTTTGAACAAAAAATGTTTATGGCTTTCTTCACAGTAAGGGTGTTATCAAACTTAACGGCTTTGCTCGTCCTCTACATTCGACACATAAATATCTTGTACTGCATTTCAGAAGCATCCGCAAAAACATGAAATACCTTGAAAAAAGTAATTTGCATTGCAAAAATTGAGAGTCAAATCCAATAGCACTTCAATACAAAGAGAATCTATATATTCTAGATCTGAAAACGTTCAACACCAAAGACTGTAAGTATTGAGAAAATCGTGTTCGAATATCATTTGACCAATTTCAGACAGCGGTAGCGATGGCGTCTTTTTGAGTATGTTTTTCTTTACCGTTGACATATTTTCATTTATCGTCATAACGTTATTGAGAATCACTTAATACTCGTACAATGTCTGTCGATGGAAAACTGTCACCACATTCACAACATTTTAACAAAACTGCAAATTACTGTTTCTGCTTAGATAAAACTGAAATACAGTACAAAGAGAGTGGTTTCAGGTTTTCTTATCAAAATTGTGTTTAACTTTCCATTTTTTATGAGTAATTACGGTAATGACATTGCAGCTATGAGTATAGATAAATTGTGTACATCAATTAGGACGATTTCGGAAGAGTTTCATACTCAGGGAAGCTGTGTAGATGTTATTCTTACAAGACTTTATTATTTTATTGCGCAAAACAACAATAATTACGTATTCTGAATAAGTAATGGTGAAGGATGAACTTGATGTTATTTTCTTGGCCAATCGGATTATCTGAGTGTTGTTTGTTACACTTACCAAGAGTTATGTTCTAATATAATTATATAAGACCAAACTTTCTCTGCTACTAATATTAGTATTCTCCCTACGTTTATCAAGAACAACGTCAGTGCTGAAATTCGTTATTAGCTTTTATGAAAGCTGCGAATATTTTCTTTTTTATTATTAACACGAGTAAGTATATCGAGTTAAACCTAATTGGGGATGCCGCAAACGCTTTGCTCTTTTATCAAAAACAAATAAGTTGCTATTTCGCGTGTAGTGTATCTAAGTTTTGAAGGTAACATACCTAATAATTACGTGATATGATTTCGAATGGAATCTTCACGAGTTATATATAATTTAAGAAGAAGAAAAATTTTGTTCTTTACAAACGTTTGTTGTAAAAGAATCCTTTCATATATTTGAATTTTGTGAGAAATATTGTCTGGAAACGGCAACAAAGCGAAAAAGAATTTTATTGTGACCCCACATTCTGTCGTGTGCCGGTGTCGGTTTCTCTAGCCTAAGAACATTCCAGCGTTTGTCATTTGATACGTGACTTTTGAGTGGCTCGATCTCGTTGTGGGTTCAACCAAAACCCGATGCTCGGCAGAAACTAATATAAAACCCCTTTCTTTAGGTTTCCTCGAAATAAAAAGAACTTGATATTTTCTTGGCGTAAACAACTAGACACGCTGAGACGCCGACTTAGACCGTGTCAAGACAACTGCTTTGTATAAAATAATTCTATTATTGTTTGTTAAAGTAGAAATTAAATAAAATTGTGTTATTTTTCAGATTTTACTAAAGCCAGATTTCTGCATACATTTTATCATCATGACGGTGTTAAAATATTTATTTCATAAACAATTTATGATACTTTAGGGCTATTAACGCAATAAAGTTTTATAGGTTTTTAAGATAACTAATTTATATATTGATAAACATTTTAATTCAATAAAAGCAAATAACTGACTAATTCAACGCGACAAATAGCAAAGACAAGAGTCCTTAAACAGAAGTAAATTAATATGTATATTAAACACTAGTGCAAGTATCAGAAAGTACAACACCAAGTGATAATTTTCAATACCCATAAATGCAATGAGTCATATTTTCAAGGAAGTTATCAACCATTGGCCAGTTTTACCTTATCAAGGGATTTGCCACACAATACTTATTGTTGTAACTTGAATAGTTCATAGTAAAATATAATTTTATATCATAATATAAGGCAACTAGTATACATTGTAACTTCGGCCATGCCATCTTTAGTTAATAGTATATTATGGTCTAGCTAGATATTAAAACTATGTCTTCGAATTCCGCAGATATAGGAAAGCACGACAGTTATGAATATTTTATTACGAGATATCAAAGTGCATATATTAAAATAGTGTCTAGTCAAAAGCCAAAGACAATATTAAAAACATTTAATACATCAAGAAATATGAAACAAAATGGCGACCGCTCTTTGCACAAGTTCCTTATTCAAACTTAACCCACCATAACATCTAGATAATAATTTAACAATAGTTTGAGGTCTCGGCTGTAGTTAATGGCCGCTCATAATATTGCTCCACGTCGTGTGCTGTCGAGGAGCGGAGCTGGTTGATCCCGGACACGATGATTGAATAGTTGAAATACCAGAACATGACAAAGATGATGCCGAATAGAATATCTGAGATCGGGTTCAGGATATTATATAAATAGTAAATCAAAAATATATAGTAATAACATTCCATTGATTTGGTATCGGGGTATCGTGTTGCCCAGGGTTGAGGAGGTCAGATAGGCAGTCGCTCCTTGTAAAACACTGGTACTTAGCTGAAATCTGCTAGACTGGTAGCTGACCCAACATAGTTCAGAACAGGCTTGGCAATGATTCTATTGATTTGGTAATTTGTGGCTAATTTTATAAAAATAATCATCAAATTCTTCTACTAAATAATACAGTATAACTATTAGTTTATAAAGTATTTAGTTAAGTATTCCAACAAGTTTTGTATGTGTAGTTTTAGTTGCAATTAACTATATTTTATCTGATAAAACAAATAATCTACATAATTGATAAAGTTATGTTTCATAAATTTAAAAATACATTGGAATGATTCATAACTAACATAATGCTTTGAGAAATTTGTGATCTTCCACCACAAGTTGCCTTTGGAGGTAAAAAAGGTATTTTATAAGATCAATTATGCAGATAGAAGTGTGAAAACTGAGAAAGTAATTAAATGGCTTTAATAATATTAATATTTGTTAGGTTAATGCAGTAATGTAACTAGTAAACATGGAATTAAAAAGTTGAATAGTTTTCCAAAAGTAAAACTGAAGACTTAAAAATATAATATTTTATGAAAGTAACTAGGAGAGAAATAGTTAAAGCAAGAATAAGTGTTATTTTACTGTATAACTGTTTTTCTCTCTCTAATAACCTGCAAGTTGATTTAACATAGCAATTAATCAAGCATGTAAAAAAGAGGGTTGTTGAATATATAATTTTAAA